>NC_135353.1:22838927-24038927 GCF_023851605.1 Tamandua tetradactyla | reverse complement strand
GCTGAAAAAGAGGCAGAAGAAGGAGAAGATGACAGAGACAGCATCAGTGGCGAGGAAGACTCTAAAGCACATATTAGGGTTTAGAAATGTTATCCCATTATTTCTTTTTCTAGGCACTTGTTTAAGATAATTTTTTGTAATAATAGCTACAATTTATTAAGTACTTACTATATGCCAAATGCACAGCTGGAGTTTTTTTTTTAACACTTTTTTATTTTGAAGTATATACAAAAAGCAATACTGTTCAAAGTACATTTTAGCAAGTAGTTATGTAACAGATTTCACAGTTTGGTTTGGGTTACAGTTCCACCATTTCAGGCTTTTCTTTCTAGCTTCTCCAAAACCCTGGAGAAAATATATATATATCAATATAATGATTTGGTAGTCAGACTCATTTGTGAAATCCCAACTTCATTGTTATAACTTTTTTTTCTCCTATGAGCCTTTGCCCAATCTTTAGGGATATTTGGGTTATACCCGTTGTAACTTTTTTCTTGTTAAAAAGGGGATGTTGGCAATATGGGATAAGGGCTCAGAACTAGTTGATGTTCTTAGAGAAACCGTCTCCTCTAGATTTCAGGACTTACCTGGCCTAGGAGCCATCTGAAGGTTTAGGTTTCCAAGAAGTAAACTTAATACGTACAACTTTTGTAGGATCTCCAATAGAGTCCTGGCGTTTAAGATTAACAACAATGATGTTGGTTGGGGGTTGGCAGTGTGTGAAAATTAGCATTATCTAGCTGAAGGTTGCACAAGCGTAGCCTCCAGAATAGCCTCTTGACACTCTTAGCCACTGGTCTAAGATCATTTTTTTCACCCAGTCCTCTCCCCTAGTATCTACAGCACATGCTCACTGTTCTCCCCATTCTCAGCCATCCCATGCTTATTAACTCATATTGCTCTGCTCTTAGTTCCATTTTTCACTTCCTTTGACACTCCTACTAGTTATGAAGTCTTACCCTGTAAATTTTGCTTTTAATTTTGATACCTGTTTATAACAACAATAAAAAGGATGTATGTTTTCTATCAGCTGTCTCCAAAATAATCTCTTTTAATTTAGGGAATACAGTTCTCACCATTCAATGTGAGTTCAGTAGTTGCTTCCCTAGCTGCAAAGGCAATCTCAAGTATTTGAGTAGCACCTGTGAACAGTTTTGCATTAGAGATATGTGTGTTATATCCCACATAAGAGTACGGTGTGGGGCTGTAAAACACAAATGTAACAGTGAATTTTTGTGGAATAGCAGATGGCATACCAAATGCATCCTCTAGAAGAATAATTAATGAAACAGTCTTCAGATTTGTTTTCTAAAGTTAATACCATGTGTTATTTTTGTGAACAGCCTGATATTTGGGACCTTCTTTCCTCAAACAAGACGTTATTAAACCTGGAATTTAAAGGGAAAAAATGATGTAAAATGTAAATTTGTGTTTAACAAAATAAAGTTACTACTTCAACAAACGTTAAGAATAATTGCATTATGTAGGATGTTTGAAGACACTTCAAAGCTCTTTTTGGTAACCTAAGGTATGCCGATATGAGGTATATGAATTATGCAAGGTATATTTTTTTTAAGGAAAAGGGGTAGATTAGTCTTAAAATAAAATGACTGGTTTTGCCAAAATGAGAAACAAGCGTATGTAGGACAACACCTAAATGGATGTAGAAGGTTGTAGAAGTGCATTGTATTTGTCACAGGCAATGCTAAGTTTTGACAGGCTTATATATATATAATATTAAGAGCGATCATATCAAACAGTCACTTCATGCAAAAACTAGAATTTGGTTTTCTCTCTGCTAAAATTACTAGGTTTCTTTGGATTACTAGCCTCCTGCTGATGAGAAATAAAAGGTTTTTCCATCTGGTATTCTGCCTAGAAGACAAAAATTCTATGTTATCTCAGAATAATATTCTTGTTGATGTTTCTATTGATTTTATCATCCTTAATTGTTTTAGAAAACAAATCTTTTTACTTTTAAAAGAACTGAGTCTCTTCCTATATTAGTTTGGGTTCTCTAGAGAAACAGAATCAACAGGAAATATTCATAAGTATAAAATTTATAAAAGTGTCTCACATACCCGTGGGAATGCAGAGTCCAAAATCTGTAGGGCAGGCTGTGAAGCTGACAATTCTGATGGAGGGTCTGGACGAACTCCGTAGGAGAGGTTCGCCAGCTAAAGCAGGAAGAGTCTGTCTCTTCTGAATCCTCTTCAAAAGGCTTCCAGTGATTAGATTAAGCATCATTTATTGCAGAAGACACTCCCCTTGGCTGACTACAAATGGAATCAGCTGAGGATGCAGCCGATGTGATCATGATTTGATTCTATGAAACGGCCTCATAGCAACAGACAGGCCAGCACTTGTCCAACCAGACAAACAGGTACCACCACTTGGCCAAGTTGACACATGAACCTGACCATGACACTTCCCTACCCTTAGTTAAATAAGGAATCAAATGTTTCACAGTTGCCCACTTTCTTGCTAAACAATGTTGAAACCTGACAAATTTTGACATCCTGTCTTCTTAAGGCCGAACTCTAAAGAATGCATTTTATATATTCAAACTGTCTTTGGGATTTTCTAGTGAACCCTTGGAGAATCTCAGGGGATTTGTTCTTTTGCCTTGACAGAAAGAGGTGCTAGAAATAGTTAAATTTATGTGACATGTTATGGGTGCGTAGGAAGTGTTGTCAAATCAAAGGGGATTTTCTAACCTTCTGCAGGTTGAATTTGGTGGGTAAAATATTATTTGTATGAATATTTAGAAATAGTACAGAATTCCAAGAGATTTGGCAGTGTTCTCACTGTACATGAGATGTTCTGATTCTAATCTAAACGATATTAAACAATAATATAATGTTATTGTCATAATTTTAGCTATTCTTTGAAAATTCTGTATGGCACAAGAACAACCAAATTTCCTTGTCTTACTCTGATGCTTCTGATTGTTTTATTCTGATGCTTCTCTAAACGTGCATGCGGTCGGGTGGGCAGTGGTGGCTCAGTGGCAGAGCTCTCGCCTCCTGTGCGGGAGAACCAGGTTTGATTCCTGGTGCCTGCCCATGCAAAACAAAAAAAGTGCTTGCCGTCAGCTACAGGTCAGAGCTTCATCTCCAACAATGAAGCATTTTAAAAAGGAAGTAAGGTAAATATATAAACTATATATTTAATTAATTAACACAACCTTAGTAAATTAATTCAGTTAATTAACATAACCCTAGTAAAAGTGTAAAGGTGAGATAGAAGAAACTTCTGCGATGGTCTGTTGTTGATGACCTCCAGCTAAGTTAATTGTCAAATGTTTTTATTTTGGTAAATAGCTTCATTCAGAAAATGTGAGTAAGGGAATTAGGGCCTAGATTATAGACTCTTGCAACAGTCACATTTTTTCCTGGGCTTTGATTGTTATTTCTAAATTTTGAGTTGCTTTGCTCCGTGTGTGTGCGTGCGTGTGTGTGAAAGAAAGAGACCTGGTAGCTTCCTGGAATATTTTTAGGTCTGTGTGACACCTGAGACTAAGAATTGGAGTTCTCCAGCTCTGGAGGTACTGAAGGAACAGCATTACTCCATATAGCAGTTGTTGAAGAAAGTGAAAAAGGGGTCAGACTTCAACTGGGGATGTGAATGGGGCTGAACTGGTTAGGACTGAGGTGAATCAAAATACAGGGTAAAGGATGATATTGTCTGTATTTTATGACTCTAATTTGTTTGTGAAACCAAAGGAGAGATTTATTCTGTCCAAAATTTAGAAATAACAGTTAAAGCTCAGAAAAAAAATGTGACTACTGTCAGAGCTTACCATCTAGGCCCTCATTTTCTTTTAAGCATCTTCTAAATGAGGCAATTTCCTGAAATAAAAACATTTGGCAGTTCACGTATATCGTGGTCATGAACCAAAAACCATAGCAGAAGTTTTGTCACGTCTCACCTTTACACATTTACCAGGTCTGCCAGTTCGAAAGGATTTATGTACCCTAGAAAAGCCATGTTTTAATACCAATCAATCTTGTGGGAGCAATGGTTTCTTCTACTCCCTATTCAGTACTGTATGTTAGAAACTTGATTAGGTCATTTCCATGGAGATGTGACTCAATCAATTGTGGGTATTAAGCTTGATTAAATGGAGACGTGTCTCCACCCATTCTACATGGGTCTTGATTAGTTTACCAGAATCCTATAAAAAAGGAGACATTTTGGAGAGAGTTCCCTTTTGAGAATAAGAAGAGAGCCACTGAAGCATGACAGAAGAAGGGAGACTGCCCCCGGGGGAGCCTCATGAAGCAAGAGGCCTGCAGAGGAAGCTAGTAGCCATCGCCATGTTCTCTATGTGCTTTCCCAGTTGAGAGAGGGAGATGCTGAATGTCATCGGCCTTCTGAAACCAAGGTGTCTTTCCCTGGATGCCTTAGCTTAGACATTTTTACAGACTTGCTTTAATTTGGACAATTTCATAGCCTTAGAACTGTGAACTAGCAACTTATTAAATTCCCCTTTTTAAAAGCCATTCTGTTTCTGATATATTGCATTCTGGTAGCTAGCAGACTAGAATACCAGGGTTATTTTAATCAACAGGTAGAGCATATTATATACTTGCCTTGCTTCTTTTTATTTAATTTTTAAAAGTTTTTTATATTTGAATACTTATTCTGCTTTTTTTGCAGAACAACTCTAGTTCATTGTTCTTTTCTACAGAGCCATTCTCAGGCTACTTCTCTCCTGATTCTAAATCATATTGATGCCAGACTGTGTTGCAGAAATAAACTATTTTTTTTCCTTAGGTTTCTAACTAAAATCTTTCCTGTTTTTCAAAATACATCCCAAAGGGCTCTATTCAGGAATGCTATTAGAACTTCCCATTTTAAAGAATTTCCATAATCAGTAACCAATTAGAACACTTGCATAACACAAATGCAGTAACACAACCAACTACCACATTGAAACAGATGCTTAACACTTACTATGTATTGAAGTAACACACCAATTAATAACTACACTGAACACACCAATTAACAATTAAACAGGTAAACACTATACCTAAGCAACACACCAATTAACAGTTAAACAGGCATCATACACTTAATTTCATTGAATACCAATTAATTATGGGATTCCTTATTCAAGGAATATACGCAACAGAAAATCTCAGGTCGGCCTTGGGCGCCATACAGCATGGTACTCAGAAAACAGAAAGGTGTAGAGGTCAGAGCAAAGGGCGATCTTTCTGGAAGCAAGGTTCAGGGCCTCGAACCTCTGTAGGAACTTTCTGACCCGCTTTTATCTTGATGACACACTCACCCAGTCGGATGTCTGGACTTGGATCTAGACACTGTTTTCTGTCTTTGAAGCTTTCTGAAGTGCCGAGGGCCTGGAGTGACGGAAGAAAACCCGGTTGTCAAGCCTTTTTCTTTTAGTCTAGAGGCTGCAAAAGGCTCAGTTACCATGTCTTCCTGTCGTGCCGGGGATCCAAAACTTCGGGCAGTTGGAGTCCTTGCTTCTTAGGAGCCTGGTTCCACCAGAGTTGCCAGATTGATGCTGAACAATTGGAGGGTTCTCTGCCTGATGGCACATAACAGCCAATCCACGACATTGGTGTTCTGAAGAGGGAAAGAGTTCATTGCTGTGTGTGAAGCAGGAGATCAAATAGCCTCTCAGCCCGAAAATCTGTCTCCTTGAGTCTAAGGAGTTTAAGGATTTTATGGATTCAAACAAGGTGAGGGAAGGGGGATTTCTTACCATTATGATACCAGGTATAAACAGGGCTGAGACGAGCCTAGAACGGCCATTACAATAGTAGGTATAAACAAAGTTGAGACTAGGCTAGAATAACCATTACAGCAATAGGTATAGACTAGTTGACTTTCAGTAATTTCAGGTATTAACCTCAGTATTCTACAATATAGAAAGAAAAAAAAATCAGTACTTGTAATCATTCTTGAATTTTTGGTTATACCACGAAGCTCGAGGGTGGCTTCCTTATCAAAAGATCTGTGCATTTCTGAAGCTGTTACATCTCCTTCAGAATCAAATGCCCTTGTTTTCATGCTATTAAAAAATGGTAAAGGTTCAATTTCCAATTGGTAATTGCCACGATATAAATTACAAAGGATTTTCACATTTGTATCCAGTGATTTTGCTAAATGCTTATTACTTCTAGTAGGTTTTTGGTAAATGCTATTAGTTCCAATAGCTTTTTTTTTTGGAGATTCTTTCAGATTATTTCTGTGTATGAGCTTGTAATCAACGAATAAAGACAACAGTACTGCCTCTGCCCTCCCAAACCATAGAGTCTCTATTTCTTTTTCCCTGCCATGTCGCCTGTTCTCTAATACAATGTCAATAGAAGTGAGAAAATGAGCATCCTTGTCCAGCTCTTAGGCTTAGAGAAAAAGCATTCAGTTCCTCACCATTAAGTCTGATGTTACATGGAGGCTTTTCATAAATGCTCCTTGTCAGAATGAGGAAGTTAGCCTTCTTCCCAGTTTGCTGAGCGACTACTTGTTTTCTTTTGCTTTGCTTTCTCATGAATGAATGTTGAATGTTGTCAAATGTTTTTTTTTCTGCATCTATTGAGATGAACAAAGGCTTTCTTTCTTCATTCTGGTTACATGGTGAATTACATAGACTGACGTTTGAATACTAAACCAACATTGCATTCATGAGATAAGCCAGATTTGGTCATGAAATATTATCCTTTATACCGTGTATATTACTGGATTTGATTTGATATTTTGTTAAGGATTTGTGTGTGTGTGTGTGTGTGTGTGTGTGTCTATATCTATGCTCATGAGGCAATTGTCCTCTACTTCTCTCTTAAAGTCTTTTACTGATTTTGGTATCAGGGTGAAAGAGGCCTCATAAAATGAGCTGGGAGGTTATTTCCTCTGCTTCTATTTTCTGGAAGTGCTTGTGAGCAGTTGGTATTACTCTGCTTGAAATATTTGATACAATTCACCAGCAGAGCCATCTTGTTGTATTTTATTTGAGGAGTTTTACTTATGGATTTAATTACTTTAATGGATACTAAGCATATTACTATATATTAATTGATTCAGGTTTCCTATTTCTTTTTTGAGTATGTTTTGGTAACTTGTATATGCATTTCAGGGCATTTGTCCATTTTATCTAAGTTGTCAAATTTATTAGCTTAAATTTGTTCATAATATTTTCTTACTATTCTTTTGACAATTGCACCCTCTGCTCTCCTGTCTCAAACCTGATATTAGCAATTTGTGTCTTCTCTCTCATCTTCAATGATGTGTTAGTTTCATCAGTTCTAAGGGCCCAGATTTTGGTTTCACTGATTTTCCCCATTTGTCCATTTTCTATTTCATTTAATTCTGCACTTACTTTTATTATTTCATTCATTCTACTGACTTTGAGTTTTTGTTCTTTGTTTTCCAACTGCTTAAGGGAGAACCTTACCACAAATATTTTAGCCCTTTCTTCTGCTAATCTGAGCATTGAAAACAATTCATTTTCCTCTAAGCACTTGTTTAGCTTCATCCCAGCAATTTCTACATGATGTTTTTTCATTTTCATTTAGTTTAAAATATTTCTAATTTTCTTCGTCATATTTCTTTGACCTTGTGTTATTTTGAAATGTATTGTTTAATTTTCAAATATTTGTGAATTTTCTATATATATTTGTTTCGAGTTTAATTGTATTATTTATTCAAGACATGATTTGTATGATTTTGAGCTAACTGAATAATCCACTCCCAAATAATAAGTGGGTCTAAAAAGAAAATCCAAATGGAAATTAAGAAGTATTTTGTACTAAAGGAAAATTAAAACACGTCTCATGTCAAATTTGTGGGATGCTGCTGAAGCAGCACTTATGGAGATTTTTATAGAATTTGACAGAAGGGTTATGAAACATAAAATTTCAAAGGATCTTAAATAGCTAAAAGAAATTCAAGAAATAGAACAAATTGATAGCATTACACTACCTGTTCTAGTTTGCTAGCTGCCGGAATGCAATATACCAGAAACAGAATGGCTTTTAAAAAGGAGAATTTAATAAGTTGCTAGAAAATGTCCCAATTAAAACAAGTTTATAGAAGTGTCCAATCTAAGACATCCAGGAAAAGATACCTTTGTTCAAGAAGGCCAATGAAGTTCAGGGTTTCTCTCTCAAATGAGGAAGCACATGGTGAACACAGTCAGGGTTTCTCTCTCATCCGGAAAGGCATGTGGTGAACATGGCAATATCTGCTAGCCTCCTCTCCTGGCTTCTTTTCATGAAGCTCCCTGGTAGGCATTTTCCTTCTTCATTTCCAAAGGTTGCTGGCTGGTGGACTCCCTGCCTCTCGTGGCTGTATCATTCTGCTCTCTCAGAATCTTTTGCTTTCTCCAAAATGTTTCCTCTTTTATAGGATTCCAATAAATTAATCAAGACCCACCTGAATGGGTAGAGACATGTCTCCACCTAATCCATCTTAACAACCACTCTTGATTAAATCTCATCTCCAGGGAGATGATCTAATTGCAGTTTCAAACATACATTACCGAATAGGGATTACAAGAAATGGCTGCCTTTACAAAATGGGATTAGGATTAAAACATGACTTTTCTAGGGTACATACATCATTTCAAACCAGGACATTACTTGATTTCAAGACTTAGTATAAAGCTAGTAAGCAAGACCACACGGTACTTCTGTGAGTTTAGATGTACAGATTCAGGTGCCGGATTGACTCAACAAATGTTGTTGGACTAACAAGGCCAATGGCTAAGGAAGATATTGGTATGTACTTACCTTTCTGTTCTTTTTCATACTGCCTGTATCTAGTTTTGGCCTCAGGATAATATCAGCCTCTTGTAATTACTTGGGAAAAGTCCCCTTCTTTTTTTTCTGGAAGTTATTGTGTAGATTTAGTATTAATTTTTCTTTAAATTTTTGTTAGAATTTTCCAGTAAAATGATCTGGGCATGTAAATATCTTTGGGGGAAATTTTTAACTTATGACTATAATTTCCATACTATTTATATGCCTATTCATATTATTTCATATTGGGTGAAATATGGTACTTTGTTTTTCTTGAAATTGATCCATTTCAACTAAGTTGCCAAATTTATGTGGATAGAGTCATTCATAATAGTCCCTTATGAGCCTTTCAACTGCCCAGAGAATATTTACCAAGATGGACCATATTCTGGACTACAAAAAAGTCTCATTAAATTGAAAAGGACTTAGAGTTGTGCATAAGGGGCGTGTGTGTGTGTGTGTGTGTGTGTGTGCGCGCGTGTGTGTTTGTGTGTGGTCATCACATGGAAGGGCAGGCATGGTCTGGCAGTTTGAACAATTCGGAGACGGAACCTAAGCCGGGTACAGGCTGTAAACCTTTCCAGCTGAGAGTCAAAGACGGCAGTGAACGTATACTTGACCTGTGACCAGTGATAACTTAAGTCCACATGACTGGCATGGATCAATGAGTCTCTGCAGTTAAAGTTGACAAAGAATGAACAGGGCTGCCTATTGTCCATTTATGGACATGCTGTTCCCTGACTCCATTGCTTTGAAAAAGGTGAAAGTCCAAGCTAAGTTACAACATAAATGCATCCAGAACTTCATAATACTACAAGCAGGTTTTAAGAGAATGGGTGTTGACAAAATAATTCCTGTGGATAAATTAGTGAAAGGAAAGTTTCAGGACAAGTTTCGAATTGGTTCGGTGGTTCAAGAAGTTTTTTGATTCAAACTATGATGGGAAAGACAGATCCTGTAGCTGTTATACAAGGTCAAGAGACCGCAGTAGCTTTCTGCCTTGTTGCTCCAGCTCTAAATAAATCGAAGGAACCTCTCAGCTCTGCCAGTGCAGCTCCACAGAGGCCCATTTCAACACAGAGAACTACTGCAGTTCCTAAGGCTGGTCCAGGTGTGGGGAGAAAGAATCCTGGTGTGGGCAGTGGGGATGATGAAGCAGCTGCATTGTTGCAGCAGGTCAATGTATTGAAACTCAAGGTAGAAGACTTGGAGAAGAGAGATTCCTACTTTGGGAGACTAAGGAACATTGAATTGACTTGTCAGGAGAATGAGGGGGGAAATGACGCTGTACTGCAGAGCGCTGTGGACATTCCCTTATGCCACAGATGGAAGCTTTGTGATATCCGATAAAGGGACCCCCAGGAGGAACAAGAAGCGTATTAACAGCCTGAAACAGGAGAGCAACATCAAAATTCTTCACGCCAAATCATGTGCTTAACTGTAAAATTCTCCCTTTTATTATTTTTAGAGGACCCATTGGTTTCTTTACATAAGCAAAAGTACCTCTTCTTAAAAAGTGCACTTTGAAGAACTTTTAAGTTCTTTAACTCCATTAAGTAGGAGTTAGGAGCTTTTCCCTTGTAGCAGAGCAGTGTTGACGTCTGGTTGGTTCACCTGGGGAACAGAGAGGTTGACCCTGGGGCTCACCGTGGATTTGCTGGAAACTCTGATAGCTGGAGAAGGTATTATGCCATACGATGAAGTGGAGACCTCAGTAGAGAAATGGAAAGACTGAATTGAATCTTAAACTAATGTGAAATCTTGGCAGAGAAAGTTTTAATAAATAAATACCTTAAGGGTATTTAAAATATGCTTCTATATTTCAAAATATAAACTGTAACGTGACCGAGTTTATGTGTTTAACATTGTGTTTGGGAAGAAAGGGTCAGATCTTGAAACTTTTGTAACCTGCTATTCACAAAGCTTTGCAGGACTGCTGGAATCCTTGTAGGCCTCGACATTGGCTCAAAAGGAAAGTTGCCATTTGGTGTCACTGACCAGTTGCATCTCTGCTAAAAAGCAAGAGGCGTTGTTGCCTGGATGAATACAGAATGTGTTTCAACCCTGAGATATTTAAGCTTAAGAGTTCTATTTTCATTGAGCATTTCTCTGATTTTTACAGTTATCCTACAAATTTTTGTGTACTGCATATTTTGGGAAATGAGGTGTGCCCAGTTTTTTAATCTAACAACTACTTTGGGGGACTTGCCCACATCACTGGGATTTGAATGGAGGTTGTGTCCCATTTTACTGGTTTTTTAAGTTTACATTTAACATGTTTCTTTTCTCTGCTTTCCTTGCCCACTGGGGACTCCTCTTTGACTCCTGAAAGTTGGCTGCTTAGAGTGAAATACAGCAGGCAGGTGGTCATGTTGCAAGTTCTTTCTGAACCTCTGACAAAGGGAGTAATCAGTGAAGCCCATCCCGCTCCCTTGGACCTGCAAGGTGGGGCTCTTTTGGGTACTTGCTGTCCACAGCTCTCCAAGCTATCGGAATACTTTGCCAGTGCATAATCTCTTTGGAGATAAATTCGTTAGCATATTACTAAATGTTAATTTTCTTTTGCAGAAAACACAGTACCGAGACTGATTTAATTATCAATATTTAAAATACTCCATTCCTTAACTCTCCCTCATCTGCTTTTGCCCACAGCCTATTCAGTCCCTTTGAAAAAATTCTGCAAAATGCGTGTCACCCACTACTGAGATTGTTCAGCCCCTGATAGATTTGTATTGATTTGTTTCTACTGGTAGCTTGTCCTAAAATGTGTGTAGAAAGCAAGGAAATTGTTGTGTAATGCCTGCTCTGTGTGGAAGTCAGAGGAAAACCCAGATTCAGTGATTAACGGTGCCAAAAAATGTAAATAACTAGCCATTGTTCAAATGACAGTGGTGCTATTTCTCTTTTGTGGCTTTTTAGACTTTTGATGCTCTAAAATTCCATTTTATTGGGAACGCATTTTCCACCTGGTCTTTCTTGACAGGGTTTTTTTTTTTTTTTCCACTTTAAACAGTTTCTAAATACAATTCTGCATTTAAAAAAAAAAGAAAAAGATTTAAATCACACAAAGTATGTTCTCTAAGTCTTTCATCATTATGAAATATCCTTTATTCCTGGTGATGTTCTTTGCTCTGAAGTCTAGATTATCTGCTATTAATGCAGCCTCTTCAGTGTTCTTTTGATTAGTGCCCATGTGGCATATCTGTTTTGAATCCCATTATCTTTAATCTATCTCTGTCTTGAAATTTAAAGCGGCTTTCCTTTTTTCTAATATGGCATTTACTGTGGAAAATTTTCCCCATTTTAATGGCTGCAGGAGCTGTGGTGATATCCAGTGTTCCATTCCTGATTTAGGTAATTTGTGTCTTTTCTTTTTTTTTATCTTTCTCAATCTTGCTAGAGGATTATCACTTTTACAGGTCTTTTCAAAGACACAACTTTTTGTTCCGCTGGGTTTCTCTGTTCTTTTTCACCTTTCAATTTCACTGATTTGTTCTTATAGTAATTATCTCCTTTCTTCTCTTTCTAGTTTCTTAAAGTGGAAGTTGATGTTATTGATTTGAGACCTTTTCTGTTTTTAATGCACTTTAATGCCACAAATTTCCCTCCCAGTACTGCTGCATCTCACAAATTTTGAAATATAGTATTTTCATATTTGTGCCACACTAAGTACTTTCAGAGTTTCTTTTAAGACTTTCCCTCTAACCCATGGATTTTTTATAAATGAATTTTTTATGTTTTTATTTTTGTACACTGTATGGCGGGGTCACAGTTCGTTATTTTTTCATGTGCCTGTCCTGTTATTGCAGCACCATTTGTTGAGTTTTTGTTTGTTTTTTATTTATTTTGCTTGCTTGCTTTGTTTTGGGGCAAGTGCATGGGCTGGAATCGAACGTGGGTCTCCCGCATGGCAGGCGAGAATTCTACCACTGAACTCCCTTGCACCTCCAGAAATGAATTTTTTACTTCCAAATTTTGGAGATTTTCCTGGTATTTATTTCTAGGTTGATCCCATTATGGTCAGAGAAAACTCTACTTAATTTCAGTTCTTTTAAATTTGTGGAGGTTTCTTTTATGTTCCAGGATAAAGTCTATCTTGGTGAATGTTCTAAGGGCACTTAAAAAAATGTGTTTTCTGCTGCTGTTGGATGGCTTGTTCTATATATGAGAATTAGAATCAGTTGGTTAAATGCATTGTTCAGATCTTATGTATGCACAAATTTAGGATTGCTAGGTCTTCTTCACATATTCACCATTTCTTTCATTGTATAATGTCCCTCATTGCTCCTCGTACTCCTGTCAATTTTCCTTGCTCTGAAGTATACTTTATCTGATATTAATACACCTAGTCTTGCTGTTATCTTTAAATTAACGTTTGCATGGTCTATAGCTTTCCATCCTTTCACTTTCCACCTACCTACCAATAGTTAAATTTGAAGGGACCCTATCAAAATACCATCTGCATTTTTTTTCAAAGATGGAAAACTTCATCCTGTAATTGATATGGAAATACAAGAGACTCAGAATGATCAAAACAATCTAGAAAAAGAAGAACAAAGTCGGAGGACTCACACTTCCTGATTTCAAAACCTGATACACATGCTACAGTAATCAACAGCGTATGGTACTGGCATAAGGATAGATCATTAGGAGAGAAACGAGAGCCCAAAAACAAACACTTGTATTTACGGTCATTTGATTTTTGACAAGAGTACCAAGGTAATTTAAAGGGGGAAAGACTAGTCTTTCCAACAAATGGTGGTGGGAGATCTGGATATCCATATGCATAAGAATGAAAGAGGACCCCTATCTCACAATAATTAATATAAAATTAATTCAAAATGGATCAAAGACTTAAATATAGGAACCAGAACTATAACTAGAAGAAAATATAGGCAAGCATCTTCAGGACCTTATGGTAGGCAATGGTATCTTAGACTTTACACCCAGAGCACAAGCAACAAAAGAAAAAAATAGATGGGACCTCATCAAAAGTAAAAACTTTTGAGCATCATAGAGCTTTATCAGGAAAGTAAAAAGACAACATATTCAATGGGAAAAAATATTTTGAAAACACATACATGATAAGGGTTTAATATACCGAGTATATAAAGAAATCCTACAATTCAACAATAAAAATACAAAGAACCCAATTTAAAACTGGGCAAAAGACTGGAATAGACATTTCTCCAAAGAAGTTATACATGGCTAAAAAGCACATGTATTAAAGGCAGACCATAGTGACACAGCAGGCAGAGTTCTCGCCTACCATGCCGGAGACCCGGGTTCATTTCCTGATGCCTGTCCATGCAAAAACAAACAAACAAAAAGCACATGTAAAGATGCTGTGCTAAACACTTTTGTGCATCAAAGAACTTCGTCAGGAAAGTAAAATGACAGCCTACACAATGGGAGACAATATTGGAAATGATATATCAGATAAAGGTCTAGTGTCCAGAATATATAAAGAGATTGTTCAACTCAACAACAAAAAGATAGACAACCCAATTACAAAATGGGCAAAAGACATGAACAGACACTTCTCAGAAGAGGAAATACAAATGGCTAAAAGTCACATGAAAAGATGCTCAACTTCCCTGGCTATTGGGGAAATGCAAATCAAAACCACGATGAGATATCATCTCACACCCACCAGAATGGCCATTATCAATAAAACAAAACGACAAGTGCTGTAGAGGATGTGGAGAAAGAGGCACACGTATCCACTGTTGGTGGGAATGTCAAATGGTACAACTGCTGTGGAAGGCAGTTTGGTGGTTCCTCAGGAAACTAAGTCTAGAATTGCCATATGATCTGGCAATACCATTGCTAGGTATCAACTCAGAGGACATGAGGACAAGGACACAAACAGACATTTGCACACCAATGTTTATAGCAATATTATTTACAATTACCAAGAGATGGAAACAGCCCAAATGTCCATCAACAGATGAGAGGTTAAACAAGCTGTGGTATATACATATGATGGAATATTATGCAGCTGTAAGAAAGAATAACGTTATGAAGTATGTAACAACATGGATGTACCTTAAGGACATTATGCTGAATGAGATTAGCCAGAAACAAAGGACAAATACTGTATGGTCTCACTGATATGAACTAACATTAATGAATGAACTTGGAGAACTTCAGTTATAGAGACCATCAGGAGATAGAAATAGGGTAGATACTGGGTAATTGGAGCTGAAGGGATACAGATTGTGCAACAGGACTGATTGTAAAAATTCAGAAACGAATAGCACAATAGTACCTAACTGTAATACAATAATGTTAGTACACTAAATAAAGCTGAATGTGAGAGTGATAGAGGGAGGAGAGCTGGGGGCGCAAATGAAATCAGAAGGAAAGATAAGCTATAAAGACTGAGATGGTATAATCTAGGAATGCCTAGAGTATATAATGTTAGTGACTAAATGTAAAAATTTAAAAATTGAAAAAAAAAGTTGCAGTGCATATTTGAAACTGTTGTGTACCCCAGAAAAGACGTGTTCTTTAATCCTGTTTCAATATTGCTGGCTGGGATCTTTTTCCATTCATATGAAATCACCAGTAAAGGCAAAACCATAGAGACAGATAGTAGATTTGTAATTTCCAGGGCTTGGGGGAAGGGAGGAATAGGGTGTGACTGCTAATGGGTATGAGTTTCTTTATGAGGTGATGAAATCTTCTAAAATTAGATAGTGGGGATAGTTGCACAACTCTGTGACTATACTTAAAACTATTGAGTTTTATGGTATGTGAATTATATCTCAATAAACCTGTTACTTTAAAAAGAAAAGAGACACAGGTTTGTTCATACAGATTTCTTAATCTGTAAGATGCCAAATATGTGGATAGGAAAAAAAAATAAAACAAGTACCCACCGTATGTAGTGTACTATTCCATTTTAGGTATCTCATTTTTAAAAGAACATTGGTAAAGAGGAGTGTTTCTAGAGGAAGGTTAAACTATGTGGCTTGAAAGATCCTTTCTTTTTTTAACTGAAACAATTTTTTTTTTATTAATTAAAAAAATTTAACTAACACAACATTTAGAAATCATTCCATTCTACATATGCAATCAGTAATTCTTAATATCATCACATAGATGTATGATCATCATTTCTTAGTACATATGCATCGATTTAGAAAAAGAAATAGCAAGACAACAGAAAAAGAAATAAAATGATAATATAGAGAAAAAATAAAAATAAAAATAAAAAATACAAAAATATATAAGAAAAAAAACAACTATAGCTCAGATGCAGCTTCATTCAGTGTTTTAACATAATTACATTACAATTAGGTAGTATTGTGCTGTCCATTTTTTTTTTTTTTTTTTAGAAATCATACCATTCTACATATGCAATCAGTAATTCTTAACATCATCATATAGATGCATGATCATCGTTTCTTAGTACATTTGCATCGGTTTAGAAGAACTAGCAATATAACTGAAAAAGATACAGAATGTTAATATAGAGAAAAAAAATAAAAGTAATAATAGTAAGAACAAAACAAAACAAAACAAAACAAAACAAAAACCTATAGCTCGGATGCAGCTTCATTCAGTGTTTTAACATGATTACTTTACAATTAGGTATTATTGTGCTGTCCATTTTTGAGTTTTTGTATCTAGTCCTATTGCACAGTCTGTATCCCATCAGCTCCAATTACCCATTATCTTACCCTGTTTCTAACTCCTGCTGAACTCTGTTACCAATGACATATTCCAAGCTTATTCTCGAGTGTCGATTCACATCATTGGGACCATACAGTATTTGTCTTTTAGTTTTTGGCTAGACTCACTCAGCATAATGTTCTCTAGGTCCATCCATGTTATTACATGCTTCATAAGTTTATCCTGCCTTAAAGCTGCATAATATTCCATCGTATGTATAGACCACAGTTTGTTTAGCCACTCGTCTGTTGATGGACATTTTGGCTGTTTCCATCTCTTTGCAATTGTAAATAACGCTGCTATAAACATTGGTGTGCAAATGTCCGTTTGAGTTTTTGCCCTTAATTCCTTTGAGTAGATTCCCAGCAGTGGTACTGCTGGGTCGTATGGCAATTCTATATTCAGCTTTTTGAGGAACCACCAAACTGCCTTCCACAGTGGTTGCACCATTTGACATTCCCACCAACAGTGGATAAGTGTGCCTCTTTCACCGCATCCTCTCCAGCACTTGTCATTTTCTGTTTTGTTGATAATGGCCATTCTGGTGGGTGTGAGATGATATCTCATTGTGGTTTTGATTTGCATTTCTCTAATGGCCACGGACATTGAGCATCTCTTCATGTGCCTTTTGGCCATTTGTATTTCCTCCTCTGAGAGGTGTCTATTCAAGTCTTTTTCCCATTTTGTAATTGGGTTGGCTGTCTTTTTGTTGTTGAGTTGAACAATCTCTTTATAAATTCTGGATACTAGACCTTTATCTGATATGTCGTTTCCAAATATTGATTCCCATTGTGTAGGCTGTCTTTCTACTTTCTTGATGAAGTTCTTTGATGCACAAAAGTGTTTAATTTTGAGGAGTTCCCATTTATTTATTTCCTTCTTCAGTGCTCTTGCTTGAGGTTTAAGGTCCATAAAACTGCCTCCATTGAAAGATCCTTTCCAATTTCAGGGTTTCGTGCTTCCGCGTTCAGTTTTTTAATATTTATTTTCGTTGTAAAATTAAGTATGGTCCTTGAGGGGAGAAATGGTTTGTTCATAAGAAGTATAACATCATGCTTAAGAACAAAGAAATCTTTAAAACCACTTAAGAAGAATTGCAGTGAGTTTCTTATGAACAGGAACTAGGTTTTAGTTGCTGGTTTTTTTTTGAACCATCCTGCCGATTTCTTTCTTTTAATTTGTATATTTAGACCATTGACATTCAAAGTAATTATTAATATGTTAGGTATTAAGTGTGCCATTTGTTTTCTGTTTATTTGATTTCTTATTCTTCTGTTTCCCTTTTCTTGCCTACCGGTGGGTAACTTAAGCATTTTTTAGAATTCCATTTTGATTTATTTATGCTGTTTTCATTTATTTCTTTGTATAGTTTTTTCAGTTCTTACCCTAGGTGTTACTGTATATATATTTATATATATATAACTGATCACTGTTTACGGGCATTGGCATTTTAAACGACTTCCACTGAGGTGTAGAAACCTCACTTCCACTTAAGTCTTTTTATCCTCCTCATTTATATATGTAAATGTTGTAAGATTTTTCTCTACATACATTGAGCACCACTTCTGATGACTTTCTAATTGTCACCTCGACCATCAAACATGGTTTTAAAAACTCATAAGAAGGATGGTCTATTATACTTGCCCCTGTTTTTAGCACTTTCAGTTGTTCTTTTTCCTTCCTGAAGTGCCAGCGTCCTTCTAGCTATCATTTCCTTCCTAATTGGGGAACTTCTTTTGGCCATTCTTGAGGAATAGGCCTGCTGGCAACAAATGTTTTTAGATTTCCTTCATCTGAGAATTGTCTTAAATCCCCCTTCGTTCCTGAAGGATGTATTCACTGGCTATAGAATTTGTGTTTGGCAGTGTGTGGGAAAGCGGAGTGCTAGGCAGCCCTGCCACACCCTACCTCCTGCTCCGCACCACCTCATTCAGTTTCCTTGCTGCTGCAGTTTTGCCCTTTTTACCTTACTTTGGAGGTGGGCTCCAGCGTATGTGAATATGCTGGTTCCTAAAACAGTTGCACGGGATGACACAGAAGCCCTCAAGTGTGACACTGAACAGGTATTTTGGCAGGGCCCAAACACTCAGGTTAGGTGAATGTACCTTCTTGCAGAATGTTTATAGCAAGTCATGACCATAATGAAGCCTGAGCATTTTCCCGCTTCTTTAAATAGTTTTGAAAACGTGGTATGATTTGGGTTGGGCTAGGTTTCGTAGACACAGAATAAAGAGTAGATGAAACCACGCGAGGGCTTTTTAAGCACGCTAGCGCGAAAAGTCCATAAAGAAGCACAAATGAAAGCCTGAGAAGATCCTGGGCGGTATCGGGGCGAACAATGAAGAGGAATGCTTAGAAATCACTGTGCGGTAAAGGGAAGGACAATAGGGCAATTCGCAATAGAGAAACATGGCCAGGAAATAAACCTGAAAGAAAAGAGTGCATGCGTGTGCTTGGTGGAACTCCCCAGCACAGTTACTAGAGAAATGCAGAGGAAAGAAAGGTACAATGGGTTGGCTGGCGGGTTTTCTGGAGACCGGGCAGTGTGTGGGGTGAACGCGTTGGGCCTTTTGAGTGGGCAATCTATACAGCATCAACACAGGGGTCCAGACACTCTGGCCCTTGACTGCACTGTAGTGGATCTCGCAGAAGCGAACCCGGGAGAACACCACCTTACAGCGGGCTCAGGCACCGGGACTCCACCCTCTGCAACCGGGAAGGAGGCGGGGCTGGGCTGATAAGGAGAGCAGGGCTAAGTCTGTGGGCGTGTCCCATGGAGGCGGGTCATTCTGGGGGGTGGGTCCTGGGGGCGGGGCTGCGCCTGCGGGGCGGGCCCTTGGGGCGGGGCTGCGCCTGCAGGGCGGGCCCTTGGGGCGGGGCTGCGCCTGCGGGGCGAGTCCTTGGGGCGGGGCTGTGCCTGCGGGGCGGGCCCTTGGGGCGGGGCTGTGCCTGCGGGGCGGGCCCTTGGGGCGGGGCTGCGTCTGCGGGGCGGGCCCTTGGGGCGGGGCTGTGCCTGCGGAGTGGTTACCTGCGGGGTGGGCGGGTCCTTGGGGGCGGGCCTGTGCTTGGCTTCGCCTGCGCCGTGCCGGCTATCTAGAGGCGAGCTCTGCGGGCGGGCCAGAGGCAGCGGCGCCCCGAGCCCGCGGGGAGGAGGAGCGGCCGGGGGCGGGGCTCCCGGCGGGCCGCGGTCACTCTAAGCGTCGCGCGGCTGTGGCCAGCGGGGCCTGCGCAGGGCCGGGCCGGGCCCATGGCGGCGTCGGCGGCTCTGTCGGCGGCGGCGGCGGCCGCGGCCCTGTCGGGCCTGGCGGTGCGGCTGTCGCGCTCGGCGGCGGCCCGCGGCTCGTACGGTGCCTTCTGCAAGGGGCTCACACGCACGCTGCTCACCTTCTTCGACCTGGCCTGGCGGCTGCGCATGAACTTCCCCTACTTCTACGTGGTGGCCTCGGTGATGCTCAATGTCCGCCTGCAGGTGCGGATCGAGTGAGCGGCGGAGGCAGCAGGCCGCGCGCGCAGGAACCCTGGGCTGGAGACTGTGCGCGAGGAAGGAAGGACAGAAGGACGCGAGGACGGCCACCGTACCCAACCGCGGACTGGTGACATCGCGCGGAAACTGACAGCGCGGGCCCTTTCCGTCGGCCTCGGGAAGATTCTTTCAGCCCGGCCGACCTGTTGTTGCCTGACATCGGGAAACAGAACAAACCGGCCTCTTTTGGAGCATTTCTAAGTAGCTAGGTCTGGCCCTTTCCAAAAAGGTAGGAGACGAGAGAGATTGGAATTGGGGGGTGGAGGGAGGCGGTTGCCTGAAATCCAGACAGCAAGGCCCCTTGGTGGTTTCGGGGGGGGGGGGGGGGATAGGGAAGGTCCCGGGTAAAGCAGCCGAAGAGCAGCCGAGTCGCGGAAAAGCAGGGCAGACCCAGGTGTCCACCACTCCCTTGCAGCGGGGCAAAGCTGGGGGTGACAGCAGCGTCAGCGTTGTGGAAGGGTTCGCCCATCATCTGCGGAGCAACGGGGGCCTTCCCCTCCCACCCACAGCCCAGTCCCCTCCCCCTCTGCGGGGAAAACCCTGTTCTGTCACTTGCAGACAGGAATGTTCTGGGGAGAATATCTCCAGGGAAGGTCCTGACGGAGGAGGAACAGCCTCCCACCGTCCTCCACAGCGCTCATGGGCAGGTGGAGAGTTAAGATGGTTCTGTTCTAGGCAAAACTCCAGGTGGACCCCGTCTGAGCCCTCAGGCTCGGACTCTCTGCAGCTCCTGGCACTGCCCTCACAGCACTCCCTCCCGCCCTGTCTGGAGGGGGCCAGGACCATGGTCTCTGCCTGCCCCTGCTGCCCCTTTTGCTCACACCTCTCGCTCTGGCACTTCCCCAAAGCTGTATCTTTGGAGACATAGAAGCGTGGGGAAGAGGTGCCCCTTCGTTTCGCCCTCCCCTCGATTTTTCTGTGTTCTCCACTCACAGGATATGCTCCCCACAGCGGCTCCCAGTGCCCTCCCAGGGCCACAGAGGCCCTTCTCCAGCCATGGGCTCCTGGAGAAGCCCGGTGTACCTGAAGGATTTGGGGAAATGAGGCTCTCCTTGAGCTGGCAGTGTCCTAAGGCTCGGGTGGTGGGAGCAGAGGAGAGGCAGGTGGAGAAAGGGCCCACAGAAGAGGATGCACTGGGGAAAACAAGGAGGTCTCTGAGTGAGAGGGCAGTCTTCAAGTCTCCATCTCATTCTCTCTCTTTCAGAACTTGGCGTTTGGAGTTGGTGACCCCCACTTCTCTGGCCTTGTCAACAGAGTCAGATCCCTGCAGAGGGGGCCCCCTGGCCCAGGAGCTGCTGGGGAGTGTCTGAGGCAAGGGCCTGCAGGAAGAGACAAAGGGCATCCAGGCTGAGGCACAGCGTGGGCAGAGGCCGGGGGGTGGAATGGCCCAGTGATCCAGTTCTGACATGGGAAGGGCAGGACCTTGTCACCTGGGCACTGAGATGACGAGGACACTGTGAAGGAGATACATCCTTCCCACCTCAGGGTTGAGGAAACCAGGCTCTGTGGTGGGAGGGCAGGGCTGGGGGTGGGGGGTAGGGCCTTGCCCCTGGTCACACGGGTGAGCAGGGGCAGAGCTGAGTCAGCCCCTGGACCTGCACTGCCCCACTGCCCCTGCCTCCCCAGCTTCTCCAAGATCTAGCTCAGTGGGATGGGGGAGGGGAGCACAGGGCACCCAAGAGGCCTGGGAGAGGGGGATTAGGGGTTAGGGAATCTGGGTGGTACTGAAGTTCACAGAGAAGGCCAGGAGGACAGTCTGAGCTGAGATGGGGGACAGGAGAGACGAGTCCCAGAGCCACTGGGAAGCCGACTTCCTCACCACAGGCCTCACCTCCCTGCCCGGCGATTGACCAGGGGTTCTTCGGCACTTGAATGGCACAAGTGTCCCCACTCTGGTGGTGGAATGGGAGTGGGGGCCGTGGTTCCTGGGAGAGTCAAGGCTTATACCTGGGGTGCTTTGGGCCTGGGACCTGGGGCTTACCCCTATCTCTCTGTCCCCAGGCTTGGCCCCCCCAATCCCCAGGATCACAGTGCAGATGCTTCTCCGGGTGACCTGGCCCTGAAGGCCCTTGTCTGTGCTGCTAACTGGGGAACCCAAGTGGCCAGGAGCAGCCCAGAGGGGGCCAGGAGAGGCCCTGGCCCTCGCCACCCACCACATACCCACACCTTTTCCAGGACTGAAAATGGCGGCAGTCGGGTCAGCTGAGCGACAGAGTGGGCCAGTCTCATACCATCTTCCCCCCTCCGGCGTCCAGCCGGGAAATGAGGCTGGAGCGGGCTCCCCACAGTTTCCCACAGCCAGGGCCCAGCGGCTTCCTGATGTGCCAAGTGTACTGGAAGCCCTGCTCCTGGTGGTCCTTCTCATCCACCCCAGCCACCCCACCCAGGACCACCCCTGGGCGCTTGTCAGCCTGCTCGCTCCATACTAGATCTCTGGGGCAGCCTCTGTGAGGGAAAACTGTTACAGGGCTGGGTGAAAGCGGACGAGCAAGGGGCCTCCCTGGATCTGCCACAAGATGTTTCCCTCTCAGACCCAGGGCTCACCCTCTGGCTGACGGGATCCTCAGCCCCAGCCTTTTCTTGGGCCCAGCCAGGAAGAGGGTAGAAAGGCAATGGTGGCCTGCGGAAAGCTGTTCGCTGAGTGCCGTGCGTGTGTGTGTATGTGTGTGTGTGGTGTGAGAGTGTGTGGTGTGTGTGTGTGTGAGTATATATAGTGAGTGTACTGTGTGTGTAGTGTATGGGGTATGTGTGAGTATGTGGGGTATGTAAGCGTATATGATCTAAGAGTGTGTGTGGCGTGTACATGGCATGAGTGTATAAGTGAGTGTATGTGGTAAGTGTAAGTTTGTGGAGGTGTGTGGTTTGTGTGTGGTGAGTGTGAGTGTATGAGTGAATGTTAGTGTATGTGGTGTGAGTGTGTGAGTGTATGTGGCGTGTGTCTATGTGGTGTGAGTGTGTTTTTGAGTATGTGATATGTGTGGATGTTGTGTGAGTGTGAATGTATGTGGTATGTCTGTGTATGTGGTGTGTATGAATGAGTGTATTTGAGTGTCTGTAGTATGAGTGTGTGAGTGTAGTGATGTGTGTGTGGTTTGTGTTTATGCTGTGAGCATTTGGGGTGAGTGTATGTGGTGTGTGTGTGGCATGTGTGTGGTGAGTGTGAGTATATGAGTGAATGTTGGTATATGTGGTGTGAGTGTGTTTTCTGTGTTTATGGTGTGAGCATGTGGGGGTGAGTGTATGTGGTGTATGTGTGGTGAGTGTGTGAGTGAATGTTAGGATATGTGGTGTGTGTGTGTGTTGTGGTATGTGTGTATGTGGTGCGGGTGTATGTGAGTATGAAGTAAGAGTGTGTGTGGGTGTACGTGGTGTAAGTGTATGTGGTGTGAGAGTGGGGGATGAGTGTATGTGTTGTGTGTGTGGCATGTGGGGTGAGTGTGAGGTGGGTGTGGGAGTCACTGAGAGGATGAACCTAGCTGGGTGCAAGGGCTTCGTTGGAGCTGTCTGGGGCAGGAGGCTCCCTTCTGGGGGGTGGGGCGGATGTGAGTCAGAGCCTCAGGGGTCTCTCCCTCGGCCTCAGAGCCCCCGCCCCCAGGAGGCCCCGCCCCCAGGAGGCCCCGCCCCCAGGAGGCCCCGCCTCCAGGGAGGCCCCGCCCCCGGGCCGAAGGCACACGAACTCGGCTGTGCTTTGGCTGTGGCTGCGGCTCAAAGGGGTGGACTGGGGAGGGGGCATGGCCCCGTCCTGGGCACTGTGTTCCCGCCACAGCTTTTCTTACCATTTTGGCCTTGGGTAGTTGTTGTGCTTCTGCTTCTCCAGCTCTGCTTTCTCTCTCCCCTGGGTCCTTGCTGTGTGTCAGGCTCTCGATGCACTTTATTTATTTGCAGTCTGTTTTCCAGGTGGCACGTCCCAAATTTCGGAGACACCACCCCGGTCCGAAGGCTTTTTCTTTGCTGTGTTGATTACCTCTGTACTGGTCAGCACAGTCTGATCAGGGAAATGTTCTCGTTTCTGGTGTTGTCAAATTTCGTCGTTTCTCTAAGTTATGGGAAAAGAATAAAATGAAACAAAGACAAGGCCTCCTGTTTCTGGTGCGAACACCCGCATAGGTAAGGCTTTTCTTCCACTTGAGAGCTTGGTGTTCAGACACGCTCAACTCGGTGCATCCACGAGGCTGCGCTGGAGCACAGCGAAGAGGAAGGGCTGGTCTGTAGGTCACTTGGGGTAGCCCGGAGACCCGTCTGCAGCAGCAGGTGCTGAAGAAACCATTGCCTCCCTGCCGGCCAGGTCGGGGCTGAGTACTGGCGAAGACAAACGACGGGAACCTGGGAACCTCGGGCCCCTTCCCTCCACCTTAGACGAAATGCTGCCCGTCAGAACCCAGTCTTGGTGGCTCCCCCAAGAAGCCCGGCCAGGCCCCCGGGCCGCAGTCATGGGAGGGTTTGGCAAGTGGGCAGAAGGCTGGGAGACGGGGCAGCAGGGCATGCAAGGGGAAGGCCCTCAGGGCCTCTGAGGGCACAGGGTTATGGTCAGGGTGGTCTGAGAAGCCCAGTCTGGAGGGCGGGGCCCTGGGTACACCTCTCACTTGTCACCAAGAGCCCCCCAGGGGTCTGAGCACCTTGGCAAGAGGGACCCTCCCAGCAGCAATGGTGGCGATGGCCTGTGGCCATCGCAGGACTCGGCCCTGGTGTGCGTCCCTCCCCTTTTTCCCCAGTGGGCGCACAGCCCCATGCAACCAAGATTAGAGAGAATCAGGTCAGCGCACGCAGTCCAAGGCCTGGCGACGAGGGAGTCACCCATCCCTCCTATGGAGGAGGCACCTCCTTCTCCGCTCGAGAACAGAGCCTGGGAGACCGAAGCCCTGTGCCCTGAACCCAGCCATTCCACCTACTACGTGGCCCAGGGCAAGCCGTGCACACTCTTGTTTTTAAAATAAGGATCCTTTAGGGTGGCTGTGGGCAGGAGATGTGATAATGTCTATCAAACATCTCTCATCAGGCCTCCCCTCGGGCAGCCTTCTTACTGTGAGGGAAGGAAGCCAGGCGAAGGGAACCAATGCGGGACAGAGCTGCCTTGAGCCAAGCACCGCACTAGGTGCTTTCTGAACCTCCTCTCATCATGATCCCACAACGGCCTGTTATCCCGTTTTACAAAGAAGCAGGATGGGAGGCCACGTCTGCAATGGAACCCCAAGCAGAAGCTCTTTCCAGGAGGCCCCAATGCCTCTCCGGAGGGGCCAGAGAATTGGGCTGGAGGGGGTGATAGGTGACGAAGGCTAAGGATGTCCGTTCTCTGTGGGGTCCCAGAGACAGATGAGAAATGTAAGGCTGAGGGAGGGGCCTAAGCCTGGGACCCTGGAACCTCCCCAAAATGGGGTTTCCCAGCTGGAACAGCTGGAGCCTTGCTGAGATGGGCCCAGCCGTTTTCTCCCCTCTCCCTCCCACCTCTAGGCATTGACTGTGACCCAAACAACTGAGTCAGGAGAGGGTAAACACGCCCCCATGCAAGCAGGTCCACCAGCACTAGGAAAAATGCATTCAGAAAATGAGAAACAATAAAAAGCATGCAAAATACCACGGCCCCTCACCTGCAAAGTAAACGGCTGAGTTTGGGATGAGTTTTCATTTTCTGTGCATTTTATGCAAATACTTTTAAATACATTTTACACATACGTTTTATATAAGTATAATTAATAACAACTTTGAAACCTGTTCTACTCTTCAAGTTTATCTTTCCATGTTATTAACTATTTTTGTACATGCAAAGCAGTCTACTCTTCCCTTGTGTGAAAGTCATCAGGCATTTCCCAACACCTGGTTGTTTGCCTTTGTTGTTTGGGGGAGATATTTATTTGATTGTTGTTGAAATCAGGTTTTCTATTTCATTATCTTTTATTTGTTTTTATAAATGACACAGTGACAGATGTCATTGTGGATAAATGTTGCGGCACAGCATGTATCCCTAAAAGTGGGATGGCTGGGCCAAAGAATATTCACATACTTGGGCCCTCGATTCTCTAATAACCCACCTTCCAGGCCCATTTAGACCAGAATGGTAATTACTATTTCTGGATTTTGAGAAGCTGTTTTATATATGTATAACCTGGTACTTAGAAATAAGAATGAAGCCAATCAAGTGGGGATTAAGATAATTCAGAATATAGGGGTATGAAAGATATTGTCTATATTTTAGAACCATATCTACTCTTTTGGACCAAAGAAAGAGAGGTTTATTTTGTCCAGAACCTAAATTTTCTGTAGCACATAATCTTACTCAACCTATCTGGATAGCTCATTTGAACAACTGAAACACATGGGGCCCAGAATAAGAATGAAGGTCTTTAATCCTGTATAGCTTAATATAATGCCTGGATACATCCTATCGTATATTAAGCAGATAATCAAAATGTATTGGCAAAGTCGCTTGAGGGATGGGAGAAAAAAATGTGGAACTGTTAAATTTTACCATCAGGGAATCCCATGATACTGTGTTAAACATTAAAGATACCCAAATCAATAGGCCAAGCCCTTGATCTTGAGGCTTACTCTTGCAAAACTTACGTAGGTAGTGGAGAAGCTTAGCCTACCTATAGGTATGCCCAAGAGTTACTTCTGGAGGACTTCTTTTGTTGCTCAGATGTGGCCTCACTCTCTCTTAAGCCCAACTCTGCAAGTGAAATCATTTCCCTTCCCCTACATGGGACATGATATCCAGGGGTGAAAGTCTCCCTGGCAACGAGGGAGAATGAATCTGGCCCTGGGATGAATCTGGCCCTGGAACTGTGGGATCAACAATTCCATCCTGACCAAAAAGGGGGAAAGAAGTGTAACTAATAAAGTATCAGGGCTGAGAGAGTTCAAATAGAGTCGAGAGGCTACTCTGGAGGTCGCTCTTACACAAGCTTCAGTTAGACATTGCTACCTATCATAAGCTGCCAACCCCCAACCAGGACCATTCTAGCAAATCCTAAAGAACACCTAGGGCAATATATAAGATTCTACAAAGGTCTCATGTACCAGGGTAACTTTCCAGAAACCTACAACCTCCAGATAGGTCCCTGGACCAGATAAGTTCTGAAACCTTGAGGTCCCAGCCTCTCCATAACATCAAGTAGTTCCATCTACCTACCCCATATTACTGACAGCCCCTTCCAACCTCAAAAAGTTAGAATGGCCATAGCCCAAATACTCCTAAAGAGTGGGATAGAAAGATCTAAGGTCATGGTGGAGTTATACATAGAAGGTAGAGTTCACAAACGAATATGATTGCTGAATCATGAAATTGATATTTCTTTTAGTCTTCAGTATTTTAGAGCAGCTAGAAGTAAAAACCTAAAATTGTGGAATTGTAACCTGTACCAAACTCTGAAATATGTTCTACAACTAATTGTTGTGCTGTGTTTTGAAATTTATTGCTTTTTTGTATATATGCTATTTTTCAAACGCAAAAAGTCGATTGTGATGATAAAAGAAATATTTATTCCTTCCAGCCTCCTATATTCTGGAGCAACTAGAAGGAAAAATCTGAAATGATGGTATGGTAGCCCATGAAAAACTCGGATCTGTCCTGTAACTACTTGTTGAAGAGTGCTTTGAAAACTATTGCTTTTTTCTTTCTTTGCATTGTATATATATTATATTTTACAATAGAAAAGTTTAAAAAAAATAGCCTGCCCTCAAGAATGGCAGTACCAAGTTACTCTACTTGCTCCAGTTCGGTAGAGAGAAGAGGGACAATTCTGAGTCACAACAGATTTTTCTTCATTTATCATCACCTTTAAATGTTTCCAGCTGGATGCATTTTTGTCCTTCCAGATCAGCATATCTTTAATTTAATCTATTGCTTCCTCAGACCATTTCCTTCCGATCCTCCCCATTGAATGGCTACAGTTAAATCCCATCTCCCAGCCTCCGAGGATAGGGAACCCGGCCCTTCCCTTTCTCCCCTCCCTTTCACATACAACCTGCCCCTTGGTCTCACAGCTGGTTTTTAAATCTCAATTTCGTAGAGCAAGATAAGTTATTTTACTCTTTGACTGTGCATTTCTTTGAGTACATCAGGATTAAATTTTTATATGCCCATTGGCCACTT
This sequence comes from Tamandua tetradactyla, assembly GCF_023851605.1. NCBI lineage: Eukaryota > Metazoa > Chordata > Mammalia > Pilosa > Myrmecophagidae > Tamandua > Tamandua tetradactyla. The sequence continues at coordinate 24,010,867 of NC_135353.1, read as the reverse complement.
GCACTTCTGTTTTCAGCTAGGGGGAGGGATTTTTTTTCAAAAGACGGAATGAGATGGGTCTTTGACAGCAAGTGACAGGAAGTGCCTGCAGGTCAGAATATCAGTTTGAAGTCACCCTGAAACCACATCCTGATCCATTCTGTCCTGACCCTCTTTTCCAAACACACCAAGACAATGGATAAAATGTTCTACAAATATTTTAAAAATTGTATGCAGCCTCAACATAAAATAGGAAAATTCCAGGATCCGGAAGCTGAGGGAATCCTGAGCAGTGAGTGTGGCAAATTGCAGAAGACTGAGTGGGGACTAGCATGAGAGAGAGAAACTTCTGGGTTCTGTAGTCTTAGCGGACTCACCCTTTCCTGAGTTTTTATGTCCAGGCAGCCCATCAGGATCTCACTAGAAAGAATTAAGAAAGACATCCTCCACATGGGGAGAGGAAGTGTAATCATTGTGCACTAAGTGTTCTGTGTTACTGAGACTTACTCTCCAGAGCCTTAGCTATTTGAAGAAAGCACATTGCTCCCACTCCAGCCTCTCTAGCCTTCCTGTCTCACCAAATGAGAGAAAAAGCTATAGCTCCTGATAAATATCTCTATAAAGAGCCCAGAGATATAGATCTATCAAAAGACAGATTTATTCATATGATTATAGAGTGCTTCCCCTTCTCCACAAATTATGATGACACTAACAGGGCTCCAGTATAATAGCAGTGGACTACAGCTGAAAGAGCGGCAAGATTCAATCTCTCTAAGAAGGAATATGTAGGGAAGCCCAAAGTCAAGAGAGGAAACAAAAACAAAGACACCAGAGGAATTTGAAGCATCTGGTACTTACAGATACAGCAAACATTAAATAAATTCTGACTCCTAGCCATATTAGCATAAATCTGCATGCTAAAGACCTGTTTATCACACTTATTATTACCTGGTACAGCATGTATTGCTTTTAACTCAAAATTAGAAGCATTCAAAAAGTGGATGGAAAATACCATCTCAAGAGACAAAGCAAGCATTGAAACAAGACCTAGCCAAAACACAACTGTTAGAATTATCAGACAGGGAATTCAAAATACCTGTAATAAATATGCGAAGGGTTCTAATGGAAAAAATTGACCACATCCACTAACAAAATGGGCAATGTAAGCAGAGAGATGGAAACTACAAGAAAGAATCAAAATGAAATGCTAGAAGTAAAAACACTAAAATCTATGAAGAAAACCATCATGGGTTTATTAGTAGACTGGACATAGCTGAGGAAAGAATGAGTGAACTTGAACATAGGTCCTGCAAAACTTTCCAAACTTAAATGAAAAGAGAAAAAAAAGAACATCAAAGAGTGGTGGGACAATTTCAAAAGATGTAACATATGTAATTAGAACATTAGAAGGAGAAGAAACAGATATGGAGCAGAAGAAATGTCTGAAGTAATACTGGCTAAGAACTTTCCAAAAGTAATGTCAGAAACTAAACTACAGACCCAGGAACTCAGAAAAATCAAGTAGGATAAATATCAAAACCCTTACCTCATCAAATCATATTCAACTGCAGAAAACCAAAGACAAAGAAAAGCTCTTAAAGAAGCAACAGGAAAAATACCTTATCTAAAGAGGAACAAGAATATGAATTAAAGTGCACTTTTCATCACAAATCATGTCAGCAAGAAGAGAGTGGTGTGAAAGATTTACAGTATTGAAAGAAAAAGGAAAACACCAACCTGGAATTCTGTATCCAGTGAAATCATCTTTCAAAGTGAAGGAAAAATATAAAGACTTTCTCAGATGAAAAAACCTGAGGAAATCCATCACCATCAGCCTTGCCGGACAAGAAACATTAAAAGATTTTCTTCAGGTAAAAGGAAAAAAATAATGTAGGTTAAAAAATTGTGTCTACATAAAGAAAGGAATAAAATTGGACAAGGAATAAATGAAGGTGTGTTAGTTTGTAAGCTTCCAGAATGCGATATACCAGAACTGGAACAGCTTTTAAAAAGAGGAATTTAATGTTACAAGTTTGCAGTTCTAAGCCTATAAAAATGTCCAGACTAAGGCAGCTAGGGAAAGATACCTTAATTCAAGGAAAGCTGATGGGTCAGGAACACCTCTGTCAGCTGGGTAGGCACGTGGCCGCATCTGCTGGTCCCATGCTCCTGGGCTGCAGTTGCTTTCCACCTGTGTTCCTGTGGGGGCTCCTCACTTTGCTTCTCTGGGGCTGGCTTTCATCTCTTGGTTTCCTTTGGCTCTCTCCACGTTCTGTCTTGCTTAAGGTCTCATGGCGACATCTGCTGGGCTCTAAGCATCTCCAGACAGCTGTGTCTCAGTTCTCTGAAGTAACTGTTCTCCAAATGTCTACATCTGCTCTTTCTGTCAGCTTTGTCATTTCTGAGGTTTCTCCAGAATGATTCCTCTTTTAAAGGATTCCAGTAAACTAATCAAGACCCACCCTGAATGGGTGGAGATACATCTCTATCTAATCAAAAGGTCACACCCACAATTGGGTGCATCTCATCTCCATGGAAATAACTTAATCAAAAGTTTCCAACCTATAGTATTGAATCAGGATTAAAAGAAATACCTGCTCCCATAGATTGGATCAGGATTAAAACTTGGCTTTTCTGGGGTACATGATAGATTCAAAACAGCACAAAAGGTAAAATAAAACATTTTATTTTTCATATTATTAATCAATCTAAAAAATGGCTGTTTAAATAACAATACCAACAATATATTGGACAGTATGGCATATGAAAAAGTGAAATGAATGATGGCAACGTCATAAGGGATGGGAAGGAGGAATTGGGGATTCACCGTTGTAGGGTACCTGGGGTGCTCATGGAGTGGTATACTGTTATTTGAAGGTGGACTTAGATTATTAAAAATGTCCATTGTAAACTTTATAGTAACCACTAAAATTCTGTAAAAAGAAGGCTACTTGATACGCTAATAGAGGAAAGAAAATGGAATCATACAAAATACTGAAAATGAGAGAAGGCAAAAAATGAGGGGGAGGGGAGAACAAATGTGACAAATAGAAAACAGTTATAAACAAGGTAGATATTAATCCACGTCAATCATCATTTTAAACTTGAAGGATTTAAATACACTAGTTAAAAGACTGAGTTTAGAGTAAGGACATTAAAAAAAAAAACAAGATCTAACTATATGTTGTCTGTAAGAAACCAATGTGAAATCTAAAAACTCAGATAAGTTAAAAATAAAGGGATGCCTGTGCAGCCCCATGACTGGTGACTCACCCCACCCCCCATTCACCATTCACCTGAACCCCCTCACCTCTTCCCATTCCCTGCATTCCAGGCACCCCCACCCCACCAGCCTTCAGTGCACATATGTGCTCCCCACCCCCACCCCAAAGGCAGCCCAACACACTTCTTCTGCACCCTTCCCGAGCACTACCTCCCCCTCTCTGTTCCCTGCAGGCTGTTACCAGTGCATAAAGGTGTGGGCACTAACCTCCATACCTAGACTACCCCCCCAACCCCCCATAGTGTCGCACAGCTTCACCCCACCCTCCCTGAGCTCAGCACATCTGTTTATAGCACTCCCAGGCCCATGCGTGCGCATGGGCCACCCAATCACGCCATTCAGCTCTGGGAACTACATGTTACAGCAGTCTTAGAACTGTGCATGCTCACAGCCCTCAGCCATACTTCCAAGCTCTGAGAAAGTGCCCACCCCAATCCACGAAGGTGTAACACCAACCTGCTGCCATAGCGCTATGCATGCACACAAAGGGTTCCGTGACTTAAACCAGTGCACACCAGGTTACGTGCCCCAGACTGGTGCACCTGCACAGCTACATCCTTCCTGGCCACTGGGTGACCACGTTCACAAGCACCAGTGTAACATCCCCAACCTGGGTCCATACCTGCTCTGAAACAAATCACCGTAATGAGTGCTCCACCCTGTGCCCAATTCCCTGCTGTACAACCATCCCACAAACACAAAGCCTTAAACTACTGAAAGAAATCAACTCCCAAGGTAAATCAATCAAGATATCTACTTATGACGAAGACAGTAGAAGATCACTAAGCATATCACAACGCAGACAGATATAGCCCTGCTTAATGACCAAACTAAAACACCTGAGGAGACACAGACATTGGAACATCTAATCAAAGATGTTCATACAATTCAACTTAATAAGATAAGGGGGATAGCATATGACATAAAGGGAATCAAGAAGACAGTAGAAGAGCACAAGGAGGAATTTGAAAAAAATAAATTAGAAATAGCAGAAATCACAGAGATTAAAGACTCTGTTGACCAAATTAAAAACATACTAGAGGCACACAACACCAGATTTTAAGAGACAGAAGAAAGAATAAATGATATAGAGGACAGGATAATTGACTTTGAAGACTCAAAACAGCAAATGGCAAAAAAGATGGGAAGAATTGAATGGGAACTCAGGGAAATGATGGACAAAACAAAGCGCTCAAATATAAGAATCACTGATGTCCCAGAAGGAGAAGAGAGGAGTAAAAGGCTAGGAAGAGTAGTTGAGGATATAATGGGGGGAAACTTCCCAACCCTCATAAAGAACATAAATATACAAGTCAAAGAAACCCAAAGAATTCCAAACAGAATAAATCCGAATAGGACTTCCCCAAGGCACATGCTAATTAGTCTGTCAAGTGTTGAAGAGAAGCAGAAAATCTTGAAAGTAGCAAGAGACAATCTATCTACTATACACAAGGGAAATCAAATAGGACTGAGTTCAGACTGCTCAACTAGCACCCTGGAGGTGAGAAGGCAGTGGTATGATATATTCAAGATCCTGAAAGAGAAATATTTCCAGCCAAGAGTTCTATATCCAGCCAAACTGTCCTTTAAAATTGAGGGATAGATTAAAGCTTTCACAGACAAACAAGTCCTGAAAGAATTTGTTAACAAGAGAACAGTCCTATAAGAAATACTTAAAGGAGCCCTGCCACTGAAAAAATAAAAGGAGAGGGAGCTCTGGAGGAGGGCATAGAATTGAAGAATTCTATACTTTTATACCTTTAAATTACACTATATATATTATATATTACACTAAGGGTAATTTAAAGAATACAAAGAGGAAGAGGGAAAAGAATATATAGATCTGACAAATAAAATTAAAAAAAAATAAGATGGTGGAATTAAGAAACGCTTTTTCAGTAATAACTTTGAATGTTAACAGACTAAACTTACCAATTAAAAGATATAGATTGGCACAATGGATTAAGAAACATAATCCAGCTATATGCTGCTTACAAGAGACTCAACTTAGACACAAGGATGCAAATAGATTGTAAGGGAAATGATGGAAAAAGATCTTCCATGCAAGTTGTAACCAAAAGAAAGCAGGAGTAGCTATACTAATATCGGACAAAATAGACTTTAAAGTTAAAGACATCATAAGGGACAAAGAAGGACACTATATACTAATTAAAGGATCAATTCACCAAGAAGATAGAACAGTCATAAATGTTTATGCTCCCAATCAAGGATCTCCAAAGTACATGAGACAGACACTGGCAAAACTGAAGGGAGTGATAGATGTTTCAACAATAGTAGTAGGAGACTTCAATACACCACTCTCCTCTATAGATAGAACAACCAGACAGAAGATCAACAAGGAAATAGAGAAGTTAAATAACTTGATAAATTAATTAGACCTAACAGACATATATAGGTCATTGCACCCCAAAGCACAAGGTTATACATTTTTCTCTACTGCTCGTGGAACATTCTCCAGGATAGAGCACATGCTGGGGCACAAAACAGGTCTTTATAAATTTAAAAATATTGAAATTTTTCAAACCGCTTTCTCTGATCACAATGGGATGAGGCTGGATCTCAATAACCACCAAAGAATGAGAACATTCAAAAATATATGGAGATTAAATAACACACTCTTAAACATCCAGTGGGTCAAAGAAGAAATTTCTAGAGAAATCAGCAGTTATCTGGAGATGAATGAAAATGAGAATACAACATATTAGAACTATGGGATGCAGCAAAGGTCTATGCTGACAGGGAAATTTATTGCCTTAAATGCCTATATTAAAAAACAAGAAAGAGCAAAAATCAAGGACTTAACAGCAAACCTGGAAGAACCTGAGAAAGAACAGCAAACTAACTCCAAAGCAAATAGGAGAAGAGAAATAACAAAGATTACAGCAGAGATAAATGAATGGAAGAATACAAAGAATCAATAAAGCCAACAGTTGGCTCTTTGAGAAAAATCAGTAAAATTGATGGACCACTAGCAAGACTGACAAAGAAAAAAAGAGAGAGGATACAAATAAACAAAATCAAAAATGAAAAGGGATGCATTATCTACAGACCCTGAAGAAATAAAAGAAACCATAAGAGGATACTATGAACAACTATACGCCAACAAACTAGACAACTTAGATGAAATGAACAAATTCCTGGAGACACACAAACAACCTACACTGACTCAGGAAGAAACAGAAGATCTCAAGAACCAATCACAAGTAAAGAGATTCAATCAGTCATCAAAAATCTTCCTACTAAGAAAAGGCCAGTGCCAGATGGCTTCACAAAGGAATTTCATCAAACATTCCAGAAAGAACTAACACCAATCCTGCTCAAACTTTTCCAAAAAATTGAGGAAAAAGGAACTATCCCTAACTCAATTATGAAGCTAAAATAATTTTAATACCTGTTCTAGTTTGCTAGCTGCCAGAATGCAACACACCAGAGACGGATTGGCTTTTAACAAAAGGGAATTTATTTTGTTAGTTCTTCAGAGGAAAGGCAGCTAACTTTCCACTGAGGTTCTTTCTCATGTGGGAAGGCACAGGATGGTCTCTGCTGGCCTTCTCTCCAGGCCTCTGGGATTTTCAACAACTTTCCCGAGGGTGATTTCTTTCTGCATCTCCAAAGGCCTGGGCTGAGCTGTGAGTGCTGAGGTGAGGTATGCTGAGCTGCTTGGGCTGTGCTACATTGTGCTCTCTCATTTAAGCACCAGTCAGTTAAGTCAAACATCATTCACTGCAGCAGGCCCGCCTCCTAGCCGACTGCAGATGTAATCAGCAACAGATGAGGCTCACGTACCATTGGCTCATGTCCAAAGCAACAGAACTAGGTGCCTTCACCTGGTCAAGTTGACACCTGAATCTAACTACCACATGTCCACCCCTTGTCAACTTGGTAACCACACGCATCACCTTAAACAATATTAAAGTGCAAAAAAAAACTCTTCTGGCTGTGGACCTGTGAATCTCAAAACAAGTCTGGTGCCAATATGCAAAGGACGGACAGTCACAGGATATAGGTTTTCATTTCCATAGGGAGAAATTGGAAGAAACACAGATGTAAAACCTGCAGGGCAAGTGCCACGGGATTTCAAAGTCTGAAAGTCATTTATCCTTTAGCTGTAAGAAAGTGGCAGTCCCACCTTTTGCAAGGGTCTATGCAGTGGCCCACCTCTTTCCAAATCAACCTCGGGGAACATTGAGGAGACCATATTTTTCTCGGCTCCACTCTCTCCAGGCATCAGGGCCACCCCTGGGCTCTTTGCCATTTCCAGGGCACATGCTCAACCCCTCCGTATGGTGGCAGCCAGGCTCTCCCAAGTCCCCAAGGAGCGTACTATACCTTTTCCAAGGCCTGAGGCTACACAACTCCTCCACTGCAACAAAATGGGAGACTCATCCTCTGCCCTCAGGGCAAACTCACCCTCTCCATGTATATAGCTGGGTCCACTCTCCTGGCCAAGGTTTCTTGACTTCAGACCTGAGCGTCCATGGGTCTCACTCTGCAAACTCCAATTTATCCCTTTGTGTCCCCCTTTGTCCAGATTGACAGTGGTTCCTTTTACACTAATAGTCTCTTCAAGCACTCCAGGACTTCTCCATCATTCTCATCACAGTTCCTCTAAAATCTTCCCCTTAGCCATCCAAAAAACTGTTCCAACATATCTGGTATTTGCAAACCACGGCAGCACCCCACTCTCCGGTACCAAAATCTGTTCTAGTTTGCTAGCTGCCGGAATGAAACACACCAGAGATGGATTGGCTTTTAATAAAAGGGAATTTATTTTGTTAGTTCTTCAGAGGAAAGGCAGCTAACTTTCCACTGAGGTTCTTTCTTACGTGGGAAGGCACAGGATGGTCTCTGCTGGCCTTCTCTCCAGGCTTCTGGGTTCCAACAACTTTCCCCAGGGTGATTTCTTTCTGCATCTCCAAAGGCCTGGGCTGAGCTGCGAGTGCTGAGATGAGGTATCCTGAGTTGCTTGGGCTGTGCTACATTGTGCTCTCTCATTTAAGCACCAGCCAATTAAGTCAAACATCATTCACTGCAGCAGGCCTGCCTCCTAGCCGACTGCAGATGTAATCAGCAACAGATGAGGTTCACGTACCATTGGCTCATGTCCACAACAACAGAACTAGGTGCCTTCACCTGGCCAAGTTGACAACTGAATCTAACTACCACAATACCAAAACAGGGTAAAGATGCTATAAGAAAGGAAAACTACAAGCAGATCTCCCTAATGAACATAGATGCAAAATTCTCAATAAAATATTAGCAAATTGAATCCAACAACACATTAAAAGAAGTACACACCATGACCAAGTGGGGTTTATACCAGAAATGCAAGGATGGTTCAACTCAAGAAAATCAATTAATGTAATACAGTATATTAATAAATCAAAAGAGAAAAAAATCACATGATCATCTTGTTTGGTGCTCACAAAGCATTCAACAAAATTCAGCATCCTTTTCTGATCAAAATACTCTGAAAGATAGGAATCAAAGGTAACTACCTCAATACGATAAAGGAAATATGTGAAAAACTGATAACCAGCATTGTACTCAATCAAGAGAGACTGAAAGCCTTCCCCCTAAGATCAGGTACAAGACAAGGATGACCACTGTCATCACTAATATTCAACATTGGCTAGAAATTCTAGCTAGAGAAATCAGGCAGGACAAAGAAATAAAAGGCATACAAATTGGAAAGGAAGAAGTAAAACTCTCATTGTTTGTAGATGATATGATACTATACTTGGAAGAGCCTGAGAAATCTACAGCAAAGTTACTTGAGCTAATAAACAAACAATGAGCTAGCTGAGGAGTCAGTTAAGGAAAAAATTCCATTCAAAATAGCAACTAAAAGAATCAAATACTTAGGAATGAACTTAACTAGGGACATAAAGGACTTGTACACAGAAAACTACATAACAATGTTGAAAGAAATCAAAGGAGATCTAAATAGGTGGAAAGACATTCCCTGCTCATGGATAGGAAGGCTAAATACAGTTAAGATATCAATTCTCCCCAAATGGATCTACAGATTCAACACAGTACCAATCAAAATTCCAACAACCTACTTTTAAGATCTGGACAAGCAAACTACCAAATTCATGTGGAAGGGAAAGAGACCCTGAAAAGCTAAAATCATCCTAAAAAAAAGAAGAACGAAGTGGGAGGATTAACACTCTCCAACTTTAAAACCTATTATAAAGCTACAGTGGTCAAAACAGCATAGTACTGGAACAAAGACAGAAGCATTGACCAATGGAATCAAATTGAGAGTGCAGAAATAGACCACCAAATCTATGCCCAACTGATTTTTGACAAGGCCCCCAAATCCACTGAACTGGGTCAAAATAGTCTTTTCAACAAATGGGCATAGGAGAACTGGCTATCAATAACCAAAAGAATGATAGAGGACCCCTATCTTACACCTTATATGAAAATGAACTCGAAGTGGATCAAACATCTAAATGTAAGAACTAGCACCATAAAACATCTAGAAGAAAATGTAGGGAAACATCTTCAAGACCTAGTAATAGGACGTAGCTTCCTAAACTTTACACCCAAAGCACAAGCAACAAAAGATAAAAAATAGATGAATGGGAACTCCTCAAAATCAAATGCTTCTGCACCTCAAAAGACTTTGTCAAAAAGGTGAAGAGGCAGCCAACTCAATGGGAGAAAATATTTGCAAATCACATATCAGACAAAGGTTTGATTTCCTGTACATACAAAGAAATCATACAACTCAACAACAGAAGAACAAAGAATCCAATTATAATATGGGCTAAAGATATGAATAGTATTTTTCTGAAGAGCAAGTACAGATGGCTCAAAAGCACATGAAGAGATGCTCATTTTCACTGGCTATAAGGGAAATGCAGGTCAAGACTACAATGAGATACCACCTCACACCTATAAGAATGGCTGCTATTAAACAATCAGGAAACTATAAATGTTGGAGAGGATGTGGAGAAACTTGGCACTTATGCACTGCTGGTGGTAATATACAATGGTACAGCCACAATGGAAGACTGTTCGGCGGTTCCTTAGGAAACCAAATATCGAGCTGCCCTATGGTCCAGCAATAGCACTACTTGGCATATACCCAGAAGACCTGAAAGCAACGACACGAACAGACATTTGCACATTGATGTTCATAGCAGCATTATTCACAATCGCCAAAAAATGGAAACAAACCAAATGTCCATTAATAGACGAGTATATCAACAAAATGTGGTGTGTGTATATATATATATATATCACATATATATATGATGGAATATTATGCAGCAGTAAGACAAAATGACGTCCTGAAGCACATGACAAAATGGATGAGCCTTGAGGAAATAATGCTGAGTGAAATTAGCCAGACACAAAAGGACAGATACTGTATGATCTGGCATAAACGTATGATCAGAGACTTATAATATAGAATACAAAAGACTTAGAGATACACAGAAGCTAGAGATGGGTGAACCGTTAGCTAATGAGGTTGAACCCCAATGTAAGGGAACAGATAGGAGCGAAGGTGTTTCTCTAGTGGGTCTAGAAGTAAGATCACCAAACTGAAGATGAACAAGATTGAAACGGGTTGTATAGACCTATGTGTCCCACTGACTCACTCTAGAAATATGAATGAGTTCTTGTAAGAATTACTCCAAAGATATGATTCTTGTATAAAGAGTGTTTAAGTCCAGGGTATGGGGGATAACTGCTATTGCATGCTCAACGCTATGTTCAAAAGGAAACCATCAGCGCTACCACAGCAACAGCAGAGGTAAATAATGGGGTGAGGGATGAGAGTTAACAGGAGGTTTAGATTTTCTATTTGGTGAGGCTGTGTTTATTGGTTTTCTGTCTCTTGGGAACAATGAAACTATCTAAAATTGAGAATGTTGATGGACTGTGGACTTTGAGCCCTCTACATGATGCCCGATGAATGCAGGTGGCTGAAGAATGCACTGATGGAAAAGTAGAATGGCGAATGATGGTGCATATTTATGAACAAAGGTTGTGCTGCTACAAAAAGGAACATTGTCGTGAGGCATGCAATGATGTGAATGAACATGTGGGACATTTGGTGAGACAAAATAAGCCAGAAACAAAAAAACCACAATGGTATGGTCACCTATAGAAAATGCCTATAAGAAAACAAGGGCCTATTTTGTAAGCTTTTAGAGCAGGCACATTAATTCCAGAGCGGTGATTATTATTTCTGGATTTTGAGAGGCTATTTTATGTATATAATCTGATAGTTAGAGATAAGAATGAAGCCGAACAGGTTGGGGTTAAAGTAATTCAGAACATAGGGGTAAGGAAGACACTGTCTATATTTTAGAACCACACATACTCTTTGAGACCAATGGAAGAAAGTTTTATTTGATCTGGAACTGAAATTTTCTGTAGTGCAGAATCTAATTCAACCTATCTGTATAGCTCATTTGAACAACTGAAATACAGAAAGCACAGAATGAGAAAGAGTTCCTTTAGTCCTGTATAGATTATTGTAATGCCTGGAAACATCCTGGAGTATATTTAACAGATAATCAAAAAGTATTGGAAAAGTCCCATGAGAGAGGGGAGAGAGACTATGGAACTTTTAAACCTTGCCATCAGGGAATCCCCTGATACTGTATCAAACTTTAGGGACACCCAAATCAATAGACCATGCCCTTGATCCTGAGGCTTACTCTTGTGAACCTTATGTAGGTAGCATAGAAGCTTAGACTACCTATAGGCATGCCTAAGAATTACTTCTGGAAGACCTCTGTTGGTTGCTCTAGATGTGGCCTCAGTCTCTCTAAGCCCACCTCTGCAAGTGAAATCATTGCCCTCCCCCCTACATGGGACATGACATCCAGGGGCGAAAGTCTCCCTGGCAACGTGAGAGAGGACTCCCAGGGATGAATCCAGACCTGGCACCTTGGGTTCAACAATTCCATCATGACTAAATGGGGGAAAAGCAGTATAATTAATTAAGTATCAGTGGCAGAGAGAGTTCAAATAGAGTCGAGAGGTTATTCTAGAGGTTGCTCTTACGCAAGCTTCAGGTAGACTTTCCTACCTATCATAACCTGCCAACCCCAACCAGGACCATTCCAGCCAATCCTAAAGAACACCTAGGACAATTTATAAGATTCCACAAGGGTTCCAGGCACTAGAGAAACTTGCCAAAAACCTACAACCTCCAGATGGGTCCCTGGTCCAGATAAGTCCTGAAACCTAGGCCAGCCTCTCCAGAACATCAGATAGTTCCATCTCCCTACCCCTATTAGTAACAGACCCTTCCAATATCAAAAATTTAGAATGGTCATAGTCCAAACAACCCCGATGAGAGGTATGGAAAGATCAAAGGTGATGTGGAATTATTCATAGAAGATAAGACTTAACAAATAAATATGAATGCTGAATTATTAAATTGATAATAATTGATAATAATTGATAATAAGTCTCCAGTATTTTAGAGCAGCTAGAAGTAAAAACCTAAAATTGTGAAATTGTAACCCATGCCAAACTCTGAAATATATTCTACAACTCATTGTGGTGCTGTGCTTTGAAATTTATAGTTTTTTTGTATATATGTTATTGTTCACAAAAAAAGAAGGAAAAAAAGTTTATTGTGATGACAAAAAAGTATTTAAGCCTGCTAGCCTCCTATATTCTGGAGCAGCTAGAAGGAAAAATATGAGAGGATTGTATGGTAGCCCATGACAAACTCTGAGATCTACCCTGCAACCACTTTTTGAAGAGGGCCTTGAAAACTATTGTTTTGTTTTTTCCTTTGTTTTTCATATATGTTATACTATACAATTAAAAAAGTAAAGGGATGAAGAAAGATATGTCATGCTAATGCTAATCAAAAGAAAGTTGGAGTAGTTGTACGAATTTCAGAAAAAGCAAACTTCAGAATAAAGAAGTTTATTAGGAATTATGAGGGGCTTGCATGATGAAGTAATCAGTTCTTTGAGAAAACAATTATCTTAAATGTGTATGCACCTTTAAGAGCAGTAAAACACTTGAGACAAAAAGAGATGAAACTGAAAATAGTAGTAGTCAAATCTAGCATCATAGTTGGAGACTGCCACTCATCTCTTTCACAAACTGATAGACTGAGCAGGCAGAAATCAGTAAGGAGATAGTTAACCTCAAAGACATTATCAATCAACATGATCTAACTGACATTTAGAGAATATAATACTCAATAAAACATCAGCAGAATACGCATTCTCCTCAAACTCAAAACTTACCAAGATAGATTCCATCCTGGACCATAAAACACACCTCAACGACTTTAAAATAGAAATAATACAAGGTATGTTCTCAGGCCACAGTAAATAAAGTTAGAAATCAGTAACAGAAAGATAGCTGAAAAATGCCAAAATACTAGGAAATTAAACAGCACACTTCTAAAAACTACATGAGTCAGAGGAAAAGTCCTTGAGAGAAATTTTAATTTGAAATGAATAAAAATGAAAATACACGTAATCAAAATTTGTGGGATGCAGTGAAAAGAACGCTCAGGGGAAACTGAATAGTATTAAGTGCACATGATGGAAAAGAAGAAAGATTTAAAATCAACTTAAGATACCATGTTAGGAATCTATAGAATCAGGAGCAGTTTAACACTAAAGGAAGCAGGAGAAGAGAAATAATAAAAAATCAGAGTGGAAATCAATGAAATTACATATGGTATAACAATAGAGAAAATCAACAAAACCAAAAGCTGGTTCTTTGAAAATATCAATAAAATTGATCAACCTCTATCCAAGCTAGATGGAGAAGAAGTGATAGGAGGGAGAAGACACAAATTACCAATATCAAAAGTGAAGCAGGGGCATTGCTACTGACCCCATGGGCATTAAAAGGATAAAATTAACACTACAAACATCTCTGTGCCCACAAATTTGAATACTTAGATGAAATGGACCAATTCCTTGACAAACTGCCAAAATTCTGAGAAGTCGAAGCAGATCATCTGATGGGCCTATATCTGTGAAAGAAATTGAACCAGTAATCAATAACCCCCAAAAGAAAGAACCAGGCCCAGATGGTTTCACTGATGAATTCTGTGATACTTGTAAGGGGTAAATGATACCAATTCTCTGTACTCTCTTCCAGAAAAGAGAAGCAGAAGGAACCCTTCCTAACCCAGTCTATGGGGCCAACATTACCTTAATACCCTAAAACCAAGAACAACACCATTACAGTGCAACATAGATTTTATAAATGCAGAAATCCTCCACAAAATATTGGCAAGTCAAATCAAGATAGTATTATAAAAAGAATTACATGCCACAACCAAGGCTTGCTCAAAATTTGCAAGTCAAAGTAATGCACCATATCAATAAGCTAAAGAAGAAAAATCATATGATTGTATCCATTGATGCAGGAAAGGCACTTGACAAAATCCAACACCCTGTCATGATGGAAATACTCAACAAACTTGGAACAGACGGTGTTCCAACCCAGCCTTTGAAGAGCCGGGTGGGCGCAGCCCTAAGACCAAAGAACACGCTAGCAGAGAGTTAAGCATGGGTTTCATCGGGACTTAGAACAGAAGATCCTTTCCAGCGGCAGCCATATGGAAAATGGAAGTCAGTGCTCTGCAGAGGGGCTGGGTGTGCAAGGGACAGCTTATAAGGATTTAGGACAAGGGTGAGAGAACAGAGTTTCAGCAGGGTCTTGTGACACAGAGGTCTGGCAGTTTATTATCAACAGTGATCAAGGGAGGGGAGTTTCAACATTTTGTTTACAATTCCATTGGAGCATTCTGCCCTCCCCCTGCCCCGGGAAGTGTGATGACCTTTATGTCCTGGTCATCGTAGGTGGCTCCGTGCAATGACTTATTCTCAATATGGAGGCGGGACCCGGGCCCTGGGTCTCCACAGAATGTGGAATGAGTTTAGTTGCATCCTCCAACGGATATTTTTAGTCCTAAATCCAATTCCCTGCAAATGCCACCTAATTTGGAAATAGGGTCTTTGTAGATGTATTCAAGTTAAGATGAGGCCATACTGAGTTAGAGTGGGCTCTACTCCAATGACCAGAGTACTTATAAGAAGAAGATGCAGACAACAGCAGAGAAGGCCACTTGAAAACAGAGGCAGAGATTGGAGTGATGGATCTATAAGCCAAGGCTCACAAAGGGTATCAAAAAACATCAAAGCCTGGAAGAGATGAGAAAGCATTCCCCCCTACATGTTTCAGAGGGAGCATGGCCCTGCCAACACCTTGATTTCAGACTTCTGCTTCCAGACTGTGAGACCATAAATTTAGGCTGCTGTAAGCCACATAGTGTGTTGATCCTTTGTTATGGCAACCCTAGGAAACTTATACAGACGAGAACTTCCTCAACCTCCTAAAAGGTGTTTTTTTATTTAATTTTTTATTAATTAAAAAAATTAACAGACAAAACATTAAGATATCATTCCATTCTACATATACAATCAGTAATTCTTAATATCATCACATAGTTGCATATTCATCATTTCTAGAACATTTACATCGATTTAGAAAAAAAATAAAAAAGACAACAGAAAAAGAAATAAAATGATAACAGAAAAAAAAAAGATTATACATGCCATACCCCTAAAAGGTGTTTTTTAAAAATCCTACAGCTAACATCATTCTTAGTGGTGAAAGCTTTTATCACTTCCATTCAATGTTCTAGCTAGACCAAGTAGGCAAGAAAAAGAAACAAAAGGCATCCAAATACCAAAAGAAGAAGTAAAATTATCCCTATTCACAGATGTTCTAGTTTTCTAGCTGCCAGAATGCAAAATACCAGAAACAGAATGGCTTTTAAAAAGGGGAACTTACTAAGTTGCTAGTTTACAGTTCTAACACTGAGAAAATGTCCCAATTAAAGCAGGTCTATAGAAATGTCCAATCAAAGGGACCCACCCAGGGAAAGACACCTTGGTTCAAGAAGGCCGATGAAGTTCAGGGTTTCTCTCTCAAGTGAGAAGGCACATGGCGAGCACAGTCAGGGTTTCTCTCTCATCTGGAAGAGCATACGGCGAACACGACGTTATCTGCTAGCTTTCTCTCTTGTCTTCCAGTTTCATGAAGCTCCCCAGGAGACATTTTCTTTCTTCATCTGCAAAGGTTGCTGGCTCGTGGACTCTCTGCTTCGTGGTGCTGCAGCATTCTCTGCTCTCTCCGAATCTCTCATTCTCCAAAATGTTTCTTCTTTTATAGAACTCCAGAAACTTCTCAAGACCCACCCAAATGGGTGGAGACATGTCATCACCTAATCCAATTTAACAACCACTCTTGATTAAATCATATCTCCTGGGAGATGATCTGATTACAGTTCCAAACATAAAATACTGAATAAGGATTAGAAGAAGCAGCTGCCTTTACAAAATGGGATTAGGATTAAAACATGGCTTTTCTAGGGTCCATACATCATTTCAAACCAGCACAACAGATGACATGATCATATGAGTAGAAATCCTAAAGAATTCACCAAAAAAAAAAAAAAAAAAAAGATCGACATGAAGGACCTAAAACTATGAAATGCTTAGAAGGAATAAGTCTTTGCGACCTTGGATTTGGCAGTGAATTCTTAGATATGACTCCAGAAGCACAGCAACAAAAGAAACAACGGATAAGTTGGACTTTATCAAAATTCAAAACTTTTGTTTGGGCACTACCACGAAAGTGTAAAGACAACCTACAGAATAGGGCAAATATTTGTAAATCGTGTATCTGAAAAGTATCTAGTATCCAGAACAGATAAAGAACTCTTCCAACTCAACAAGAAGACAACCCAATTAAAAACCGGGCAAAGGACTTGAGCAGACGGCGTCACACAGACACGCACCCCCCGCCCGCGGTCCCATCCCCGCCCCAAGGCCTCCGGGGTTATCAGAAGCTGCAACGCTGGTGAGCGTCTCTCACTGAAGGGCTGAGCTACACTCTCCTGGGGCTTTCTGATGTAGTTCCCAGAAGTGGCAGCAGGTGGCGCGCTTCTCGTTGGCACAGCCCAGACTGGCGCTGGAGTAAAGCGCATTCACCAGCTTGGACAAAGCTAGCTGTCGGTCAATGAAATAAGCCCTGAGGACAAGATACATCGCCTTTCACAAGTTATGCAAGACCTCAAGCAAATAAGGACCCATGAGCCAGTTATGTGCTTCCTACTGCACCCCCCCCTCATGTCAATGGTACTCCGCAAATACGACTGGAGGACAGAGCACCCCAGCAAATCCCGAGGCTCTTTTCAGAACAGCGTTACATATGGGCGACTGTGGGGCCCATGGATTAAACCAGGCGCAATGCCGCAGAGCAGGCTTCCGCAGGCGGCACCCGCTGGCTTGGAGTCCTGGCTCTGCCGGCTAAGGCCTGGATGACTAAGTCCCTCACTTTCTCCGCTTCACTTTCTTCATTTTCAAAACAAAATGTCCACAGGGTTCTGTGATGAATCACTGAAATAATGGCGGGAAAGGGTGAGCATTCAGCCCGACACCCGGCCCGTGGGAGTGGCCGGGGGACAGGGACCCGTTTTTATTACTAACACTGGCCTTATTAGTGACTGGGCGGGCTGAGTTCCTCCGTCTCAGGGAACCCAAAAAGCAGCCTGGTGGCTGGGTAAAGGGCAACAGCTTTGTGGTTCAGCCCCGCAGCTTCTGCGCTCAAGAAGACCGCGTGGGGACATCACTTCCTTGCGCCTCCGCCTCAGGGCAGGGACCCGACCCCCACGTTCCCCCTGCCGCGGAGTTGGAAGGCGACAGGCACGTGCCTGGCGCCCGGGAGGCAGCCGCTGTGGTCCCAAAGCCAAGCACAGCAGGGCGAGGCGCGGAGAGCGCTTCTCCAGGGGGGCAGGCGCCCGCCGCTCCTCGCGCCCTGCGCATCTCCTTCAGCTATTTGCCACCTGCCTTGCGGAGAGGGGCAGCAGACGCGAGGCGGGAAGAGAAAGGGAGGGAAGGAAATGCGAAATCGAGGGAATTCTATCCCTCGACTTTTTTCCGGGTAATTTGGGCCTCGGCCTTCCCATGCCTTGCAGGGTCTCAATCAGCCACGGTTGTGGCGCGGCTCAGCCCCACAGCGAGCCCCCTCCCCCCGGCCCAGGACCTCGCGCTGCGGTGCTGGGCTCCCGTCTGCTGGCCTTTAGGCTCCTGCGGCCCCCAGAGCAAGGCCCTCGGGCGCGCGCTCCTCACTCGTTCCCCTGGGAGGAAAAGAGCGCAGGGCTCGGCCGCCTTCCTGCCCCGCTCGAGCCCCGGCCGCGACCTGGTCCCTGCGTCCCTGCCGTTCCCTGGCCCTGCGTCCTGCCGACTTCCAGAGCGCGGCCCGTGGATGCCCCCGGGGAGGCTCCTCCCGGCCCCGCGAGGCTCCGAGCCCAGCTCGTTTGGAGCCGGGAGAATCCGCAACTACAGAATTCCAGAAACCAGACGTCATCCTTACGTTCAGGTTTTGTTTTCCAAGTTCCTATCGGCTGGATATGAAAGGAGATGGACGAAGGGGGTTGACACCTGTGGAAGCTGGGTAGTGGGTACGTGAGGAGTTGTACTTTTCTTTCCCACGTCGTGTGTGTATGTGTGTGTGTGTGTGTGAAGTTTTCGATAATAAAAATTGGTTAAAGTATCCCCACCCCCCCTACCCCCGCGCAGGAAGGTCTCTAATCCAATAATATTCAAGCTGTTTTATAAAGCAGGATTTTCCCCGTGAAATCTTACATGGAAACGCCTACGTGTAAAACAAACCAGAGGAGAGCGGCTCTGGGGGGAGCCGGGGTGTTCGGGGCGGGGCTGGTCCTGCGCGTTGTCTTCGCTGCCGGCCAGCAGAGGGCGGCCCTGAGCTACGTGTCTGCTCCTTTTCGGCTCCTTTTGCTGCGGCGCCGAGGGAGGTCCAGCAGCCTCAGCTTCCCCTCGGAGGTTTTTAGA
The DNA here is from genome assembly GCF_023851605.1 of Tamandua tetradactyla. Lineage (NCBI taxonomy): Eukaryota > Metazoa > Chordata > Mammalia > Pilosa > Myrmecophagidae > Tamandua > Tamandua tetradactyla. Next base: position 23,991,706 of record NC_135353.1, on the reverse strand, counting down.
AATGCAGACCTCGAGCCCGCGAGCCCGCACTCCAGACCTACCCAATCAGAACCTGCATCTGACCAGATTCCCCGGTGATTCCAGTGCGCATTCGAGTGTCAGTCATCCAGCTCCGTGGTAGCCTGAGGCTCTAGAGATGGAACCCAGTGCCTTACTCCTCCATTTTACAAATGGTCTAAACAAGGCCCACCATGACATGCTGGTGTCAGACAACTAGCCAGTGGGAGAGCAAAGGTTGGAAACCAGGTTGCTTGACTCTCAGTCCAGTGATTTCTGCATTTCTCTTGTCAGCTCCACCCTGTGACATATCCTCCTCTGGTCCCAGAGGCTAGGCTCATGATTTACTCCCCAGACCAAGTCCCAGCCTTATCCCTGGTGTTCTGAGCAGGGCCCCTGTCTCACGTCCCTGCACCCAAATCCATGACTTGCTTCCTTACTCAACAACCCCAGAGCTGGGGTCCAGTCCTTGATAGAAAGTGTCTTTGCTGGGTGTGGCAACCTAATGCAAAGAGGTCTAGGATGGCAAGACAGTTACCACTGACAACAAACGTGTCATCCCTGTTCCTTCTAAAGACCTCTTTAGGACATAGTGGCTACAGCAGAATCCCCTTCCATGGAAAGCCTTAGTTTCTTGATTCCTGATGCCAGAATCCCTCCCACTGAGGCTGGGGGTGCTGGATGCAGCCCTTGTCTTGGGCCCACTGGCCTGAGTCAAATAAGGAGCAGGGGTGCTTGGAGGCCGTGTGGAGTCCTCACCGGGACTGCGGGAATGGACGCCTCGGTCCAGTCCCCACACCCTGTTTTCAGCAGCAGGCTGGCACTCCACATTTAACTGGGCTCTCCGCGCACATCTGCAATGCAGCAATCTACCAGCAGATGGGGCTGAGGAGGGAAAAAACCAACCGGGGCCTTCTTCCCTCCTGGGCTTCACTCTGGGAAATCCAAACCTCTGAGTCCTGGTAGCTTCGCCTCCGGACTCCCAGGACCTTCTGAGTAGAAGGCCAGGCTGGGAAGAAGCCTTCCAGCTAGTACCAAGGTTTTTTCTCCGCATCAATGGGCTGTGGGCGTGGATCAGGGGAGAAGGACCCTATAATCTGAAATGACTCAGGGCTTTTGGGGCTTGATTTGCCGGAGAGGAAAGATTTATGTTAAAGAACTGCGGTGAGCATTTCCAAAGCTCACAATCCCTGCGTGTCTCCAGTGGTGGAAGTGAGGAAGAAGGAAGAAGGAAGAAGGAAGAAAGCCGAGAAGATTGGAATATTCACGGGTTTCTTTCAATACCTTTAACGGCCAGAATGAGACAGTCCTGTGGATGACATCCCTGAATGCAATATGCACTGCTCTGCTGGGAAAGCAGGTACTGGGTCTTATGCAGGTGAGATTAGCCAGGGTGGGTTATTATCAGCAATTTATGGCTGCTGATCAGTAGAAGGGAAAACTTTCTGCTGTCCAGGGAGGTTTTAAGAGTTTGAGATACATCTGAGGAGATCACGGGCATTCCTGCTAGATTTTGGCTCACAATGCCGAGTATGAGTGGGGATTGGACTCTTTCGATGGTCTGTGTCCTTTGACGTCTGCCTCAGGATATTAGATAAACACAGAAGCAGCTGGTGAAAGCTCTGCAGCACCAGGGGAAAGCTGAGGAACAATGATCCCTTCACAAGAGCAATTCGCCAGAACTCTGCAAATTCCGTGGGGCCAGTAGCATCCCAGGGGGGTGCAGGGGATAGATGCCACTGTGGAAAAGCAAAATTCTTTCCTCGCTACCTGGCCACTTCCCAACAGCATCCTCACATGAAAGACTTCTGGGTTCCATGGATCCTGGGGAGAGTTGTGCAAATTCACTCCATTATTGCAAAGCTGCTCAAATGTCCTGGACCAAGGGTTTTGGTTCTGAACTGGGGCCTTGGAGGAAAAAGGCCATGCCAAGGACATGAAGGATGAGGGTCAGTAGTGCAGGAACCAATAAGGTGGGTCCTCTGCCCTGGTCAACACCAGGCTGAAATCAAGGCATCGGTTGGGGCTGAGAGTCTCCTCTCAGGCTCGGGGCCCTCTTCCAAGCTCACTGCATGCTGGCAGAATTCATTTTCTTGTGGCTCTAAGACTGAGGTCCCTATATTCTACCTACTGTCAACTGGGTCATTCCCAGCTCCCAGGGGCCACCCTTAGTTCCTAGCCAAGTGGCCCCACAGGCAGTTGACAACAGAACTGGCTTCCCTTCTTCCAGGCCAGCAGGAGCAGGTATCTCAGAGACGACCTCTGCCTTCATGGAAAGGCTCTTCTGATTAGGTCAGGCCCACCCAGGATATTCTACCTTTTGAGGACCTCAAAGTCAGCTGATTAGTGACCCAGTCACTGGAATGATATTCCTTCATATTCACAGTTCTGCCTTTGCCTGGCTCCTTCTGTGCCTAAGGTGTTATACAGTGCCTGTCCCAAATTCCCTTTGGCCAGACCTGAGAGTTCTACTTCTGGGATAAATAGCTGTGGCAAAGAACTCAGCTGTGCAATTTCTGCTCCATCATAAAACAATACTCTAGTAAACTACTTTTAACTGAAGTTCTAGGAGAAATGAAATGGGCCTCATTTTTTCATTATATGATCTAACAGTCATAAAATTGCTCTGTCACATAGCTATAAACACTTCTAAATGCATATTTAGAAAGTTGGCACTTACCAGGTCACAGACTAGTATCAAAGCATTTGCAGAAGGGCCCTGACCTGTAGCCCACTCAGCAGCGCTGTCCTGTAGGGCTTCCCAGGTGCCACCTGCAGTCCCTGACTGGTCCTTCCTGCACTGCCAGGTGTCCTGGCCACCTCGTGGTCTGTATCACTCCATTCCCCAAGTGCCAAGCCCCCTTCCAGTCTGAAATGGCTTCTGTCTCCAGCGAGCCTGTGCAGCATCTGTCCCTGGTCTTCCTCAGGCTGCAGCTTGAGCATCCAACGCTGAGCATCCAACGCCTCCAGGGAGACTTCAAGGCAGGAAGAGCTCATCTGAGCCCACCCCTACTCTGCTCTTCCCCTCTCCACACTTTGCTTGGTGGCACCACTGTCCCTCTGCCCACTTTCCTAACAGGGGTCCCACGTCATCCTTGTCTCCTTCCCCTTCTCTGCTGCATACGTCCAGGTGAGGGTCGCCCTCCGGAGTTCCAGCTCCCATTCCACCCTCTGGCTTCACCCATCCCTCTCTGGGCTTGTTTTGGTCGCCTGTGTCTGCCGAGGAGTGGACGGTTTGAGAACACTCTGAGGCCACACAGGGTTTGAGACTGTAAATTCTACCACATATTGCTGGCGCCCTTGCGTCATTTTGGACTACTGTGTGCACTCAGGGCTCCCGAGGCGTTTATGTCCCTCTACCAGTTAAAACAGGCCGGCCCTGGGACGCTTTTCCTTAAAGGATGCTCTAGGCTTTCTCATTCACGTATGTGCTTAACCTGGCCAATAAAGCTCTCACTGATGATCGGCATTCTAGTTTACACATTAATCTCTGGTGCTTTGGGCTTAATTCTTGACTCTCCCACAATGACTCCCTGAACCTGCAGTGCCGATGACCAGCTCTTGGACATGGTCACCAAGCCAAGGCCGGTCGTTTGTCTAAGTGCCTACGGCGCGGTCACATGTTCAAATGTTGTATGTTTCAAGTCGAGCTTGTCTTTTCTAAGAACAAAATCCCCATCTCTTCTTCCTCAGTTCCCTTTCTTGGGTGGAGTCACCACCATCCACCCAAAATGGAGCTGACTCGGAGTCTGTCGGGCTCCTTTTCCCCATGGATCCACTCAGCGAGACTCCGCTTCCTGTGCCTTCTGGAATCCATTCCCTCCTCTCCATCCCTTCGGCCTCCTCTTCCTTTAGATCCACATTCTTTCCCCCTTGAGTAGCTACACATTTTCTCCTAGTGTATTCCTCTTGCCAGGTTTTCACCCTCAGCCCCTGCCCAATGTGGAATTTATCCTCCTCTTCCTGGGCAACGTGATCCACGAGACACATAAATATGACCATGCCACTCACCTCTCCAACATCTTTCAACAAATGTCTAATTCATTTAGGATGAAGTTCGAATTTTGCAGTTCTTTACAATCAAATTCCTGCCCTTACACTACTTATCCTCCCTCTCTTCCATCCACAGACCCTGTCACCTCAATCCATCTTCCACTGCTGACAGAATAATAATATATCTGTGGTAGTCAGCGTTCTCTAGAGGAACAGGACCAACAAGAGAGATCCATAAATATGAGATTTATAAAGATGTCTCATGCAACTGTCAGGATGGGCTGTGAAGCTGGTAGCTCTGATGAAGGGTCTGGATGAACTCCACAGGAGAGCCACTCTGGCTGAAGAAGCAGTGGAAGAGTCTGTCTTCTACCTTAAAAAGGTCTCGAAATAATTGGATTATCTCATTGTGTGAGACATGCCTTAGTTGATTGCAGATGTAATCAGCCACAGATGCAATCAACTGACTGATGATTTAATACCCTAGCCTTCTGGTTTATCAGCCAGCCACGAAATATCTTTGCAGCAATGGTCAGGCCAGCGCTTGCCTAACCAGACATCTGGGCATAATCACTTGGCCAAGATGACGTCAGAACCTAACTATCACTATATCCTATATAAAATCTAACCTTATCCTTACCCCTTGCCTTTCTTCCCACCATGTAAATCCTCACCTCACCTGCTGTCTTCAGAATAAAGCTCAGACTCCTTGTTCCTCTAATGTTAGTGTTTGTAACTCCCCCATGTTGGCCAAGTTGCAGGTACATTCAAAGTGGCAGGTAAAGCAGGACACTAAGACACCTCAGGAAATGAGGAAGTCATTAGTGTAAGACAAACACTGTCAGTGAGGCAAGAAAAGAGTATGGATAATTGAAATACACATACTTCCCAGAACAGCTGCTGGTAAAATAAGGCAACAAATTCACAGCAGATGGAAGCTGACAAGGGGTAAGGTGATTTTATTATAACATACCAAGCAGAATATTTTAAAAACCACAGGCTAGGACCATATTAGTGAAGGAATGAACTGTGATCATTACATTCAAAACCCTGAAAGCATAATCTATCAAAATTAATAACAAAAGTAATAATTACTGTTATGTATTGAATTATCATCAATTAGTAATAGGATTAGGATTAATAATTAACATTTATAGGGATGATCTTCAATCATCAAACCAGGATATATTATTTACAGGGTACTTAGGTGAGGTAGCAGAACACATGTGTGATACTCTAAATTGCCATGGAAGTAGTATTAAAGATTTATGTGCTCAAAGGGGAAATTGACATGTCAGGTATGTTTGTATATTGCACCTCAGTCCCAAAAGATGCTGGATACCTGCAATTATGGGATTTAAACTATTTGTTGGACACTTGCTGTATGCCAGGCTCAGTGCCAAAAACTTTCCTTCCTTCATCTCATTTGATCTTCAAAAAGACAGGGTAAGGTGGACATTATTACTACCATTTTTCAAATGAGGAACTGGAGACCTAATCAGATTTCCTACCTGCCCGTGATCACAATTCTAGCACATGGTACAGTGAAGATCTACATCTAGGTCAGTCTGACTTCAAAGTTACTAATCCCTTATATCTCAGTTTCACAATCTCTTTCTTCCTTTGCATGGCAAAGGGGCTGGAAATTGGCAGCGTGACAGTGAAAAAATTTTAAGAAAAAGGGAGATAGAAAAGGCTTGGCTAGTGGTGGGAAGCAGGGCGAAGACCTTCAGAAACCTATCCCTCCATAAAAGCATTGCAAACTGTGGTATTTATTGTCAAAATCAATTTTTTCAGATCTCTGGAAATTAACCAAATGCTTGAGAAAATCTTGTTCAAGAAAAACTCTGAATCTCAATAAGAATGTCAGGGTTTGTGGCTTTTTAACTTGATCTATTTTCAACCCCTTCTCCCCAGCTTCATGAGAGCCTTAAAATACAGCAGCCTTGCAATCCCAGTAGCTGTGTACACCATCAGTCTAGAAAATGAACCAAAAAAGAAAAAAGAAAAGCCAAAGTGGAAACAACCCAAATGTCCTTCCATTAACAGTGGTTATCTCTGAATGGGGAGTGAGATTCAACAGACTTTTCATTTTCCTTTATAGTACTTCTGTACTGATTACATTATTAAAAACAAATTTACTTAAAAAAATAAATTACACTAATAAAGAAAAAACAGAAGAAGGGAGTTCCTGAAAATGTTCTAATCATTAAGGGATGGTACATGGAAATTAATTACACAGAAGTGTTTCTGATTATTTTGAATTGAAGATGTGCCCAATATATTGACATACTTTTTATTTGATGTGACATCTTTAATATTTATTTTAGGGAAAGCCAAAAAATTTCTAAGAGTTTTCATGTACTCACAATTTAACGTTTGCTCCCCTTTGCCATAAGGTTCTAAGTTTTTCAACTGTAAATTCTCTTACCACAGTGATTTTCAGGGAAATAACCCGAATAAGTGGGGAGAGACTATGGCAAGGCGCTTTATTTGGCAAGCTGGCCAAATAAAGATAATTGTGAGTCAACTCAGCTATAATTCTAAAAGCTAACTAGAAGCCATCATAAGCAGCTTTTTGTTCTCAATATTATAGCTCGACTGGGACCCTGAGAGTAGTTTTGACAATGTAAAATAATGCATGCTGTGCCCAAGAGATATATAACCAGGAAGCTTTTAGGAAGCAACCTACTGTGATAATATGCCTCTGCAATTTTCCAGGAGGCCATTTGGGTGACCAGCCTAAGAAGAAACCTGCCGTGATAAAACTGCCTCCCAACCCGCCCCCCAATTCAGACACAATGACTATCCATGCAATCAGTTTGAGTCAAGGAAGTAACCTGCAGGGATCAAATTCTCCCCATAATTATTGGAAAGTATCTCTGCTTAAGACCAGGAAGTAGCCACTGTGATCAAATCTCCCACAATTATCTGTCATTCATGGCCCTGAAATTGTAGGTATAATTTTCTGCAAATGTGAATTTGGGAGCGTGTCCATTGCTTTCATCAGCTTTCAATAGGGGCCTGTGGCCAACAGAGATGTAAGATCTACTGATCTAAGGATTTCCCAGCTTGAGACTAGAAAGTAACAGATTTATAAAAGACATTCCTTCATGCCAACCCCTCACTTCCCCCCAGATTCTGCAAAGAGAGCTCTGAGTCTGGAATAATCCTTGTACGTGCAGTCTCTTTGACATTGTATCCCAGTAAATGATAATAGAACTGAGGGGAAAGTTGGTGGCACAAGGATGCTTTGAAGCTCCTGAAGTCAAAAGTTCTATGGGGAGAGGCAAGATCTGCACAGCTTTAATGTAACTCTAGTCTTAACCAGGCAGTGGGGCCTAAAGGATAGGAAAACTTTATGTTTCTGGATATGGAAACCAGGCAATGAGCAACTGACATGTTTTAACCATGTAGATCCAATTTCTAGTTGTATTCAGGGGAATTGCCCTTGGAGTCCAGCCAAGATAGGACAAACGGCCAAGGTTGAGGGAGATAACCTGCCCAGCCTAGAATGAAGCAGGCTGGAACGAGGGAGCATCATAACATATAGGGAATACTGAGCAGCACTACGAGTTCAGGAATTACAGTTTTAGTCTTAGCTCCTTGGTTAAATGTAAGCTTCAGTAAGACCCAATGGGTCTTTTGGGATCTCATTTCCTTCTCTGCAAACTTTACATCTAGGACTAATGGCACCCATAAGAACATATCATTTAGAGCTTTAGGACTGAAATTTTTGTTTATGTTTCCAAATCAGAAAAGCCTGACTTAGGAGTGAATTTGAGGCAAATAAGATATTACTAAGCTGGCCACCTAAATAATCTATTTATCTGAGATGCTAAGATGCCTCATACTGTAGTAAAGTAAATTTTGATGTTTCAATTGTTGGCTAAAAGTGTTCATATTTGAATGAAATACAAGGAAAAAAAGCCTGGACACTCAAGGCTGCAGCCAGAAAATTCTCGACCCAAGAGGAGAAATACATGTACTGATCGCTCTGGTGGAAGCAGTAGCGTTGATCAGAGGGAAACTGGAGGACATTCTCGTGTGGGGATGCAGCTTTATCACATGAATCAAAAAAGCCTTTGGGGGAAGTTTCTTAGTCAGCCTGTGTAGAGGATCACTACAGAAGCTTGGCTCTACCTTCAAAGCTGAAGGACATATTTGTGGTATGTTAAACTTCAGAATTAGTCGATGAAATAAATAGGAATAATCTCTTATGTCCTTGGTAGCAATGTAAATTGGTCTAACCCTTTTACAAAGAAGTTTGTAAATATTTAGTAAGAGCCATGAAACTGCATGTACATTTTGACCCAGCAATTCCCATTTCAGGGACTCTTTCCTAAGGAAGTGATCCAAATGATTGAAAATTTGTTGTGAACAGATTGTAATCACAGTGGTACTGATATTACCAGAATATGGGAAAATGAGACATAAGGTATGCAAAACAACCATGTTCACTGGAGTTCAACTCTTTTCCACCTCCCCCACTAGCTGCGCAGAATCCACATACACCCTTCTTTCCATTCACGTAATTGTAAAAATGCCCCTTAATATAATGCCACTATTTCCCATGTATCAGGCCAAAATCATCAACCCCTCTTCAAAGCAGACAATTCAAAGCCTCATCCATGTTTTGCATCAAGCCTCAAGCCAGTACTTCTGGGTGATGAGCCTTCCTCATCTTCATTTCTGAATGTGACTCCTCACAGTTCAAAGACCGATGATAAAAGAATAACATTGACAATCCCCTACAGTCCCAATAAAAGAAGAGAGTAACATAGTAGAATACTTATAATTTCTGTTTAGAAAGGGAATGGGGGGAAATCACCTTCAGTGATCATCAAATATTTCATATCTCATGTTCTGCTGGTGAGGAGGAGCAAGGACTCCTGGCCCTGACAAGGTACAGAATTCCTTGAGTCACTTTCCTGCTGTCCCTGGTTTCTGCTCTCTGGGAACATCTTCTTTGTCCATTTCTTCATGGCCACATTTGAGAAGAGCATGAGGAAGGAGTCCCTTTATGGGAGCATAGCAGCCTACTTTCTGGTGAGGGATTAGGTGACGAGTGGGTTAAGCACTCCAGCAAGACAACCCTTTGATCCGTTTAGGAGGTTGGGGATCTGTTTGCTTCTGATTAATTCTACAGACTAGTGTTTAAAGTGGATTACCAAACACTAGATTCCAGACTGAAGGGTTCTCTCTCTCTCATTCTCAAGGCCCTTGGATTAATGGCCTCCTTCTTGGTTTCTGCCTTAGGGAAATTCAGTAGCTTGGGATGGGGAGGCTCCATGGAAAGAATTGACATATTTTTCCGATAGAGAATGCCCAGCCTAAGGTGTTTAGGAGAGATTTGGAAGACCAGGTTCTGACTCCTCCTGGGTCCCCCCAGAACCATTCCTACTTTTACCTTGGGACAGATCACTGGGCTTTGTCCATCTTGCACAGATGTCTGATTCTTCCATCTTGGAGAGTAAACTACACAGCCTCTATTAGGAAAGCTGTATTTTCTTTCCTTTCTTCCTTCAGATGGTGTTCTAGCTTGCTAGCTGCCAGAATGCAATATACCAGAAACGGAATGGCTTTTAAAAAGAGGAATTTAATCGGATGCTAGTTTACAATTCTAGGGCTGAGAAAATGTCCTAATTAAAACAAGTTTATAGAAATATCCAATCTAAGGCATCCAGGGAAAGATACCTTGGTTCAAGAAGGCCAGTGAAGTTCAGGGTTTCTCTCTCAAGTAGAAGGGCACATGGTGAACACAATCAGAGTTTCTCTCTCATCTGGAAAGGCACATGGTGAACACGGTCAGCGTTCCTTTCTCATCTGGAAGGGCACATGGCAAACACAGTGTCATCTGCTAGCTTCTTCTCTCCTGGCTTCTGGTTTCATGAATCTCCCCAGCCGGCGTTTTCCTTCTTCATCTCCAAAGGTCTCTGGCTCGTGGACTCTGCTTCGTGGTGCTGCAGTGTTCTCTGCTCTCTCTAAATCTTTCATTCTCCAAAATGTTTCCTCTTATAGGACTGCAGAAACTAATCAAGACCCACCCAAATGGGTGAGGACATGTTGTCACCTAACCCAGCTTAGCAACCACTCTTGATTGGGTTACATCTCCAGGGTGATGATCTAATTACAGATTCAAACATACAGTATTGAATAGGGATTATTCTGCCTTTATGAAATGGGATTTAGATTAAAACGTGGCTTTTCTAGGGGACATGCATCCTTTCAAACCAGCACAGATGGGTTAGCTTCATCACCTAAAAGTTGTTTCTTTCTTCTATAAACTTTCTGAAGGCTACAAGAAGCAGCCCAAACAACACCAAATTCTTAACAGTTCTCTTCAAAGCCTCTTAAGGGTCTAGCCCTGCTCAGCACACAATTTATGAGAACAACCACTTCACCAGCTGAGTTTGCCCATTTCCCAATTCAAGATAGAAAGTTTTTCACTAGGGCCTCCACCTGACTGTGCCTCAGACAGTTCCAGCTTGTACACCTGTCCCTTACCATACTCTGCTTCTAGGGACCATTTTTTTATTAACACACCTTTAGTTGCCTATGTCAGAGAAACCTAATCACTGTTTTCCTGTGGTTAGCTCAACTGAGTGGGTGCCAAGGAATTCTGCATTTTGGCAGGGGGTGGAAAATTCCCTAACTTTCTTTTCAGTTTTTTTGATGCCCGCCAATGCTTCTCATGATCAAATATTTGGGTAATTTGGAATTGTCAGTGCCCTTAAGCCAAAGACTATTGGGAACACTTATAGTTAATGAATTGTGCTTATTACTCATTTCATTGAGGGAGAATGCATACCATGAGAAACCATGGAGGCTCTCAGTAGGAGAAGTGTGATGGAATTCTTCCAGTAGGTAAGACTGAAGGGAGAGAAGAGGTGACATTAATAAGAAAGTAATTCAAGGGTTGGATAAGGAATCATGCCACAGAAAGAGAATTTTGTTGGGGTGGGGGTGGGACAGTGGTCAGCAGTGTCCAATGCTATGGAGGTGACCAGAAAGGAAAAGAGTGGATTTAATTGAGATCAATATCAAAAGTGCCATATGAGGAGAAACCAGATGCAGTAGTTTAGGAGTAGATGGGACAGCAATATGTGGAGGCAATAAATGCAGATAATTCTTTTGAAAACCATGACCTTGAAGGAAGAAGAGGGCATAATAGCTAGAGAGGAATATGAAGTCAAAGAAGCTGATTACATTGTTGTTTAAATGGGAAAGACTTAAATGTGTTTAAATGTTGATGAAGAACCTTAAAGAGTGAAGATGAGGTTGAAAATAAAGGGGAAAAAAGGAAGAAATGAAGGAAAAGAGTCAGGAAGCTATTCCTTCATTCAGTCAACAATTGTTTATGGAGGGCCCACATTCTTGACACTATATAGATCTTGATAATGCAATGGTAATCAAACCCCAAACCAGAAATGGAGAGACTGGACCCAAGAGGAATGATTTGCCTACTTCCTTCCTATAACAGGAAGGAAGTAGGCAAAGATGGCTGCTCATGCAGGCAGGTTTTTAGTGGCATGAGGGCAGAAAGTTAAGGGTCTTCCTGCCTGAAAATGTCCATTTTCCCTGAAGAGTAGGAAGTAAAGTCCTTTTGCAATGAGTGGGAGTTAAACAGAGTGGCAAAGGTTTGAAATAGGTCATGTAGTATAAGGGAGAGAAACTGCTGACTCAGGGTACAGAGAAGGACTGCTAGATAGCATCAAGGACCAAGTTTGGGTTGGAATTGAAGACTCCTTCATGTGGTTGTTGAATTTCCTCTTGCAATGCTCAGCAGCCCTAGGATAAGAAAGCAGAAGGCAGGCAGCTAGATTGATCTGAGGGTTTTCTGGAGAGATGAAATGAAAGGATAAGAGGAATAGGGAATCATTAAGTGATGGACCACAGGTCTAGTCTAGATGGGAAGGAAATGAAGATAGAAAGGGGTTAATCAACTAGGAGAACATGGAAAGGTCAGGGTACTGGAGTTTGGTGAATTTAAATAATAAAAACAGCAAGAAACAGGTGTATGAACAGTAAAGAAGTCAAAGAGCCTGAAGGATAAGAGGTTTGATCAGAGAGTGAACTCTAATTGAGGCCAGACTCCTGAATCCATCAGGAAATCTTGAGGAAGAGTTCAGAATAATCAGTTCCCCATGGAGTTTCAGAAAAAATGCAGATTTGGAGAAGGCAATGCCAAGTAACTACTGGTCTACGTTGAAACCACTGGACCCTTTCTTATCTCAACCCACATCTTTTTGGTAGTTCTCAGGCCATCAGAGCAGACCAGGAGGCTGCAATGTAGCACCTCCCCATTTTGAGATCAAATGAGCGCTTGTGTTGCTTTCGACAAACACTGCTACAAGCCCTTTTTGTATGAACCTGTAACAGCATACAGACTTGCAGCTCACCATAGGGCGACTTCCTTTGGCCATCACTAAGCAACAAATCAGGTTGGATCCATCCGTGGCCAATTATGCGCTCTCTAGAAAAAAAGAATACTTTCTTTTGGAAGCAAACCTAAAAGTCCTGTGCAGTGCCATACCCACAGCAGAAATATTTTAGTTTGCCCAAGACACTTGTAACTTTTCAGATCTCTTCAAAAGCTTTATGCCATGTTGGGTTATGAATGTAGTTAAAGACGTTCATTATTGTGTGAGAAGTGTTTGGTTTGGTTTTATAAAGCAAGGGTGAGCGGTGACCCGTTTCACTGACCTACTTTCAGTCTAAACAGAAAGTGGCAACTAAAAACCACATTGTGTCAATTGTGGAGATCCGTCTTTCAGAATCAATTTTACTAAGGAAAAATACCACTTCAGGTATCCTTATCATCAACAACAAAGATCTCTTACACATTGACGCGGTTGCTGCCCTCAAAGATATGTACTACAATTTAGTTGGGGGGATAGTAAATATACATGAAAATATAATAATATAAGGTAGCATATGGTTCATCTCATTTAATCTTCACAACAACCCTATTATCTCCATTTTACAGATGAGGAAACTGAGGCACAGAGAGTTCAATTGCCAAGGGCAGCCTAGCAAACAAGTAGTGCAGCCAGGATTTGAATCCAGGAAGTCTGGTTCCAGGGTCCACACTCTTAAAACTACATGAGTAAAAATAAACAACTCATTGAACAGCAGCTTCCCAGGTGTTCTAATTCTTTAACTAGGACAAGAAGATGGACAGTAAAGAGAGAAAATCCTTTTGAAGATAATTCCACATTCAGACCCACAGTAGCTATAAAATATGGAAAGTTTATTCAAAGTACATCAGATTATTGCGGAAGCTCAGCCATTAGCAATCAACTATTGTGTACTGCTTTGAAAAGGTTTATGTACCCTAGAAAAGCCATGTTTTAATCCTAATCTCATTTTGTAAAGGCAGCCGTTTCTTCCAATCCCTATTCAGTACTGTATGTTGGAAACTTTCATTAGATTATCTCCCTGGAGATGTGACTCAATCAACAGTGGTTGCTAAACTGGATTAGGTGGAGACGTGTCTTCACCCATTCCAGGTGGGTCTTGATTAGTTCACTGGAATCCTATAAAAGAGGAAACATTTTGGAGAATGAGAGATTCTGAGAGAGCAGAGAACACTGCAGCACTGCGAAGCAGAGTCTATTAGCCAGCGACTTTTGGAGATGAAGAAGGGAAACGCCTCCCAGGGAGCTGGAGAGAAAGCCAGCAGGTGACACCGGTGTTCGCCATGTGCCCTTCCAGCAGAGAGAGAAACCCTGAACTTCACTGGCCTTCTTGAATCAAGGTATCTTTCACTGGATGCCTTAGATTGGACATTTCTATAGACTTGCTTTAATTGGGACATTTTCTCGGCCTCAGAACTGTAAACTTGTAACTTATTAAATTCTCTTTTTCTTATAAGCCATTCCATTTCTGGTATATGGCATTCCAGCAGCTAGCAAGCTAGAACATATTGTCAAAAGTATCCCCAGATATAGGTGATTGTGAAGCTGTAGTCCATCCATACCTTACTACGATTCTTCTCTCTGGCTTCTTGTCTTAATTATCTCCATTACCATCACCCTTTGGTGGTCTCCTGTCCAGCCAGATAAGAAAATATTGTGACTAACAGAGGACAGACAACCCTCCATTTGCATTTAAAGAACAATAGCTATTATGTCTTGAGCACTGTCATGTATCAGCCTCTTTGCATCTACTCTTTCAATATTCATCAAGAAAATTATAGAATTAACAAAATTTATATTTTGACTAGTCCATTTCCTAATATAACTTATGTGGACAGCTTAATTGAACACCATACATACATGGAACCTTGAGTAGGACATGAAATTTTGTTGGTTTGTCCAGAGTGATGCCCCAACAAATCCCAGAGAGATTTTAACAGTGAATAAAAAAGTATTTGTAAAGTCCCCTTCGGGGAATGGTGAGAACGGGGGAAAATTCAACTTCCCCAAGTTGAATTCTTGATATTCTCACAAGCAGTGTGGACAACCAAAGCTGTAGGCTGAGTCCCCAGTCTTGGGGTTTGTTCATATGAAACTTAACCCCACAAAGGATAGATAGGTCAAGCCTACTTAAAATTAGGCCTAAGAGTCACCCCCACGAGAACCTCTTTTGTTGTTCAGATGTGGCCTCCCTCTCCAGTCAACACAACAAGCAAACTCACCACCCTCCCGCTGTCTACGTGGGACATGACTCCCAAGGGTGTGGACCTTCCTGGCAACGTGGGACAGAAATCCTAGAATGAGCTGAGACTCAGCATCAAGGGATTGAGAAAACCTTCTCAACCAAAAGGGGGAAGAGTGAAATGAGACAAAATAAAGTGTCAATGGCTGAGAGATTCCAAACAGAGTCAAGAGGTTATCCTGGAGGTTATTCTTATGCATTAAGTAGATATCACCTTGTTAGTCAAGATGTAATGGAGAGGCTGGAGGGAACTGTCTGAAAATGTAGAGCTGTGTTCCAGTAGCTGTGTTTCCTGAAGATGATTGTATAATGATAGAGCTTTCACAATGTGACCGTATGATTGTGAAAACCTTGTGTCTGATGCTCCTTTTATCTACCTTGTCAACAGACGAGTAGAACATGTGGAATAAAAATAAATAATAGGGGGAAACAAAAGTTAAAACAAATTTAGTTTGAAATGCTAGTGATCAATGAAAGGGAGGGGTAGGGGGTATGGTATATATGAATTTTTTTCTGTTTTCTTTTCATTTCTTTTTCTGAATAGATGCAAATGTTCCAAGAAATGATCATGATGATGAATATGCAACTATGTGATGATATTGTGAATTACTGATTATATATGTAGAATGGAATGATCAAAAGTAAAGAATGTTTGTTCTAGGTGTTTTTTGGTATTTAAAAAAATAAAAAGAAAGAAAACTGCTGAATTGGTATTATTATTGCCCTCACAAACATCTGACGAAACCAAGGTGTAGCAACATTAAAGCACCCAAGATCGCATAGCTAGTGACTGGTGGCCAGTACTTGAACCTGGTCTAACTGCAGAGCCTGTTCTCTTAAATGTTGCACTCTGATGGGTTCCATATAATATCAAATTACATATGCATGTTAGTTGACTATGCTCTTTTATATTCCTATTAATGTTTATGTGTCCATTCTGGACATTTCTTTTTTGATTATCTTGAATGGAATAGCTCCAAGACTCATCATTATTAAATTATGCAGAGAAACCAAAATTCCTCTATTTCTATATTTTATGGCTAACTTCTCAAATTTGGGCTAACTCATTCAATTCCTACACTCCTTCTATATACTTTGCGTGTGTGTGTGTGCATGCACACATATTCGTGTTTATTAAGCAAGTACTCAGCTTGCTGTTCTATAAAGGAAAGGTCTAATCTTAGTCTTTCATTTCCAGGTGCTATTTCTGTGAGATAGCTGTTACACACACACTTTTGTAAAGTCGGCAGAATTGTCCATACCTCAGACCAACTGGGGAGGTAGCTTTAGGAGCCCTACCATGCTAGAACTCATGGAAAGGGAGTGTGGCGGCTTGGAAAGAGAATAAAGTCCCTGGTACCAAAAAACAAAATTTGCCTGAGGTTCATAATTTGAGACTGAGATAATGAAGCAGAACGACAAGCTTCCCTGCCAGCCAGTCTTCCGCAGCCACCCTCAATCATCCTAATCTGTGATTCCTTTCCCCTTAAGACTAGCTTGACATGCATTTTAATTTGACTTTACCTGTATTTGATAAAAAGATTGCAATGATCAGAGAAAGCATTCTGAGGTGATTTTCTTAGTCTCTTGTTGATGATGGTTTAAGATGTTTTACCTCTGTTTTTCTTCCAGCCCCACTGCCTCTTAACCTAGACAAGCCTTTCATTTTTTCCTGCCTGAATGATCACTCCTGGCTTGGACAACCACAATGACTCTCACCTTCAATTCATCCCACACACCAGTTCCAGATGAATGGTTCTCAAATACCACACATGCCACTCACTCTCCTATGTCAAAATTTTCAAAGGTTTCTCTAATTTCCAATAGCAGAAAATCTAAACTCATCTATTCGACTACCAGACTTGCCCCCATTAGGCTTTATGCCTGCCCCCCCCTGCCCTTATTTTCCCCACCAGGCCTGTCCCATTGGTGTTGCATAAGCCCGGAAAGTTCAATTATTCACAAATTGTCATATTGCAATGATATGCTAGATTAATTTCATTAAAAAATGTATTGTAGACCAACTCCATGCCACAATCTTAATAAGGTGCTAGATCATAAAGACAAGTACAAAAATCCCTGGCAATTTGAGGAAGGTAACAGACAAGTGAATAGGCAATGTGGCACCATAAGCGTTGTGAAGAAGGAGGTGCCCTGAGCTGTGTAAAAAGAGAAAAGCCCCTAACCCACTTTGAGAAAGCAGGAAGGTCTCATGAAGAAGTGGTAATTCTGAGACATGAAGGATGAGTAAGAACTAGCAAGTCAAAGAGCCAAGGGTGGAGTGGAGTGACATTCCCAGTGGAAGACGCATCATTCACAAAAGCCTGGTGTGAGTTCTTGACCTGCTTACAGAACTGCCGGTGGTTCAGCCTGGCTGACAGGTTGAGAGTGAGGGGGGAGGCAAATGTGTTATGAGAGCACCCAAGAGGGAACATTCATTTCTGCCCAGTGGGAGGGAGGCAAGTTAAAGAAGACAACAGAGAAATTGAGAGTTTGAATGTGTTGTGGGCATCTTTGAATCGCATATGAATCTAGCACTTTCAGTGGGCATATGGAAAGCACTTGAGAATTGCTTCATAGTTGCCCACTCTGCCTCTTCATCTGCTAGGCCATTCAAACAGATTCATTTTGGCCAAGGGATGCTGTGTTAATTATGCTGTGATAATAAGCAATGCCAAAATCTCAGTGTCTGACTACGACAAAATTTTATTCCTTGCTCTCACAAAGTCTACTGTGGTTCCAGGTGATACTTAAGGGCAGTTTTTCTGTGTGGGGCCTCAGCAATCACTATTTGATTTTGTGGCAACTGCATCTCTGTGCATGCTTTCACAATCAGCATGGGAGGGGGGAAGAGAGACTGGAGGATCTTAAATAGGCAATTCAGTGCTTTAGTCAAATGAAATGTGTCACTTCATCTTATAACTCTTCAGTCAGATTGAGTCACAGAGTTCCTCCCAACAGCAAAGGGGCATGGGGAAGTGAAATCCTCCAATTTTCTCAGAAGGACAAGTGAATCAATTAGACTAAAACCAGCTAGGTGACTGCTTAACTTCTTTAAAGAGATATTATTTATGATTATTGTGTGGCAAGTTGGCCTATTGGCTGTTGTGTTCAGAGAGCCAGCTACTCAAATGTTTCGGTTTAGTTAGTTTTCTTAAAGCTATTGCTTCTCTTGACTGGAAACTATGCCATCATCAGTTCTTGGGTATAGGCTAATAATGCTAAGTTATCTGGCAAAGCAATCGAATTACTTAGGTCATGGTGTTAGTGCTGCTGTTGTCACCATTTGGAAAATGCGGCTTGTAAATAGTGTGAATGAAACAAGACAAACAGCCAAGTGACTGACTCAAGATAAACATACTTTACTTCCCAGGTTTTCATTACCTGAGCTAGATTTTCTTCATCTGTGTTTTTTGAGGCCAATTTGGGTATTTCTTTGAATTAGGTTAAGGTGACACTTAAGTCACACCTATTGTCAATTTCTACAAAGTAATATATACACATTCTACAAAGTAATATATAACAGACATATGTCTGGGTGTGTCTTCCCAGAATGGACATCTAACATGCCAGTCCCTGAGAAATGGCCTCAAGAATTTTTTCAGGACATTTTCATGTTCCACGTAAGAATGAAAGAGGCCTGTTAACTTTTGATTCCTGATTCACCCAAAATATGGATGCTTAAAGTATATGATTATTAGAACAATGAGATATTCTTTTTCCCATCATAGTAGCAAAGATGTTAAAGTTTGGTGGTGTTGAAGTGATTGTAACAAGCTGGCCTGCTCTTGCTGAAAAAGTAAATTGGTCTACCTTTTCAATGGGCAATTTGGTAGGATCTATTAAAAGAAAACTTCAGAACTATGAACATCACTAGAAGTTTATCCCATAGAAACATCCTCACAAATGTCCAATGATTTATGTACAAGAATATTTATTCCAGCATTGTTTGTAATAGAAACAAATGAAAGCTACACAAATGTCTCTCTACAGAGGAATTAAGAAAATAAAATACAGTGCATTATTAAAAAAAAAAAAGCATAGGTGGAGCTACATATACCGACATAGAAAGACATTCATGCTGTATAAGTCAGTGAAAAGAGCAAGTTACAAAACAGCATGAATAGCTTGTCTAAAGAATTTTTTTTTGCCTTAATAAATGCTATAATACGTACGAGGAAATAGTGTTTGGAGGACTAGATACCAAACTTAATAGCAGTTATCTGTGTAGGGCTGAGCTTATGGGACATTTTCACTTTCTATAATACTAGCATAGTTCTGTAATATTAGAAGATTTTGGAAACAGTAAATGACATTACATTTTTAAAAATGTAAAGCCTTCCCCCAAGAAGACATAAAATTCACTGAATAAAGGCTAACTTGTTATTATTTATATGGAATAGATATATTCTATAGCTCAGGGAATGGATGTGACAGCTGTTAACTTGAGCTGCCAAGTGTGACAGAATGGAGCTTAGCAAAAGGTTCTGAGCAATCAGGGAAATTACCAGCATTGGAGCTTCTGATGGAACCCAGCCCTGTGCACTTTTTCTTGGATCTGCTCTCGGCACCTAATGTTCCAAGTGTTCAGTGCTTCTGGGATCAGAGCACAGTGTTTATTATGCGCACCTCTTCAAAACCTTCCATGGCTACCAGTTGCCTACAGAACAAACCCAAATCATTTAGCATAGCATTTAAGGCCCTATTCAGTTTCCCAATTCTGAATCCCAACCTAGACAAAGGACTTATCTAACATAATGCCTGAGAGTTCAAACTTTTGATGATTAGCCAGCTCGATGATTGAATTCTCTGCCTCCTTCCCATTTCATCAAATATGAAACTATTTGTCCTCAACACAAATTCACCTGTCCTTTCTACATATCTGTGTCTTCCCAGATCTCTGTTAGAAAGCTGTTCTAGTTTGCTAGCTGACGGAATGCAACACACCAGAGATGGATTGGCTTTTAATAAAAGGGGATTTATTTTGTTGGTTCTTCAGAGGAAAGGCAGCTCACTTTCCACTGAGGTTCTTTCTTACGTGGAAGGCACAGGATGGTCTCTGCTGGTCTTCTCTCCAGGCCCCTGGGTTCCAACAACTTTCTCCGGGGTGACTTCTTTCTGCATCTCCAAAGGCCTGGGCTGAGCTGCGAGTGCTGAGATGAGGAATGCCGAGCTGCTTAGCAGTGCTACATTGCAATCTCTCATTTAAGCACCAGCCAATTAAGTCAAACATCACTCACTGCAGCAGACACGCCTCCTAGCTGACTGCAGGTGTAATTGGCAACAGATGAGGTTCACGTACCACTGTCTTATGTCCGCAGCAACAAGACTAGGTATGCTCACCTGGCCAAGTTGACAACTGAATCTAACACAAAAGCCTAAAACGATTTTCCTCTGAATGTCACAGTCTGAATGGCTGTGTCTATACTCCACTCATAGAGAAGAAAGGCCAGCCAGCTTCTCCTGGGGAATTCCTTAAAAACTTTCCTGCTTGCGGCCTGCCCTATGGAATCTGGACTTGCTCGTTTCCAGTCACATCAACGAAGGGAGCGTCTTCTGCAATGAAAGAATCCAATCAGCTGGATTTAATCCCATCAGTTGAAGACTTTTAAAGGAGAAGAGAGAACTTTTCACTTCTTCAGCCAGCCAGCCTCTCCTGGAGAATTCATCAATGACTGTCATCGGAGATGCCAGCTTGTGGCCTGATCTATGGAATTTGGACTCATAGACCAGGCCACAAACTGGCATCTCCGTTGACACAGCTGCATGAGACACTTTGATAAAATCTCATATTTATAGATATCTCCTGTTGGTTGTTTCTCTAGAGAACCTTGACTAATACACAGGGTTTCCGGGAAAATTATGTAGGATATACATTATGTATATAATGTCTCTAGCAACAAACCGGGAATAAAGCAGCCTTGTTCATACAGTTTCTTCTATGTCCCTTCTCTCTCCTCAGCGTCTACCTCCACTTCTGTAACACTATAAACATTGCCCAAACATTTCTACTTTAACCAGTTCATCTTTTATTCCTCAAATTTTGTAAACCAAAATAATCAACAGTTCCCTTGGGACAAAATTTTAAGTAAAAAATAAAATAGGATTTTCATTGTGAATGATTGCCACTTCAAAGAAGTCATGCTACATTTCTATAAATCTAGCAATGAAAAAAAAATCAGTCCTCTAAACCCTATTTGAAAGTTCGTACGTGCAGGATTTTACCTTATCTTTGTCAAGTGCAATTAAGAATTATTAATTTTGATAAAAAATGAAGCCAGTCATGTTTGACTTTATTCAACAAACTGAAAACCAAAATAGGCAGTTCTATTAAGCTTAAAGAATTTTTTTACTATTTCTTTCAAGTACATCAGCATTTGAATGACCCCTTGATTTTTAAAGAATTAACAGTATAATAATTGTACAGAAGATGTAGGTTTCAAAACAGTGATTTAAGTTACTTGATTTCCCTTCACCGTTTATGAGTTAAATTTGAAAGGGGAACTAACTTTCATTTTGACAGAGAAGCATTCCTGTTACTACTCGGCTGTGATAAAGTTGTATTTTTATACTTGTAAAAAAAAATGCAATCATTTTCAACAGAGTAGAGCTGGTCCCTGTGCATCGCAAACTCTGTATTCAAGGAGCAGACTTTGATCTCTGCAGCATCTTCGTAATGTCCTTCGATTAACATTTCTTGCAGAACTTTTTCTCAGGGTAGGGACTCCCTACAGAGCCCTGCCCTTCCACCCTGCTCCTGTGTCCCCCTGCTGGAGGCTAGCAGACCAAGGCTGCTTTACTCACATTTACCACTGAGGTCAATACAGCTACCACCACCTGGAGACCAGTTCCGGAATCCTGTACCAACTGCCCCTCTTCTTGCTAGTCAAGCCCCTATTTCCCTAGGCGCTTGTTCCCAAAGCACCAAAAAAATAAGAATTTAATACCTGCCTTTTGTTGACAGCAATCTCCCTTTCTCTACCCTTGCTTACCCTCCAACATCACTGACTGTTTATCAGGTGTAGTTTTTGACCTGTGGTCTTGTTATTTTTACGGCACACATGGCATAATGGTGTCCTTGTAGAAATTTAACTTTTAATAATAGCTTTGCGTTATCCAGAAAATAATGACAGCATACAAAACGTCAGCATTTTAAAAACACTTCAGACCGTACCATTGTTTTTCATGCTGCAGACTATGGCCTATTTAAAAGAACAACAACAAAAAGGAAACAAGAGGAAAGCAGAAATTGCATTTCATGCAGAAAATGTATTGATTTCTATCAATTATACAAATGCATGGAACTGTGTTTCCTCGTCATGATGTAAAAATACATTTCTCACTGTAGGTTATGGTCCAAAAGGTTAGGGAAACGCTGTTGTAAACCATTGCTGACTTTCATAGAATAACTGTTTCTATATTATACACTCTAAATTTTACAAGCTTATACTGTGCTCATAGCACTTATTTTTTCCTACTCAGTAGATTTTTATGAGTTTCACGTGCCCCCCTACTGAAATATCAGCCCCATGAAGAGAGAAACTGTCTATAGTGTCTAGCACAGTGCTTCATATGCCAGGTTAACTGTAAATATTTGTAGAATTGAATGAATAAATGAATAAATGGATTTCCCTTTGACAACTGTCCCGTTGATTTCCATGTGCTGCCAGCATGTGGCAGTAGAGTAGCTTCTCTCCCATTTAGCACACTGCTCTTTATCACAGTCTAAAACAGTTCCACAAATACAACAATTTCCAGTTTGAGATACTTTGGTAGAGTTGAAAGTGCGCTGAATTCAGAGTGAGGAGACCTGGACTTGTAGCGTCAGATGTACCACTAACTTGATATGTGGCCTTCAGGCCAGTTCCTTCACCTTTTGATTTGCTTCTGCGTCTGTAAAATGAAGGAGTGTGATGAGATGATTTCTCGAGTCTGATATTCTATCATTTTCATTCACTGCAAACTGAAAATAGCGAGAACTATGAGATCCTTGGATAGTTCCCACCATCATTTCTCATCTGTTCCAGAATGTACTTATGATAACATCATCACAGGCATTTCCTTTAAAATCCCCTCCGAATGATTTTTCCTTATTGGGAGAGACGAGGGTCTGAGCAGCCCAACACTCTCTGGTTAGTGCTGGCTCTCATGAGGAAACTGGGTGGTGGGGCAAAGTGGAGGGTGGGGGAGGAAATTCAGTTGAAGATCCAGCCAAAGCATCTAGATAGTGGGAAGGAACCCTTTTGTATTTATTTTGAAGACTCTGGTTTTCTTCTGTATAAATACGTTTAAAACATTATAGACTGGGGAAAGAAAGTAGTTAATTTTAAAATTGCTATTATAAATCAGCTATTTAAATTTTAAGAAAATACTGTTCCCATTAAGTACATGGAACCTTGAATAGGGCGTGAAATTTTGTTGGTTTGTTCTGGTTAGTGTGATGCCCTCATATATCCCAGAGAGATTTGAACAGTAAAATAAAGCAGTATTTGCAGAGTCCCCTTGGGGGAATGGGGAGAAAGAGGGAAAAAATCGACTTCCCCAAGTGGAGAATTCCTGATATTCTCACAAGCAGTGGGGACAACCAAATCAACAGGCCGAGCCCTCGATCTTGGGGTTCGCCCTTATGAAACTTATCCCTGCAAAGGACAGGCTAAACCTACTTAAAATTAGGCCTAAGAGTCACCCCCAGAGAACCTCTTTTGTTGCTCAGATGTGGCCTCTCTCTCTCTGAGCTGACACAGCAAAAACCCTAGAATGAGCTGAGACTCAGCATCAAGGGATTGAGAAAACCTTCTTGACCAAAAGGGGGAAGAGTGAAATGAGACAAAATGAAGTGTCAATGGCTGAGAGATTCCAAACAGAGTGGAGAGGTTATCCTGGAGGTTATTTTTACGAACTAAATAGATATCACCTCGTTAGTCAAGATGTAATGGAGAGGCTGGAGGGAACTGCCTGAAAATGTGGAGCTGTGTTCCAGTAGCCATGTTTCTTGAAGATTAGTGTATAATGATATAGCTTTCACAATGTGACTGTGTGATTGCGAAAACCTTGTGTCTGATGCTCCTTTTATCTATGGTATGGACAGATGAGTAAAAAATACGGATAAAAAATAAATAATACAGGGAACAAAGGTTAAAATAAATACAGTAGATTGATATGTATAGTATGGTATGTATGAGTTTTTCCTTTTTTATTTTTTTTCTGGAGAGACGCAAATGTTCAAAAAAATGATCATGGTGATGAATACACAACCACGTGATGATATTGTGAGCCACTGATTGCACACCATGTATATAGAATGTTTGTTTGTCAAGAATGTTTGCATGTTTGTTTGTTAAGGTTTACAATAAAAACATCAAAAAAAAGAAAATACTGTTCTATATTTATCAATAAAACAGTGTCCCTGCCCTTCCACTGGAAGAGAAAACAGCTGAAGAGAGATGACTCTCTTTCAAAGAAAGGACAGCAAAAAGCCATGAATTGGACTAAAATGGTGCAACCAAAGGTTTAGAAGCCAGGGTAAGTGAAGATAAGTATAAGAAGAGAAAATCTTACTAAGTCAGGTTTTAAAGGTGTGTTGGTCAGGATTCTCTAGAGAAACAGAACCAACAGGAGAGACCTGCAAATATCAGATTTATGAAGGTGTCTCACGCAACTGTGGGAAGAGAACAGACCAAAATCCACAGAGCAGGCTGTGAAACCAGAGACCCTGATAAAGGATCTGGAAAAACCCCACAGGAGAGTCTCGCTGGCTGAAGAAGCAGTGAAAGAATTTCTCGTCTTTTTTAAAAGCCTTCAGCTGATTGGATTATTTCCTCACGGGAGGCACACCTTAGTTGATCACAGATGTAATCAGCCACAGATGCAATCAACTGACTGATGATTTAATCAACCAGCCACAAAATATCCTTGCAGCAATGGTCAGACCAGTGCTTGCCTGACCAGAAAACTGGGCATAATCATTTGGCCTAGTTGACACTAGAAACTGACACTTACAAAAGGTAAGAAAGGACAAAGGTCCTCAAAGTTACTTAGAAAAAGACAGATGTAAATAACTAGGTCTTTATATTTGGTAACAGCTTTAATGGGTATTTGGTATTCATAAAATTGCAATAAATGGATATATTCTTTTGACCAAAAGTTGAACTCGATGTAGAAATCCGTTCCTAGCTCTGTTTGCTTTGCTCAAGCTGCTGGGAGGTAATATAGCAGGAATGGATTGGCTTTTATAAAGGGGATTTATTAAGTTACAATTCTAAGCCTATGAAAATTTCCAAATTAAGGCATAAAAAGAGGATACCATCACTCAAGAAGGGATAATCATGTCCAGGGTCTCTCTGTCAGTTATGAAGGCACGTGGTTGGCATTTCCTGGTCCTTTGCTCCCAGGCTGCATTGCTTTCAGCATCTAATTACAGTGGTTCTCTAGGTTGGCTCTCCAAGCATCTTCAAATGTCTGTGTCTAAGCTTTCTCCAAAATATGCTCCTCTTGTAGGATTCCAGTAAATTAATTAAGACCCACCTTGAATGAGCAGGGTCATATTTCCATTTAATCAAAAGGTTCCGCCCACAACTGGTTGGGTCACATCTCCATGGAAACAACCTAATAAAAAAGTTACACCCAAACAATAGGGCTGGCCCCACAAGATTGCATTAAGATTAAAAGAACATGGCTTTTCTGGGGCACATAATAGTTTTAAACCAGCACAAACTCCAAGGGAATTCTTTATTTTTTCCCTATTAGCTAGTAGCAGAGGGTGCAAATTACAAGAACAATAATGAAACAATATATCAGAAGTTCTACCCAGTGCAATGAAGCAAGAGGAGGCATTCAGATTGGAAATTAAGAAGTTAGACTATCTTTATTTACATATGAAATAATGTAAAACAAAAACCTATATAATCTACAAAAACTTACTAAAACTTATAAGTGAATTTAATGTGAGTATTTAACATAAGATCAATATAAAAATATTTTTTCCAGATACTAGCAAAGAACAACAAAATACAAGTAAAGTACTATTCACAATAGCATGAAAATATTAAACACTTAGAAAAAAAATTTTACAAAACATATATAAGATCTGCATAATGAAAACTAAAAAGTATTGGTGAGATACATTTTTAAAGAACTAAATAAATAGGGTAATAATCTGTGCTCATGGATCAGAAGAATCAATATTGTTAAGATATTGTTTCTCCTGAAATTGATGTACATATTCAATGCAATTCCAATCAAAATCCCAACAGGCAGTCTTAAAATTTATGTGGACATGCGAAGGGCACACACTACTGAAAATAATTTTGTAAAAAAAGGACAAATTTGGAGAACTTACACTACTGAAGTTCAATAACTATTATAAAACTAAAGTAATTGAGATATTGTTGTTGGCATAAAATAAATAGATCAATGGAATAGATGAAAGTCTTCAGTAATAGACCCATACATAAATGGTCAGTTGATTTTCAACAATGATACCAAGGCAATTAAATGTGGAATTAATAATATTAAAAAAAAATAGCCCTGAACAACTGGATATTTATATGCAAAATAAATGAACCTTAACTTTCATCTAATGCCATATACAAAAATTAACTTGAAATGGATTACAGGCCTACATGTAAGAGCTTAATCTATAAAACTTCTAGAAGAAAAATTAGGACAAAGTCTTGGTGTACTTGATTTATTAAATATGAAACAAAAAGCATAAACTATAAAAGAAATATAAATTAGATATCATTAAAATTAGAACATCTGCTCTTCAATAAAAACTATTTTGAAAGAGGAAAGTCAAGAAATGGACTGGGAGAAAATATTGGCAAAACTTTTATCTGATAAAGGATTTGTACCTATTATATATAAAGACTTGATACAACTCAATAATGAAGACAAACAATCCAAGTCTTTTTATGGGCAAAAAAATTGAACAAACATTTCATCAAAAAAGAAATATGGATGGCAAAGAAATATATGAAAAGTTTCTCTACATTGTTAGTCATTAGGAAACTGCAAATTAACACAATGAATTCTAAAGAAAGTTAAACAGATTGATCACACCAAGTATTGGCAAGGATGTAGAGCAACTGGAACTCTCTTACACTTCTGGTGGGAATGTAAAATGGTACAACCACTTTGGAAAACAGTTTTGCAGTTTCTTAAAACCTTAAACATACATCTACCATATAACCCAATTATTCCATTCCTATGTATTTGCCTCAGAGAAATGAAAACCTGTGCCCATTCAAAGACTGGCACACAAATTCCATAGCAGCTTTATTTGTAATAGCTCCAAATCGGAAACCACCCAAATGTCCACCAAGAGGTTACTGAATAAACGAATTGTTGATTATCCATACAATTGAATACTACTCAGCAAAATAAAGAAATTAACCATTAATACATGTGACAGCAAGGATGCATCTCAAAATAATCACGGTGAGTGAAAGAAGACAGATGAGAAAATATTCATTTATTGTGATACCATGTATATATAAAATTATAGAAAATTGAAATGAATTTATAGTGCCAGAAAGCAGATCAGTGGTTGCCTGGATCATGTGGGGCACTGGGACAGGCAGCAGGGAATGATTACAAAGGAACATAGGGAAATTTTGGAAAATGATGGATATACTCATTATCTTAATGTGGCAATGAGTTCATGGATACAGTGGTTTAAAAAATATGTCCCAAAATTCTTTCATTCTTTTCCCTTCAAGAGGTGGAGTTTACTTCCCCTCCCATTGAGTAAAGAGTGGTATTAGTGACTCACATCTAATGAACAGAAGATGGCAGAAGTGGCTGTGAGTCACTTCCAATGCTAAGTCATAAAAGACATTACAGCTTCCTTATTGCTCTCTCTTCTAGATCACTCACTCTGAGGGGACTCTAGTTGCCATGGCATGAGGACACTCAAGCAACCCTATGGAGTGACCCGTGACAAGAACTGAGACCTATTTTCCCACAGACTGTAAGGAACTGAAGCTTTCTGCCACAGCCATCAAAATGAATCATCTTGGTAGAAGATCCTCTGTTTTTAGTCAAGCCTTCAGATGGCTGCAGCCCTGACTAAGGTCTTGACAGCAACTTTATGAGAGACCATGTGCCAGAATCACCTAACTAAACTACTTGATTCTTAACCCACAGAAACTCTGTGAGAAGAGTGTTTATTATTTTAGGCCACTAAATTTGAGGTAATTTATTACACAACAGTAAGTAATACGACAGATGTATGGATGACTATATATACACATGTTCATAGATGAATGTGTATTACTACAAAGAAAATATTGGAGAATATGCAAGCTTATAGAGACAAATTAGAATACAGGTTTTCAGGGGTGGAAGACAGAAAATGGGGAGTTAATGCACAATGGGTGTGGAGTTACTATTTGAGGAGATGGGAACATTTTAGTAATGGAAGATGGTGAGGGTACTGCAACATTGTGAGTGTGATTAATCTCAGTGAATGATATGCTTGTGGGTTTTGTGATGGGGAAGTTTATGTTGTATATATGTTCCCACAATTTTAAAAAAGAAAGACCAACTAAAGAGACATTGATAATTCCTTGTAATACGTGATCCGTGATACCATCTAACAAGGAAGGATAAAAGGCTCAAAAGGACATTATAGGGACATGTGAAAGAATCAGAATATAGACTGTAAACTTTATATCAATAATAATATCTTGAACTTGATAACTGCATATAAAGTAGTTACATAAGTGAATATCCTTGATCCTAGGAAACATATATGGCGGTGTTGTATTCAAGGAGTATCATGTATACAACATACATCAAGTGTTCAGAAATGGATTGATAGATAGACACAGCAGACAAAGAGATAAATGTTTAGACAGATAGATTGATGGACAGATTGATGGATAGATAGAAGGATATGCCAAGTGTGGCAAAACGTTAAAATTGGTGTATCTAGGCGTCATGGTTAGGTTCATGTGTCAACTTGGCCAAGAAGTGGTACATGTTTGTCTGGTTGGGTAAGTGGTGGCCTGTCTGTTGTGAAGAGGACATTCCATAGAATTAAATTATGATCATGTCAGCTGCATCCACAGCTGATTCCATTTGTAATTACCCAAAGGGGAGTGTCTTTTGCAATGAGTGATGGTTAATCTGATCACTGGAAGCCTTTTAAGGAGGATTCAGAAGAGACAGGCTCCCTTCCTGCTAAGGCTGGCAAACCTCCCCTGTGGAGTTCGTCCAGACCCTCCATCGGAATCGTCAGCTTCACAGCCTGCCCTGCGGATTTTGGACTCTATGTTCCCGCGGTCACGTGAGACAGTTTTATAAATTTTATATTTGTGAGTGTTCTCTGTTGATTCTGTTTCTGTAGAGAACCCTAACTAACACAGTAGGTATCTGGGTTTAGGGATAGGAGTATATTGGAGTTCTTTGTCCGGGATTTGTATTATTTTTGTAACTGTTCTGCGAGCTTGAAAGTATTTCACAATAAAACGTTTTTAAGAAGCAGACATGAGAATCTAGCTGTCTTTTATTAAGTCAGAAATTAAAGAGATTTGCAAAAATGTAAAACATGCCACTCTTCTCATTAATCTCATTTGTTTTGGAAAATAAAATTTTTAATAAAATGTTATTCAAATTAGCATTAATGGATTTATTATTTTAAAGATTTCTCAGATTTAATTGCGAATGCAGTAAGTACTAATAGTCTTTGGAGTCTTCAATAATGTTTATGAGTGTAAAGATACCTGGAAACCAAAAAGTTTGAGAGCCATTGCCATAATGGAATTTCCTAAGAAAAGCTAAGTGATTTCTCTTCTGTAATTAGCAATTTGTTTTATAACTTGAAGAAAAAAAGCAAACAAACCTGGGGGTCTGCCAGAAATGACTTTAATTTCATCTTTGCCAGGTTTGGAAAATATCTATTTCAACGTGAAATTAAAATTGCAAATTGGATACAGCCCCAGCACACATCTGAGTTACTACCACATTTATGAACTATCACTCTGGAAGGAAAAGTATTCTAAGTAAGAATCTAGCTGACTTTTGTCATCTGATTTCTAAAGGTAGACACTGCTGGAAGTGCAAATATGAGGACTCCCAGAAAACGTGTAATTTGAATGTAATTTGAATTTGTATTTTTGGACAAAAATAGAAGACAGAGTTCCCATACAAAAGGTTAAAAGATCTTAAGGAAGGAGATTGATTCATAGAGGGGTAAAATATGTAAGAAATGGGTGGAAAATGGAAGTAGAAAAAAATGGGATAATAGATTATGGTGGCGAAGGCTTATCTGTTTACTTAGGTTGGATTGTATGACGTGGGAAAAAAACTGTTTAAAAATGAAGAGAGATGGTTAGTGCTTCTCTGGGGCTCTCTTAGCAGTAGCCGCCGCCGCCCTGGCTTCTCCTTGCTGAGCCACTTGCCTCCTAGCGTTATGACCGTCGCCTCCTTCCCGCAGCCGGGCCTCTAGTCCTGAACGGTCGCCTTGCACCGCCGGGTTTTTCTGTTCGCCATTACTTCGGGGCTCTCCCGACGGTTGCACAGCCCCGCCGCCTTTAACCCTCATTCCGGACCCCCGGGGCACTGCCCCTGACCCTCTTCCTCCCTCACTTCCTAAGGGGAGAGGGTCCCTATCTGACGCCTCAGCCCCGCGCTCCAGCACCTTTGCCTAACTGCAGCCTCGCCACGACGGGGACCGTCCCTCCCGCGACGCCCGCGGGGCAGCTGCCCAGTTGCCTCCATCAGTACCAGCAGCAGCTGCCGAGTTTGGAGGGCGGGCGGAGCTCCGCGACGCGCCGCAGGGTCCCGCAGGATGTTCCGAGCCAGGCTGCGACCTCGGCTCTGAGTCCTGCGACCCCAACGGGAACTGAAGGACTGAGCCCGGACCCTGGCCTGCTGCCGCTCACGGCGCTCAGCCAACCCTTGCACGAAAAGAGGTTTTAAAATCAAAGATGGGAAAATTAGAGAAAATTGCTGTTCCTCACGGCCAGCTTGTTCATGGTATACACTTGTGTGAACAACCAAAGATAAACAGAAAAGCGAACATAACTTCCCACTAACCAAGATCGCCTCTGCACAAAGAAATGAAAATTTTTGGCAGGGTTCTGTTTCATCTACTATAATTCAGACATAGGAAAAAAAAGAAGCCTTTTAAAAATACTGAGAACATTAAAAGGATATATTTGACGAAGTCAGCATTTCCAGCTGAAGTGAGCCAAAAGGAAAATTACGCTGGGGCAAAATTTAGTGAAGCTCCTTCTCCTAGTGTCCTAGTGTCCTTTTCTTTTTTGGCTTTTAAAAAATGGGGGAATTTATTAAGTTGCATGTTTACAGTTCTAAGGCCATGGAAATGTCCCCATTAAAGCAAGTCTATAAAAATGTCCAAATTAGGGCACCAACAAGAGGTTACCTTCACTCAAGAAAGGGCAATGATGTTCAAGGTTTCTCTCCCAACTGGAAAGGCACATGGCAAACATCGTGATGTCTGCGGGCTTTCTCTCCAGGCTTCTTGTTTCATGAAGCTCCTCCAGGGACATATTCCTTCTTCATCTCCACAGGTTTCGGGCTGCATGGGTTTTCATGGTTCTCATGGTCCTGGCATGGCTCTCTCGTCATTCTGAAGCTCTCTCCAAAAAGTGTTCCCTCTTTTAAAAGATTCCAGTAAACTAATCAAGACCTACCTGGAATGGGTGGAGTCATATCTCCATCTAATCAAAAGTTAATACCTACAATTGGATGTGTCATGTCTTCATGGAGATAATCTAATAAAAAAATTTCAACCTACATTATTTTATATATATATATCGACGAAACAAAACAACATACAAACACGAACATTCTTAACATATGAACATTCCATATTTGCTGTACAATCAATGGCTCACAATATCATCACGTGGTAGTATATTCATCACCATGATCATTTCTTAGAATAGTTGCATCACTCCAGAAAAAGAAATAAAAAGAAAAAAAAAAACTGATACATACTATACCCTTTACCCCTCCCTCTTATTGACCACTAGTATTTCCATCTACCCAATTTATTTTAATCTTTGTTCCCCTGTTTCCTAGTGTTCTTCCAATGCCTCCTAGTTACTGGATGGGAAGCACTGTTGAAAATTCCAACCAAAATAAGGAGATGATGGCAGCACACTTAAAAATCCTCCTAAAAGCTCAAACTTAGATTTCATATTTGAGTGTGTATGTAAAACATAGTTTTTCCAAAATCTCTGGATGCTTTAAGAAAAAATTGGTGCATAAATGGAAATTTGCCTTATTGCAACACACAAGTGCAAAAAAAGATGAATTAAAAAATTACATCCCAACAGCTTGTTATTTAATTTAATTATGATAATATTATAATTATGATAATAATATAATATGAATTTAATCCCATTAAATTTCATATATTTTAAAATTCTATATACCATGTATTATGTGTATATTGTTCATACATGAGAGGTACATTATAGTTTTGTTATGAAAGTATGTAAGTTGTCATGCCCAGATGGTAGGTGTTTTGTATATATGTAATGGAGAAATTTTAAGTGTGTCTAAGGTACATGGAAGACTGATTTATTTGCACAAGGTACTGAGAGATTTTTTTCAAGAAACAACTCTTTAAATCAAGGTGAATCTCTAAATGTGACTAGCACTAGGGAAATTTAAATTTGTGGCACAATCATTGTAAATGTGGGGTTTGTCTATGTTTCTCC
This sequence comes from Tamandua tetradactyla, assembly GCF_023851605.1. Taxonomy (NCBI): domain Eukaryota; kingdom Metazoa; phylum Chordata; class Mammalia; order Pilosa; family Myrmecophagidae; genus Tamandua; species Tamandua tetradactyla. The sequence continues at coordinate 23,959,358 of NC_135353.1, read as the reverse complement.
AAACTGATTTTTGCCTTCTAACCTAATTGCTGGAAAATTCCTGTTCCCGTGTGTACCAAACTTAATTTCTAATTTTTGATTTATATCTGTTATTCAAATTTAAGATTCCCCTAAATTTTAATGCCAACAAAATTGGTTGTAATCGCATTTTTAAAAAATAATAATTTGCCCTCCATCCTGTTTTTTTTAAATGAACAGAGAGAAACAAGTGCTAGAGAGAATGCAGAGAAAGCGAGATATACTTATACATTGTCGGTAGGGAAATGAGAGGTCTAGCCCCTTGGAGGGCAGTGTGGTGGTTCCACTGGAGGCTAGGGGTGGGGTTGCCATGTGATCTTGCAACCCTACTGCTCAGCATATACCTGGATGAACTGAGAGTGGGGACATGAATGGACATTTGCACACTGGTGTTTATGGCCCAGTGTTCCTGAGAGGTGGCCTAAGGGTACAACGATTGAGGAATGGAAGGGGCACCTATGGTGTATATATACAATGGACTACTGAGTGGCTGCAAGAAGGAATGAAGTTGTGAGGCATGCAACTAGGTGAATGAAACTTAAAGACAGTATATCAAATGAAATGTCAGAAACAAAAAGACAAATATTATCACACCTCACACATATGGACTAACTATAATATAAAAATTCTGTAAACTGAAGTTGAGAGCATGGGTTATCAGGTTGGGGCTTATTGTAAAGGATCCTAGATTGTAAGCTCTTACAGAAATCACATATATTCAGGAGTTGTAACTATTATTTCTAAATCCCTCCAGCCACTACAATGGATCCTGTATACTCTGGCTTTCTTTCAATTCAAAAGCAGCAAGCTCTTTCCTGATTCTGGACATTCATATAGGTTGTTTCTTCTATCTAGAAAGCTCTTCCCTGGCCCTCTTAAACTGATGAACTCTCATCATATTGGTTTGCTAAAGCTGCTACAAAAATATACAAGAAATGGAATGGCTCTTAAAAGAGAATTTATTAAGTTGCAAGTTTAGTTTTAAGGCCATGAAAATGTCCAAATTGAGGCACTGACTCAAGAAAGGCTGATGCTGTTTGGAACACCCCTTCAGCTGGGAAGTCATGTGACTGGCATCTGCTGGTCCTTATTCCTGGTTTTGTTGCTTCCATCTTCTGATTCAAGTGATTTCCACTCTAAGCATCTGTGGGCCTTCACTTAGTTCCTCTGGGACACAACTCTGGGTTCTGGCTTGCTTAGCATCTTTTGGGAAGTACATGGAAATATCTGCTGGGCTCTGCCTGTGTCTAAGCATCTGCTCTCTCTGTTGACACTCCTAGCATCTCCAAACATCCATGACTTTATCAGCTCTGAAGCAACTGTTCTCCAAGCATCTGCACCTGAAGTTTCTCAAAAACGTTTTCCTTTTAAAGGACTCCAGTAAACTAATCAAGACCCCACCCTAAATGGATGGAGTCACATCTCCATTTACTCAAAAGGCTACACCCACAATTGGGCACGTCACATCTCTGTGGAGATAATCTAATCAGAAGTTTCTACCCTGAATTTTGAATCAAGATTAAAAGAAATGGCTGATCCCACAAGATTGGGTCAGGATTAAAACATGTTTTTTTTCTGGGGCACATAATAGTTCTAAACTGGCATATTCGTTTTCTGCAAATCTGGTGGAATACCTCTTCTTCTGGGAGGCCTTCCTTGCTTTTCCAGTCTGTTAGATTCTCCTGGTACTCATTCTTACAGCATGTTGTGTTATTTTCACTCATAGAACTTATCATGATTTGTGGTTATATATTTATTAGTGTGTTCACTTGTTAATTGCATGTATTCCCTACTATAATGTTGTTTCTCTGGGGTCTATCAACCAATACGTACTTGGTGAATAAATGAATGACTCCCCATTTCCTGCTAACTAACTTGAAAAGGTTTTATAAATGGAGTATTTTGAAGGATGCTATGAAGACTGGCTTAATCAGGAGAACCATTCTGGATAGAGTAGGAAGAACAACGATGCAATAGTGAATGGCATCTGTTATTTGAATAAGTTCTCCAGGTAATTCTGAGGCAGATGGGCCCAAAATGGGACTCATTCTTTGGTTCTTTCTACAAATACATAATGAGACTTGGTGCTTGGGATATTAGCAAGGAACAAGATAGGCAAAGCCCCTGCCCTTGTAGAGTTCAAATTCTAATTGAAAATCATAGAAAATAAACAACATAAACCGAGTATTGTGTAATATAATGTCAGGGCTGTAGTGATAATCCAGGGCTAAGGCTGTAGCAAAGGCTCTACTCATCCTACCCCAATTCCCACATTTAATGGCCTATCAAGTACCCAAGCACTCCCACTCTACCTGTCTATTTTGCCTCTCTCTGCTTTCTCACGCATCCTGGTCAGGTGGCTGCCTCTTCTATTTTCATTGTGGTTGTCAACCACAGCACCATAGTGGAATTGTTTGGGGAGCTTTTAAAAATACCAATACTGTGGGATCCCTTTCCCCAAGAAATTCTGGTTTGGTTAGTTTGGAGTGTGGCCTGGGTAGGGGGATTATTATTTTTAAGTTTCTCAAGATGATCCTAAGGTGTAGTCAGCCAAGTTTGAGATAGTGCATGTTCTCGTTTGTTAACTACTAGAATACAATATACCAGAACTGGAAAAGCTTTTAAAAAGGGAATTTAATAAGTTGCAAATTTACAATTCTAAGCCTACAAAACTGTCCAAGCTAAGGCATCCAAAGAAAGGATACCTTAATTCAAGGAAGGCCGCAGGAACACCTCTGTCAGCTTTTAGCCTCTGTTCTTGTGGGAGTTCCTCACTTTGCTTCTCCGGGGCTGACTTTCATCTCTTGGCTTCCCTTGGCTCTCTCCAGGTACTGGCTTGCTTAAAATATCATGGTGAAATCTGCTGGGCTCCAAGCACCTCCAAACATCTGTACCTCTGTTCTCCATATGTTGGCATCTGTGTCAGCTCTGCTCTGAAGTTTTTGTTGATGCTGTAATTTCTGACTCTCTCCAAAATGTTTTCTCTTTTAAAGGATTCCAGTAAACTAATCAAGACCCACCTTGATTGGATGGAGTCACATCACCATCTAATCAAAAGATCCCACTCACAACCGAGTGTGTCACATCTCCATGGAGATAATCTAATTGAAAGTTTCCAACCTACAGTATTGAATCAGGATTAAAAGAAATGGCTGCTCCCACAAAACTGTATCAGGATTAAAACATGGCTTTTGTGGGATACATAATATTTTTAAACTGGCACAGTGCATTAGAAAGAATACCACAAAATACAACAAGGCTTGAACATCTGAGATTTTTAACAAGCTCTTCTCCCTTGGCTGAACACTATTGCCCTAACCAGAGATTCTTAAAGTACAATCTTCTGAGAAGCTAACTCTGCTTGGGAGTTTGTTAAAATGTAGACTTCTGTATTACACCAGAGGCTTTGATTCCATATATCTGAGATGAAGTTTATATGTCTGCATTGAAATAAGCAGTTTCCATGACTCTTAGGCACACTACAATTTGAAAATCTCTGGTCTTAGAGGTTGGCCCCTCCAACCACTCTGATTGCAAAGCCTTGCTCTAAGTGATGTAGTGGATTATAAAAAGAAAGAGCAAATCAGGGGCCTCAAGCTTAGTAAGAGGAAAGTTGTATGTGAAAAACTGAAAGTAAGGGGGTGTGTGCCAGAGCAGAGTTATTTATGTGGAACCATATGAAATTGCTGATACTCAACCATTTTTGACCTACAAAAATGGAAATTTCATTTAGTTCAACTTAATGCAAAGTATGTTAGGGGTTCAAAAGACAGTGTAGAAGACTTGCTGGGCTAGAGGCTCCTGCACTTTGAAGGCAGTGAAGGGTGCTAGGTTTCTTCCCCCCATGGACATTTCTCTCTAGCCCTACAGAGAGACTTCTTCACCACCATAATCAAGGAAGGATATGATATGAGGAGAGCAGACATAACTCCTTTAGAGCAAAAGAAATTAACTTGGATACCCACGTATTGGTTCAGAACTTGGAAACTCATGGATTGACAAATCACAAGCAGAAACTTGTATCAGCATCTATAGTCATAAGAGATACTGGTCTGTAGGTTTTTTTTCTTGTGGTATCCTCATCTAGCCTTGGTATGAGGGTGATGTTGACCACATAGAATGAATGAGGGAGGCCTCCCTTCTCTTCAATTTTATTTTGGAAGAATTTGAACAGAATCAGACTTGTCTTTGGGGGATTTTTGGTAGATTCAATCTCTTTCATAGCAATTGGTTTGTTGAGATCTTCTGTTACTTCTGGAGTCAATGTAGGTTCTTTGTGTGTTTCTAAGAATTTTTCAATTTCATCTAGATTTTCTAATTTACTGGCATACAGTTGTTCATAGTATACTGTTTTTTATCATTTTCATTTGCCTTTTTTTTTAATACGGTCAGGCACCAGGAAATGAACCCATGTCTCCAGCATGGCAGGCAAGAACTCTGCCACTGAGCCACCATTGCATGCCCCATAGTATACTCTTATAGTTCTTTTCATTTCAGTGGGGTCGGTACTAATTTACCCTTTTCATTTCTGATTTTCATTATTTGTATACTCTCTCTTTTCTTTGTCAGTCTAGCTAAATGTCAGTTTTCAAAGAACCAACTTTTGGTTTTGTTGATTCTATTGTTTTTTGTTTATTTGTTTTCTGTTGCATTTATCTATGCTCTAATATTTTAAATTCCCATCCTTCTGCTCCCTTTGGGTTAGTGTGCTCTTCTTTTTCTAGTTCTTCCGGTTTTCAGCTTATGTCCCTGGTTTGAAGTCTTTCTTTTGTTTTAATGTAAGCATGTAAAACTATAAATTTCCCTCTCAACACTGCCTTCTCTGCATCCCATAAGTCTTGGTATGTTGTATTTTCATTTTCATTTGCCTCAAGATGTTTCCTAATTTTGCTTCTGATTTCCTCTTTAACCCATTGGTTGTTTAATAGTATGATATTTAATATCCCCATATTTGTAAATTTTCCATTTCTCCTTCTGTTATTAATTTTCAGCTTCATTCCTTTGTGGTCGGAGAAGATAAATGGTAGGATTTCAGTATTTTTTAATTTATTGAGATTTGTTTTGTGACCCAACATATGGTCTGTTCTGGAGAATGATTAATGTGCACTGGAGAAGAATGTGTATTCTGTTTTCATTGTAGGCAGTGGTCTATATATGTCTGTTAGGTCTAGTTAGGTTATTACTTCCTTGTTGATCTTCCAACTAGATTTTCTATCCATTATGGAGAGTGTTGAATTAAACTCTCCTATAATTAATATAAAATCATATTTTCTCCTTCAAATCTGTCAGTATTTACTTCATATATTTTGGGGCTCTGCTGTTAGGTGCATATATATTTTAAGTTATTTTATCTTCTTGTTGAATTATCCCTTTTATCAGTACATAATGGTCGTCTTTGTCCTTCATAGCTGTTTTTTATTCAAAGTTTATTTTATCCTGTATTGGTAACCACTCCAGCTCTCTTTTGGTCACTACTTGCATTGTATATTTCTTCCATCCTATCACCGTCAACCCACTTACTTGTATCTTCAAAATTAAGGTAAATCTCTTGCACATAGCATATAGTTGGATCATGCTTTTTTTATCCATTCTGCAAAACTCTGCCTTTTGGCGGTAGAATTTAATTCATTTACATTTAAAGTCACTAATGATAATAAAGGACTTTCTTCTGCCATTTTGCTATTAAGCCTTTGTAAGTCTTATACTTCTTTTGTTCCTCACTTTCACTAATGCCTACTCATATTTATTTGCTTTTTGTGTTGTGCTATATTGAATGCCTTCCCATATCTATCTGCATACACTTTTCATCTATTTTCTTTGTGGTATGGTGTTAAAACTGAACATCTTAAATATATAACAGTCATTTGGTTTGATACCAAGTTAACTCCAATAGCATGCACATATACCTTTCCTATGCCCTCTGTCCCTTCACCATTTTTTGTACTTGTTACCACTTATGTCTGTACATCGGATGTCCAAAAGCCTAGACTTATCATTACTTTTTATGCATTTGCATTTTAGCATCTATAGGAAGAAGTGGAGTTACATACCAAACAATACAATAAATATTATTAGCATTTATAATTACCCAAATGGTTACATTTACCATAGATCTTTATTTCTTTATTCTTTAATTTCAGTCTTAAAAACTCCCTTTAGGATTGCTTTCAAGGCAGGTTTAGTGGTGATGAACCCCCTCAGTTTTTGTTTATCTGAGGATGTTTAATCTCACACTTATTTTTGAAAGAGATTACTTCAGATACAAAATTCCTGGCTAGCAGTTGTTTTCCTTCTGCACTTTGAGTATTTCAACTCACTGCCTTCTTTCCCTCATGGTTTCTGATGAGAAATCGGCACTCAATCTAATTGGTACTCCCTTGAAGGTAACAGGTTACTTTTCTCCTACAGCTTTCAGAATTCTCTCTTTGTCCTTGGCATTTAATAGTGTGATCAGTATGTGATGGGTTATATTTTTCTTCATGTTTATCCTGTTTGGTGTTCTCTGGGCTTCTTGAATGTGCATATTTATGTTTCTGCCAAGCATGGGAAGTTCTCTGTCAGCATTTCTTTGTTATGAGGGACAAAGATGGTCATTATATATCGATAAAGGGGTTGATGTAACAATTTAAAATATGTATGCACCTAACATCAGAACGCCCAAATATATGCAACAAATACTGCCCCTTACTCTCTTTATTCTCTTTCTAGGACTCCCATGAAGCTTTATTGGTTTACTTGATGGTGTCCCAGAGGTGTCTTAGGCTATTTTCACTTTTTATGTTTCATTTTTATTCCTTGTCCTCAGCCTGACTCATTTCAAGTGTCTCATCTTCAAGTTCACTGACTCCTTCTTCTGTCAGTGTCGATTTGCTCTTGAAACCCTCTTGGCCTTTTTTTTTTCATTTCAGTTAATGCAGGCTTCAACACTAGTGGTTCTGTTTGGTTCCTTTTAAAATTTTGATGTCTTCCAAGACTCTCATATTGCTCATTCATTGTTTCCCAGATATCCTTTAGTTGTTTCTTTGTATCTTTGTATTTTTCTTCATACTTTTGAGCAATTTTTTTTTTGCATGGGCAGGCACCGAATCCAGGTTTCTGGGATGGCAGGCGAGAACTCTGCCTGCTGAGCCACCATGGCCCACCCTCTTGAGCATTTTTAATATCATTTTTTCAAAGCTTTGTTTCCTATGTCCATATTCTCATTCTCTTCACTGGTGTTTTTTTGTTTTTTATTTTTTCATCTTTATCCTCTTCCTTTCGATAAGCTATCATTTCCTGTTTCTTATTTGTCCTGTACTCTTTAGTTGCCCAGTGTACATTTTAATATTTTAAAATGTTAACTCTGGAATTTACTTCCCGGGATACTTGTTTCTTAGTTTTGTAATCAGCTGATGATGAGAAAGTGTTTTGTGAGCTTCAGCCTGCTTATGAGGAAAGTCTACCCAAGGCGAATACAGTATGCACGGCTTTCTGTCCTTCTGGGCTTGTCCTGGGCTTTTGCTTGTTGGTTGTCTTGGAGTTCCCATGTTTACAGGAGTGTGGTTGTCACCTCTGTTTCCCTGGAGACAGACCTCCCTCTCTCAGGTGTTTGAAGCAGGAAAGCCTTTCTCCAAGACTGTCTACCTCTATAATGTTTTATACTCTCTTCCTTGTCTCAAGTTACTTTTGCCTGGCTGGCAAATACTGGGTGGAGGGCACACTGGAGAGGACTTTCTCAAGTTAGTTTTTCCCAGCCAAAACAGGGCCTGAAACCTATGAAGGGGGCATAGATCAGCTCCAAAGTGTCCAGAGGAGAGGACCAAAAAGGACATCAAGAGCTTATCTAACAGCTCTACAAAACTTAGATTTCCTTGCCTGCCCAGCAAATGCGGTCTTTCAACTAACCTTCTCCAGCAGCCCTAAGAAAGGGTGGCATCTTTAAGTCCTTACTGCCACCACCCTGTCTGGGGAGAGTTGAAACAGTGGCTGTTGCTGCCTTTGTCTGGGGGAGGTTCTCACAGCAGCTGCCTTCAGCACCAGGGCCCCAGTTATCCAAATTCGCTAATCAAAAGCTGTGATCAGTGATCTGCCATGCCCACCCGTTTTGAGGAAGAGGATTTTTACATCCTTTTTTGTCATCAGCAGCTAGACCAGGGCTAGAACCTAAGGGGGCTTGCCATAAGAGTGGGGGATGGGTGCCAGTAGCTGCCATGAGGAGAGAGTAATTTACAGTTTTTTACTGTAATTTATCAGCCTCTTCCTCCCCCTCTTCCTTGTATGCTGCATAGTGTTGGTCTGGCCTCCGGAGTTTCAAAATAGTTATTTCAGACGGTTCCTGTCCGTTTAATAGTTGTTTTAATGGAAGGACTGAGTTCTGGAGCTCCCTACTCTGCCATCTTCCCCCTTCAAAGGAAGATCTATCTTTCAAATCTTCCATTTCTTTCTTCTTTAAATCCTATCAGTCTTTGCTTCAAAGATATTGAAGCTCTACAATTTGCTGTAGTCCTACATTTAGGACTTTTAGTAGATTGACTTTTTTTTCTGTCCCTACTAATTTTCTCTGTATTATTTTCCTACTTCTCTGTGAGTTAATTGAGCATGTTTAGAATTCTGTTCTGCTTTATCTATAGTTTTTTATTTTTATTAGAGAAGTTGTAGATTTACAAAAAAAATGCAGAAAATAGAGTTCCCATATACTACCTCCCTACACAGTTTTCCCTATTACTAACAATTTGCACTAGTGTGATACATTTGTTATAATTGATGAAATAATATTATTATAATTTATCTATATTGTCTGAGTGTATCTGTTTGTATAGCTTTTTGTAGCTTCTCTAGGTATTGCATTATATATACTTAACATTACAGTGTATAGGTGTTGGCATTTTGCCAGTTTGAGTGAAGGGTAGAAACTTTGCCTCATTTTATGTCACTTTACCCTCCCCCATTTATACTATAATTGTCTTAAATATTTCCTCTGCATATATTGATAACAAGTTAGAAAGTGTTATACTTTTTGCTTCAACCATCAAGCATAATTTAGAAAACTCACAGGAAATGAAAATCTATGGCCTATATCCTTATTGTTTGTTCATGTGGTTATTCTTTCTTCCTTCCAGATAATTCTTGAATTGTTTCTTGACTATTTAAAGAACTTCCTGCAATCATTATTTTAGGGTAGGCATTCTGGTAACATACTTTCTTAGTTTATCTTTATCTGATTATGTCTTGAATTCCACTTTCATTCTTGGCGGATATTTTCACTGGATATGGAATTCTGGGTTGATAATTCTTTTCTTTCAGGACTTGAAAAATGTTGTGCCACTCCCTTTAGTCTCCCATGGTGTCTGATTCGAAATTGTCTGCTACTTTTTATTTAAATATGCTTATGGTTAATCTAACTAAGATACCCATTTTTGATTGTTCTAAGTGTACAGTTTGTTTTCTTAAATGAAAAAAAGAAAAAAAGAAATTGCTACTTAAATTGTTTTCCCCTATTAATAATGTGCATTTATTTCTCTTTGATATCAAAATTTTCTTTTTGTCTTTAGGTTTCAGAAGTTTGACTGTGATGTGCCTTGGCCTAGATTTCTTTGGGTTCACCTTATTTGGGGTTGGGACATTTCAGCCATTATTTCTTTGAATATCTTTTCAGCCTTAACCTCTCCATCTGGGACTCTGTTAACATGAGTGCTAGAACATTTGCTATATTCCCACAGGTTTCTGAGGCTTTGTTCATTTTTTTTCAGTTTATAGTTTTCCATTATTCAGATTGGCTTTTTTTATTATTCTGTCTTCAGCTTCAATGCTTCTTTCCTCTGTCCTTTCCATTCTCCTATTAGACCATCCATTATATTTTTAATTTTGGTTTTTGTATTTTTAAGTCTAAAATTTCTATTTGCTCATCTTTTAAATCTCCTATTTCTTTTTTTTTTTTTTTTTTTGGCATGGGCAGGCACCAGGAATCGAACTCGGGTCTCCAACATGGCAGGCGAGAACTCTGCCACTGAGCCACTGCGGCCTGCCCAAGTCTTCCATTTCTTTTATGGGATTTTAAAAATATCTTTCAAATGTGTTGAAACACATTTAACTTTGAAATACATTAACTTTTCCTTGGAACATTTTTATGATAGCTGCTTTAAAATCTTTGCTGGATAATTCTAACATCTCTCCCATCTTGGTGTTGGGATTTGCTGATTATCTTTTTTTCATTCAGTTGGAGAGCCCCCTAGGTCTTGGTATAACAAATTATTTTTGACTGAACATTTTTTTGTTATATTCTGAGCCTCAAACTCTTACTTAAACCTCGTATTTTAGCTGACACCACTCTGACAGGATAGGGGAACACACTGCCTATTGTCAGGTAAAGCATAAGTCAGGCTCCTTACTGGGCCTCCATTGACATCACCTTAGTGGAGGGTTAGGGTGCTTGCTGATAATCAGAGACTCAAGTCCCCACTAAGCCTTTGCTGGCATGGGTGCAGGTAGAATCACAATTTTTCTGATGTTGCTTGGCTGGAGTAGAGCAGTTATTGTCTAAATGTTTTCTGTCTTGCTAGGTTGCTCCTTTCCAGTTCTTTTGGCTAGAGAGAGCAGGCTTTCCTTGGGTCTTTTTTCTCCCTGCCTTTTGATATTTCTGCTTCTTTAGCTTCTCCAGCACCCATCTGGAATATATGAGGTAAAAAGAACACTGAGGGAACTGCATAATCTTGTGTTTGTTTTCTAAATAATATCCAGGGTTTTTAGTGGAAGGAATAGGAGGATAGTAACTCTACTCCATCTTTCTGGAAGTGGAAGTCCCCAACTGTGTTTTGAAAGTCAGAATTAGAGAACTTAAAGAACATAATGTGATTCACAAACTCTATATTAATGGTTCTCCAACTTGAGGGTGCATGAGAATTATCTGTAGGCTTGTTAAAATACAGATGTGGGCTCCTACCCCAAATGCTCTGATTGGATAGATGTGGGATGGGATTTGAGAACTTGCGTTTCTAATAAGTCCTAGCCATGCTTCTGGTTCAGGGGCCATACTTTGAAAACTACTGCATTAGGGATAGCTAGCCCAGTGAATTCCAACCATGGTTGTGCATTTTAGAATGACCTGGTGAGCTGTTTATTTTAAAAGAATGTCAAATGCCTCCTATCCTCACCATCCAGATATTTTAATTCCATCAGTCTAGGGTAATACCTGGATATTTGGTAGTTTTTAAAGTTTCCCATGAACATTCCCATAACTGTTCATGTGGCATTATGCATAATGCCAGAGTAGAAACAAACAAAATGTCCATCAACTGATGAAAGTGCAAACAAAATGCAGAATATCTATACATTGGAATATTATTCACCCATAAAAAGAAACGAAGTACTGAGACATGCTATAACATGAATAAACCTTACAAACACTATGCTGAATAAAAGAAGCCAGACATCAAAGGACATGTATTGTATGACTCCATTTATACGAAATGTCCAGAGTAGGCAAGTCCATAGAGGCAGAAAGTAGATTAGTGGTTGCCAGTAGCCGGCAAATCAAGAGTGACTGCTAATGAATATGGGGTTTCTTCCTGGAGTTGTAAAAAATGTTCTGGAACTAGACAATGATGATAGTATCATATGCTTGTGAATATACTAAAAGCCACTGAATTGCACATTTTAAAAATCTGAATTTTATGGTATGTAAATTACATCTATAAAAAAAAAAGCTTTGCAGATGTTAGTCAGTATGTTCCAACCACTGGAACAATACAGAGTTATACCTCACAACAAACTTGTAAGTGTTGACATGTTTAAATGTCCGGGTAAAGGGTTTGTATTTATTTCTGTAGGTCTGTGTTTTCTAAACTTGTCCAATTAGATGAATCACCTGGAAAGCTCGTTAAAAATATAGAATCCCAGATTCCTTCCCTGGGATTTAGATTTTGGGTGATAATAAGATTCAGGTCTGGGGTGATGCCTGAGAATCTGTACTTTTAACAATACCTGTAGTGATTCTGAAGTTCAAGCAAGTTTGGGAAACACCTTTAGGTGATGATGAGCCACTGAAAGTTTTTCTCTTTTAATAAAAAGTTATGTTATTTTCTGAAATGTCCCATTATTTGGGCAGCTTAATAGAACAGAGCTAATGTAATCAGAATTTTCATTTACAACATGTTTGCCAAAGAGCATTTAAGTGTTTTTTTCTTTGATCTATGTTAAACAAAGGGAAAATGGTCTGTGTATTTGTACAATCCATTTGATGTTAAGTCTAATCATGGCTGTGCCGTCTGTTCTCACTGTTAATAGATGTAAATTTGTATCAATTGTAGATTTTTAACTGCTCTTTCTTTGTTTCCCCCATCTTGTTTCTTTTTCCCTTCATCAATGTGTTACACATTCTAACATTTACAAGATTTATGCAACGTTTTTCAAAATGGAAAATCTCTGTCTTTTCTGACAGTATTTTGAAAAAATTCAAGCTATCAAGAAAAAACTAAAATTCCCCATAGACTCACCTACTTTCCAGAAATAACTTCTGTTAACATTGTGGCCTTTGTAAGTCCAGATATTTTATTCATATATACAAAAATGGAACCATATCTTACCTTCTATTTCGCTTAATATGGTAAGCACCTCTTCATGCCAATGCTTAAAAGATCTACCTTATTTATATTAATGTTTGTATAGTATTTCATTATATATATTTATATATGCATATATGTCTCTCATAATTTACTTAATTAGTGCCCTTTTGAGAGACTTAAATTGCAGTCCATTTTGTTGATACTCATCTTTTTTTCCTTTGGAAAGAAAAAAAAAACATTAATATACTAGGAGAAAATATACAAGAACATTTTATAACCATGGGTTAGATGGAACTTCTAAACCCATGACAAATAACCCAGAAACCATTAAAAAGTGTGTCAATCAAATTTGACAGCATAATTAATTTAAAACTTTTAACTGACACAAAGTTAAAATATATTAACAGATTGGATTAAATAGTTAGAACACATGGCAGAGTTAATAGCTGAACTGTATGAAAAGCTCATGGGAAGTATTATGAAAAATCCAAAATTCAGTAAGAAAATGGACAAAGGATATGAGTCAATTCACAGGAGGAGAAATAAAAGTGGCTGCCCATAAATTTACAAAAAGCTGCTCAATGGCACTAATTACATACAAATTTACAAATTAAAACAACAATGCAGTAGCATTTTCACCTATTTGTTCTACAAAAATTAAAAAATATTAATAGTACCCTGTTTGGGCACTCACACACTGTTAAGAGGGTGAAAATTGGTGCAAGCACATTAGAAGGACAATTTGCATTCCCTATTAATATTTTAAATGTGCACACCCTATTATCCAGCAGCTGCCTTACTAGCAATCTAACCTACAGAAATGGCACAAGTGCATAATAGACGTATGCACAAATAATGTTCATTGTAGTACTATTTAACAGCAAAAGTAGAAACAAGCAAATGTTTTCCAATAGGGAAATAACTAAGCAAATTATGGTGCAATACTATGCAACTTTTTAGGTGAATGGGGTAGGCCAGCATGTGCTGTCATGAAAAAATATTCACCATCTAATGTTGGGTGAGAAAAGGAAGTTGCAAAACAATATTGTGCTGTGATCTTATTTTTATAAAAGCGTTTCTTAAACGTATTTATTTTATGTGTATGTAACGTGCAGCTTTGTGTGTGTTTGTGATAAAGATATATGCACATAAATATATATATATATCCGCATACCTAGAATACACAAACACATACAGAGAAAAATGTCTGGAATGTAACACACCAAATGTTTACAGTGGTTATACCCGGTGAGGGAGACGTTCACTTTTTTGGCACACAACTGTATTACAACAAGTTTAACTTTGTTATAATGAGCAAGCAAAACATTATTCCTGTAATTACACATGCACACACACACTAATTGACTATGCCACCTAGAAGTTGTTTTTGTGTGTGTATGTGTAAAAGTTGAAGATTTTACAGCAAGGGCAGAAAATGATTAGAGTTGGGTTTTAATTTAATCTGGAGAGAAACAATGGGCTTGACCTAGGACATAGGTATAATGGAAAAGGATAGGTGACAGTGACACTGCAGAAAGGAGAATCTATAGGAGATAACTAATTATCTATGCATGGACTGAGAGGGAGTTAAAAATAACTCAGTCATTGAAAGGAATTTGGAGATACTGTTAACCTGGATAGGAAAGCTAGAGTAGCTGATTTTTAGGGGGAATTCAGAGCCTAGCCAAATATATTTGTTGCTACAAAATAAATTATCTCAAAAGTTAGTGGCTTAAAACCGTAATGTTCATTTATTATCTTTATAGTTTCTAATGGAAGACTTGTTTCTGCTGCATGTCTGTGCCTTTGGCTGGAAGACTAGAAAGGTGGAAGCTGGAATCATCTGAAGGCTCTATGACTCACATGTCTGAGGACTGATTGCTGGTGTTGGCTGGAGCTGGCTGGAGCTGACGGCTGGAACGCCAGCACATGGCCTCTCCACGTGGCCTGGGCTTCCTCACAACATGGAGCTGGCTTCCAAGAGTGAGCATCCTGAGACATAGAGAGAACAATCCAGGTGGAAGCCATATGCCTTTTATGGCCTTGCCTTGGACATCGCATAGCATTGCTTCCCCTATGTGTCACAAGCCCGCAGTCCCCCAGATTCAAAGGAAGGGAATGTAGATGCCACCTCCCCATGAGAAGAATGTCAATAATATTTTAAGAAGAACATGCAGGGTGGGATTAACTCGAAAGTGTGGCCATCATTGGGAAATATGATCTGTAACACCAGGTAATGCATTAATGTGAATTAGATTATTATTGACTTAGTGGATCATCATTTTCAGGGAAGTTTGCATTCAGGTAAGGATTCCTGTATCCCCCAATGCCTTAACCCAAATGAATAAATCTCTCAAAATGGGGAGGCTACATTACTAAATGTGGGGAGCATGATTTGAGGATGGGTGCTTACAATTGCTCAAAGGTCTTTTTTTAATATTTGCACATATTTTAATTAAATATAACGTTGTCTTGATGTGCCATTTCTGAAAAAAACTATTAAATATAATCACAAAAATGCTACTTTTCAAGTTTTCCTTACACTGCTCAGTCATCATTTCAATGTTATCTTTATAGCTCCATTTCCATTTGTCGGTGTATAGTTTTTTTGCAAAAGAAAGACTTAAGAATGCAATAATGTAACAAATATTTCAATTAAATCTTTTAATTTTTATATTTCTAGTATGATACAACATACATATTAAAAGGATATAAATCATAGTGTATTGCTTGAAGAATTTTTACAGAGTACGCCAGCGTGGCCAGCACCCAAATCAAATCAATAAGAATGTTTATATCCAGCACCCCAGAAACCCCTATTGTGCTGCCTTCCAGTAACTGCCCCAGATCGTAATCACTGTCCTGATTTGAACTTTAGATAAACAGAATCAAGCAAGACGTTCTGTTCTCTCTCTTTTCCCTTCTCTTTTGTGTCTGGCTTCTTTCATGCAATATTATAATCTTGAATAGTCTTCCATGCTGTTGCATATAGCTATCATTCATTAATTCTCACTCAAAGGTCTTTTATATGGCATATGAGGTTCTCTGTAATCTAGCTCTTGCCTCATACTTGAGGTTAAGCTTCCAATTTCTCCTTAACTCACACCTTCAGTACAAGGCACATGAAAGTTTTAGAAGTTCATTGTGTGCACTATCTTAGATCCAGTTCACGAGAAGCAGAGCCTGAGATGGGGATTCAGGTCCTTAAAATTTACAGAAACAGGACTCTCCAGGGAAAAAGGAGCGAAGGAAGCAGGACAGGGCAGGGGATAGAGCTAAGTAAAGATGTGTTCTCATTTGGAGTCTTGCTTCAGTCTGATCCTTAAAACATTTTTTCCTTTCTTTTTTTTAAAAATATTTTTATTGATAAAACTTAACATACAAACATTCCATACATGAAATACAATCAATGGCTCACAATATCATCACATAGTTGTGTATTTATTACCACGATCATTTTTTGAACATTTGCATCACTCCAGAAAAAGAAAGAAAAAAGAAAAAACTCATACATGCCATACCCCTCATCCCTCCCTCTCATTGACCACTAGTATTTCCATTTACTCAATTTATTTTAACCTTTGTTCCCCTGTTGTTTGTTTATTTTTATCCATATTTTTTACTCATCTGTCCATACCTTAGATAAAAGGAACATCACTCACAACGTTTTCTCAATCACACAGTCACATTGACAAAGCTATATCATTACACAATCATCTTCAAGAATCAAGGCTACTGGTACACAACTCTGCAGTTTCAAGTACTTCCCTTTAGCCACTCTAGTATACCATAAACTAAAAGGAGGATATCTATATGATGTGTAAGTTAACCTCCAGGATAACCCCTCAACTCTGAAATCTCTTTGATTCTTTAAGCCCTGATTCTTTATTTTTTCTCATTTCTCTCTTCCCCCTTTTGGGGGAAGGTTTTGGTCGAAAAGGTTTTCTCAATCCCTTGGTGCCAGGTCCCAGCTCATCCCAGGATTTCTGTCCAACATTGCCAGGGAGAGTTACACCCCTGGGAGTCATGTCCCATATAGGGGGAAGGGCAGTGAGTTCACTTACTTGCCGTGTCAGCTTAGAGAGAGAGGCCACATCTGAGCGACAGAAGAGGTTCTCTTGGGGGTGACTCTTAGGCCTAATTTTAAGTAGGCTTAGCCTATCCTTTGCAGGAAAGTTTCATAGGGGCGAACCCCAAGATTGAGAGCTTGGCCTATTGATTTGGTTGTCCCCACTGCTTGCAAGAATATCAGAAATTCTCCAAATGGGGAAGTTGAATATTTCTCCCTTTCTCCCTATTTCCCCAAGGGAACTTTTTGTAAATACTTCTTTATTCACTGCCCAAATCACTCTGGGATTTATCAGGACATCACACTAACCTGGACTCACAAACAAAATCTCATGCCCTATTCAAGATTCCATGTACTTATGGTATTCAACTAAACTGACTATACAAGTTAGGAAATGCACTACCCAAAATATCAATTTTGCACCAAAGAAACGTCTCTCCCTTTAGTTTCAAAGAGAAGTTGAAGTTTTGAAATATGGATGATATCATCCTTTACCCAGTCTTCTGATATACCTTAGTCCTATCCAGATCAGCTTCAATCATATCTCTACTCAAGGTCTGATCACTTTTTCAAGTTTTTCAACAGATCCTGTATGGGGTACTGCTGACTTTCATAGCTTCAGAGCTCTAACTCTGAGTCTCAGGTGTCACATAAATACCTGAAGTTTCTGGGAATGACCATTTTACATGCAAACAGTTCAGTATCTGAATTAACAGTTACACCTCCTGAATATATTCAAGATTTTACCATCTAGAACCCCTTACAATAGGCCCCAACCTTATATCCCATGCTCTGGACTTTAGTTCACAGAATTTTTATATTATAATTATTCCTTATGATTGAGGCATGATAATATTTTTTTGTTCCTGATATTTCATTCAACATACAGCTCTTAAGGTTCGTTTACCTAGTTGCGTGCCTCACAACTCCATTCCTTCTTGCAACCACTTGGTAGTTCATTGTATGTATACACCATAGATTCCCCTTCCATTCCTCAGTCATTGTACCCTTAGGACACCTCCATTCATTGTGGATCACAAACATTGCTTCTAGAAACACCAGTGTGAATATGTCCATTCATGTCTCCATACTCGGTTCCTCCATGTATACACTGAGTGTATTAGTTAGATTCAGTTGTCAACTTGGCCAGGTGAGCATACCTAGTCTTGTTGCTGCGGACATAATCCAGTGGTACGTGAACCTCATCTGTTGCTAATTACATCTGCAGTCGGCTAGGAGGCGTATCTGCTGCAATGAGTGACGTTTGACTTAATTGGCTGGTGCTTAAATGAGAGAGCACAATATAGCACTGCTAAGCAGATCAGCATTCCTCATCTCAGCACTAGCATCTCAGCCCAGGCCTTTGGAGATGCAGAAAGAAGTCACCCCGGGGAAAGTTGTTGGAACCCAGGGGCCTGGAGAGAAGACCAGCAGAGACCATCTTGTGCCTTCCACGTAAGAAAGAACCTCAGTGGCAGGTTAGCTGCCTTTCCTCTGAAGAACCAACAAAATAAATCCCCTTTTATTAAAAGCCAATCTGTCTCTGGTGTGTTGTATTCCAGCAGCTAGCAAACTAGAACACTGAGCAACCTGGTTTCAGGATCATATGGTGTTCTAGTTTGCTAGCTGCTGGAATGCAACACACCAGAGACAGACTGGCTTTTAATAAAAGGGGATTTATTTCATTAGTTCTTCAGAGGAAAGGCAGCTAACTTTCATCTGAGGTTCTTTCTTATGTGGGAAGGCACGGGGTGATCTCTGCTGGCCTTCTCTCCAGGCCTCTGGGTTCCAGCAACTTTCCCCGGGGTGATTTCTTTCTGCATCTCCAAAGGCCTGGGCTGAGCTGCGCGTGCTGAGATGAAGTATGCTGAGCTGCTTGGGCTGTGCTATGTTGTGCTCTCTCATTTAAGCACCAGCCAATTAACTCAAACATCATTCTTTGCAGCAGACACACCTCTTAACCAACTGCAGATGTAATGAGCAACAGATGAGGTTCACACACCATTGGCTCATGTCCACAGCAATAGATCTAGGCACCTTCACCTGGCCAAGTTGACAACTGAATCTAACTACCACATATGGCAAACACACCCTAGCCTCCTGTGGAACCACCACCCTGCCCTTCAAGAGGTTGCACCTCCCATTTCCCAACTGACAGTGTAGAGGTAGATCTCTTTCTCTGAATTTTCTCTAGCACTTGTTTCTCTCTGTTCATTTTTAAATAGTTTTATTCACACATCATGCAATCAAGTCTAAGTATATAGACATGCTTTTGCTACCATACTATCTGCAGATGTGTTCTTATTTGGAGTCTTGCTTCAGCTGAATCCTTAAATCTTTGAAGCACAAATGACACAACAAAGTTGAGTTCATCTTGAGGCAAGAGGACTGTGTTAGTCATAGGCTGCGGGCTCAGGGCAGGCCATGGCCCACATGGCAACGTTTGGTCAAGGCTGCGCTTATTCTTGAGGGCAATTTTCTGGAGAAGGGGAGAAGCCTTTAGCAGCCCACACTCTGAGCAGCTGTGGGCTAGGTGCACTGGCCAGATAAAGGGGAACTAACTGGGCAGGGCACCAGTAGGTTGCAGCATATGTCTTAAGCTGTTTCAAAGCCTTAGACTATGGTTCATACTAATCTTTTCTCCTGGAATACATCTGCCTTTATTTTTCTTTACTATTCTTTATATCTTCGAGATCAAGTTCAGGTATCACCTCCTTCAGGAGACCTTTCTTCTTAACTGGCTGGCTAAATCCTATTCTTCTGTACTCTCATTCAATCTTGTGCAACTCTCTATCTTAGCATTTATTACATAGTATTAAAAGTATCTGTTTATATTCTGGCCAGTTTCAGTGGAGTAGAAACTAACCAACTTGGAAACTGTGTTCTGTTCATCTTTGTACCCCATACACTTAGCCAAGTGTCAAGCACAGCAGTCCTAAGTAAATATCTGGTGACCTGAACACCAGGTAAGTGACTTCTTAGGTGACAATGCAAAGCCAGCCAGCTCTGCTGCCAAGACTGCTTTCATCTCCATGTGGTAGGAGGGGAAATGGAAAAACAAGCAATATATTTGGGACAGATTAAGTGATTTTTGACAAATACACTAGTTGATGAGGCTGTTGCTTCACTTAAGTAAGAACATGGTTCTACTGCTGTTACATCTTAAAAGACAGGTTTTAACATGGCTTAAACATTGACATTTAAAAGAAAATCGCCTTAAGGTGAAGACAGAAGAATGAGGCAATTTATACTTTAGCAAGAAGGGAAATATTTCTTTTCTCTGTTAGTGGAAACGGCTTGGTGTAAAAGCTATTTAACAATTTTTCATGACATTAATCCTCCCCAGAAATTAAAAGGGAAACTAATGGTGTGCTAGTATTCAGAGCTAAATAAGATACAAAGAGTCTAAACCAAGGGGAAAGCAGTGAGGAGATAAATTTGAGTAATATTCAAAGAATAAAAAGTCGGGCGGGCCACGGTGCCTCAGCAGGTAAGAATGCTTGCCTGCCATGCCCGAGGACCCGGGTTCACTTCCCGGTGCCTGCCCATGTAAAAAAATAAATAAATAAAAAATAAAAAGTCAACAGTGTTTGAGGGCCTGGTATATGTGTTGGAGGAGAGAGAGATTAGCCTTCAGGAGAATCTGAGAGTGGTTGTGGCCAGCACTGCCTTCCCTATCACTTCGCTTTAAATCCCTCTCTATATATGATGTGCAACACTGGAGCTCCATGGACAAAATAATGAAGCTATTGTGTTGTGAATACTGAACTGTTCCATACCACAGGGGACATGGGGTGCTGAGTGCAAGAAGGTGATGTGGAAGAGCTTTCAGGACACCATAGAAGATATAAAGGGTAAAGACTGAGAGATTCTAGGGCCTCAGTACCAAGACTCCTACATTCTAGTTGGTTACAGGAAGTTACCCAAACGAGAAAACCCACTGGGAAGTTTGTCCGGAGGTTGCCCTGGACCGGTTTCATCACTGGCTACTTTTATTTTCAGCCTGTTCTCCATTCCAATTAACCAGATCTATACATGCCCATCCAGCTTGTTGTGCCTAGGCCCAGGGCAGAAGAGTCTAAATGCCTCCTGGGGCATTCACCTCAATTCCCTGGACATGGTGGCATCACAACTACCCCTTACTAGCCCACTTCCCATCAGGTTTCATAGAGAAAGTTCACAGAGCATAGGTAAATCAGCAGGTGTCAGTAGACACATCACAAAAAACTCAAATTCCAACACCATCCAACAGGATGTGTTATCCAAGGCCAGTCTTTTGAGGTATGAGAGAGGTCAGTCTCCAAGTTTGTGGTGCTGCCAAGTGCTTGCTGAACCAATGAAGCTCTCCCCTCTGTTCTGAACCTTCTGTACCCTTCTGCTATGCATGGTTCCATGCCTGGCTTCTTCTATTTTATGTCTCAGCTCTCTGGCACTCAGCACACACCCTCTCACTCTAGTTTTGTTCCTGAAAAGTGGGGAAGGAGAGCTAGGGTTCCAGGGTCAGCAGCTGTTCTGGTTTGCTAGCTGTTGGAATGCAATATACCAGAAACAGAATGGCTTTTAAAAAGGGGAATTTAATAAGTTGCTAGTTTACAGTACTAAAGCCAAGAAAATGTCCCAATTAAAACAAGTCTATAAAAATGTCCAATCTAAGTCATCCAGGGAAACATACCTTGGTTCATGAAGGCTGATGACGTTCAGCATTTCTTTCTCAGCTGTAAGGGCACATGGTGAACATGGCTGCAATGGCTAGTTTTCTCTCCAGGCTTCTTGCTTCATGAAGCTTCCTGAGAGGCATTTTTCCTTCTTCGTCTCCAAAAGTAACTGGCTGGTAGACTCTGCTTTGTGGTTCTATGGTGTTCTGAATCTTTCTCCAAAATACTTCTTTCATTGGATTCCAGTAAACTAATCAAGACTCATGTAGAATGGGTGAAGACATGTCTCCACCTAATCAAGTTTAATATCCACAATTGACTGAGTCAAATCTCCATGAAGATAACTAATCAAGTTTCCAACCTACAGTGCTAAATATGGATTAGAAGAAACTGTTGCTCCCACAAGATTGATTAGGATTAAAACACGGCTTTTCTAGGGTACATAAATCCTTTCAAACCAGCACAGCAACTGGCCAGCTGAGGAACCATGAACTTTTTGCATGGAATCTCAAAATCCTCACCTGGTAAAACTGGAAGAATAATAATAAGACCTACTTCACAGGACTGTTGCCCTGACGTAACGTGTGTAAAGTGCCAAGGACAGTGCCTTACACATACATACTGCTTAAGAAATGAAGCATTGACATGAGGGTGATCTGGGCAATCAAGAAAGTGGCATAAGACACTCCAGGCTGCTGTTCCCCCACAGAATCTTTGAACAACTAGCAAACACTGTCAGAAGATTTTCTTCAGAACTCCAGAAGACAGTTTAAGGGTTGCAGTAACTGAGTGAGTGCTGAATCAGGAAAAGGTGGCTTTAAAAAATGGAGAGGCTGATGGCACCCTTGTCGGCCCCTCCCTGCAGAGTGTGGAGCCAGCTTACACCCCCAATGTGGATACCCAGTCCTGTTCTGAGGGAGCAGAACACACTGCAATACTAATATGTCGGTGCCAGTTTGCCAGTGGCACACTGAAAGTCTGAACTGTTCTGCCCTCCCAGAAATTGTCCTATAAGGAGAAGCAGCTTGCAGGGAGCTAAAACAGCATAAGAAACAATATGTCAAAGCAGCTTAGGGCAAAGGATTGTCTCCTTTAGGTTACATAACAGAACACTCAGAAGAGGAAGAAAGTCTATTTCATAGAGAATAGATGGGGCATTTGAATTCCAGCAAATAGGGGAATTCCTAAGGCCAAGAATAAGCACAAGCCCAGGATAAGAAGCAGGCTCAAAAAAGATGGAGAGGACCCTGCATTTCACATTTGCATTGGGCTGATCTTCTTGATAGGAGGACCAAACTGTGAAGGATAGCACTGGCCAATGCAGAGCCAATTTGCAGAGCCTGTGAAAGGTATTTGTTTTGCACTGGATTTTTTTTTATTTATTAGCTCCTAGCACACAAGAAAACATCTGTCATATCACTTGCTGGGAATAAACTTGAAGAATAGAGAACCCAGGGACTAAATATCATAATTAACATCTTGAAATATTAAAATGTACAGTTTGCAACAAAAGACATGACCAGTAAAAAAACAGGAAATGATGGCCCATCCAAAGATCAGTATAAAAATCCAGAAACCATCAACAAAGAAGACCACACTTTGAATATACCAGCCAAAGACTTTAAAGAATGATCCTCAGTGTACCCAAGGGGATAAAGGAAAACATGGAGAAACATCTAAACAAGATCAGGAAAAAAATGAAGGAACAATATGATAATCTCATAAAGAGACAGAAATTTTTAAAATGAACCAAACAGAAATACTAGTGTTAAAGAGCACAATATCTGAAATGAAAAATTTCCTAGAGGGTTTCAAAGGCATATTGAAGCAGGCAGAAGAAGGAATCAGTGAACTTGAAGATAAGAAAATTGAAATAATTCAGGCTGAGGAGCAGTAAGAAGAAAGAATTTTTAAAAGGTACAGGCCTTATGAGACCTATGGACACTATCAAGCATACCAGTATATGTGTTATGGAAGTCCCAGAATAAGAAGAGAGAAAAGGACACAAGAAATGTTTGAAGAAATAAAGGCAGAAAACACCTCAAATTTAATAAAAGATATGATTATGCACATTCAAGGTGCCCAACAAACACCAAGCAGGATAAACTCAAAGAGAACCATGCCCAGACACATAGCAGTCAAACTGTTGAGTGCCAAGAACAAGGAGAGTGTGCTGAAAGCTGCAAGAGAAAAGCAACATGTTAAGCAATAAGTTTAAGTTCTAATTTCTCCCCAGAAGCCATGAGACAAGAAAGCAGTGGGGTGAAATATTTAAAGTGCTGAACGAAAACAATTGCCAACCAAGAATTTTATATCCAGTAAGACTGCCTCTCAAAAATAAGGGAGAGATCAAGACATTCCCAGATAAACAAAGCTGAGGGAGTCCATCACCACTAGACCTGCCCTACAAACAATGCTAAAAGGAGTTTTCAGACCAAAAGGAAAAGACATTAGATGTGCATCAAAGTGGCATAAAGAAAAGAAGAACTCCAGTAAAGGTAACCATATTGGTAATTATAAATGCCAGTACAATTATATTTTTTCATATGTAATTTCACCTTTTACTTCTTTCAGGTCCTCAATGCAAATGTATGACAAGTGATGTTAAATCTATGGCTTTGGACCTATGATGTATAAAGATGTAATTTTTTAACAAGTATAACAAGCAGGTGGGGGGACAGAGGGGTATAGTACAGTGTATGTGTACGGTCTTGAAGGTAAGTTGGTATCAAATCAAAGATTATTGTTATAGATTTAGGACATCAAATTTAAGCCCCAAGGTAACCAAAAAGAAAATATCTGAAATATATATAAGGAAAGAAATTAGAAGCGATGTGATATGGTATACAACAAAAAGTCAAATAAATATGAAAGTAGGTCTTAATATTGAGAGACAAAATAGTGTATGACTTAGACCAAATATGATGGTAGCACAATGTTGTGAACATATTTAACAGTGCTGAAATATATATCTGAAAGTGATTAAAAGGGGGAAATGATAGATTGTATATATGTTGTCAAAATAAATGTTATTTTTACAATCCATGGAACTACACTACACAAATAATGAGACCTAAGTTAAACCACGGACTATAGATACTAGTACAATTATGAAAATGTGCTATAATCAATTGTGACAAATGTTCCACACCAATGCAACGTATTAATAATCGTGTGGTGTAAGGGAATACTGTATTTTAGGCATCACTGTTCTGTAAACCCACAACTTCTCTAATAAAGAAAAAAAGTCCCAATAGCCAAATGGCAGAATAAAGCCCTGAATTATCAGTAGTTACTTTAAATATAAATGGATAAACTATCCATTGAAAAGGCTGATATTGGCAAAACGAATAAAAAGCATGCTGTTTACAAGATACTTACCTGAAAGTCAGATACAAGTTGGTTGAAAGGGAAAGCATGGAAAGAAAACATACCAATCAAATAGAAACCAAAAGAGACTTGGGGTAGCTAAAACAGACTTTAAGTCAAAACTGTTATGACAAAGGAATCAATTCAACAAGAAGATATAACAGCTATGAATATCTAGGCAACTAATGTCAGAATCCCAAAATATATGAAGCAAATATTGACAGATTTGAAGGGAGAAATAGATGGTTCTATATTAATATTAGGAGTCTTCAATACACCACCTTCAATAATGGATAAAAGCTCAATAAAGTCATAAAAGACTTGAATGTTACTCTAAACCAACTAGACCTAACAGACATATATAGAACAATTTCCCCAACAGCAAGAGAATATACATTCTTCTCTAGTGAACATGGATCATTCTCCAAGATAGACCATCTATTAGGTCACAAAACATGTCTCAATACATTTAAAAATATTGAAATAAAATAAAGTATCTTCTGCAAGTGTTCAAAAAATGATTATGGTGATGAATACACAACTATGTGATGATATTGTGAGCCATTGATTGCAACCATGTCAAGAATGTTTATATGTAAAGAATGTTTGTATGTTTGTTTGTTGTTCGTTATAAAAATAAAAAGTAAAAAGTATCTTTTCTGACCACAGTGAAATGAAGCTACAAATCAATAACAGAGGAAAAACAAGAAAATTCACAAATATTTGGAAATTAAACAAAACGCTTAAAAAAAAAAAAAAAAAACCAGTGGGCCAAAGAAGAAATTAAGGGAAATTAGGAAACATCTTAAGGCAAATGGAAATGAAACACAACATATTAAACCCTACGGATACAGCAAAGGCACTGGTGAGAAGGAAGTTTATACCTCCAAATGCTTATATTATGAAGAAAGGTTAGGTAAGAGATCTAACCTCACAGTGGGCGGATCTAGAAAAAGGAGAGCAAACTGAACAGAAGGAAGGAAATATCAAAATTAGAATAGAGACAAATGAAACAGAGAATAAAAATAGCAATAGAGAGAATCAACAAAACCAAAATTTGGTTCTTATAGAAACTAATAAAATTGATGAAACTTTGTCAGCTAGATTGACAAAAAAGAGAGAGGATGCATACAAGTGAAAGCAGAAATAAAAGGGGGGCATTTCTATTACCCCATAGAAATAAAAA
The DNA here is from genome assembly GCF_023851605.1 of Tamandua tetradactyla. Lineage (NCBI taxonomy): Eukaryota > Metazoa > Chordata > Mammalia > Pilosa > Myrmecophagidae > Tamandua > Tamandua tetradactyla. Next base: position 23,933,522 of record NC_135353.1, on the reverse strand, counting down.
GGATTATAAGAGGCTCCTATGAACAACTATATGCCAACAAATTAGATAGTCTAGACGAAATGGAAAAATTCACAGAAACAAAAAAATTACTTACATCAACTCAAGAAGAAATAGAAGATCTTAACAAACCAATAACAAGTTAAGTGATTGAATTACTGACCAAAAACCTCCCCGTAAGTAGAGCCCAGGACCAGATGGCTTCACTGGTGAATTTTCAAGTGAAAATATTCAAGAAGAATTAATGCTTATTCTACTCAAAACCTTCAAAGAATGAGGAGGTGGAAAACTTCTTAATTCATTCTCCAAGAGTAATATGACCCTAACACCAAAGCCAAATAAAGATACTACAAAAAAAGAAAATTACAGACCAATGTCCCTTAAAAATATAATTTCAAAAAACCCCGACAAAATACCAGCAAAAAGAACCCAACAGTACATTAAAAGAATTATATACCATGATCAAGTGGGATTTATCTCAGGTATGCAAAGGGGGCTTAGCATAAGAAAATCAATGCAATATACTACGTTAATAGAATAAAAGGGGGGAGTCATAGGATCGTCTCAACTGATGCAGACAAAGGCATTAGACAAAATTCAGCAACCCTTCTCAATAAAAACACTTAGAAAATTGGCAATAGAATGAAATTTACTCAACAGTATAAAGAGTATAATATGAAAAACCTGATGCTGACATCATACTCAGTGGTGAAAGACTGAAAACATTCCCTAGAAGATGCAGAATAAAATAAGGATTCCTACTGTAACCACTGTTATTCAACATTGTACTGGAAGTTCTAGCCAGAGCAATTAGGGGGGGAAAGCAATAAAAGGCACCCAAGTTGGAAAGGAAGAAATAAAGCTTTTCAAGAGACCTTCTGGGGAAGATGGTGGAATTGGGTGCTCCAGGACTCACTTTTCCTCCAAAACAGCTAGTGGCAGGCAGGAACTGCCTGAAACAACTGTTCTGGGGCTCCAGAAGCAAGGGTAGCATTGTACAGCATCCAGGGAAGAACAGGAGGAAAAAATTGAGAAACCACAGTAAAGAACTGTGAGTAGCAGGTTCTGAAGCAGCTGCCAGTACCCATCCCCTGTTCTCAAGTCCCTGGCTGGCTGCTGCAGAACAGGAACATGAAAGTCCTCTTCCCCAAAAACGGGGGGTGGTGGCATAGTTGAGCACCGATCACGGCTTTTGCGCAGTAAATTCGGACTGCTGGGTCTTGGCTCTGAGCTGCTCTTTCAGCCCACTAGTGGACAGGGATGGATGTGGCCATTGTTTCAAACCTGCCCCCCAACAGGGGTGGAGGTGGTGATGGTTTATAGACACAATACCTCTTTAGGGCTGCAGGAAATAATTTGCTGAAGAATGCCAGGAAAGCAAAGCTTCAGGGAGCTGACAAAAGACTTTTGGCATCTTTCCTGACCCTCTCTCCAGGGCTCTTTAGAACTGTTATGCAACCCCTTCATGGGACCCTGACACTTTTTTTCTGAGGAAACTACAGACTTGGGGAAGTCCTCTCTGTGGTTACTCTTCTCCTAGAATTTGACGTCCAGGCAAAAGGAGCTAGAGGCAATGAAAGGAGTGTTAAAAAAAAAACTGTAGAGGCAAAACAAAAACAAACAGAACAGATCAAGTTTCCTGGGGAAGGAACAGAGAAAAGGAAGCATTACCCTGGGGGTGAAACAGTAGCATAAATAATGCAGTCTTAAAAATTGTACCACATACCCAGGGCAAGAATCAGATGAAGAAGATCTGGAAAAATCTGATCAATTAAACACGGAGAATTCTAAAGTTCTAGAATAAGTTGAACCAAGTGCCAAAGAAGAGCCTTAACACAAAGCCAATCAACAATAAAACCCTAGGCAAGAAGGAGAAACTGACCTTCAGAAGAAACTCAACAAGATAAAGCCTAGACAGCACAAAAAGTGACTAGCCATACTAAGAAACAGGAAGATATGGCCCAGTCAAAAGAACAAATTTAAACTTTGGAAGAGACACAGAATTTGAAAAACTAATCAATGATGTTCAAACCAATCCCCTAAATCAATTCAAGGATATGAAGGAAAATATGATTAAATAGGTAAAGGATATTAAGAAGACACTGGGTGAGCATAAAGAAGAATTTGAAAGCATGCAAACAACAACAACAACAAAATTTATGAAGTGAAAGGCACAAGAAAAGAGATTAAAATTTGTCTAGAGGCATACAACAGCATATTTGAACAAGCAGAAGAAAGAATCAGTGAACTAGAAGATAGGACAATCAAAATCTCACACACAGAAGAACAAATAGAGAAAAGAATGGGAAAAATTGAGCAAGGTCTCAGGGATTTGAATGACAGCACGAAGCACACAAATATACATCTTACAGATGTCCCAGAAGGAAAAGAGAAGGGAAAAGGTTGAAAGAATATTTGAGGATATAATGGCTGAGACTTTCTGAACTCTTACAAAGGACATAAACATCCAAAAAGCACAAAATACTCCAAACAGAATAAATCCTAATAGACCTACTCTGAGAATGTCAAATGCCAAAGATATAGATAAAATCCCAAAAGCAGCAAGAGAAAAGCAAGCTGTCACATAAAAGGGAAGCTTGATAAAAGCATGTGGGGATTCCTCATCAGAAACCATGGAGGTTTGAAGGCAGAGGTAGGATATATTTAAAATACTGAAAGAGAAAACCTGCCAGCCGAGAATTCTTTATCCTGCAAAACTGTCCTTCAAAAGTGAGGGGAATCTTCGAGAAGGCAGCAGCCATTGTGCACTGCAGCCTTTCTGTCAGAGTGTATGGGAGCATGAGTGAGTAAGCAAGTACATGTGTTGCAGGAGGGAGAGGAGCAGGTGAGTATTGGAGAAGGAGGACTTGCCACACTGCCAACGCTGCACAGTCACGGGAGCAGCCAGGTAGCTGAGAGGGCTACAGGAGCCTGCAGTGCAGATCCTGGGGACAAGAGCAGAGGACGCGCCCCGTTCCCAGCACCCTCAATTGGCACTGTGGCCTCTCTAGATGCCCTCGGTGCTCCTGCGAGACCTCCTCTGGCTCTTGTCGCCTCTGTCAGGCCGGTGATGTGGTCACCCAGTGTAGAACGAGTAGGTTCCTGGGGGTTGTGGGCACGGGTGCTTTCCCAGCACCCAGTCCAGCTGTCCAACCCAGCTCCCCCGCAGCCTCGGAAGCTGTGACGATGGACTCTGACTTTAAAGTGAAGTTGAGCAGTGAGCGGGAGCCGGTGGAAGACCTGTTTGAATAAAGGCCTGCAAAGTTGGCCGAGGCACTTAGGGTCACCTCAGCCAAGCCAAGGGGAAAGATGATAAAGACTATGCTTTAAAACAATGGCAGGAACCAGGATCTCTATGTTGGCATTTAGAGAAACAGCATTACTTTAAGAACTTAAGCAGCCAAACGTCATCTCTCTGTCTCATGCTGATAGGAAAGTCTGGCTTTTGTTTGACTTTGTTGAACATGACCTCTGGCACACAATCAAGTTTCACAGAGCTTTTAAAGCAAACACGAAGCCAGTTCAGTTACCTGAGGGAATGGTGAAGTCACTATTATGGCAGATCTAGACTGGATTCAGTACGTCCATGTTAACTGGGAGTTGCACAGGGATGTGAAACTTGCTTATATTTTGGTTATGGGTGAAGGTCCTGAGCAAAGAAGAGTGAAATCAGGGACTTTGCCTGCTCATTTAATTCATCTTTGAAGCTTTTAGCAAATTTGAATCCAGTAGTGGTATGTGGAGAGCCGCCTCCCGGGTCTGGCCTAGTGGACACGCTGCGGCCTGCTCTAGAGTTCCCCCCGCCCATCGAGTGAGTCAAGATGGCGCCCGCATCCTGTTTCCGCGTATGACGCACGCGCCCACCAACCCTATCTTCCAATCACCTCTGTATACGTGGCACTAACCTATTGGGTTTGGGCACAGTATATAAGAGGTTACCCGGACAGGGTGGGTGGAGACGACCCACAGGGAGCCGTACCTGACGGCCGCATAGAGGTTGTCCCCCCGCGGGATATTTCGCCCGCGCGGAATCTGCCTGAGAGTATGCAAGCTTGACTCCAGTAAAAGCCTGTGCTTACGACCGCCGTGTGTCTCGAACCCGTTTTTACCGCCCGAGTCGTTTTGTTTGTGCCCGTCTCTCTCCCCCTGTCTCCCTCGCCGGCCGGGGACCTGACACCGAGCGAGACGGCTACCGACAGTGGTAGCGTTCTGTTACTTAGCCCCAGAACTGCTTCTCCGAGCAAGGCATTATATCAAACTTATTGCTATTTGGGCTATAGGGTGTATATCTGCAGAACTACTAACATCAGCACCAATATTTCACTGTGGGCAAGAGGACATCAAAACTATGACCACCTGGACAGAATGTTCATTTTAATGGGCTTTCTTGCAAATAAATATTGGGAAGATGCCTGAACATTCGACATTAATGAAAGATTTCAGAAGAAATACATATATCAACTGCAGCCTTATTAAGTATAAGGAAAGGGTGGTGCAATGATGGTTCAGTGGCAGAATTCTCACCTGCCATGATCTGGCTTCGTTTCCCGGAGCTTACCCATGCAAAAAAAAAAAAAAAATTAAGTATAAGGAAAAACATAAAGTTAAACCAGGTAACAAAGCATTCCACTTGTTTCAGAAGTTGCTTACCATGGATCCACTAAAGCAAATTACCTCAGATCAAGCTATGCAGGATCCCTATTTCTAAAAAGACCCACTTCCTATATCAAGACATTTTTGCCAACTCAAATTCCTTACCCAGAAGGAGAAATTTTAACAGAAAAAGAACCCGATGACAAAGGAGACCAAAAGAACCAGCAGCAGCAACAGAGGGCAATAACAATATTAAGGAACTGTTCACCCGGGGAATCAAGACAGCAGTCACACTCAGGGACCTCCATTGAAAAAACATTCCAATCCACATGATGCCTATTTCAAGCCGGAACCAAACACATTACGGGCACAGAGCAGCATGGGATATGCAACTACCTCCCAGCAGCTTCCACAGTACTCATATCAGACACATCTATACTGAGCTACGTCAGAAGAATGTCAGGGCACTGTTGCTAATGCTTGTAGACCTGGTTGTGCAGCTCGCTATAGGAACCTGGCCTGCCCTGAGAATGTCCTGTACATTCACGTGTTCAGAATGTCCAGTAGCCAAGTTTCACCATTTTTTCACAGATTGGGGTAGTGGTTTCCAAGTAGTATCCAATTTTGGATTAGACTTGAAAAGAAAGTGCTAGCACAGTTAATGTTGTGGATATGATACTTCCATAATTTACTTGACATGGTTCAAACTAACCAATGCATTTTTTTTTCAGTGACAGTCTGTAGCAGTTGAAGCTGCAAAATGTGCTAAGGGCAAGCAGTCATATGTAGTGAATTCTTTCAGTGAAACAGCATTATCGGACCAATCATACATGCACAAAAATGCTTAGCTGGTACTTGAAAATTATAATATACATTAACTCAACAAAAAAAATCAAGACTCAAAATGAGATTATTTTGGAGCACCTTTCTTTTTTGTGTCTTATCAAGTGGCATTCATTTCCCGTATTAATCCGGTTTTCTGTGGGGGTATTTTTGTATGCTGTATGGCAGGGGTCACATTCCATTCTTTTTCCATGTGAATATTCACTTATTGTAGCACCATTTGTTGAATTTTTGTTTGGCTGGATTTTCATTTGTTTGTTTGCTTGTTTGTTTGTTAGGGAAGTGCATGGGCCTGGAATCAAACCTGGGTTTCCCACATGGCAGGTGAGAATTCTACCATTGAATTACCCTTACACCCCCCTAATCAGTGTTTTTTTTACCAAGAAAATTGCTTGGCTTTTTTTGAAAGTGCAAAAAGTCACATAATTTTTCCAGGAAGTTTTCAAAACTCCCAAGGATTAATTTCCAATTCATTAGTTTGTTTTTATTTTCAATCTGTGGTCTGACTGGTATTAATGCTGCTATTTGATAGTAATTAAGTATGTTGTCATTGATATAAACCTGTTTGGTTCAGTAAACAAACTAAAATGATTGTCATAGACAGTGGTTTATTTTTCTTGTTGGTGCTGCTAATTTGTGAGCATGCTTTAAGAGAAAAACAAAAGCACGAGTGATAACTTCCTTAAAAAGGTGAAGCATCCAATTCAGATATTTTGCCTTGATGTTAAAGCCGGTTGGTGTAGTACTAATAATATTTTGTTCAGGGAAATTTTTTTTAGCATGTTTGCACGTTGTATAGGTTGCCCTTACTTCAGCAAAGGAGAAGGAGTAGGAGAGCCTTTGATTTTTTTAGAAAAAAAAACTATAATGTACAATGCACTGTATCAAACTATCTTACATGAATGACACAAGCATTCTGAATTAAAATAAATTGAACACTGTTTTAAAAAAATGATGGATAGTTTAAAATGCTCACAGAGAAATAGAAACTGAGAGAGTACATCAATTAGAGACCTACACTACAAGAAATGTGAAAAGAAGTTCTGGAGGCTGAAGGAAAAGACAGGAGAGAGGGGACTGAAATACAGTGTAGAAATGAAGATTATCTATAAAGATAACTAAAAGCATAAAATGAAATATACAAAAAGATATGACATAAAAACCGAAAGATAAAATGGTTGAAGTAGTGCCTTTATAGTAGTAACATTGAATGTAAACGGATTAAATCTCTTAATCAAAAGACACACACTGGCAAAATGGATTTAAAAAGTATGATCCAACTATATGTTTTTTACAGGAGACTCACTTAAACCCAAACATACAAATAGTTTGAAAGTAAAAGGTTGGGAAAAGATATTCCACACAAACAGTAATCAAAAAAAAAAAAAAGAAGAAGAACTGGGATAGTTACACTAATAGCAGATAAATAGATTTTAAATGTAAAACTGTTATAAGAGACAAAGATGGACACTATATATTAATAAAAGGGACAATTAACCAAGAAGAAATAGCAATCACAAATATTTATGCACCTAACCGCAGTGCCACAAAATACATGACACAAACACTGGCAAAACTTAAGGGAGAAATAGATGTCTCTACAATAATAGTGGGAGACTTCAAAATACCACTCTCATCAATAGACAGAACATCTACACAGAAGATCAATAAAGAAATAGAGAACTTGAATACTATGACAAATGAACTAGACCAAACAGATATATACACAACATTGAACTCCACAACAGCAAGATAAACATTATTTGAAAGTGTCCGTGGATCATTCTCCAGGATAGATGACTTGTTGTATCACAAAACAAATCTCAACAAATTTAGAAAGATTGAATTCACACAAAGCAAAATCTCTGACCATAATGGAATGAGGTTGGAAATCAATAACAGGTGGAGAACTGCCAAATTCACAAATATGTGGAAGTTAAACAACACACTCTTAAACAATAAGTGTGTGAAAGCAGAAATTGCAAAAGAAATCAGTAAATATCTCAAGAAGAACGAATATGAGAACACAACATATCAGAACTTATGGGATGCAGCAAAGGCATGCTGAGAGGGAAAATTTATAGCCATAAATACCTACATTAAAAAAGAAGAAAAAGCTAAAATCAAAGGCTAAACTGCACACCCGGAAGAACAAGAAAAAAGAACAGAACACGAATCCCAAGGCAAACAGAAGGGAAGAAATAATAAAGACTGGAGCAGAAATAAATTAAATTGACAATGAAAAGCAATAGCGAGAATTAAAATCAAAAGTTGTTTCTTTGAGAAGATCATTAAAATCGACAAATCCTTAGCTATGTTGAAAAAGAAAAGAAGAGAGAATAGGCAAATAAATGAAACCATAAATGACGGGGGGGGGAGACATTACTAATGACCCCACAGAAATAAAATAGATCAAAAGAGGATACTATGAACAACTGTATGCCAACAAATTAGACAACTTAGATGAAATGAATAAATTTGTAGAAACACATGAACAACCTACACTGACTCTAGGAGAAATAAAAGACCTGAACAGATCAATTACAAGTAAAGAGATTGAATTCATCATCAAAAACCTTCCTACAAACCTAGAACAGGGAATGAGATCTTGTTATTCTGTACAGGTTAGTGTAATACTCTGATATATTTCTAGAGCATTTTGGACAGAAAATAAAAAAAGTATTTGCAATGGCTTTTGATGAATTGGGGGGGAATGTACAATTATTAAACTTCTAAATGTAGAGCTACTGAAATTCTCCACCTGGGGAATTCCTGATATTACTTCAAGCATTAGGGGCTCCCAATTTAATAAGCCAAGCCTTCAATCTTGAGACTTGCCTTTATGAAACTTATTTCTGCAATAGCAAAGCTAAGCCTACTTATAATTATGCCTAAGAGTAACCCCTAGAGAAACTTCTTGTGGCTTATACGTGTTCTAAACCTGTACTGCAAGTGAAATCACTATCCTCCCTCCTACACGAAGACATGATTCCCAGGGGTGTAAGTCTCCCTGGCAACATGGGACATGACTCAAAGGGATGAGCCTGCCCCCAGCATTGTGGGATTGAGAATGCCCTCTTGATCAAAAGAAGAAAAAAAGAAATGAAACAAAATAAAGTTTCAGTGGCTAAGAGATTTCAAATAGAGTTGAGAGGTCACTCTGGAGGTTATTCTTATGCAAGCTTCAGCCAGAAATTGAAAATTGTCACAGTTATGCCAAGCTCCAACCAACAGCATTCCTGAAAACCTTAAAGAATGCCCTGGGCTTTATCTAAGACTCTATAAAAGTTTTACCTATTAAGTTTATTTTTTTTTCAGTAACTTAAAGCTTCCAGATTGGTCCTATGCCAGATTAGTCCTGAGACCAAGAAGTACCAGTTTCTCCAAGAACAGCAACCAGTTTCATTCCTCTACCCCATGAGATCAACACCCCTTTTCAGCACAAAGAAGTTAAAATGGTTATTGCCAAGATATCTCTGAAGATTGAGAGAAAGATCAAATGAGAGGGAAGAAGTGTAATTGAGAAATTAGGATTTAACAAATGATTTTGACTACTGACTCATTATATAGATATTTCTTTGTAGTTTCTGGTGTATTAGAATAGCCAAAAGTAAATACCTGAAATTGTTGAACTGTAATACAGTAGCCTTGATCTTTGATAACGATTGTATTACAATATAGGTTTTATCATGTGACCATGTTATTGTCAAAACCTTGTGACTGACACCCCCTTTATCCAGTATATGAGTAGATAAGTGATCAAATAAAGACACACATAAAAAATAGGTCAGGAATATGGTGTAAAATATTCTTATGTAAACTATAGATAACAGCTATAGTACTACTTTAATAATTTTTCATCAATTGTAACAAATACAACTACTGTTACAAAATAGTAGAATTACAAAAATATTGTTTTCAATTGTAACAAATTTTCCACACCAATGCAAATGTTGGCAGTGAGGTGGTGTTTGGGTACCCTGTACTTTATGCATGACTGTTCTGTAAGCCCACAACTTCTCTAATAAAAATTTTTTAATTAAAAAACCTTCCTATAATGAAAAGTCCCAGATCCGATGACTTCACAGGTGAATTCTGCCAATCATTCCAAGAAAAATTAATACCAGTCCTGCTCAAACTCTTACAAAAAAATTGAAGAGGAGGGAACACTCCCTAAATAATTCTGTGAAGCTAACACCACCCTAATACCTAAGTCAGATAGAGATATCATGAGAAAATAAAATTACAAATTTCTCTTATGACTATTGATGCAAAAAATCCTTAACAAGATACTTGCAAATCAAATCCAGTAGCACATCAAAATAATTCTACACCATGATCTTGTGGATTTTACTCCAGGTATGAAAGTCTGTTTCAACACAAGAAAATCAATTAGTGCAATACACCACAATAACAAATCAAATGGGAAAAACAACATGATCATCTTAATTGATGCAAAAAAAGCATTTGACGAAATCTAGTTTCCTTTTTCAATTAAAAAAAACCTTCAAAAGATAGGAATATAAGGAAACTTTCTCTAAATGATAAAGGGCATGTATTTTAAAAACCTGCAGGTAACATCATAATGGTCACAGACTGCAACCCTTCCCTATAAGATGCCCATTGTTATCAATGTTATTCAAAATTGTGCCTAGAAGTTCTAGCTACAGTACTTTGGCAAGAAAAAGAAATGAAATGTACCCAGATTGGAAAGGAAGAAGTTAAACTTACACTCTTGGCAGAAGCCATGAGCCTATATATAGAAAGTCCAAAAAAATCTACAACAAAGATAGTAAAGCTGATAAACGAGTTCAGCAAAGTGATGGGATACAAGATCAACATGCAAAAATTAGTATTTATATACACTTGTAATGAGAAATCTGAGGAGGAAATCAAGAAAAAAATTCATTTTACAGTTTCAATTAAAAGAATGAATTATCTAGGAATAAATTTTAGCAAGGATTTAAAGGACTTGTACACAGAAAACTATGAAACAGTAACAAAAGAATTCAAAGAAGATCTAAATAAATGGAAAGTCATTCTGTGTTCATGTATTGGAACACAAAATATCGTTAAGATGTCAATTCTACCAAACTGATTGACAGATTCAATGCAATTCCAGTCAAAATTCCCAAAACATACTTTGCAGAAATAGATAAGCCAATTATCAAATTTATCTGAAAGGTTAAGGGCTCCAAGTAGCCAAAAACATCTTGAAAAGAAGAATGAAAGTTGGAGGACTCCCACTTCTTGACTTTAAAGCTTATTACAAAGTTACAGTGATCAAAATAGTATGGTACTAGCATGTAACTAGACATACTGACAAATGGGATCAAACTGAGAATTCAGAAATAGACCCTCACATCTATGGCCAATTGATTTTTGGCCAGGCTGCAAAGTCCACTCACCTGGGACAGGACAGGTGCTTTAACAAATGGTGGTGGGAGAACTGTATATCTATATTGAAAAGAATGAAAAAGGACCCCTATCTCATACCTTCTACAAAAGTTAAATCAAAATGGATCAAAGACATAAATATAAGAACCCAGGCCATAAAACTCCTAAGAGAAAATATAGGGAAGCATATTTAAGATCATGTGACAGGCAGTGGTTTCTTAGATTTTATACCCAAAACATACGCAATTTAAAAAATAATAGACAAATGGTTCCTCCTCAAAATTAAATACTCTTGTACTTCAATGGACTTTGTCAAAGTGAAAATGCAGCCTATTCAATAGGAAAAATATTTGGAAACCACATATCTGATAAAGGTTTAATATTGAGAATATATAAATAAACCCTACAACTCAACTCAACAATAAAAAGACAACCTAATTACAAAATGAGCAAAAGATGTGAATAGACATTTTTCCAACAAGGAAATACAAAATGACTAAATTGCACACGAAAAGCTGCTCAATCTCACTAGATATTAGGGAAATATAAATCAAAACCACAATAAGACATCATTTCACACCTACTGGAATGGCCACTGTTAAGCAAACAGGAAACTACAAGTATTGGAGAGAATGTGGAGGAATAGGAACACATATTCACATACCAATGCTCATAGTGGCATTATACCAAATTGTCTAAAGATGGAAGCAACCCTGTATCTATTAACAAATGAATGAAGAAACAAAATGTGGCATTTACATACAGTGGAATATTATTCAGCTGCAAAAAGGAAGGAAGCTCTGTTACATGCAATAACATGGATGAGCCTTGAAGAGATCATGTTGAGTGAAATAAGTCCGACATAAAAGGACAAATACTGTATGAACTCACTGATTTGAAATAAGTAGAATAAGCAAATTCACAGAGTGAGAAACTACAATATATAGGTTACCAGGGGTCAGGTTAGGGGTTGGGTATGAGAAGTTAATGTTTAATTGGTACACAGAGTTTCTATCTGAGATGATAGAAAAGTTTTGGTAATGGATGGTAGTGATGGTAGCACAATACTTTGAATATAATTAACAACACTGAATTATATATTTGAATGTGATAAATAAGGGAAATTGTCAGCTGTGTATATGCTACTATAACAATTTTAAGAACATAGCACTGTACAATGCAAACAGTGAATACTAATGTAAATATTGGGCTGTAGTTAATAGCATGATTATAATCGTACTGTTTCAATTGTTACAAAGTACCATACAAATGCAAAGTGTCAGTAATAGGTAACACTGTGCCTATGCGAAGGGGGGGTATATGGGAACTCTATCTTCTGCATGATTTTTCTGTAAACCTACAATTTCCCTAAAAAAAAAAAAGAAGGGAAATCTCCAAAACTTGTAACTAACAACCTCTTCAAAGGTCCTATTTACAGATGGAGTCACTCACAGGAATGGGTTGAGGCTAAGACCTATTTGTTTTTCCTCCTACGTGTGCCTGACACCCATTCATTTCTGCTCACTAAAATTCAGCCCACAGGGCAGGCCACGGTGGCTCAGCAGGTAAGAGTGCTTGCCTGCCATGCCCGAGGACCCAGGTTCGATTCCTGGTGCCCATGTTAAAATAAAATAAAATTCAGCCCACCTAGATTATAGAAATAGATTCCATTTTTGTCTCCATCTAATCCATATGTTATTCCATTTCGGTCTTCATCTAATCCATTCTCAATTTTGAAGATAGAATATTACCAAGCGTGCTGGTTTGAAAGGATGTATGACCCCTAGAAAAGCCATGTTTTAATCAAAATCCCATCTCATAAAGGTAGAATAATCCCTATTCAATACTGTATGTTTGAAACTGTAATCAGATCATCTCCCTGGATGATGTGATTTAGTCAAGAGTGGTTGTTAAACTGGATTAGGTGACGACATGTCTCCACCCATTTGGGTGGGTTTTGATTGGTTTCCTGGAGTCCTATAAAAGAGGAAACATTTTGGATAAAGAGATTCAGAGAGCAGAGAATGCTATAGCACCACTAAACAGAGTCCATCAGCCATCGACCTTTGGAGATGAAGAAGGAAGACGCCTCCCGGGGAGCTTCATGAAATAGGAAGCCAAGAGAGGAAGCTAGCAGATGATGCTGTGCTCGCCCTGTGCCCTTCCAGCTGAGGGAGAAACCATGACTGTTCACCATGTGCCTTCTCACTTGAGAGAGAAACCCTGAACTTCATTGGCCTTCTTGAACCAAGGTATCTCCCTGAATGCCTTAGATTGGATATTTCTATAGACTTAGTCTAATTGGAGCATTTTCTTAGCCTTAGAACTATAAACTTGCAACTTATTGAATTCCCCTTTTTAAAAGCCACTCTGTTTCTGGTATATTGCATTCTGGCAGCTAGCAAACTAGAACACCAAGAATCTGCCATGAATCCTTCAACGGTCCACCACTGCTCCTAGGATAAAGTTCCAACTCCTTAGCAGGGCCTGCTAGGTCCCTTATGACCTGGTTCCTGCTAATCTCTCCCATCTCATCTCCAGCCAAATTTTTCCCCATCCTCCTCCCCAACCCCCTGAAACCCTATATTCCAGCCATATAGAACATCTTTTCTTTCTTCCAGTGGGTCTCTTTCTCTCTTTCAATCTCTCTCATCACTTCACTCATGCCAGCATTTCCTGTCTGGAGCATCCTCCCTCTTCCCCTGCACTATTCCCTACCCCTACCAAACTTCCTTCGCTATGTTAATTCTTACTCTTCTGCAAATAGCAGCTTCAAAGTCATGTCCTTCAGGAAACCTTCCCTGTATGTCCCCTGAACTCTGTTCCCCCTGCAGACTATTTGCTTCTTCTCAGTACTTCCAAAACACCCTGTATTTTCTCATAGCACATAATATAATCTTGTGCCTGTCCTTTTGCTCTCCTCATCACAATGTAAGCTCTATGAGGGCATGGACTATATTTATACTTCTTTTCATTTAAAACTTTAATAGAGATTACTTTATGCTAATCCCTTCTGAAACTATTTCCTGATATTAATTCATTTCATTCTCATATCGATCCTATGAGGAACTATTCTTATTACCATTATAGAATGAAGAAGCTGAGACAGAGACATCAAGAAACTTGCCTAGGATAACATACTTAGTAAGTGGTAGTGTAGGGATTTGAGCCCCAAATCCACACTCTTAACAAGTGCAATATGCTGCTGTCCTTGTTCACCAATTTTTCCTCATTGCCTGTCATGTACAAGTTCCATCCAATAAATATTTGGAGGAAAGAATGAATGATTAAATGAAGAAAGATAGTGGAAATAAGTGTCTTTTGTGGCAGTGGGAAGAAAAGCCACAAAGTGCAACAGAGATCAAGTTTAGGAGACAGTGAAGGTGAAACGGTCAAAGTGAATAATCCAAGGGGTGAGAGGACAACAGGATGTACGGCAAGTGATAACAGGCCAGAGGCAGGGTGGGCAGGGGTCCCAAGAACGCAAGTGACACATAGCTCTGCAGGCCAGGAGCAGGCCACTGGGGACCTCAGAGCAGTTTCCATGAAGTGCTGGGAAAGGAAACCAGACTGAACAGGATTGAGGCAGGGGCAGTTGGTGGAGAAATAAGAGAGTGAGATTTTCCTTCTCTCTCTGAGCCATGAAGGCAAGGCAGGAGGTAGGAGGGGGCAGCAAGCAGCTTCAGTGAGGTCCTTTTGTCAAGAAGTGGTGATTAGGGCCTACTAAAAGGTGGCAAACTTTGGAGAGTGCAATTCAGTAGCTACCCTCCCCCCCCACACACACACACACAAAAAAAAACCTCTGCTGCATGGACCACTCTAAGGCCAATTCCATAAAATGTAAGCAAGGGGGAAAATAATGGTAACATTTGTTCTGAAGGAAATGAAGGCCAGGAGGGCACTGTCTGGTAGGAATTCCTTCCTATGAGGTGTCTGCTAACTCCAGACATGAGTTAGAAAGGTATGGAACGGGGAAGTACATTGAAGTTTTAAAGTGAATTGATTTAGGGGCTACTAGTAAAATAAGAGCAGCTAAAGAGCAGAGACATGAAGATGAAAAGAGGCTGTTTGCAAGAACTCACAAGTTCAGAAAGCATGAGAAAATTGAAAAGAAGACAGGATGGTTACTGCAGGTCATAGAGCTACTGTGAAAAAAGAATTCCATTAACTGACCAGAGGCCTGGCGGAGAAAATGGGCCTGAAATTTGGGAGCAGCTGCGAAGGAGATTTGGCTGAGGGACAGAAGCAGTGAGCTGTGGGCCAAAGAAGAGTAAAAGGGAAGGTACAGGAGTTCAAGAGAAGGGTGTATCCTTTTCAAGTGCTTGAGCTGAAGGGACTTACGGGGTCCCGAATCTAAAAGACTGCATTCATAGAGTCTGGGAGCTGGACCTAACACCTTGCTTGGGTCAGAGCTGGCAGGTAGGGGACAAGAAGGCAGGGCTGAGTCACCCGAGGAGAGGGGCCTGGGAAGAAAACAAAAGAATGGAAGCCACAGAGCCTACTCAACAATTTTCCTTCAACAATCATTTATTGAGCCTATACTTTGTACCAAACACTGGTTGTAGGCATTTCCTGCCCTCAAGGAGTTGACATTCTAGCAGGAGAGACAAAGCCAAGACACAAATACCCTATAACTCAAGGGAGCTGCTGATCTATAGCACAGAACGATATAGAAAGAGCTCAGGGGGTGGTGGGGTGGTGGTGGTGTTCAGTGTTGATATGGGCCCAAGAAGCACAAGAAAGAGGTCTACCCACACTCGCATAATACAGCAGTTACTTTTCTCCAGGAAGCAAAGAAGAGAAGCTTTATGTTGAGGGCCTGGAGTTTGGTTTAATCTGAATAAGCCCAAAAATTCACTAATGCCTTTTTTAGAAATTATATATTGTTAGTTTTGTACTTGAGAATGAGATGTCATTTCAATTCTATTTGCATTTATGCCAGAAAGGATCAATAACATGCTCTGTTAGAAAAGGATTAATAAATACATGAAAAAGGCATTAGCCTGCATGGAGAGTATCTTTTCCCCAGAGGGCAATCCTGTGGGGCCTGCCTGGCCTCAATCACTAGAGCCCTGTGTGACTGAAACTGCTTGTGCTTTCCTAATGATGGTAAATCATTTAAAAAAAAAAAAAAAAACTGTTACAATAGTATTCACCTTGGAAGGATGCTTTTGAATACTTTGTAATCATTTTTAACATGACTTCTTTTTTAATACTTTTATAGTATAAGACACTCTCATTGTAGAAAGGCTGGGGGAATTTGTGGTAGCTTGTTACATAGTAATAAAAAACTAATACACCAGCCCCAACCAGTCCCATGCATTGGCGCTTTAGATCATGTAGGTATTGCCCTTCTTCAATAATATTTGTTTTCAGAATGGAAATGGGCCTTCTAGTACCCCTTTCAACCTTATTTCCCCATCAATTCCCTATGTTACCCCAAAATGGCATGAAATAAATCATGCATATCATTCTGGCTGAATTTCTGTTCACATCACGCCTTCCAAAACACAATCCCTTCCCATTTTGTGCCTTGTCCATGAAATCTTCTGAACTTCTAAACCATTGGATCATTGTTTCCCCTCTTCCTCCTCCTCCTCCTCCTCTTCTCTCTCTGTCTCTCTCTTTATAACATCTTTTGTCCTCAATGAAATTATAAACTAACTGAAGCCCAGGATTCCACGTTGTGCATAGCATACTGCTAGGAACATGCACCTTTATATTTTATGTTTCTTAGATTCTCTCCATTGTAAGTATTTTTCCTATCTACTAATTTCTGTTCATTTTTTTGGTTTGTTTTCTTCCTCCTACTTTCTTTGAGTCTGATTTGCTGATTTTTTTCACCTTTGTAAGATGGATGCTTAAACTTTTATCTGTCTTTTTTTTCAAATATATATATATTTTTTCCATGGTGGTTATTTATTTTTTATTTATTAATTTAAAAAATTAACAACAAACAAAAACATTAACATATTCCATTCTACATATATAATCAGTAATTCTTAATATCATCACATGGTTTACACATACACATCGATTTAGAAAAAGAAATAAAAAGACAACAGAAAAAGAAATAAAACTATAACAGAAAAAAAAGATTATACATACCATACCCCTTACCCCTCGCTTTCATTTATCACTAGCATTTCAAACTAAATTTATTTTAACCTTTGTTCCCCCTATTATTTATTTTTATTCCATATGTTCTACTCATCTGTTGATATGGTAGATAAAAGGAGCATGAGACACAAGGTTTTCATGATCACAGAGTCACATTGTGAAGGCTATATCATTGTTCAATCATCATCAAGAAACATGGCTACTGGAACACAGCTCTACATTTTCAGGCAGTTCCCTCCAGCCTCTCCACTACATCTTGAACAACAAGGTGATATCTACTTAATGCATAAGAATAACCTCCATGATAACCTCTCAACTCTGTTTGGAATCTCGCAGCCATTGACACTTAGTCTCATTTCACTCTTCCCCCTTTTGGTCGAGAAGGTTCTCTCAATCCCTTGATGTTAATTCTCAGCTCATTCTAGGGTTTTTCTCAGTCCCTAGATGCTGAGTCTCAGCTTATTCCAGGATCTCTGTCCCACCTTGCCAGGAAGGTCCATACCCCTGGGAGTCATGTCCCACATAGAGAGGGAGAGGGTGGTGAAACTGCTTGTCATGTTGGCTGGAGAGAGAGGCCACATCTGAGCAACAAAAGAGGCTATCTTGGGGGTGGCTCTTAGGCCTAAATTGTAAGTAGACTTGACTATCCTTTGTCGGGTTAAATTTCATATGAACAAACCCCAAGACTGGGGGCTCAGCCTATAGCTTTGGTTGTCCACACTGCTTGTGAGAATATCCAGAATTCAACCTTTATATTTTAATTCACCTTTATATTTTAGAAATCGAGTTAAATTAAGTAGTTGGTGAAGTGTGGATGGCCTCTTGAGCCTCTCCCTCGAACATCCTCTTTGTTACCATCGTCTCATTTGAGCCACAGTTTTCTTTACTGGAAACCGAATGTAATGCCAGCTACTTAATTATTTCAAAGATTAAATGAAGTTAATGTCAATGTCTTGCATTTCATAGACGCTCAGTAGATGTGAGTTGAATCAGAACCTAGTTTGGCAAACCTCCTATGTGCACACTGTCTTCCACTGTGCAGATACAACAGTGGGTGGAACTATCAAAGGCAGATCAATACTTCAAAATGCTCAATGAGACTGAAGAAACCTGTGCATACAAAAGCCAGTTTGGGTAACTGCATTTAAACTGTGAAGTTTCCTTCCTAAGTAGATATATGTGGAATGCAAAGCCAGCAACGGACTACAAATACTGATAGGGGCTGGGAGGAGATCTAAAGAAAGACCATTAGAAGCAGGTCTTGCCAGGAAAGTGGTTTGCAACTTCAAAAATGTTTTGGTCTTATCCACTCGCACGATTGACTGGTTGCGGTTTGCAAAAACATATTTTGTGCTGCCGGTCAAAGCATCTGTACTCTACAGCTGTGGCTCAAATTCACTCTTCCTTTGGAATCTTTGACAAGCAAGAGAAACTCCACCCAAACCACCGGAACTAACCATCCTAACAGCTTCCAAGCCCTTTATAGGAGAATCCTAAGGAGGGTCCTTAACTTTTCCACTTACCCCCCGCCTGGGTTCAAACTTCAACTCCCAGGGTTCGCCCAGGCCCCGCCCCTTGTCCTGTCATCTAATGAATATGCAAATACCACATAATTGGCAGCCAATGGCGCGTTCTGGTCACATGGTGCCCATGGTAGGTGAGCGGACTGAAGTTGTGGGTCGGGGAACAGAGACGGCTCTCAGTCTGGAGCGAGTGCTCGAGTGAGCAGGGACGGATGCTCCCGCGGCAGTCCCGGCGGCGGCTGCGGAGGCAGTAGAGGTGGCAGGAGAGGAGAGGAAGGGGCAGGGCCCCAGGGCTACACTCGCTCCCACTTTCAAGTTCCCTAGGAGGGAGGGGAGCTGGGGCTGCAGAAGGAGGAGGCCAGGAGCAGTCCAGTCCGTCCGGTTCCATCACCCCTTCTTCCTCTTGCTCCCTGCCTCCCGGCTCTGCGAGAGTTGAGGGTTAGGGTCGTGGGACCCAGCAGTGAGGACAAGCGGGCCAGGAGAGTGGGGAGCCGGAGCCAGGGGTGCGAGGGAAGATGCCCATCCTGCTGTTCCTCATAGACACGTCCGCCTCTATGAACCAGCGCACTGACCTGGGCACCTCCTATCTGGACATTGCCAAAGGCGCTGTGGAGTTATTTTTGAAGGTAAAGGGAGGGGAGAGGAGAGATGGGGAGAGCTCCTGAGGGACGGAGGGTGGATTTAGGTGCTTCTGTAACGTTCGTATCACACCCCCACCCCCCCCACCCCCCACCCCCGCCTCCCTCGTTCCCTCCGCGGTTCCCTCGGTCATCCCTCGCCCCGCAGCTGCGCGCCCGGGACCCGGCCAGCCGCGGAGACAGGTACATGCTGGTAACCTATGACGAGCCTCCGTACTGCATCAAGGTAAAGGGGCCATCGAAGGCGGGTGGGATGGGCGACAAGCGGGAGCAAATCGGCCGAGGCTGCTTACCCCCCTTTCCTCCGCCCGCAGCAGTCCTGCGTCGCCTGGCGGGGAGCGGGTGGGTGGGTGCGTGGGAGGGGGTTGGCTAGGGCGGGCGGAGTGGTGCGGTAGGCGGCTTCCAGTCGCTGCTGCCCTTGGGGCCGGGGAGTGGGGCCGGGGGAGGGGCAGTCCCCGGGGTGAAGCCGCAGGAGGGCCGAACGGGTGGCGGCGACAAGCGCCGCCGCCTCGGAAGATGGCGGACATTTTGCTTTTGTATGAGCCAGCGAGAGGGAGACTGAGGGCACTGCTGAGATGGAAAGGAGGGAGGGGAGGGAGAGGAGGGAGGGCCCCGAGACCCGCAGGGAGGCGACGAGGCGAGTCTGCCCCTTCGGCGCGCCCAGCACGCGGCTGGGGGTTGGGGGGGGCAGGCAGAGCCCGCGACTCCGCCCCGAGTTGCCGGCGGATCCGCGCGCGGGCTTTCCTGGAGCCTCAGCTCCTCCTCTCTTACTCCCTCCCGCCACCCCGCTGTCCTCCCTGCTCCCCCTTTCCTCCCGCTCCCCTCCCCTTCCTGCTGAGAGCGTGGCAGCGGCCGCCAGCGGCCCTAAAAGCCTCCCCCGCCGCTTTCCCACCTCCGTTGTCTCTAACCCAGCCGCCCGCCCCCACCCAATCGAAAGTCTGCGCGCTGAGCCAGCCGCCCAGAGCCCCAAGCCCCGAAGAAAGTCTTTTTATTTCTTCTCCGGAATTGGTCTGCTTCAGCTCCCCACTCAGTTACCTTAGCTACTGTTAGTTTCATTGGCGATTCCAGCGAAGCAAGACGGGGGAGGAGGCGGGGACCCGAGGCAGCCGGAAGCCGAGTCGGAACCCACTCAGGGCAAGAACTTTCCAGGGCCCTGACCTACCTGTTTTATATCGTGAAGTAGGTTTGCGTAAGCCACGTGGGGATTTGTTCCAGCAAAAGAAATAAAAGGAAGGCGAGGACTCGACTGTGCACAGTTCTTATAGTCAATTTCGATGATTTCATTTACAGGATTATGACCTACTGGAGAAAAGTGGGGAGGCTTTAACTTCTGTGGGGTAATTAACAATTCATGGTCCTATGGTGAGGAAATGAACAACTGCTTTGGCGTCCCCAGCCAGCTAAAATAACAGCTCAAATTATTAGATCAACGTGCATAAGAGTCCTGCTAGGATAGTTGAAATTTAAAAAGTTACCACAATTCTTAACTGTTTTTGCTGCAAGTCATTTTTCCCAGAATTTTCTTAAGTATGCTAGGGAGTTGCATTCTGGCTGCGTTTTAATCCGTTTCAGTAGCCTGAAGTGTTTTAATGAATGGAGCTTACCAAATTGCCCAGTCGCCCAGTGTGCCTTCAGAAATAAGAAAACCGAAGGCAGGCGTTAATTTTGTAACTTGTATCTTCAGGTTAACATTTTCATCAGTAGGTTCCCCTTTAAAATGTTCTGCATTCAATGCATTGTTTTCAGTTTTGGATTTTTCCGTTTAGAACAATGGAGTAAGTAGACATCTTTCAAAATGTCGTAAGCTTTTAAAACTGTCGGTTTCCCAAAAGGGTGTGCCTATATTTTCCACACAGAAAAGCAGATGTTTGCACGTCCTAAGTCTGAATGTCTACACCCTTTGACTACTAACACTTACAGATAAAAACCCACCATTTGCAATGTGGCCATTGGAAGTCTTGCACCTTAATTTGAAGTAGCAAGAAGGATAAACTACGAAGTAGTCCCTTTTTGCTCTTAAAAGGAACAGCTTGTTCAACATTTTTCGGAGTGCCAAGATGAACAGTAAATGAATTTTTTTCTCTTTAAATACTGTTTTGACCTATAAAACTTACACAGCAGTATTTACAGAATCTTGGAAAAGAAAAAAAAGTGTCACACCACTTCAACAACCCTCATTGCATCTTTTTACATGGCACCGTAACCACAGTGTACATCCTACTTTGTATTGGGCTTTTCACACCTATTTTATCCCATGAATTATTCCACGTTGCCACATAGTCTTCATACTTAGAATTTTTAGTGGCTGTGAAATTCATCATGGGATTTTAAAGGGTCGGAGCAGTTTTATGAAAAGGGGAAAAGTTGGATTTTGTTTTCAGTGGAGATTTCGTCTATTGGCTCTATTTATCCTGTCATCTCATATACTACATTTTTTTAAAGCAAAAAAAAATTTTTTCTTCCAAGTTGATCATTATTTTATTTTCTTATTTAGGTCAGGTATGGAGAGACGCTTTGTAAAATAGTTTAATTATTAATCATTAGTTATCGTCTCAGTCTTTATGCTTTTCCAAAATTATTGAGGCTTTCATTTTAATCTTATATTAATCTTACCTTTGCTGGGAAATGGTTTATGCTCTTAATGATGTTCTTGTCATTTTGGTCTCTATACTTGAGTCACTAATGATATGCCATATTTCTAGGTAGCCTTTTCTTTTCCTGGGGCTTTCAGCCACTTCCTCCTGCCCACCGCACCCCCCTCAGCATGTGATAACTATTTGTTCTTTTGCATTTAGGATCTAGCCAGTTTGGAGGGTGTTACATTTTAGAACATCTGGTGAATTATTTTTTTCAAAATTTAGAAAAGTCTTTCACTTGCTAATAGCTTGGAGACATCAATGTCTCTCCTGTCACTCTGATTATCAAATAAGTTTTCTTCAATTGTCAGCAGGCATCCTAGTTACTACTTCAAACTTCACTCTTTATGAGGCTCCTGAGGTCCTTTCAGCAACCTGATGTAGGATGGGGTTTTATTTGTAGCTTATTTTTCTGCCGAATGATGTGAAGGGTAGTTTTCAATTTCTCTAATGTGGGAAGGCCATTGTTTATCGTTTCTCACAATAACTGCTCATTGCTCAGATCTTGGTT
Source organism: Tamandua tetradactyla (assembly GCF_023851605.1). Taxonomy (NCBI): domain Eukaryota; kingdom Metazoa; phylum Chordata; class Mammalia; order Pilosa; family Myrmecophagidae; genus Tamandua; species Tamandua tetradactyla. Next base: position 23,911,264 of record NC_135353.1, on the reverse strand, counting down.
ATAACCAACTCTAAACACTGCAAAATGAATTTTAGTTTTTACTAGAGGATTCCTTTCTATGGAACAAGCATGAGTTGTGAATTTGGTTGGGAGTTTTGTTTCTAATAGGCATGTAACTATTCCCAGTATATCCACTTACAGGCCCTGACAATAAATCTTGTGAAAACTTACTGTGACTGGAATTTTTCACTTTTGTACACTGTTGAGCATATGAATATAGTATTTCACTGAAGACTTAGTAACATTTTACTGCATACCCCTCTAGAACATGGCTATGTGCTCTTTTCAAATTAGTCATACCTGTTACTTGCAGGCAGCTTTGCATGGGTGGAATTAAATTTGATTTGGGGACCATATAAAAAAGCATATGAAATGCAAGCATTGTGAGCTACATCTGTTTCAAGTGTTGCTTTGTAGACAAGTTTTGCATATAGTGTTACAAGTGTTAACAGTACATTTTTACAAATGGTATTTTTAGTGTACACAGCTACAATGAAACCCTGTTTAATATTTTAACATTTCCAATGTATCTTTTTGAGCTTAATACATGCTTTATAAAAGTGTTTTATTTATCTAATAGCTCTTAATAGTCTTGGCTGAAGTTCTGCTGTCTTGTATGTTGTGTTTTGCTATGAATCATGACTTCCTTTTACTCAGAGAATAGGAAAGGTAAGCTTGTCAGCACTATTAACTCTGAGCAAACTGAAAGCATCAGGAAGAAAATGGGCCATTAGATTATCTTCCGAACTTATCTTCTGTTGAGAAGATAAGTGTTTATTTTAGTTAGGATGTAAATAGCAAAACAGTCTTATTGAAGTTATTTTCTTAAAATGATTTTTTGATTGAAGCAAATGCCTTTTTAACATAAAACCAAATCAGTTTTCTAGAGATCGCTGAAACACGTGTATAAATAGTGGCCAAAATTTTATTTTTATTTTATTTTTTCATAAATAGGAAGAGATAATCTTTCAGAAAAATAGCCTAAGTCTATAATTTGAAAAAATAAAATTTTCCTTTGAAAGTTGCTTTTTCACATCCTGTAGTTTTAGTTACTGGTATCTGCATGCCTTTATCAACATGTATCAGCAAAAGGCAGAATTTTGGTTAACCGACTTAGGAAGGAAACTTAAGCTTTAAAAAAAATGATCTGTATTCCAGACATTTATTGGAATTTTAACTAAGGAATGAGTTTTTCATATGCCTACAAATATATTTTATGGGCCTTACTTGGAAAATGAGTTTAAGGGAGAACCTGTCTTTGTAGTTAGGAAGTTAAGGAAGTGCTCTTGGGTGAAACAATTGCAACACATCATGGTCTGAGAGAGCCATCTTAGACAATGGAAGATGCTTTTAAAACTCAAAGTGCCACAAAAAAGTAATGCATCAACTTTTATTATGAATCGTTTTATCTGGAATCTTACTTCCTTTTTCACTTTCCTCATTGTCCATTTTAAGCATATGATGAGAATATTTTGAAAGAAGAAAAGAGGAGAGTTACTGGTAGATTAGATTTGCAAGCAAGGGAATAAGTGCAATCTTCCAACTAGAGACCAGCTAGAATATGACTGGGGAACACTGATAAAACTGTGAGGTCCCGTCTGTTCTGTATCCTAAATCTCTTTATCCATTAATTCTTGTTCAGTACTCCCTTGTTTCAACCTTCGTCATTTCTTACGTGGACCGTGGTTGCCACAGTCACTCAATTTGTCTCCTAATTCCAGCCTTACTCGCCATTTATTGTTCCCCCTCACTGACATCAAATTAATCATTCTTTAACTATAATACCACATACAACATAACATAACGCAACATGATGCAATACAGTTTAAAAATCATTTCCCTACAAAAATCCTCCAGTGGCTTCCCTTTACATACCAGCATAAATCCAAACTTCTTAGCCTGGCCTCTTAAGGCCCTTCACAATCTGGTCCTATCTTTCCTTTCCAACTTTGTCTCTCTGCTCTTTTCTCTTCTCATGGACCTCAGGCTCCAGCCACAATGACCCATTAGGCCCTCTTCTCAAATATGCAGTGCCTCTTGCTTCCATGTCATTATGTTTTTGCCCCCGCCTGGAACACACTTTGGTTGGCTTGACATGCCTCAGCTCTTCCTTTTAGTCTCAGAAGCCATTATCCCTCGCTGCCCCACTCCTGCACTAAACAGTATAACTCCATATGTGATCTCATAACACCTTGTCCATACCGTACCCATAGCATTTGGCAGGTAATTTAGTGATTAATTAGTGTTCATGGTGGCCTCCCTAATGTGAGCCCTTTATGGGCACATATTTGATCTTCTCTATGTTTGTATTCTATTGTATATATTGTATTCTCTGTATTTGTACCCCTAATACCTGAGGGAGTACCTATATTTTAGTAGGTACTAAATAAATAGGGGAAAATGTTGCAAACAATATACAAGTGTGAAAAGCCCCAGTATTTAGCTAAGGTTTTCCAGAGAAACAGAACAAAGTTTTATGAGAGGAATGGGTTTGTGACTGGGGATTGACAAGTCTGAATTCCACAGGGCAGATTGCAAGTTGAAAACTCCCATGAAGATGATGTTGAATTCCCCAGGAGAAGCAAGCTAGCTGAAGTAGAGATAAAATTTCTTCTTTCTGACTGATGAGATCTTCCGTTCTTGCTTTTAGGCCTCCAACTGATTGGATGAGGGTACCCTCTCATTGCTGAAGCCAATCTTCTTTGTTGAATGTAGATGCAATCAGTCCTAGATGCAATCAACTGACTAATGATTTAGATCCATCTGTGAAATAGCCTCATAGTAACATGAGGCCAGTGCTTGCTTGACTGAACTACTGAACATTGTATCCTAGCCAAGTTGATGCATGAATGTCATCCTCACAACCCCTCAACCCCCTTCCCCTTCAGTTTCCACTACTCTTCCCCAGACGGTGATTGCTCGGCACAATTTGACATGTCGGTTTAATGTTTATTTCAGATAGCATTTTCATTTAGGTTCAGACTTGTAATTTTTAGAAGATAAATGTAGACCCCCCTATCTTTTTTTTAAATTGAAATATAACAGTAAAATACATGAATCTTAATTTAACAACTGGAAGAATTTTTACACATTTATACAGTCATGCAACCATCACCTCATACCAAGATACAGACATTTGTATCACCCTCCCAGAAAGTGCCACAAGCTTCTTTGCAGTAACTATTTTCTACCCCCACCCTCTTCCCCTGCAGGTTTTGACTTGTATCTCCATTGTGGTGATATGATAAAAATGGTGTTTCTGGAATATTAGTCTGAAAATGGTTTGTAAAATGGATTAGAAAGGGGAGGAACCAGCTATGAGACTACTATAGAAATCTAGGCATTCATTCACCATGTGTTTATTGAGCACTCCTGGGCCAGGCTCTTACAGGGTCCTAAGGTGATAGTGAGAAAGACCTAGCCTGAGGGGAGACCAGAATAATAGAAATCATGGTCATAGCTCTCAAGGCTCTTAGAGGACAGTCATTGCAGAAAGGTAGCTTGGAGAAGGTGGGTAAAGGTATGGGAGGTATCAAGAGCCAGAAAAACTCTTAACCAAAGGACTGTGGATGAGAAAGCGAGGCAGCATGGGGCACTTTATGTGGTCAAGATTGTGACCAGATGAAACTGGATCACAAAAGTGCCTTGACACCCACAAACAAGCATTTGTATAATCTCTCCTGGGGTGACACAACCGTAAATTGGATTTGAAGAGAAATAGGGTAAGACTGTTGTCGTTGTGCACCCTTGATTGTTATTATGCAGAAGCATATATTGAGGTGGACCTGGCGGAGGGGGTAATGAAATGTGGGGGAACCCCAGAAGATAAAGTTGAAATCCATTCACTTTGCATTAGTGCCCAGAACTTTTGACATTGAGTTTGGGATTGGGGTGGGATGGATAGCAGAAAAATGGAACACAGAGAAGGAGAGGGCAAATGTCTTCCTTTTCAGTTTACTTTGTTTCAGGTAGATAATTAGAACTGCTCAGAAAGCAGGGTTCTCAATTTCAGAGTGTAGCTAAACATGGCAGCTGTTCCACATCTTTGGGAGAGATGTACTTTCCAGGGAACAGGATTGAAGAGGGGTGGGGATGAATAAGTGAGCCAACTGTTTTAATTTAAGCCCTTAAATGAAAAACTCTTATGTAAATGTGGCCTCTGCTCCCTTTTTACCAAGAGTGTAAATGAGAGATCCAGCCAGTCCATTTGTATGTGTAAATGGGAACTGGAACACATTACCTCCTGGATACAGAGTTCCAAATGGTGATTAGATTCCCAGACCTTCTTCCCCAGGAAAGCCTTTTTAACCCTTAATGTCAATTAAGCACAGAACTATTGTGTTTCTTATTGTTTCTACTGGGAAATGAATTTGGATTTCCAACTTGGTTTATTAAAAGCACTGTCCTTCCTCCCCTCTTGCTCATACCTCCGTGTGAACTGTGGTTCCGGTGAGGGGCACCCTAAAGGCTCCAGCAAAGGGGTGGAGGGCTGAATTAGTAGTGGGGTGGGGTAAGCATGGTTCTTCAAGCATACCAGTTATTTGTAATTTTAGATTTTCGACTATGTTTGCACTGTTCAGTACACTGGCCACAAGCCACGTGTGACGATTAAGCACTTGATATGTGGTTGGTCTGAATCAAGATGTGCTGTTGATGTAAATTAAACACTAGATTTTGGAGTTTGAGTATGAAAAAAAAAGAATATTAAATATCACATTAATAATCTTTATTGATTACAAGTAAAACATTATAGTATTTTGGGTATATTGGGCTAAATAAAATGCATTATTAAAATGAATTTTATCTGTTTCTTTTTACTTTATTAATGAGGCTACCTGAAAATGTGAAATTACATGTGTGCCTTGAACTATATTTCTATTAGACAGTGTTGGTATATATAATGTCTCAAAATATTTTATGATATTCATGTCCTAGAAATTGTTTCTGAAGGAGGATCCTGTTTCCTGAAGTTCTGTTTTAAGTGAACAACTGCACAAAGGACTCATTTATGCATGAAATGTTATCATACAGTTCAGAGTTGATGGGTTAATAACCCTTGGCCCTGGGGCAAAATATGAAAACATCCCATTCTTGTTTGTCTTGAAAGCCAGTTTGGTGGCTTAGAGTTTTGGATGCAATTGGTGATCTAACTGGTTAGGTTACAAGCTTTTTCCTGGTCTAAGTGCAATTGAATATATATATATATATATATATATATATATATATATATATATATATATATGAACTCCTTATATAGATGTAGGAATTCAGAATTCTGTTTGAGATATATGACCACCAGTGGCACTGATATTTCACACTTTTAGTGATATTGGAAGTATGTAACATGTTCCTTATTAGATTGACAGAGCCACTTTGCCCAAGAATTCTCAGGAACAGAGTTCAAGAAAAGCAGGATGAAGGATAAATTCTCTAGCTTGGCTTAGCGTTAAAACCCAACAAACAAAGAAAGGTTTGTATCGCTGCTGTCATTGAAGGCTTTATATGATGTTCTCTAGGGGAGTCTTTTTTTTTTCTCGCATGGGCAGGCACCAGGAATCGAACTGGGGTCTTAGGCATGGCAGCAAGAACTTTGCCTGCTGAGCCACCATGGCCCGCCCAGGGGGAGCCTTGTTTTAATCATGGGAAGTCATCAGTAGCAATGAAAAGGGGGGGAGGGGCATGTGACAAGAGGGCTCCCATGGTTCTAGCCATAATTAACATTCTTTAAGCTCTGTCCTGTTACTATAAGTTGCTATAATGGCTCCCATTTAAGGATTAAATACCAGTGTATAAATCTGTCTGTGTGAAAGTACAGATATGCCAGTAAATAGCATATATATGCAGTGGAACCATTTTATAGCCTTAGATTTGCCTCCTTCTAAAATCCATATTATAGTAATAAAGTTGTCTGGGTTTTATAGCATGCCCTGATATCCATGTATTTCAGATGTGATTTGACATATCTGCTTCTTTGTAATAATGAACTATATCAGAATGGTTTTCTAATAATAACAACTGACATTTATTGAATGACGCTTATGTACAGGGCAAGGTGCCAATGAATGTAAAATGCTTATTTCGTTTATCTTTTCAATGAGCCTATGTTGTGGATTCTATTATTATCCTCATTTGATAGATAAGGAGATGCGGGGTGGGGTGGTGGTAAGGAGGTGTGTGGTGTGTGTGGCCCAGAGAGGTTGAGTAACACAGCTGAAGAGTAACCCTGCCTGGATTCCAGAGGCTTAAGTAATTAAACCCTTCACTTTTCATGTCAATTGTAATGGATCATTCCTTTTACTAACTTCTCATTGTCATTTTCCCATCATGATATATGCCCTGAAGCCATCATTTTTTTTGACAGAACTTCCACACTATTATTTATAGCTGCTTTTAACATAATAGTGCTTGATATTATGGCAAGTGCTCAATAAATGAGAAGTATTACTGCTAGTATTACCATTTTTTACTATTTCTCTGACTGTTTCTAGATGAATATCATATTGCATTTATTTGTGAAACGTTTTTGCCTTTGGTGCCCCACAGTTATGCCCCTACTCAGGGACAGATGTGGAGTTGTTGAGACTTAGTTGATGGAAGCTTAAGATTGGGTGTGCATGCTGGGGGGTAGAGGGTGGGAACTGGTGAACTAGGCCGAGTTGGCCCTATTGGAGAGGAGTGGTAGGCTTGATAAGGCAATGGGGCAGACCTTGGCTATCTTGTGGTCACCAGAAATTGACATGCCATCTTCACTTTGTCAGTCTCCTGATAAATGTGTTTTTCTTTTCCCACTGGGGGCGAGGGGAGCATTCAATGGGCTTCACAGTAGCCATTTAGTTTCTTCTAATCCACAAACCATAGGAGAGGCAAGGTGGTTAAAAAGCCGATACTTGCCACACTGCCTTTCCAGAATTTAGTGTATCAGTCTGTGTTTCACTTGTTGGTGCAGTCTTCAATTCATCCAGATTATCCATTTTCCTCAAGCAACACCTTTGCTTAGCCTGATAGCTTTCTTATTCCTGTTTAGTTAGGTGCTCTGGGGTAGGGGAGTGGATTTCACAGAAGAAATCGAGGTGCTGCCAACCCAGGGCTCTTAACCAGAGAAAAGTTACATGAGGACTCTGGTGAAGATGTGCCAGACGTTCGTAGAAACAGTAGAGTTCTGTATTTTAAAACACATTCCCCTGATTGTGCTACTCATTCATGGCAGCTGCTCTTTCATTGTCTGTAACCTGTCCTGAATCTGGACTAGATCAATTAACTTAGTGCCAAGATCCTAACTCTGGACTTGAATACGTTTGAACAAAAGATCTAAAGTCACTTATGGTTCTGTAAGTAGGGAATAGTGTTATTGAGAAAAGTAGATACAATTTGTGAAGATTTTAGGATTTACTATATATAGCTACTTGTGCTAATTTGCTAATGGCTACATTTGAAACTCTTAATTACCCCTTCCTTCCAGAAACTTATTACCTCCTTTATCCTATTTCTTTCCCTCTCTCTCTGTGATAATTCTTTATTTACCTCCCAAATTCTTTTTCCTTGGTAAATGCGTCCTATGTTATTCATGATTTCAAATATTCCCTCTATGCTGATGCCTCTCCATCTTCAGCCCCTAACCCAAGCATCTGTTGTTGACGATAGGACCTCTCCACTTGGCAATCTATCCTGCCATCAGCTCAGTTAACAGAAGTCCAAAAGACCCACTTCTATCTCTAAAACCAATCCCCTCCCATATTCCCCATCTTCTAGTTACCCAGGATTGAGAAATAGACACTTTTTGCCTTTGCTTCTTTCCTTCCATCTTGTAGGCACTAAGGCCCATCAGTTATCCGTTTGAAATGTCTCTTATGTGTGCTTCTTCAACTCAGTTTCTCTTGCTGTCGCTTTAATCCGGGTCTTCTTGCTTTTACACTTTGACCACAGTGACAACCTTCTAAGTGGTCTCCCAAGTGCCTCCCAAATGCCTGCTATCCATCCACACCAACTGTGAACTTTCTAAAACAGCTGATTTCATCATATGGCTCCCCTTCTCACAAGCCTTGTGAGAAGCCCCGTACCTATGGGATCAAGTCTAAATTGCTCAGCCTGCCATTCAGAGCTCTCTGGTGTCTGTCCTCTGTGTCTGTTTAAACTTACTTCCTGTCATTTGCCGCACAGGAGCCCCTGCATTTCCTCCAGATTTGTCTCTTCTGCCCCCTGAGTGTGCCTCCTCTTTCCTGACACCAGCCCTTAGAACATCAATTAACTAAGGGAAAAGAGGAGACAGAGGAAAAGAGATACAGAGCCTGGGAAGCTGTAGGAAATGAAGTAAGCTGAAAGTAGTTAGCATTCCATTAAAAGTGTGACTTGAGGGGGAGGATGTAACAGTAGGTGCATAAAAAATGCTATTAGCTGATGATGAGAAGCTGCAGAAGGTAGGCAGGAAGGGAGCTGGAGTATGACATTTAGTGGTTGATTAGCCTGAACTAAACCAAGATGGTTTGATTTAAATTGGTCTGAAGTTGCCTGGAGGCACTGCCATTTAATAAGAAGCCCCAGTCTCTCTTTCTGTTTCTCTGTCTGCAGAAGAGAAACCACATGACTAAACAGCAGTAGAAAATGGGATTCTAGGGGGCATATGTCACCATTAATAGAGTCATGGGATTGGAAAGTTGGGTGTCCCTCTTGTGTTGTTTCTTGTAGGAAAATGCTGAAGCTGTGAGGAGCTAAGCTTTCCATTTTCCTTAAAAGCTTACTCATGTCTGGACATTGTAAACTCTGTTTCGTAGTGATGTTTTTGAGCTGTATAATGAAGAATATTTAGACTTTCTCTAGATACTGAAAATCAGATTTTAAAAAATGGTCATAGTACATACTGTCTGGTAGATTCTACCATCCACTTGTCATGTAAATATGGCAAGTTGTACGGCTTTAGTAGTTTCATAAAGACTGTTGGACTGAAAGGCAGGAGATGAGTTCTTATCCTGAATCTGCTACTGAAGACACATGACCCTGGGCAAGTCACTTAAACCTTTGATGGTATCAATTTTCTCATCTGTAAAATGAAGGGATTAGGCTAGATTATCTCCACTGTTCCTTCAGGAAAAGTACAGTAGAGAATTGGATAACTCAAAGGCTGGAAGTGGAATAATTGAGGCTTGGAAATCAGGGTGATTTCCAAATTATTTTTATTTCCCTATAGGGTAAATTTTAGAAAACAGTTCCTGGACACGCTCAGTGTGTGTTAGTACACATTTACATGTGTTAAATTCATGAATGTCACTCCATTTTATTGATGCCATTTCTGTTTGCTGCTTGCAGTTTGATGTTCAGGATAAACTCCTTTCAGTGGTTACCTCTGAAGAGTGGACTTGAGGGTTTGTGGAGGGATAGACAAACTGCATTTATGCTGGGATTCTTAAACATAGATGTGCGTGACTTTCTAATATAAAAAGGAGCTCATAATTTTAAAAAAAAATATTTTTTAGATGAGTCGGGAGGATGGAGATGCTATATGATCTTTAGAAAGTAAATTATGGCCAATCTGCTACTTCATCTATTCAACTCTTTCTGCAATGTTTAGGTGGCTTAATCTCACTCCCGTCCGTAAGTGTTTTTCCAAGGCCACCTATGTTAGTTTTTAATTTTGCATATGTATTCTTAAAGAGTTTCTCTTATTTAGGGCCCAAATCTAAGCAATTGAACATACATGATCTGTACAATCCAATTTTTTTCCCTGATAATACGTATTGGTCAATAGCTACTGTTGAAGTGGTCTGAGATGAGGAAAGAAAACGTCTTTGCAACTCCAAGATGTTTCTACTTCAGCCAACAGTGCGATTGACTCTTAGACAGAAGAGAAAAGTTTCTAAAATTCGATTTCCACATATTACCATCCATTGATGAAGATCAAATTTCTTTTGATCTTATTGAGCTCTCAAGTGAGCACAGAGGTGTGCTGATTCATAACTTTTTTCTAATTCGCTGGGGCAAGAAATGAAAATGCATAAATGTATTTTGCAAATATTTTTAGACTAGTCTTTATAGTTCCTTACTCACTTAAAAAAAAACAATAAAAATAAAACCTTATACTAAGTATTTTAAAGAGGCCAGTAATCCAAGATGGTGAGCTTTGCCAGTGAAATAAAAATGTGAACCGTTTTTTTGTCCAGTTTAATTAAAAATATGTGGTCCTGAAAAACGATTCAACAGGTCACAGACTGTCAAATAAGTTTGTGCAATATATTAAGGGGTCAATTTCTTAAGAACTTTTTTAAAAAGTAAAAGACTCATGTAAAGCCGGTGCACTGGTGGCTCAGTGGCAGAATTCTCACCTGCTGTGCTGGAGACCTGGGTTCGATTCCCGGAGCCTGTCCTTGCCAAAAAAAGAAAAGAAGACTCACATAAGCTATGTGTCTTTTATTGGTCTTGACTGTTAGTATTTCTGAAACATGTGGATGAAAACCCGTTGACTGAGCCACGGAATGGTAGTGATCAGTGTTCTTTGGGAGAGATTTGATATTTAATCAAATAAAATGGATTTAACAAATTTTAGCAAATTCAGTACACTACTAAATTGGGGAAGTAACTTCGAGACAAGGGACTCCAAGAGAGCTGGATATTCTTAAAACAAAGAATTTTATAAGAACAAGCTATGCTAGTACACATGCAACACACGTATAACAAAATGCCTCCATAAATCAAAAACGACATCAGTCCCTTGAGTCAAATGAGAAACACACACGCACAGTAAAATCAGGCCCAATTGCTAAAGAGTGTTAAGAGGGAATAGTTATGTCAGACAGGATCAGAAAATGTAATGCAAGAAGAGAATTTTAAAAGGAGAAGCAAGAAGCAAGACATTCCATTTTTAAAATGAAACGTTGTCTTTGTAATGTGTACCTTATAATTTTACCAGCTTCCTTTATAGGTGTGCAGCTGTAAACACAATTTAAAAAGAGGAAATGTTAACATATTAAGTTATAGAGCTGTTACAGTGTGAAAGCTGCATTCTGTATAATTGATATGGGAGTCATTTTCCATTTACTTAAAGGGCAAGTAAACCTTATCTTAAATCTATCAGAATTTGAGTCTATTTTAGTTGTGTGAAGAAGTTTCTTGATGTTGAAAAGTTTTAAGCTGCGCAGATATCCGGTGTAAGGCTAAGGGCAAAAACCAAGGGAAAAAATCATTCGTCTCCTCAGGAGACAGAGTTGATTGGAAAAGCAGGACTTCTCATTTTATGTATCTTTTTGCCTTGCTGATCCATTTACCAATGCAAGAATAGTTTGTGATGTCAAAGATGACAGAATGCTGAAGTTGGAGAAGAAAGTAAGTTGATGAAGAATACTGTTGAAAGCGATTTGTTCAAATTGACTGGGCTGTTGCAGAGCAAGTACCTTAAACTTGTGGAGAGCAGATGGAAAAAGGAAAAGAGTTTTTTTCTTTCAACAAGAGAAATGATGGCCCAGCTAATTTTAGACCCTTCAACTTTAACTTGAGACATCTGGGAAAATACTTAAATTTGTTAGTCATCTAGTTTGTAACCACCTAAAAGAGCTCAAGGTCCTGGAGAGCCCTCTAACACGAGTTTATGAAGGGCAAACTTTACTAGACCAATCTAATTTCCTTTAATAAATGATAATAAAAAAAGCCTTGTCAATGAGAGGAAAGCAACATATTGAGTCTCAAGATTTCAGCGAGGCTTTTTATCCATTCATTGGAAAGGGGTTGCTTGTTAACCAACTAGAAAGACTTCAACTGTTCAGGAGAGTGTCCAAATACACTGTGGGGTTTGGGTCTCAGAATGGATTACTGCAGTGGCTCAGGATCAAGTCAAGGGAACATAGGATACATGGTCCCTTCTAGTGAGAGTTTCTCCCACTGCTGTGAGAGAGACACTGGCTTGTGAAAATTTCAATACAGAAGGCTTATTTTTGCTATTCAAAAAGGTTCATTGTTGGTCCCTCTAAATGGCCTCCTAGGGAATTTTAATTATTCAATTGTTTTTTTTTATTTGCAAATATTCTATTTACATCCAGGTTTTAAGGGGGCATTTCTCTTCTGTAAATTTAGGTTCAGCTGCCCTAAATTATCCTTGTCAGTCACTTTGGATGGGGAAATTAATAGCACATTCATTAAACTTGCATGTTAAACTATAGAGCAGGGCTTTCAGAAAGGGCTCTAATTCTATTCCCACATCCCTATCAAGGACAATTGACCTGCTTTTATCTGTTTTACTTGATTATATGTCTTAGTAAGATTTTGATAGAGGAAAGAGTTCCCCTATTTAAGAAAATAAAAATCAACGAATCAGAGAAAAGTCTGGCCAAAATGCGATGGAATTCAGGAAGGACAAGTAATAGGAAGCTGAAGTTTGGGGAAGCCACTTGATAATGCCCCCTGCTTTCCCTTTTCCAGTTGAAACCAATGGAGAAGTAAGACACAAGAGCCAGCCAGAATTCCAGTAGCAGCTTTATTCCTGTTAAAGGCTAGACTAGAGGATATAGCCTAGATGTGGGTTTACAAAGAACTTCCAAATAGTTCACACGATGTCAGAACTCTCATGTAGATCTGTTGTAGGGGCAGCACCTACCCTTTAAATACCACATATCAGAGAACATACCAGAAATTAGAAAGCATTTCAGCATCTGGCTAAGAGACAGCGGGTCAGTTTCCTGTTCCCAGACCCACCAGTCAGATAAGCTGGAAAGAAGAGTGCAGAAGGCAGTGGGAAATATTTCTTTTAGGCTTTGCTTTTTTGAGGAGAAGAGTGGAAATTCCTGCCTTTCTGTGATGATATGGGTGGGAATAAATGATTAGTAGGCTAGGCAGATAGAGCTAGGACTAGAAAGGCCCATGCTTTTCCCATTGATATGAAAAGGTATTTTTAGTTAACTATACAAATTTAAATCAGTACTGAATTAACAGGTCTTCTAAGACAGAAAGTGTTTTCTTTATATTAGTCAGATTTCTATAAAATCTTTATTAACAGGTATAGAATTATAGGCTATGAAAACTGGAAGGGACCTTAGAATTGGTTTTTCAGCCCTTTCATTTCTTCGGTGAGGAAAGAGTCCCTAAAAGGTAAATGACTTACTCTATTAAACTAGTTAATGATATAGACAGGAATAAACCAGGGTCTTCTAATTCCTGAGTCACTGCTCCTCAAACTTAAGAAAGCAAATTGTTCTTTATTTAGACATCAGAGGAAATGGGCTTAAATGAGATTCAGAAATTTTGTTAGACTTATGAACTTTTAAGCTAATATAATACCTTATGTCTATTAAGTAAATATGTGGTATACACAGAAGAGTCGCTAGCATAAGTGGTTAAATGGGCAGACTGTTAGGCTGTGTGACCTGGACAAGCTGTGTAGCCTCTTGGAGCCTCAGTTTCCTCATCTACAAAATGGAGATAACAAGGCATGTACCTTATAGGGTGATTATGAGGCTCACATGAGAAGGATGCATATAAAATTCAGTGCTTGGCATGAGTTCCTGACACATAAGAAATAATAACTATTAGCTGCTATTATTATTTATCATCATCAATATCATCATTTTACCTCTGGGAGACTTAAGACTTAACTTGTGAAGGCAACAAATTTTCTCTTGGTTAGGTTAGAATTCCATCCTTCTCAGAGTCTTTATTTGTCTCACCCTTGTATTCTTTAGACCTCCCAAGATAAATACTTTGTAGCTTTTCTTTATCCCTCTCTCCTTGAGGATATATCCCTATCTTGTCTGTCATCACGTCCTATCTTGTTTCTTTAAAATGTCTCCTAATTTACCCCTCCCTCTCCATTACCATCCTAATTCAAGCCTGGATTACTAGTTACGTTTCCTAGCTTCTTTTTCTTACTACAGCTTCTCCTTCCTTCAGTTTATCCTATATGTCACTCCAGAATGATCATTCCTAGATGCTGCTTTTCTCCTATTTATCCCTGTCTTAAGATCTGTAATGACTACTGTGTACTGAATCAAGGGCAGGCTCTTCTGCCTGACCTTCACGGCCCTCTAGAACAGCTCTGTCACTAGAAATATAAAGCCAGCCATAGGTGTAATTTCATTTTTTTCTAGTAGACAATAATATATTTTATTTAGCCCAATATATCTCAAATATTATGATTGTAACATGTAATTAATATGAACTCTATTTAATGAGATCATTTACATTCTTTTTTTGTTCTAACTTTCACAAATCCCATGTTTTTAAAATAGTTACAGCACATCCGGATTCAGACAAGCCACCTTTCAAGTGCACAATAGTCCCATGTGGTGATGGCTTCCATGTCTGATGGTGTGACTCTAGAATTTGATTTGCCACCACCATCACCCCAACAAACAAGATGTACTAAGTCTTACTTCTTCCTCATTTGTGAAAAAAAAAAAGAAGTGTGCCTATTTTATATGGTTGCCCTAAGTGAATGTGAAGTGTGAACGTGGTTTATAAGCTGTAAAGGTCAATAAGAATGTACGGAAGTAAGCATTAGGAGTAAAGGTTTTACTGACATGAAAATAGGGTATCTTTGGAATAAAGTAACTTGAAAGCAAAGATCATATTATGAAGTTAAATGAGCTGTCCTGAATTCATTTAAGAAAAAATTAACTCCAAGTTAACAATGAAGGGTATAAATGTATATTTTCTCTCTTTCTCACTTCATAATGATTTTTTGGAAGAAATTTGTCACATTAATAAGGTTCTCAAATATTTCAATTAATTTGTGGGCCTCTTTTTTTCCTTCAGCATTTTGTGGAATGGATTTAGGAGCACTTATTCCTTCTCTTAAAATAAGAGCTGGACTGCTACTAAGTTTAGTACTTTTGGTAGAAAATGTAGCCCATATGCTTTCTAGTACTGTCATTCATTTTTTTTTTGTATTGTTCAATTTGTCGCAAATAATTGGAATTGACCCAGACACTTAATGCAGCAACTTTCGTCAAATGTTTTCAATTCATATTATAAAGGAAATTTTACGGAGTAATTATTCTGGTAAATTGATTAATAAGACTACTAGTAATTGGGACATGTCGCTTTAAGTATTGATGAGTGAAAGGTTGGTTGTTTAAGTGGTATCCAAATCCTAGCCGTTTACCAAATGAAATAGTCCACCAATCTTTCTTTAGTCATATCTTGAACCATCATGTGGCTTTTCAGGAGTTCAAAACCTCCTGTAGTGAATAACCACAACTTTTACAGTGTGAAGATTGCTAAACTAAGTAATTCCAAAAAAAAAAAAAAAAGATGACTTTTGTGAAGTGGCTTCAGAGTAAAGGATTCCACAATGCACAAGTTTTCCCAAGCCAGAAACCTCAACCTGATGTATGACCCTTTCTGCCTCATCCATCCTTCTAATTAGTTGCTAGTCCTTATGACTCCATCTCTGAAATATTTCTTTAATCTGTAATGTCCTCTCCATCCCTACTGGCCTACTGCAGGCTCTCATCACTTTTCTCATAAGCTGTTGCCAACAGTCTCCAAACCAGTTTCCCTGCCTCAAGCTTTGGCCTCCTTTAAACCCCACAATTTATTCTCCAACTACCAACAGAATGATCTTTCTAAAACACAGATCTGATTGTGTCATACCCCTAAATTGAAAATTTCAAGATATTCCCAGGGCCAGTTGATAAAATCCAAACTACTTAGCATGGTGTACAAAGCACTTCATGGCCTGATTCTATCTTATCAAGCTTGCCTCCTGCCATGTACCCAGATCAGTAGATAATCAAATTACTTGCAGTTCTCCAGTAAGCCCTGTTTTATGCACTCTCTGTTCTCTTGCCTTGGACTTCCCCCTGTACTTCCCACATCAGCTTGGGGAGTCCCATGGTCTTCTCTTCATCTCTTCAGAAGATGTCTATCTTCTTTGAGAAGGCTTCCTTCACTCTGTGGTCATTTCTTCTTTCAGTCTTCATTCCTCTTTGTCGGGCACTCCTCGAGGGCTGATTCCTCTCTGTCCCCAGCATGTAGCATTCTACTTAATGTAGCATAATTACTGAAGAAAAAATAGTTGATTAAATAGAGAAAAGAATTTTTGTTATTCCTCATGCACCTTGCTCTTCTACACCAAAGAAAAATCTGATTTCAGAACTTAGTTTGATTTTTAATCACCTATTGTCATTCCTAGATATTTGACAAGGACAAATTAAATCATAATCTTTCCTCTTCACTAAAGTTTAGTCTGTCTAGTTTAGTAAGATTTTCCTTGGGCTACAAGGAATTATTCTCATTCCCTACTTTCCCCTGGTACTAAAACACATACACACATACACACATACACACATACACACATACACACACAACTGGTCAAAGGAACATATAGAAAGATTCTTAACTTTAGATCTGTCAATCTATGGAATATGTTATAAACATTTAAAAAACAAAAATGAAAATGACTAAGCACATCTTCCATTTCATAGAATCCCAGACTATTGAACCTAGAATAGATCTTAGCAAGGACTATCGTCTTTTTGTATAATTATGCCAATTGTGTTATGTTCAACCTTAGAAGATGCCATTCTCATAGATTACTATGTATGTGCATGACACTCTGCCCCAGGGTTATAACATGTAAAACTTGCTCATCTAATCCGCTTCCTTTTCAAATGAGGAAATTTATGTCTTAAGACGCCAACAGATTTGCTTGAGGTCACAGATGTATCATGATAGAATCTAGGCAATAATTCTCTCTGCCTCTCAGTCATTCAATCTACTAATAAAATTTGCCTCTGCAGACCATGAAACTAGAAAACATAGTATTTGCTAGAGTTATAAGGATACCGGATAATATGCCTTCAACTAAATATGAAATTTAAATCATTTACTTTCTCTCTACTATTTTCTCTTGCTTTCCAGCCCCTCACTCCTTAGATCTGCTGTACTGGCCTGGTTAGTGTGACTTCAGAATTCAGCATATCATCACACTGATGCCCTTGGGACTACTGGGGTGCAAGTGGCAGCTAATTCCACCATGTTGCCAAGCTGTGCTGTCAGTTCTCTTCTTTGATGGCCCACTCTTCTGGGGCCCACTGTTGGCTCTCGTCTTTTTTTGGCTTCTCTTCTTGGCATTTTATGCTGCTTTGTTTTTATAGCAGTCACCGACCAGTCAACATGATCTTTTTCTTCCTTCTTTTCTGCAAACCAATGCATCACAGCATGTTGGCTGTAGACCTTTGGACTCTGGTTCTTTGCTAGTATTCATAGCTGCTGGGGCTGCCTAAGGGATGCTGCTTCTTTGCCAACATTTTCCTTTCTTTTTTTCATCTCTTATTCTAGATTTGGCACTTTCTGAATGCTTGAAGATTCCATAAGGGTCATCTCCAAATAATTGTTCTTATAATTGCCCTTTTACTCTCATTTAAAAGTGAAAATATTGTTTGGGAGGAGAAATCTTAGAAAAAATTATGTAGATCATGCACTCAATAGCTATCTGTGTCTAGCAAGGACAATCCATTTTAAAAATAACTACTTCTTCCTCCCCTTACTCCATGCTTATCATCATTGTCAAGCTAAGGTAACTGAGGTGTTTTGGTAGGTTTGGTTAAAGCTAAATAGAAAACTGAAACTCTTGAGCCAAAACCCTTTGGCCATAATGAATGAATGTGTGGTATCCTTGAGTTCTTTGCTCTTTATCATTAAAGCTAGCATATCTCTCTGAAACTTATTCCTTGCTTTAGTTCCACTTGATCAGTCATGATGTAGAATAGAATCAGGTCATTTAATTTGTTAGAGGTTTGCTACTTGCTGTTTAAGGGTTGTTTGCACTTTACATATTGTTCATTGTATAATCGGGAATTTCTTTGTAAATGTTTGGTTTTCAGGCTGGTTGGAAGGAAAATCACGCAACATTCATGAGTGAACTAAAAAATCTTCAGGCTTCTGGACTGACTACTCTTGGTCAGGCTCTAAGATCCTCATTTGATTTGTTAAATCTCAATAGATTAATATCTGGAATAGACAATTATGGACAGGTAACACAATTTTTTTTGAGTGAGTACAGCTAATTTATTTTGGTGGCTTGGGGTAAGAATTTAATATTGGGCATGGTTACCAAGTTTTCTGCTACTTTTCATAACCTCCAAATGGAGTTTCATATACCTTTTAAGTACATGATTTTTAAAATCTCTCTCTTTTTTGGGTCTTGTATGTGACTTGGTTATAGAATAGCAATAATTGCCTACCATCAGATCATCAGATACCAGAGAATGGGATGAATAAATTGCAGAGAAATAAGCAAGCAGGACAATTGAAGAGGAACTTTCTGTATCCTTAATCCACCCCCATACAATGAAAAAGCTTTAGAATAAGAGGAAGGCAGAATAGCATTTGCTGCTGCTACCATTATCCTTTCCTACTCTTAAAAACTCTGATCACAATAACTAGAGTTACTTTCCAGGGCATAAGTTACTCATGTTCCCCTATTGTGCCAGGATTTCAATTTAGGTGAATGGATTCATGAGATACTGTGTGGGTGATATGCCATTGTAATCTCTTAAATATTGTTCTGTTATGATTACTTGGAAAGAAGTGAGGGAGGCATATTTGAATGTTTTAGTGTTGGGAATTCCCAAATTATAAGAATTCCCCCGTTTATGATGACTATAACCTGTTCAAGGGATTGTTATTTTGTTTCCCACCTACATCAGTCCCTAATCTTTTCCTTCTTATTTATCCAGGCAAATAGACATTTTATCAAACACTTGAGATCACTGGCAAGGCAAATGTAGACGTTTAAATAAAATTTTATTACTTTACAATGCTCTAATACTTTTAAAATGTATTTTAGGGGAGAAATCCATTTTTTTTAGAACCATCTATTTTAATTACCATCACAGATGGAAACAAGTTAACAAGCACTGCTGGTGTTCAAGAAGAGGTGAGATTTGTGATTTTTTATTTCATTTAAATGGCAGAGAACATGCAGTCATTTCTGTGGGAGGCATATATTTCCACTTAAGAATAAATTTTATCAAACTTTCCATTTTGATAATCTTTGAAAGATTGCATCATCTTACGGGAAAATTGAGTCTTTTAACTTTTTAATCTTTCTTCATTTTGTATGGGTTGCTAAGATGGACATTTTCAAATTTTGCCTTCTCAGCTTCATCTTCCTTTGAATTCTCCTCTGCCTGGAAGTGAACTAACCAAAGAACCTTTTCGTTGGGATCAAAGGTTATTTGCCCTGGTGTTGCGTTTGCCTGGAGTGGCTTCTATTGAACCAGAGCAAATAGGGAGTGTACCAACTGATGAATCTGCCATCACACAAATGTGTGAAGTCACAGGAGGTATTGGCGATATTTAATATTTCTGAAGGAAGAATTCAGGAAGGCAGAGTACTTGTCTTCTCTCAAAATAGTTAATAGAAGCTTCTTTTAACTTTGCTGCTTAAGCTCATCAGTATGATGTTTGCTGCATAGTTTAAGATTTCAAATGCTCATATCATTAAATAATATTTTATTTGATTAAACTTGTACTCTTTGTTTTCCCTTTTGGTACAGGTCGCTCCTATTGTGTTAGAACACAAAGAATGCTGAATCAATGTTTAGAATCTCTAGTTCAAAAAGTTCAGAGTGGTGTTGTTATTAACTTTGAAAAAATGGGACCAGATCCACTTCCTATTGGAGAAGGTATAGTAAATAACTTTCTGTTACCCTAATAGGACAAAGCTCTGAGGTTGAGAAGACATTGGACAAATCAATAGATACAGTCTTCACTATCCTCGTGGATACAAGTGGTTGCAAACATCTATGCAGTTACCATTCATTCATTCCTCGCCTAGGTGTATGTGGCAGGTGGCCAGATCCTAACAACTTTAATTTTAGTGTCAAATCTTCCCCAAACAATTCCTCCTCCTCTCTTCCCATTTTATATACCCTGGTCCCCAGGTTTGGGATGATATTGAATCACTCACCTCTCTTTTCACAAAATATTTGGAGGTTCACTAGTGTGTCACTTAACTAGTAATCTGGTTTTGGTCTTGTGAACACCAAATGCACCAAGTTGTCCTTATGACATCTGTGTTAGTTGCTGTACATCAACAAGAGTTTGTGCATGTTTGTCCAGGAACAGCTTATAGTCTGTACAATCATACAGTAGTATTTTTCAGGCCACTTTTTAACTGCAGAATCTTTTTTATCCAAATGAGATTTTATGGAGAGTTCAATGTAGAAAAAATAGATACAAGCGGAGCTACTTTAGGATAGGGGAAAGACTGTCCCTTCTCTCAAGCCATACCCCCATTTCCAGGCTTCTTCAGAGCACTGATCTAGGCTATTGCTTCTCCTCATCCCCATCAATTCACACAGATATATACACGTGCCTACCTAGAGTCCATCACTGCCACGGTATTTGTCTGATCTACTCTAGATATTTTAATTGCCTTGGCCACAATCACTAGTGGTTTCCTAGAGAAGAAAAAAGAGCAAATGCATAGGGGCTTCCTGACCATTTTTTATTTAGTTCCTGGACCCCTTTGAGGAGCTATTGTAAAATATGGACCCCTTTCCCCAGAAAAATAGATGTAGGCTGCACACGCAATTTTGTATATAATTTCAGAGTAAATTAACCTGGAGTCCAAGAGGATTCCAAGTTAAAAACACCTGCCATAGAGGACCGATGCCTCACAGTCTAGTTTAAATTAATTATAAAGGAAGAGCATGTTATATACTAGCAGTCAATTACTCAATCCATAATTTCATATTCATTATTTTATTGGAACTTTCATACTGAAATCTTTGCAAGAGGTAGTTTGGCGTCATAAACAGCTCAGACTTTCTTTCTAGCTTCAGTTCCCCTCTGACCAGGGTTCTTAACTTTTAAGAGTCTCATCAAAGCTAAGAGGCCTTTCCTCAGGAAAATGTATATCCCCAGAATTGTGAGCTCAACTTCAGGGGAGTGTCTTAGGTCCCCTGGAACCATTGCATGTATTCCCTAGGGCCCTATGGACACCAGAAAATCTCTTCGTCTAGAGTGAGTTTTCCTTTGCCTTGTTTCAAGCAATCCTTAAATAAGTATATTAAATGACTTGCAACTTAAGAAAAACAAGACTCAGATCATTACAGCATATCTTTTACAAATATAAGTTAGACAATGGGAGCATTGCATACAAGATCATGTAACTTTGCCTTGCCTTGTTTGGAAGTAGGGGTGGTGGCAAATAAAATATGCTACTTTAAATCATTCAAACGCAGTCAGGATATAGCATTCATCATTCTATAATGCTCATTTTCCACAAACATTTAATGGTGGATGGAGAAACTATAGTTAAATAATCCATAATTAACATGTTGCTTTTGCTTTGTGCTTCTTGCCCCTCAACTATTCAAGGATTAATTTATGCATGGATCCTATTATTTTGCCTTTGTGGTTAGTCATTGGGTCTAACTCTTTAGTAAGAAATCCTTTTTTTTTCATCTAATTGGGAATAGAAAGAGTATATATAAATGGAATTTACTGGCGGGCCGCGGTGGCTCAGCGGGCAAAGTGCTTGCCTGCTATGCCGGAGGACCTCGGTTCGATTCCCGGCCCCAGCCCATGTAACAAAAACGGAGAAACAGAATACAATAAAAACAAGAAAATGATTAAAAATGTTTCCCTTTCTTCCTTCCTTCTATCCTTCCTTCCTTCTCTCTGTCTTTCCTTTAAAAAAAAAAAAAAAAAATGGAATTTACTACCTATTTTGTTAGATTCCAAAAGTGTAAAAAACATATCAGGAAATGAATAATTTCATTCGCTTAATTTGATAATTGAGTTCTGGAAAAATAACTGATATTTTAGTGTATTTAATCTATGTGTTCAAGTCTCAGGGAATTTAAAACTAGCTTTAAAATAGTTTCCCACATAACTTCCTATTCTAGTGGTAGGTTAAGGAAAAGGGAATAGCTGGATTAAAGAGGATGGAAGAAAAAATGTTTACTAAAGAGAACATTTAGGAATCATAGCAGAGTAGCTTTATTTTTCTTCCTCCATATTTCATGAATAATTGTTTTTCTTTTGTTTTGTACATTGTTTTTAGCTGGAAAATTTGTACAAGATCAGAAGCTGTACAAAGAAATGGATGCCTTATTCTGTCTTTTGTTTAATTTTTAGATGGACTTATGGATTCATCTAGGTCAAACAATTCATTTGCTACTCAACCATGGCATAGTTGTCATAAGCTCATTTATGTGCGTCCTAACTCTAAAACTGGGGTTCCTGTTGGACATTGGCCAATTCCAGAATCTTTCTGGCCAGATCAGAATTTACCTTCACTAGTAAGTGTCATAGAACAAAAGGTAAACATCATTCTGGATTTTCAACTTACTGATTACAGTGAGTCTTATAAAATAGCTTTGAGGATTTTATTACGTGTTGCGGTAGGCAAGTAAGTCTTCTTCTTTTTGTCTTATAGCTCATTCCTATAAGCAAGTGAGGTCTTCCTTTTTATTATGGTACTTTTTATTCTTTCAGTTGCCCTTGCCACTGAAACATCCTTCTTTGCATGCTAAACCATTGTTGTTTTTTATGCTGTTGTAATCTGACTTGGTTTTCATTTCAAAGCAGCTAATTTGATTGCTGCTGCAATCAAACGCACAATGTCTAAAAGGTACTGGCACTGATTTTTAGGTACAGTCTCTGGAAATTAGAAACCAGTTTTATATTTTGTATAGGTTCTAGGAACATATTAAAAATAGAAGTCATTCTCCTTCTTCCTAGATACCTAAAGGGACTCTGTGAGCCTGCTTTTTATCTTTTTGTAATGATGGACCATTATATGTAGCAACATATGTTTCAATAATGGGTAATTAAGCAGTATTGTAAAAATGATCTCTAAGTGGGGACTTGTTTTCTTCTTCATTGTGTTTGGTAGAAGAGGATTTGATATTATATTGCTTCTACTACCCCAGAAGTGCCTTGTTTTGGCAGGGATAGTATCTAGTGATAAAGGAAATTTTATGAAACCCACTCTCGTTCATCTCCTTCCTTCTCCCCACTCAATATAAAATAACCTGAGCAACCCTTCTTGATCTAGGGGTTGGGAGAGCTGGTGGTAGTGGTGGTGGTGGGGGGGCAAACAGATCACTCCTCCTCCAGTTTAATGCCTTCCTGGTTCAGCTAACCTATATTATGTCTAAGTTTTAGAATTTTACAACAGTGAACTGCATTTTCTCCTGGGGTACTGTTTTGGGGCTCCTGCATTTTTTCAAGAGTGTCTATGAAAGGCTTGAAAGTTAGACTAAAGAGCCATCAGCCCCTCCTATGGATGAGGGTAAATCCCCCTTCCTCCTTTCCTCAGGGAAGGCACTTTTCAAATCTCAGTATTCAGTTACTCTTCACCCCTTCAAATCTCCAAGTAAATGTTTTAGTTGCTCATTTAATTCATTATTGTTAGGAATGGGGCTCTACTAATGTCTTTCTGCTTTTCCATATGTTCAAGTCTAATAATTCATAAATATTTCATAAGTTAAATGAAAAATGTAATAAGTAAAAACTAGAATAAAAAAATTCCATGTAATTTACATATAGCTCCTGTTAACCACTTTTCCATCTTTAAAAACACAGTTGGAGGGACATCATCAGGATAATGACATAAGAAGTGCTGGTGATCATTCTCCCTTAGAAACAGCAAATAAATAAATACACTATGGGGCAGAATCAACTTTTTAAAAACTTTGGAAAATTATCAAGACTAGAGAACAACCTAACAAATGCTAAATAGAAATAAAAGAAACATCTAAAATCAGTAGGAAAGAAATGGGACAAATTTAGTGGTCTGGGTCCCCCTTCCTTATTTGGATATGCATGGCAGTTTGTGCAACTCGTGATGATGCAGAAGCCCATATGCATTCAAGTGTGGATCCCTGAGGACCAGTCTATCCACGGTGATAGTTTAACAGCTCTTGTACATTCAAATGTGGGTTCCTGAGGCCTGATAGTCTCATAGCAGCAGTTTGGTAGCCGGCAAGCATTTCCAGTGTAGATCCCTGAGGCCTGATTACTGTGCATATTAATCATTACTGATAAATGAAAATATTGGTGTCTTTTACATGACTACAACTGGCTCCATGGAAGATAGACTCAGGGCACAGGTCCAGTTACCTTAACCCAGAAGTTAACGAGGGCAGAAAAACTATGTTGAAAGGGGAAACTGAACTATGGAACTAAAGAATAGACAGTACTGAAAGCTGAAATGAAGAGGCAGATCAGAGGGCAGGAGGGAAGCTGAGCTGACCACAGCTGCCATAGAGGAAAAACTGTAATAAAAATGCAGAGCACAGCCCAGGATCCTGGGAGAAGGAGCTGGGGAGAGGAACTCCTTTCTTGAAGGAGAAATAGTCTCACCTATTGAGGAATTCTTGCAACTTACTGTGCACACCCAGGGCAAGATGCAAGCTCAGAGAGACCTGAGGAGAACCAAACTGTTAACTATGGCTATCCTAAATGTTCAGTATAAATGGGGCTAAGTGTCCAAGAAGAGTCTTATCACACAGCCAATCTATAGTAAACCTCAAGTAAGAGGGAGAATCTGGCTTCCAGAGTTAACACATCAAAATAATTAAATACTCAAACTTCAACAAAGAGTGCAAAGCATACAAAGAAACAGGAAGAGATGGTTTATTCAAAGGAACAAAATAAAACAAGAGGAAACACAGATGTTGAAAAAACTAATCAAAGACATTAAGTCAACTCCCCTATGAGTTAAAGGAAAACAAGGATGTAGAACTAAAGGAAATCAAGAAGATGATGCAAGAATTATAAATTTTAAAATGGAAGCAAGCAGAACTTTGGGGAATGAAATACACAATATCAGAGATTAAAAATAAATTAGAGGCATTCAACAGCAGATTGGAACAGATAGAAGAAGGAATTAGTGAAATAGAAGAGAATACAACTGTAGTCATTCAGTACAAAGAGCAGATAGAGAAAATAATTTTTAAAATGTGAGCAAAGCCTAAAAGAACTATGGAACAACATGAAGCTTACCTACATATGCATTATGCAAGTGCCAGAAGAAGAGAAAGAGAAATGGTAGAAAAAATATTTGAAGAAATAATGGCTGAAAACTTACTAAAATTAATGAAAGACAGGAATATACACATCCAAGAAGCCCAATGAACTCCAAACAGGATAAACTCAACAGATCTACTCCAAGATATATCATAATCAAAATGTCAAGTGCAAAAGATAAAGAGAGAATTCTGAAAGCAGCAAGAGAAAAGCAATTCATTCAGGTACAAGGTATCCTCGATAAGATTAAGTGCTGATTTCTCATCAGAAACCATGAAGGCAAGAAGGCAGTGACACAACAAATTAAAAGTACTGTCAGAGAAATACATATATGGCAAAAAGGTGCTTCAGAAATGAGGGAAAGTTTAAGATATTCATGTATAAACAAAAGTTGAGGGAGTTCATCAGGTCTAGACTTGCCCTCCAAGAAATGCTAAAGAAAGTTCTTCAGGTTGAAAGGAAAGGACAGTGCATGGTAACATGGAGCCATACAAAGAAAGAAATATCTTCATTAAAGGTAATCACATAGGTAAATACAAATTCTAGGATTATTGTAATCATGGTACATAACTCTATTTTTTTATTTCTTGCAGATTTAGAATACAATGAATAAGAAGCAATTGTATTTTTAAGTTTTGGGCACACAAGATATAAAAGGTAACAAGTGACAAAAACAATATAAAGGAGAATGGAGTAGTATAGGAACAGAGATTGTATATGTTATTGAAGTTAAGTTGGTATCATTTCAAACTAGCTTCTTATAAATTTAGGATATTTGATACAAACTCTATAGTAACCACAACAAAAATATTTAAAATATTTACAGAAATGTAAATGAGAAAGAGGTCATTCTGTTTCACTGAAAAGTTCAAGTATATACAAGAAAAGGGTACAATGGAGAAAATGAGGGACAAAAAAGGTACAAGACATACAAGAAAACAAAGGAGAAAATGGATGAAGTAAGTCTTGCCTTATTAGTAATTACTCTGAATGTAAATGGATTAAATTCTCCAGTCAGAAGATGCAGATTAGCAGGATGGATTAAAAAAAGGCATCATCTAACTATATACTGTTTGCAAGAGGCATGCTTTAGACTTAAAGACATACATAGGTTGAAAGTGAAAGGATAGAAAATATTCCACGCAAATAGTAACAAAAAGTAGCTGGGGTGGCTATACAATATTGGACAAAATAGACATTGTCAAAAGCCATTACAAGAGACAAAAAAAGGATGTGGTATGTGTTTTGGTTTACTAATGCTGTTGGAATTCAGTATAACAGAAATGGATTGGCTTTTACAAAGGGGATTTATTAGGTAACATGAAAATGTCCAAATTAAGCATCCACAAGGGGAAACCTTCATTCAAGAAAGGCCAATCACATCCAGGGTTTTTCTGTCACATGGGAAGACACATGGCCATGTCTGCTGGGCCTTCTTTCCTGAGTTGGCTTCAAAATGGCTCTCTCAGCTCTTGTGGGTCCTTCTGGCTTCTTCTGGGTGTGTTTACTTCTGCATCTCCAAATGTCTATGTCTCCTCCAAAATGTCCCTCTCTTAAAGGACTCCAGTAAGTGAATTAAGACCCACCTTGAATATTGGGGTCACTTCTCATATTCAAACAACCCAATCAAATGGTCCCACTCACAACTGGGTGGGTCACATCTTTATGGAAGCAACTTAATCAAAATGTCCCACCCAAAAATAGGTCTACCCCATAAGATTGGATTAAAAGAAATGGCTTTTCTGGGGTACATAAAAGTTTCAAACCAGTACAATTTGTTAATAAAATGGTCAATCCTCCTAGAAGGTATAACAATTATAAACATTTCTGCTTCTAATCACAAAGCCCCTAAATACCTGAAGCAACATTGACAAAACTGAAGGGAGAAATAAACAGTTCTATAAGAATAGTTTGGAGACTTCAGTACACCCTTTCAGAAAATCTAGAGAGAAGGTCAATAAGAAAACAAAGGACCTGAACAATACTATAAATGAACTGAACCAACAGACATATACAGAACACTACCACCCAACAACAGCAGAATACACAATCTTATCAAACGTACATGGATCATTTTCCAGGATAGACCGCATGTTAGGTCACAGAACAAGTCTCAATAAATTTTCAAAGTTTGAAGTCATACAAAGCATCTTCTGTGACTACAATGGGGTGAAGCTAAAAATAGTAACAGAAGGAAAACTGGAAAATTCACAAATACATGGAAATTAAACAACACACTGTTAAACAATCAATGGGTCAAAATAAAAATAACAAAAGAAATTAGGAAATATCTAGGATGAAAACAAAAACATAAGAAACCAAAACGTGGGGGAAGGAGTGCTCAGAAAGAAATTTATAACTATGAATCCCTATATTAAAAAAAAGAAAGATATCAAATTAATAACCTAACTTCACACCTGGAGGCAATAGAAAAAGAAAAGCTAGCTAAACCTAAACTTAGTAGAAGAAAATAAGAAGTAGATTTGAAAAGAGATAAATGAAATACAGAAAATAGAAAAACCAACAAAAGTTGGTTCTTTGAAAAGTTCAATAAAATGGACAAACCTATAGCTAGACAGAAATAAAAAAGAAGATTCAAATAACTAAAATCCAAAATGAAAGTCTTCGTGTGTGTGTGGGGGGGACACTACCACTGATCTTGCAGAAATTTAAAGCATCATAAGAGAATACAATGATAAATTGTGTGCCAACAAATTTGATAATCTAGAGGAAATGGACAAATACCTAGAAACACACAACTTACTTAAACTGAAACAAATAGAAATAGATCTCAACAGACCTATCAAAAAAAAAGATTGAATCACTAATCAAACACCTCCTAACAAAGGAAAGTCCAGGACTGGATGGCTTCACTGGTGAATTCAACCAAACATGCTAAGAATTAACACTAATCCTGCTCAAATTCTTCCAAAAAATTGAAGAGGGGTGAACTCTTTTTAACTTACTCTATGAGAACAACATCACCGTAACACCAATTAAATAAAGACATCACAAGTAAAGAAAACTACAGGCCAATTTCCCCTATGAATATAGATGCAAGAATTCACAATTAAATACAAGCAAATCAAACCCAACAGCATATGAAAAGAATTATACATCATGATCAAGTGGGATTTATCCTAGGAATGCACGGATAGTTTAACAAGAATATCAATCAATGTAGTGTACTACATGAATAGAATAGAGGAAAGAATATATATAGCAGCATTATTCACAATAGCTAAATGGTGGAAGCAACCCAAGTGTTAATGAATAATTGAATGGATAAACAAAATGGTATATACATACAATGAATATTATTCAGCCACCAAAAGGAATGAAGTTCTGATGCATACTACAATATGGTTGACCCTTGAAGACATCATGTTGAGTGGTATAAGCCAGACGCTAAAGGATAATTTTGTAAAATTTCACTTATATGAAATACCCAGAAGAACCTAATTTCATAGAGACAGTTAGTAGACGATAGGTTTCCACGGACTAGGGTGGGAGCAATTATTGCTAAACAGGTGCAGAAATTATGATTGTGATGAAGACAAAGCTGGAGTAATAGACATCGGTGATGATAGCACTATATTGTGAATAGAACTAATACAACTGAATTGCACCCATGAAAGTGGTTAAGATGGGAAATTTTGAGTTGTATATATATATTACTACAATAAAAAATTTATAAAGCATATTTGAGGCCATTTTTCTCAGTCCCCCCCCAAACTTCTTGTTTTTAAATCATAAAGGCAAACAAGAATGATTTTCCTTTTCATAAAGGAAATAGAAATATTTTTATCAAATTCATATTGGTCTTGGAGCTCTTTCAGCACGCATAGGCTGAACCACTTCTCCCCATCCATAGGGCTTATCCTATCTCCCAATCTCTTCATATTGACCTTGCTGTCATCCTTCCCTCTCTGGTGGTCTCTGTTCACACAAGCTAAATCTGTTAATAATTTGTCTTCTTTGTTAGTGTGCTCTGGTACCCCAGGCACATGGACCTTTGCAGCCCAGCCAAAAGCATCCCCAGATCTAGCTATTCAAGGTAATCATGTGGGTGTAAGAAGTCCTTATAAAAATTCAGCTGGGCTCTAGAGTTGCGAGTGGATCATTATCAGTCTCTATATTGCCTTTTTCTTGACATTACTATTTTTCATCTTGCTTGTTAGTGACTCTACCTCTGTCATTACCTCATTGGACAGTTTCATGGATTTCTTCTTCCCCAGCACTGTCTGGACTATCTGTAACCTCATGGTACAAAGGAATGAAGTGCAGGCAATGCTTGAAAGTTGCAAAGTGGATCTGAAATACAGAGTTCATTCTGTGGATTGTGATGAATTCTTATACATATTCAAAGCAACTTTTTTTACTTTACTTAAGTTCTAGTTATGACTCTTGGAATTTACCTTTTCTCTTCCCAATACCAAAGTGGTTGGTAGAGATGAAGAGTGAGTCTCTTTTCCCCCATGGAAACCATTAATGATGCCTAGAGATCTAGTAACTCTTTCTTGAAACACTTGTTTGTATCTCAGTGATGATCTTAACAAAGCATAAAAGAGGTTGCAGAATTGTCAGATATGCAAGCTCACTTATTAACTGACCATATTTTCCTTTTTTAGCCTCCACGAACATCCCATCCTGTTGTGAGATTCTCCTGTGTAGATTGTGAACCAATGGTAATAGACAAACTTCCCTTTGACAAATATGAACTTGAACCTTCTCCCTTAACGCAATACATTTTGGAACGAAAGTCTCCCCATACCTGCTGGCAGGTACTTATCCTTACCAGTTAGCCATATGTCTATAAACACTCTGGGATCGGGAGTTGAATTGTATGGCTTCAAGGGTTAATCTGGGAATAATTAGGCTGAGTCTGTTAGTAATATTTCTCACGAATGCCATCAAATAGGCAACAGGGTCAAGCAAATAATTTCAGACTGATAAGAATCATTAGTGTACTGAACATTGCCATTTAAGGCAGTAAAGTCTGATGAAATCTGTGTATTCAAGAATCTGGGAAACCCCTCACCCTGAAACCTATCCATGGATCCAGGAATTCCTAACTAAAGGATATAATCTTATTCAGGTATTGTTTCTGCAGCAAAAGCAATGTTCTCAGCCCTTAGTTTTAACTTGACATATAAGATGTACAGGATATTTTTGGCAGAAAATCAAAACACCTGAAACAAATTTCTGATTAATTTAATACTATAAAACTCTTCTGCCTGCAGTATAAACCATGCTGCCGTATGTAGTATAAATTTTACTTGGATGAGACAAATTCATTGAGATATCATAAACCTGTTCTCTCAATTATATTTTAGTCAGAAGGGCTTGCAGATTGATTACTAGATTCACCTGTGGATTTTCATTTGTAAAAATCTAGGCATGGCAATAACGACGTTTTTATTTAGATATAACAAGGAAGGCCTACACTATAAGGAAATTTGTTGTATTTCTAAATTATGGGATCATATAGCAATCAATAATTGTTCGGTTCTATTTATGCAAGGAACACTTTCATATTGCATCTGTTTTATCCTAAAATGTGTGATTTTTTTTTGCTACCCATTGTCTTCAAGCTATTAAACTCTCCCAAGATGTTAAAACCAAATAGAAAAAAAGAACAGGTTTAAAGCAAGTATGCAAAAGGGCTAGAAATAGAAAACTCTCGTAAAGATAAAATTGAACAAAAAGAAGCAAGACAAAATATCATATATTGTATGATCCAACTTTATCTAAGTTCAAAAATAGGTAAAACTAATTTACTGGGAAGGAAGGAAGGGAGGGAGGGAGGAAGGAAGGAAACTTTATTTTTTATGATCATTTATTCTCCTAGAACACGAAATAGGGGGAAATACAGCATATTATATTATACTTATATTTTATTTCTATTTAAGTTCAGATTAGGGCATGAAACATAGTGAAATCATGTTTTAGGACAACTCACTGTTCTATGGAGTCATAAATTGCATAGGAAAAATTTATTCTTAGATGTAACTAAATATAGCAAGTTTCTAATAAACTGATAAGTGATTTTGCTGTCACTTATTAGTTCAAGGACTAGAAAGTTAAATAAATTCTGTTAGATATCAAGATTCAACTTTTGTCTTAAATGATCCTGCCAAAGGACTTTGGAAAAAGCAAAGGTCTAGGTCCCTAAAAAGTATATACTGATATCCTGATTTGGACCAGAGTTTGAATATGGCACACAAAGAAAACATGGGAAGCTAGAGGGCTCCAACACAGCGTTATTAAATGTATGGGGACTGACAACATAAAATACATCAAATCAAGAATATCAGTAAAGAATGTGATGATAGTTACATGAAATAAGGATGAATGTTTTAATCTTTATTAAGTGTTTGTTGTACCATCATCATTTGGAAGAGAAAATGCCTTCCAGATTGAACCAAAGCATTACCTTGCTCGAAATGATTAGCACCAGTGCCTGGCTTATAATAGGCTACTCAATAAATATTTATTGAATGAAAAATGAATAAATGGATAGGGGAATGGGGCAACATAAAAGGAGGTAAAACTGAAAGGAGTAAGTAAAATGTAGTAATACACATGAGGACTGTTTACATAAACATTTAAATGGGTTTTGCTTTTGTGATTGCTTGCTTTAAACGTGGGCTCATGTTCCATTTTCCTAAAAGTTTACACTCTGGTTGCCACTTGTTCTTTTGGAAAGTTAATTTGTTTAATTGCTGATATCACTTAGCAGTACTTCCACCTTATTTCCCATTGTACTAATCAATTAAATATTTGTATTGTTGATAATAGCTTGTGGTATCTGAATGGTATGATTTTGTCTCAACATAATTCATAAAATCATCACAATCTGAGTATTCCTATTTACTGTGTTACATTATGACCTAACCAGGGGCTAAAAGCACTATTCCTGTTTTGAAATTATCATTCAATCATGCTACACATGTTGCTATGGAATGTTTCTGGTTTTACATAAAATCTTTTTCATAACTATACATTACTTCGTTTGTCCCAGGTATTTGTTACTAGCAGTGGAAAATACAATGAACTTGGATATCCATTTGGTTATTTAAAAGCCAGTATGACTTTAACTTGTGTAAACCTCTTTGTGATGCCTTACAACTATCCAGTTTTACTCCCTCTTTTAGGTAAGTAAAATAAGTGTCCTTGAATTATCTTTAAAATTAAAGAAATGCAAATTAGATCACGCATTAAGCAGTTTAAATGCAGTCAAAGAACAATTGATATCAGGATATGTAAAAGTCTAAAAACTGATTTGGAAGGATAGAATTTGCAATGTATTTTCTGTTTTGTTCGTTTTCTTTTTTGTTGTTTTTACATCCAACAAAAGAAGAGATACAACTTCTGGTGTGCGATTCTTATGCTGTTCTCTAAGTTGCAAACTCCAGTGTCCCCTACCCCAGTTTTAAGTGCATATAGCTTTTTTTGTAGACTAGATTTGGCCAAAAATTACTATGGATTAAGGTTAACTCTTTAAGAATCGGATAGTTTTCTTCAAAATAGAGGGTTTCCATGGGGACATTGGTTTGCATTCTTTTCTCCACAGAGGAATATTAAATGTTCTTAAGGCATCTGTTTTGGTCAAGGCAGCAACTTAAGGAAATAGGTACAAGAGTAAATTCCCAGTAATTCTAATTGTAGAAGCTGTGGTTTCCATGGCAAAATTCTTTTTTATTTAGAAAAATATAGGGTGTGCAAGGGTAGTTCAGTGGTAGAATTCTCACCTACCATGCAGGAGACCAGGGTTCGATTCTTTCCCAAACAAACAAGCAAAACAAACAAATGAAAATCCCAAACAAACAAACAGAATCAACAAATGCTGCT
The DNA here is from genome assembly GCF_023851605.1 of Tamandua tetradactyla. Lineage (NCBI taxonomy): Eukaryota > Metazoa > Chordata > Mammalia > Pilosa > Myrmecophagidae > Tamandua > Tamandua tetradactyla. The sequence continues at coordinate 23,878,444 of NC_135353.1, read as the reverse complement.
GCAATAAGGGGATACCCACATGAAAAAGAATGAAATATGACCCCTGCCATACAGCATACAAAAAACAATGAAATATACAACTTTATCGAGATTTAAATCATGCCCCATAAAATTAACCTCTTTTAAGTTGGTATTTCAATGACTGTTAGTACATTCACAGGCTTGTGCAATCATCACCAAAAACTCATTTTAGAACATTTTCATCATCCCCCAAAGAAACCTCATACCCATAAGCAGTTATTCCTCTTTCTGTCCCCCACCCCCACTCCTACCCCATCCAAGCTTAGCCCTAGGCAACCACTAATCTATGTTTTTCTATATGGATTTGCCTAGTCTGGGCATTTCACAATTAATGAAATCATGGACTCATACAATATGCAGACTTTCTGACTAATTTCTTTCACTTAGTGTAAAGTTTCCAATGTTTGCCCATGTTGTAGCATGTATCAGAACTTCATTCCTTTTTATGGTAAGATAATATTCCATTGTATACCTATACCATGCTTATTTATGTGTTCATCAATTGATGGACGTCTGGGTTGTTTATACCTTTATGTCATTATAAATAATGCTCCTGTGAAAAATCATGCAAGTTTTTGTGTGGACGTGTGTTTTCATTTCCCTTGTATGTGCCTAGGAGCAGAATTCCTTGTCCATGGCAAAATTCTTAATGAAACAAAATGCATGTGGCATTTGTTTTCTCATTTTAAGAGCCACATTCTTTTACAGTAATATGGTACCTCATGGTATTCTTCCAGTGGTAAGAAGAAGAATATTTTGATTTGGTGGAATTTCTTAATTTGGGGGGAAAGTGATCAAACCTTTACCGAATTCTCATATGATCATTAAAAGCTTGAACTTTTTCATGCTTTAAGTACTACATATATTAAGTGTACAGAAAAAGCAATACTTTAAAATGTTACAAGTTAAGAAGTTACCAAATGGGTCATCATAAATATCAACATGATTGTTTTGAAAATTTCTCTACTTTATTTGTTAGTCCAATCTAAAACTATCCTTTCTAGGAGTTGGTTCTCACTGATACAAAATATAGGTGGTCTTTGAGATTAATAAGACTACCAGTAGAAAAATATATGGATTTTTAAATTTATTTAACCCCATTTTCTTAGATGTGCCATTATGACCTCAGTTTCCACAGCTGTGAAAAAAAAAGGGATTGGACTAGATAATCTTCAGTTAGACTTTCTTTATAGTTTTTTTCTATTGTCAAGTAAATTTTTGAGATAATTTAGATTCGCATGCAGTTGTAAGAAATAATCTTTTGACCCTTTACCCAGTTACCCCCAATGGATGTCTTGCTATCACAACCAGAATATTGTCATTGATATAGTCAAGATATAGAACATTTCCATCACTACAAAAATCCCTCATGTTGCCCCTTTATAGCCATACCCACTTCCCTTCTGCCTCCACTCCCTCCTTAGCTGCTCACCCACTAATCTGTTCTACATTTCTATAATTTTATGACTTCAAGAATGTTATGTAACTAGAATTTTCAATATGCAATCTTTTGAGATTTCCTTTTTTCCACTCAGCATAACTCTCTGGAGATTCATCCAGGTTGTTGCATGTATCAAAAGTGTGTTCCCCTTTTTTGCAGAGTAGTATTCCATGGTATGGATATACCACAGTTTGTTGAAACATTCACCTGTTGAAAGACATCTGTGTTGTTTCCATTTAGGGCTTCTGTAAATAGAGCTGCTATAAATATTTGTCTACAGGTTTTTTGCATGAACTGAAGTTTTCATATCTCTGGAATAAATGCCCAGGAGGGAAATTGCATGCTTAGTTATTTAAGAAATGGTCAGAATGTTTTCTAGAGTTGGCTGTACCATTTTACATTCCCACTGGCAGCCTCTGTGTTTATCCAGTTTCTCTGCATCCTCACCAGCAGTTAATATTGTCACTTTCTTTTTTTTTTTAACTATTCTGATAGGTTTGTGGTGATACAGTGTTTAGGTTTTTATCTACGTTTCCCTAATGGCTAATGGTATTGAGTATCTTTTCATGTGCTTATTTGCCATATGTATATCCTCGTCAGTGAAATGTTTGTTCATTTCTTTTGCCCATGATCTTATTGTATTGTTTGCTTTTTTCTATTTGTTTGCTTTTTTACTATTTCAAAGTTCTTTACATATTCTAGATACTAGGCTTTTGTCAGAGATATGGCTTGCAAATATTTTCTCCAACTCTGTAGCTTCTCTTTTTTATGCCCTTCCTGGGGTCTTTCTCAGAGCAAAAGTTTTTAATTTTGGTAAAGTCCAATTCATCAGCTTTTCTTCTTATAATTTGATGTCAAGTCTAAGAATGCTTTACTAAACCCTAAATCCTGAAGGCTTTCTCCTGGTTTTTTTTTCTCTAAAAGTTTTATAGTTTTATCTGTGATCCATTTTGAGTTAATTTTTGTATAAGATGTGTGACTTAAGTTGAGGTTCATTTTTTTGCCTATGGATGTTCAATTGCTCCAGCATATTTTGTTGAAAAGGCTAGCTTTCCTCTGTTGAATTGCTTTTGCATTTTCATCAAAAATCAATTGTCTGAAAAAAATTGATTGACTATATTTATGTTGGGCCATGTCTGGTTTCTCTGTTCTGTTCCATTGATCTATGTGTCTGTCCTTCCACCGACACCACACAGGTGTGATTACTGTAGCCCTATAAAAAACCTTGAAATCTGGTAGACTAATTTCTCCCACCTATTTTTCTTTGTTGAATTTTTTTGGGCTATAGTGCTACAATACTTGCCCACAATAGCTACCCCAGTTTCCTCTTCTTTAATTAATGCAAGATCTCCATCAGAAGTAACTTAACAAAAGTATAATTATTTAAGCACTAAAAATTCCCTGGAAAATGTGAAACATCTCATTTCCTAGTTATAGATAAATTAAGTTTAATTAAATCAATGAGCTATCAGAAGAATCATGTCAATAGAGTGGCCACTGGATAGTTGCAGTTGGCAAGGGGGTTTTCTCTCAAATAGGAAATTATTTTTTCTATTGAGAGCCAACAACTACAGAAATTAGGATATGTATAAGAACCTTGCTTTTGTTAATCTTAAAGAAATGTACCACATTCAACTCACCTGTTTTCAAAATTAAGAACCCAGAGACTTGTGCGAAAAATAAAATTCACCTCCTTATTAAAGCCATTTCTGATCAGAAAGAGAAAAGGGAGAGATGTGAGAATAGAGAACAGGAAGAAGACAATTTGATGTATGCCAATCCTGCCCTATCAGGGCTTTACATTTTGCACAGTTCTTTTCATTGTATACAGTGTTTTCACTTACATAATCTAGTTTCTGAGGAAAATCCTGCGTGATAAGGCAATTATCATTACACCCATTTTATAGAAATGGAGGCTCAAAAGGGTGAAGTGGTTTCTCCAGCTCACTCTGCTACGGATGTGGCTGACTTTGGAGTCAAGCCCAGATCTTCCTCTTCTTTGAATAGGAAAATGGAGAGAAAGGAGCTGGAAGAGAAAATGTCAGTAGTTCTTGAAGTGTTGTACTCTCCTCTGTACTCTCATCTTATCTTTCAAATGTTGATTAGTCCACTGTTTGCCATCCTTACTGCACCATCCGAGAGACTCCATCTGAATCAAAGTCATTTTCTGAGCTACAAAGTTAGTGGCTAAAGCAGTGTCCCCCCAAGAGCACTCTACTCTTAATCTAGACTGTGGGAGATTTTAATTCTCCCGTCCATCCATGTTAAAATTTCAGCAAGAAATAGACTAAATGAGCTTCTAGATGGAATCATCCCACTTGTATTTCTGAGAAATATTAAGAGTGTTATTTAACTATGGTTATCTAGACTATTTGTATCTAAATATCTCAGTGTTTTGGTATTTAGATCTGTCAGTACTTCCTCAAATCTGCCTAATTCCATCAGATTTGAGGAAAATTGTTTCCATGGTCTCTTGCTCCTTTCTGTCAAGGTATGATAGTCTTTAAAGGACTTCTTTACTGCAATGAGCCAAACATCTCTTCAGATCTGTTATTTTCTTTGCTCTTTCCATACTGCACCAAAAGAGCAACAACAGCAGCAGAAACTAAATTTTATGACTTTGTAAATTTATGTAAATTAATTTCAGCAGCAGTGGATCATTTATTAAAGCAGTGAAAGGGAAAAAAATACGTACTTGATTTTCTTAACTAAAGTAATTTAGAATTTCAAAGAGTAGCCCTATTTGTAGAGAAATTATGCATGTGGCAAAGGGATGATTTTGTCTCTCCAATTAAAACACTTGGTTTTTGAATAAGAACCAATAAAATCAGAAGGAATAAAATAGGGAATGGATTTTTATAATATCTTTGGTATTTGTAGTAGATGTGGCAGATTCGTGTTGATGTCTAGAAAGAAATTTTTTTTTACCCGGGAAAGAAAATGAAAAGATGTTTTGGAAATTTTCATGTAGCACATATAGTATAATTAGCTTGCCAAAATAATTATATTTGAGTGTGAAAAGATAGGGTCTATTTATTTAAGATAAATATCGTTAGTTGTATGAATGCATATGGTATTCAAGAATCATGTTTAGCTGTATAGAAATTTAAACTTCAACCTACCACCACTACTTGCTGTAACTGGTGCTATCACCCAGTTGTTAACCAGTATTTGAGACCAAAAGTTGACCATTAAAATCAAATAAGTGAACTGAGGGTGAAATATGGCTAAATACAGAATATGCAGATTAAGGAGAACCCAAAAGGAATTTAGCTTGCCATCATTGCCTAGAAATTAGAGGCTGGCTTTTGTTCTTGTATAATCATAAAGTCTCTAAACCTCGACCTTTTAGCAAAAAGTACAACAGTCTCTATACTTAAATAAAATAAATGTTACTCCGTCACCTAGTGACCATGGGTTTCATCGCAGGCGTTACCAATATGTAAGAGTGCAGAAAAATATTTCAAGTAAACCAGAGTCAGCGTTGTATAACATTATCTTGTATGTAGCTTCGTAGATAGAAGGGGAGTATGCAGCTTGAAAATTTATTTTCTAGAAAAGTCTATGTATACTATAATTTTGATAAATTCTACAACCATCAAAAAGACAACCAAATAAACTACAGCAAAGGGTCCGTGTAATATAATTAACCTTTGAGATTTCTAGAAATGATATGATAATTTGATTTACCTTTGGGAATTCAGGACTGGAATGATAGAATATTTTATTTGGTTTTCTATTACAGATGACTTGTTTAAAGTTCACAAGCTTAAGCCAAATCTGAAGTGGCGACAGGCTTTTGACAGCTACTTAAAAACTCTGCCTCCATACTTCATATTAGTATGTATTTATATGTGTGTCTTTGTTAACTATATAAATGATAATTCTTAACATGAGAAATGTCAATGAATCAAAAGATTTATCCCTGAAATAAGATAATTATCTTTTAATTTATAAATGCAGTATTTGTGTTGTCACTGTCTTCTCAAACCATGTTTAAGAGTTTGGAGATGCCATGGTGGCACAAAATAAAATTGTTTATTTCCTTTAACTGCCAAGGTTATTTTTATAAAACACACTTATGCTTCTCTTATTAAAACTAACGTTACAAGATTGTAATTTGGAACTTAAGAATGAATAAGGATTCATGTATTACATCAACTTCCCTTTGTAACTCTAGAAATTTTTGATGTGGGTTTTCCTTCTGAAAAAAAATTCTGCAGTCATTATATTTACTTATTGCCAGATAAATGTGTCATAGACACAGCAAGGGTTGGGAGGAGCTGAGGAGGGATCCCAAAAGAATAAATAACCACCTGGCCTCATTATGGTTTTCACAATTCAAGAAAAGTATTCATGATGATTTTGAACTGGTAAATAACTGAAATCAAGAGTATCAAAATCATTTCAGGGGTTGTCTGGGTGAACTTTAAGTCAAGTTTCTAGAGTTAGAAAGGTAGTCTGAAATGGTACTGTTGGTGTCATTGGGAGGAGAAATTGGGGTGTGTTAATATTTGCCCTGGCAGTAATGGGGTGTACAATAAAATGCAGTGTGAAATAATTTTAGGACTCGGGACTTATGACTGAAAGCAATTTACCTGTTTGAATTTGCTGTTACTTGCTCTTCCTATCCCACTCTTTTCTGATTTTTATTTTACTTTCTGCCTCTTACTTCTCTGCTATTTTCATTGCCACTTTTTAATGTTCCATATTTGGTTTTATGTGCAGCACCTTGACTTCTAAGAAATGAATCATGTCCCTTTGCCCCTTGTAACTGAACTTTGAGTATTTTAAGATTTATTCTATTCTTACTGTTGTGTATTTTGTTTCCTTATAGCCATTAAAGAAAGCACTAAGGATGATGGGAGCTCCAAATCTGATATCAGATAATTTAGATTGTGGACTTAGTTACAGTGTTATCTCTTACCTTAAAAAACTCAGCCAACAGGTAGTATTGGTAAAAACAAACAAACAAAAATCCTTTGCCCTCAGAAGTGCATTTCCTTATTCTCTAGTGTAATTGTAATTTTTAAAATTAAATGTGTATATATTTCTACACTTTATGGATTAGTAATAATGTGATTCTTATGGCTTCTAGCTTCACTAGTAAACTGCAGTTAAGGGTCTGTCAGTATCATTTGATGCTGTGCCATTTCTCCTCTTGCATGCCAGTTTGTCCTACCCACAAGCTGGTTGATATTTCGTGGCCTAAGAGAGGCAGAGGCGTAACAGAATTATCTCATGGGTCACATTTTGTCTATCCTCAATCTAGTTTCTCCTCAGATTGCTCTGGGCTAGAACATCCCTCTTTTTTAGGTAGCACACTGAGTCCTGGTGTGATTAAATGACTCGCCTGAAATTGGTTTTCGGGCACATGAAGGCCTTACACTCACTATGCCAGTTCTTGGATAGCTATCCATATGCTTTTCCAAGGGGGTAGGGCGGGGGGAAGATGAGACCAGTGTTCCTCAAAATGGAGGGTGATAGGCCCCCAAAAGGACCTCAAGAGTGGAGTTCAGTCTCCTCTCTTCTTGCCCTCCATCTGTTCCTTTATACCCCCCCACCTCATTTACCATTATTCACCTTGTCCCTTACCTGCCCCCCTCTATTAGTACCTCATCCTCCACTCACCCCTCCTTGTCATACTTCTCGCCTCTACTTAGCCCATTCTTGCAGGATGGAAATGTTTGAGAACTACCAAGTTAGAGCTCTACTGCCACATATGTGTTCTATTATATAACAAATTGATACTGCAGTTTTACTTTCTTCTTCTACACAAATTTCCTCCCAGGTAGGGAACAGTAGCAGCACTGGCAGTGACTATAATACTTCAAGTTAGCTATGTTTGGAAGCTTGGCCTTTAGAAAACAGAAAGTAGTAAGCAACGTGTCCGATTTCATTAAAGGACCAAAATAACTCCACAGTTAGGATGCTGAAACACCTTGCTAGAACTGGAAAAATTTAAATACTGCCTGGAGTTTGCCAGCTCCTGTCAGTCCAGTGTGCTTATAAAGGCAACAGAGAGTAAAAGCAAACCCAGATTTAGCTAGTGTCCCCTTAACCCCTTCTCCTCTCTGCTAATAGGTCTTTCGTTGTTGTTGATGATGATGTTTTGTTTTGGTTATTTATTTATTGATTGATTGATTTTTTTATTTGATGATTACCTTGGACCTTTAAGGCAATGTCAGCAAGAAGTATGGCAAGAAGGAAGAATAGTGGACAGAGTGGAAACTAATATAATAAGATCTGGGACCTTCTGGAAAACTTTACTACTATATTTTTATAAATGAGCCTCCAGGACTATTTCATGACTTAGTAATTTTTTACAGATAGCAAACAGATTCCAGTAATTGGGAAAAATTAATAAATATCTCTAACCAAACCATAAGAAATCTGTAATTATTTTGAGCTTACTGAACATTGGTGGAATTCCATCATTTAGAGAAAAAAGATCATTACTAATTTAATAAAAGCTCTATGTCACCCATGTTCCTTGAATTATCTCAGATGTATGCAAAACACATAATATGCCTTATATGCAGTATATTTGTACAATGCACTCTCAAGCAATATTTACCCAAATGGGATAATATTGTCTATTAAGGACATTTTTTCATTGAAGTTAATAAATTTATTGAATATACATTTAAAATTATTTCCTTGGCAATACCTATTAAATGAAGCATTACCTTCTGAGGCATTTTTCGGATGGTCCAATATTAAAAATACACAGCTTAATTTTTTCAGATATAATGCCAATCTGTGTAATCTGAATTTCAGCACTAGTTTACATTTATAAATATAGAGTCTGGGTCTGAGATGAATGTATTGACAGACTATTTTTACAACACAAAATGGATTTTAAATGTCTGTGAATGAAATTCTTATCCCTGATTTCCATTCTCTCCTCCGTGATTCAATCGTAATTTTGACACTAGACAAGAAAAAAGAAAACATTAAAATTACTTGTCTTTCTATTCCCCTCCCCCTCTGTTTGCTGTAGCAGTACAGAAAAGCACAGGAAAAAGTTTAATTATCCATTTTTCTGTGATTTGCAATTGAAGTTTTGTTATTTTGGGTTCTTAAAGTATTATCTTTTTTATATAGTAAAAAAGACAGTGTTAATGTAAGTCTTTTCATAACATGATATGTATTTTCATTTTAGACCAAACTAGAGTCAGAACGAATACTAGCGTCAGTGGGGAAGAAACCTCCCCAGGAAATTGGAATCAAAGTGAAAAATCATTCTGGAGGTGGAGTTTCCTTGGCTCACAGTAAAAATTTTAGAAAGCTATTGAAAGAAATCACGGGGGAAACTGCACCAAGACTGGCAGATTTGAATACCAAAGAATTTGCTGGCTTCCAAGTAGGGCTCATAAACAAAGTAAATACTTTGCATTTGTTTGAACTTCATTGATGCATTTATGTCTTTCATATTACTTTAGTTCTGATATAATTATAATCCTATTTTGGACTTATAGCACCAGTTTCAGAATTGTTTAGGTTGGGTCCTTCTGCCAGCAGATGCCAAAACAGAATTAAAAGTATATGATAGTGGGCAACGGTGTGGCTCAGTGGCAGAGTTCTCTCTTGTCATGCCAGAGACCCACCGGGTTCGATTGCCGGTGCCTGCCCATGCAAAAAAAATGAAAGTGTATGATAGTTATTGGGGGTGACACTCATGAAATATAAAGGGGAGAGGGAACAGGATTAAGCAGGGAGAGCCTACAGACTATAATGCTGACCTTGTACCCAGTGAGAAGAATGGGAAATAAGTGGGATTGGGTATGAAGAGATTCAGGCAGCCATGCAGTTGGAGAAATTCATGGCCAGCCCAACAGCAAATTCAGGCACTTTAATTTCCCACAGAGAAGGTCTACTTTAGACAGAACTATCCAGGCATTAACACTCTGGCCCTTCTCAGTCAATTCCTGGGGACAACCGGGGAAGAACAAAGTCTTGGTTCAAATGCTTCGGCAGATTCTGAACATACTGAAGCAAGAAGCTACCAGCTAATCATACTCTTCCCAGTGGAACAGCCATTTCTTTCTTGAAGGCACACCTCCAAGGCTGCACATGATTAACTCTAGATTCTGAGCAGCAGCTAATTCTGCCACAAGTATAAATTTCAGGATTTGGTGTTTTAAATGACATACCTTCAACAGATATTCCCAGTGTCCTTAATATTTTGTGGGTCTGTTAGAATTCAGAACAAAGTCACTGAACAGAAATTTTCCATTGGGAAAATTGTAATATAGTTAGATGTATTGAATGTAGCTATCTTCACTAAGATTTGAAGAGGCTTAAATATTTAACTTTCTATTAAATGCTTTAGGGGTAACTGAATGATCTGCTTCATTTCAAACAGGATTTGAAACCTCAGACGTATAGAAACGCTTATGATATTCCACGTAGTGGTCTTTTAGACCAGTTAACCAGAATGAGATCCAATCTGCTGAGAACACACAAATTTATTGTTGGACAAGACGAAGGTAAGTGAATAAAGAAATATTTTTCATTGACTATGAGAATATCAAGTCTGACATGCAAAAATCCTTATTTTTTTTCATTTTGCAATACTTTCTTGAATTTTCACTTAATCCTTACTTCTATTCAGGTACAAGTTTATTTTTCTTCATGCTTTAGCTCTTGTAATCCTCAAAATGGCCTCATGAGATAGATACTGTTTTATCCTCATTTTAGGGACATGGAAACTAAGGGTGAGCATTTAAGTAGTTTGCCCAGGTGTAAGCTGAATGTATGCCTTTCAGATTCTGAGGCCTGCATGCCCTAAAAGCAAATTACACCGTCAGGGGGATGAGTTCAGTAGCAAATTCCTTATGTCCCTGAAAGTAATGAACCTAGTAGCATCCAGGATAATTGGTGACCAATTACGATTCCTCTTTACTTTATGATGTTAATTTTAAGTGGGGTCATCTGTCCACCAAAATGAGCAAATCTTAACCTGACCAATCCATGGAAATTATACACCAGGTTTGGGTATAAAGGGACTTTTTTTGGCAAGAGAGTCTGTAGATTTAGTTAAATTCTCAAAGATGTTAAGACCCACTACCCAAGGTTCTCTGGATGATAAGAGACTGCTGTAGAGCTTAGGTGCTTCCAAATAGGAATAAATATTAGTGTTTTGTTTGTTTGTTTGTTTGTTTTGCGTTGGACTGGTGGTATAAGAGAGGTCAGCCCTTTCTCAAACCTGGTTTAAAGGTTAAGAGTTTCTTCTAGGTCTGGTGATTTGAAACTATTGGTGGAGTAATGATGGACTTAGTAATGACTGAAACAGAGTAATGGTCGAATTAGTAGTGAGTAAAAGGGAGATAATTCTATATTTTAGAATAGGATGATTCTAGATACGAGATTCTAGACTGTATTTGGTGCAGAGGTACCAGACTATGACCACGTCCTCCCAAAGGATCGCATACTTCAGCATAGTGTCAATTTCTTTTCTGTTGATTTGGCAGATTCCCTTCATAGTGTTCCAGTTGCACAAATGGGCAACTATCAGGAATATCTGAAGACATTGGTTTCTCCACTTCGAGAGATTGATCCAGATCAACCTAAAAGACTCCACACTTTTGGCAATCCATTTAAACAAGATAAGAAGGTAGGATGACTATTTGTGCATCTGCCTAAATTGTGATATTCGTGCCCTTTAATTCTCTTCTTCTTGGAAAGATGAATACAAAGCAGAGGTTCTCCTTCTGGTTATTGAAAAGATAAAATATGACATCGGGGCTCTTATGTGAATGAAAAGCAGGAGGCTTCTGATGCAAGCATGCTGATGGAACAGGAATAATAGATGCCATTTATTTTCTTACTAGGAGCTAGTATTGTAACTCACTGCATTTAATGCTTGTAACCATTCTGGAAGGACAAGTATTACTATCCCCTCTTTAATAAAAAGAAATCAAGGCTTACAGTGTCAAAGGGCTTGAATGACACAGCTGGTAAGAGAAAAAGCCAGGTTTTGAACAAACATCTTTCTAGCTTCAGAGTCTATTTTCTTTCCCACTGCCCTCCCCACACTAACTCCTTTTAATGTCAAGATCATTAGCTACTTCCTCCATTTCTGTTATATAGATCTCTAGTGCCCATTTAGACAATGACTAGATGTTCCCCTTGAATATGAAGTATTGGGGGGTATTGCATAATTGGATTGCATAGAGACATTTTTGCAATTTGCATGTGTCTATGTGTGTGACATTTTGATTTGACCATTAAAGCCTGAAAACAAATTTGATTAGACCTGCACTGATGGAGGAGACCACTATTTATCCAGGTACATAAACTGCAGTAATCTCGTCTGTAACAAAACTAGACTTAAAACTCCAATTGGAGTTTTTCTTAATCTTTCTGTGCCCTGATTTCCTTGGTTGTAACAATGTGGATAGTAATTCCACCTAATTTGTAGAACTCTTTGGATAATAAGTGAGTTAATAACTGTAAAACATTTAGATCACTACCTGGTAGGTAGGAGATTTTAAATGAAAATGTGTGCCCCCTTTTTGCACTGTTGCTTCCTGAGAAATGGAAATGGTGTGAAGAACTCATTTATCACAATTGTTTTCTTTTTTTTAATGCGTCTTCTTCCATATATGTATGTATCTATACATACACATGCACAGAGGCAGGTATGTGATATGTGTATCATAGGAAATTTTGTTCACAGCATTGTTTTTTTTTGGGGGGGAGTCCCATGCATGGGCCGGGAATTGAACCCGGGTCTCCTGCATGGCATGTGAGATTCTACTACTGAACTACCCGTGCACCCTCAATTGTTTTCAGATAATGGAGGTCATGTATTTGGATTATTTGGGGATGAATACAGCTTTCAGCTAGTCTACTATATCTCTGGCATTTATCTTTTATCCCACCCCCAGCAGTTAAAATCCCCCCCACCCAGACTTCTTGGTTTTGTCATCAATCCCTGCCTCCTGACCTCTGCTTCACAGAGAGGAAGTAGAAAGGAGCAGCTGGCCAGGGGCCTATTTCTCAGCACAGTTTGTTTCCTGTCTCAGCTCTGGAAGGCTATGAGTCTAAGCACCAAACTTCCAACCAGAGAAAGAGATGTCCTTGAATAACAAAAATCCTTGCTTCCTTTGTAATTTTACCCGCAGTTGTTAGAAGTCATTTTAATATCAAGACCAATCACATCCCTAGGACATATCTCCCACCATTCCGTACTCTTGGTTCTTGAAAAAGTCCTTTATAATGAAATTCAAATTGAGTAGGGTTTTTTTTTCTTTCTGCTTTGGTCATGGATATAATGAAATAATATTATGACAAACTTTCACTGTGTATACTAGCAATATGTACGTACATGCCAATATATCTTAAATACCTACTTGGTTACATTTTGAGTGACTATAATTGTCTTGTTACGTGTGTTGGTAAACTACAAGGACTAAATCATGCCTACCTGTCATTTAAGAAAATTATGTCCATGATTCTGAGCGCCCTGCTTCAAAAGTTTCTCCTTCTGGGTTTTCAATGTTATCTTTTTATCCTGAAATGCATTTATTAGGTTTTGAGGGATGTTTTTAAGGATTGAAAGCCAGGGGTAAGCTTGCAGCATTTATTGCAATAGAAAGTTAGCCCCGTCACGGTTAACCAGCAAACTGATTGATCTTCTCTGAAATTGGAACTAAATCTATTAACTTTATCCAATATCTATGATTCTTTGATTTCTTAATTGTGGGAAATTAATGAAAGAGGTTTACATGAATACTGTTTGCCTTTATTGTGTTATGAATGCGTTTTTTCTGCTGTGTCTGAGGTACCTGTGCCAGGGAGCGAGGAAAATGTTTCTGAAACAAAACTTGACAAATATTTGTAATGAAAAGTAAATTTAAAGATTGCTGTAATTGTATTATAGTAACATTGCAAGTGTTAAACAAACTATTCAATAAAATGCCCCCCACCCAGCACAAGGCGAACACACTTGGAGCTCTGTAGAGTTGGCAGTTGGGGGAATTACATTTCCACCATATTCACTATCTGTATAGTGACAATTGATATTTGTTAATGATCAGTTTAAAGCACAAAAAAGACTTATTTCTAACAAGGGTGAAATAATTTCTAATTCTTCAAATAGGTAACCATGGATTCATCTCACTTTGTTTCATGAAAGCTGTTCCTTGGCCTTGAATAACAGCTTGTATTTCACTTTCTTCCTTGTTTCACTTAAACTAGACTAAAATTTATTTGCATTTCTGGAGGACAGAGTATGGGCTGGGGGAGAGTAAATCTTTGGCCCATGATTAAAACTTAAATTAATGATTTAATCTATAGTTGTATACGCATTTGAAGAGTGTTTGCCATTTTCTGCTGGCCAGATTCTTCTCTTTAATGGCATATGTTCAATGATGTTTTGTAGGGAATGATGATTGATGAAGCAGATGAATTTGTGGCAGGGCCTCAAAGCAAAGTGAAACGTCCTGGAGAACCCAACAGTCCTATGTCATCTAAGAGAAGGCGGAGTATGTCCCTGCTGTTGAGGAAACCACAAACACCACCTACTGTAACTAACCATGTGGGCGGAAAGGGACCACCCTCAGCCTTGTGGTTCCCATCTTATCCAAACCTCATAAAACCCACCCTAGTTCATACAGGTATAGAGTAGTGGTTATGATTTCATTATGGCTCCTAAAGGACTAAGACACTAAACAATCTTATTTTCCTTGTATTCATTTCTCTTGTGTTAAATTTTTGTTCATTAAGTAAACCATTATTCAATTATCTGCCTCGTAGGTACAATAAGCCTTGTGGTGAGCTGAAACCCTGTGTTGAAGAGCTCAATCTATATGAGTAGAAATAAGATCTTTACCTAAATAGTAATTAACATGGAACAGAGAGATGTGAGCATGTTTGCTTTGTCAGGACAAGCCATTTGGAGTGGCTACAAGAGTGAGAAGGAGAAAGCTGGCTGCTGAGCAGTAGGAGAAGATGGGCTTAATAGGAGCATGGGTCAGCACTTGCTCTCTGCCTGTCCTCAACCCAGTTCAAGTTTGGCTTCTGCCCCTTGTACTCTGTTCTCATCAAGGTCACCAGTGTCTATTGCTTCTCCACAGCACTGACACATGTACACTCCCTTTCTCACATGGAAACCTTGGCTTTCTGTATACCCAGCTCTACTGTCTCTCTTCCTCTCTTACTAGTGTTCCCTTTTCATTTGCTTTTTCTGGTTTATCTTCTTCTTTCCCACCTCTAAATTTTGTAGGGCCCCAAAGCTCAATCCTCTTCTCTACACTATCTCTAAAGTTGATCCCATGTAGTCCTGGGGCTCTAAGTATGACTTATATTCCAACATCCTCATGTATACTTCTAGGCTACAATTTGTTCATGAACTGCAGGCTCAAATTCAACTACATGGCATCACCACTTAGGTGTCTAATGGGCATATAGAACTCCACTAGTCCCATGTTTTAAACTAAACTCTTGTCCTTCCCCTTCTCGAGACCAGCTCTATTTTGAGCTTTCTCCATCTCAGTTAATGTTACCAGCCAGCAGTGTGGTGGTAAAGCTTTAAAAGCCATCTATACACAGGTGGGGGAAGGTAGGAGGGTGGACACCCTGATTTGTAGTGTTTGATGATGTCCACAGTGTAAATACCTCCCAACATGGTTCATTTCATGTTGCCAACGTAAAGTCACTGAATACGTACTCAGACTCAGGAATGGCTGGGTACGAGCTGCCCTCACAACCATTGTCTGCCAGCTCCTGCACACCCATGGCCCTATTGTTCACCCAGTAGTGCAGTGAAAAACCTTAGCATTGCTGTGATTTCTCTTTCATTATTCTCTTGCTTTAAATTCCTTAGAAATTCCTCGCATCTTGACATCCAATATAAATCCTAAATCCCACCACTTCCCTCCATCCCTCTAGTAGTCCGTGTTGTCATGATCTTTCACAGTAACCTCGCTTCTGGTCTACCTGCCCCCCTTTCTTGCCCCCATATAACCCTCTTTCTGCCCTATTGCAAGAGTGATCATGATGAAAAGAAACGTATATCATGCCACGGCCCTCTTGAAAAATCCTTTCTTAATGTTTCCATGCACTCAGAACAGAATCTGAACTCCTTGCTATTGTCTACAAGGATCTTCATGAACTGGCCCCTGCCATCCTCTTCCTATAACCTCTCTGATCAGTCTCCTCCTTGCTCTCTTTGCTCTCTCTCTTACTCTTGCACCAGGCTCTTTCTTCCTCATGGCCTGTGCACTTGCCCTTACCAACTCTTAGAACTCATCCTCTGGATCTTCTAATGACCAGCTCATCTTCTAAGGCTCTGCTCAAAGAACAGCCCCTCAGTAAGGCCCTGCTTAACCACTCTGTCCTCTCTTCCTCTTTATTACATCCCTGTTTGTTTCTTTCCCAACAAGAATTCAACCTGTAATTATTTTGTTTGCATATGGTGTACCTACTGTCTGACATCCCTAAGAGGATGTAAGTTTTATAAGGGTAGGGATTGTTTCTGTCTGTTTGGTTCACTGCTGATCCCTGTATCCTGGCACAGTGCCTGTGCAGAGGAAGTTGATTAAATGAAGTAGAGGTGTCAGACTTGGAGTTAAAAGAAACCCACTCCAAAAAAAAAAGAAAAGAAAAAAAACTCAGCTATGATCCTGTTATTCAATAATCAACTTTTGTGAATTTTGAAATATTTCAGTGAATAATATAATGAACATCCATGTACCCACCATGCAGATATAACTAACTTTAATGTTTCTCTATAATTGTATTATCTCTTTTTAAAATAAAATGTTTCCTATATAAAAAAAAGAAACCCACTCCTCTGAAACAGAGAGAAGGGTGAGGAGAATCATCCAGAGAGGTATATTTGGTGATGGAGTCAGACAGGGCTTTAAAACCTAATGGCACCTCTATTTTTTTAGTATTTTGGAGGTAGAAAAGACAGAGGTTGAGGGGTGCCCACATTATCTGGCTTCTTGCTCAGTAAAGCATGGAAGTTTAAATGCGAATTTCAGAAATCATGGCATTGAGTGAAACTTGCAGCTTTGCCACCTGTGAAGGGTAACAAGACAATGCTAAGTCATGACTGCCAGGTATCTGTGAATGTTTATTAGTTGTACTGTCTCTCTTGGTTTTTGTATGTATTTATAGTGGCAAGAAGAGAAGGTAGTTTATATTGTGCTATCTTTCCTGAGCTCAATATGAGGGGGTTGAGATTCCTACCTGATACATCCTCCTGCTTTATGAAATAAATACTTACTAAGAAACTGAAGTGGACAAGGTTGTATATATGGGGGTAATGAAATGTACCTACCTCAAGCTCAACCTCTTACTTTGTTTTCTAGATGCTACTGTCATTCATGATTGCCATGAGGAAAAGATGGAAAATGGTCAAACACCACCTGATGGCTTCTTGTCAAAATCTGTTCCACCAGATCTTGTGCATATGCCAGGAGATGGTATTTCAGCCAACAAACTGGATTCTGTATCTAATGACATAACTTGTCTCAGGAAAGATGGACTGGTTCACCAACCTTGTAGTAATGCTCTTGTAGGTGGAACCGTAAACTGCAATCTCTCTGTAGATGATCGAAAAGTCACACCCGTGTCTTCTTTGGGAACTGCGCTGAATACAATGCAGATAACTCCTGCTATGGCACAGGGAATCAATGCTGATATAAAACATCAATTAATGAAGGAAGTTCGAAAGTTTGGAAGAAGTAAGTAAGGAAAGAACATCTATCAATAAAACAATGAGAGGTTACTGTCATTCTATGATTTAGAAAACATTTCAGCTTTGTATTCAGGCACATTTTTTGGCAGAAATTTAAAGTGTTTTCCACTTTAAAGTGTTTTCCTTTTTACTTTGATTTAAAAGAATCAATATACTGGGGCTGTGGGGGTAGTTCAATGGTGGAATTCTTGCCTGCCATGTGGGAGACCTGGCCCATACACTTCCCAAACACACAAACAAACAACAATTCAACAAATGTGCTGTAACAATGGGATACTCACAGGGAAAACGAATGAAATGTGACCTTGCTATACAGCATACAAAAAAAAAGTAAACAGCAAAAAAAAAAAAAATCAATACACCTTTTTTTTTCTTTTTTGGTTTTCTTGTTTGTCATATTAGTTTCCTGTTGTTACTGTTCCAAATTACCATAAACGTCATGGCTTAAACAACACAAATTTATTGTTTTACAGTTCTTAAGCTCAGAATTCTGAAATCATTTTCACTGGGTAAAATCAAGGTGTTTGCAGACCAAGGTTCCTTCTGTGGACCTTGAGAAACAATCCGTACCCTTGACTTTTTAGCTTCTAGTGGATGCCTGCATTCCTTGGCCCATAACCTCTTCTTCAGCCTTTCAGACAGCAGCATAGTAACTTCTCTGGTCTCAGACCTCTACTCTCATCCTTACATTTTTCTCTCTATTACCCCATTCTGACTGTCTCCTCTTATAAGGACATATATGATTATATTCAGCCCACATGGAGAATTATGTATACTGTCCCCATCTCATTATCATTAACTTAATTACATCTGCAAATTGTCTTTTGCCATGTAAGGTAACATATTAACATGTTCCAGGGATTAGGACATGGACAAGTTTAGGGCACTATTATTCAAACTACTACACTCGGTTAGTGTTCACAAGAGTTTTTGTAGTAGGTACGTGCAGATATCTGTATCTAAGTGTTTAAAATACAAACTATATGTAGCTTGGTAGCCCATTATGAATGATTACTGAGGGTACCCAAAGACTTAAGTAGTATTTCCTGTTCATATTTTTAGAAACATTAACAATTTTTTAAATGTCTTTAGAATATGAAAGAATTTTCATTTTGCTTGAAGAAGTACAAGGATCTCTGGAGGTCAAGAAGCAATTTGTTGAATTTACCATCAAGGAAGCAACAAGGTGGGTGGAAAGAGGAACTCTTCTTTTTTTTTCCTTATGCAAGGGAGCCTCTCCCAGAAAAGTGGAAGGAACAGGCACTGCCTTTGCTTTTCTCAAAACCTGGCCTTCACTTATAAGCATGCTCTCCACAGGCATTTAGATTGATATTATCTGAGTCTAACATATTCATCTGAGTCCTCAGAGATTTCCAGGCCCACTGTAGTCTCAGGTGGGCTTGGGCCCTTAACTGACACTCTTGGTGTTTGCTAAACTGTATCTTTCCATGAAGATGCATGTGATAGTCCCATGGAAATTTTAAGCTGCTCTTTCTATCTCCCATAGTTACTTGCACATCATAGGTGCTTTACAAGCCTTTTTAACTCAATTTTATTTTTGAAAAACTTTCAAATATACATATTTAAATATGTATAAAACTCAAAATTTACCATTTTAGCCACTTTTCAATGTACAATTCAGTGCTATTACTTGCATTCACAATACTGTGCAACGATCGCCAACATCCATGACCAAAACTTTTTCATCACCGCAAACAGAACCTTTCCACCTATTAAACAATAAGTTCTCCTCCCCTCACCTTCCCCACCCAACCCCTGTTAACTTGCTTTTTCTAGGCATGTCACATAAGCAAGATTACGCAATATTTGATTTTTTGTGTCTGACTTATTTCACTGAACATGAAGCCTTCGAAGTTCATGCATACTGTGGCATGCATCAGAACTTCATTCCTTTTTATGGGTGAACAATATTGCATTGTGTATCCATACCACATCATTTTGTTAATCCATCTGATGATGGACACTTGGACTGCTTCCATCTTTTGGCAATTGTGAATATGCTGCTATGAACATCAGCATGCAAGTATCTTTTCAAGTCCCTACTTCCAATATTTTGGGGTATATACCTAGAAGTGGGATTGCTGGGTCATACGATAATTCTGTACTTAACTTTTGAGGAGCTGCCAAACCCATTTCCACAGTAGCATCACCATTTAAAACCTTCCAACAATGTGTAAGAGTTGCAGTGTCTCTGCATCCTTTGCCAATACTTATTATTGTTTTTTTTCAATAATAGCAATCCTAATGGGTGTGAAGTGGTATCTTATTGTGGTTTTGATTTGCACTTCCCTGAAAACCAGTGATATTGAGCATCTTTTCATTTGGTTATTGGCTATTTGTATGTCTTCTTTGGAAAATGTCTATTCAAATCCTTTGCCCATCTTCTAATTGGGTTAGTAGTCTTTTTGTTATTGTGTTGGTTGCAGCAGTCCTTTATACATTCTGGATATTATACTCTTATCAGCTATGGTTAGCAATTATTTTCTCCCGCTGTGTAGGTTTGTAGGTTTTTTCACTTTCTTGATAATATCTTTTGATGTACAAAAGTTTTTAATTTTGATGAAGTACATTTTATCTGTTTTTTCTTTTTTGTTCATGCTTTCATTGTCATATGTCTGGAAAATCACCACCAAATCCATAGTTATGAAGGTTTTTTCTAAGAATTTTATGGTTTTAGTTTTGTTTAGGTCCTTGGTCCATGTTTTAGTTTTCTAAAGCTGCCGGGATGCAATATATCAGGAACAGAATAGCTTTTAAAAAGGGAATTTATTAAGTTGCAAGTTTACAGTTTTAAGGCCATGAAAATGTTCAAATTAAGGCACCAACAACAGTTTACCTTCACTCAAGAAAAGCTGATGCCCTCCAGAACACCTCTGTCAGCTGGGAAGGCACATGGTGATGTCTGCTAGCTTTCTCTCTCAGCTTCTTATTTTGGAAGCCTTTCCTGGGGGTTTTCCTTCTGCATCTCCAAAGGTCCTTGGCTGTGTGGGCTCTGAAGCTTTTTCCGAAATAATTCCTTCTTAAAGGACTCCAGTAAGGAACCCTGCCTTGAATGGGTGGAGACACATCTCCATGGAAATTACCT
Source organism: Tamandua tetradactyla (assembly GCF_023851605.1). Lineage (NCBI taxonomy): Eukaryota > Metazoa > Chordata > Mammalia > Pilosa > Myrmecophagidae > Tamandua > Tamandua tetradactyla. The sequence goes on along the minus strand of NC_135353.1, from coordinate 23,858,161 downwards.
AATCAAAAAAGAGCCACCCACAGTTGGGTGGGTCATATCTCCATGGAAACAGCTTAATCAAAAGCTCTCACCCAGCAGTACTAAATCAGGGTTAAAGAACACAGCTTATGGTTTCAAACCAACACATTCTCCCCTCTGGACCCTGAAAAGACATGTTCTTTCCAAATGCAAAATACGTTCATTCTATCACAATGTCAGAAAGATTTAAACCATTTCAGTAACAACACAAATACAATACAAAGTCAGAAACAGTATAAAATCTCATCAAAGTCAGCCACAGGCACGATCTAGCCTAAGGCAAAATTCTCTGGCTGTGGACCTGTAAAATTGAGAACAAGTTTTCTGCTACCACACATAAAGAAGGGGCAATCATAGGATACATATTCCCTTTTCCATAGGGAGAAATTGGAAGGAACACAGGGGTCACTGGACCCAAACAGTTCTGAAAACCTGCAGGGCAAACTCCATTAGATTTCAAAGCCTGAGAGTCATTCATCCTCAGGGCTTTAGAAAGTGGCAGTCCCACCTTTTCCAAGGGCCTACGCAGAAGACTTGCTCTCTCCAAATAGTGGGGTGAGAATTGCAGCATTGAAGGACACTGGGGAGACCACTTTTTTCTGGGCTCCACCCTCTCCAAGCATCGAGGCAACAACCCCCTCAGAACAATGGGCTGGCAGCAAGGCTCTCCCCAATCTCCAAGGAATGTGCTCCACCCTCGCGAAGGCCTGGGACACCAAAACCCTTCCAGAACATGGAGGTGGAAGGCCACCCTCTGCTTTCAGGACAAACTCACCCTCTCCAAGTGCATGGGTGGATCCACTTTCCTAACCTGAGCTTTCTTGGCTTCAGACCTTGAAGTTTCCATGGTTCTGCTTTTGAAGTTATTTTTCCTTCAATTTGCCCCTTCTGTGTCCCTTTTAGCCCAGACTGCAATGGTTCCATTTATACGAATCCCACAGCATTCTTGTTGGTTTTCTATGTAGTAGACAAGGATCATACCCATCAAACAAGAGGACTTTCCACAAGTCCTTCCTGGATAACTCCATCTCCAATCCTGGCTTTTTCTGAAATGGCTGACTGTTTCCATGTTTGGTTAAATCCTCATGTGGGGCACTATTCTCTGGGGTCTCCCTTCCTGGAAGCCCAGGATTTTCCAGGCCATCAATTTCTGGTTTCTTTGTACCTGGGAGTTCAGTTCTCAGCTTATCTCTTTCCTGTCACAATTCCCTATAAGCTGCAAGGAGCATCCAGACTGCACTTTCCACATTTAATTTGGAAATCTGTTCAGCTAATTATCCCAGCTTGTGGCTTTTAAAATCTGCTTTCTATCCAAAACCAGTGGTAAATTTTGCCAAATTCTTTGCCACTTTAAAGCAAGGATCACCTTCTTTCCAGTTTGCAATAACACATGCATCATTTCTAAAGCATTATCAGAAGTGTATCCTTAGAGTCCACATTACTACCAGCAGTCTAGGCCTTCTCTATCAAGCATTCTAGGCCTTCTCTGTTAAGATCCTCACAACTCTTCCAGATTTTCCCCCTTATCCATTTAAAAAGCCATTCCAACATGTTTGGTATTTGCAAACTGCAGCAGCATCCCACTCCCTGTTTTAGTTTGTTAAAGCTGCCAGGATGGCTATATACCAGAAGTGGAATGGCTTTTTTTTTATTAATTAAAAAAAATAGCAAACAAACAAAAATATTAGCATATCATTCAATTCTACATGTACAATCAGCAATTCTCAATATCATCACATAGTTGCATATTCATCATTTCTTAGAACATTTGCATCGATTTAGAAAAAGAAATAAAAAGACAACAGAAAAAGAAATAAAATGATAACAGAAAAAAAAAGACTATACATACCATACCCCTTACCCTCTCTTTCATTTATCACTAGCACAGAAATGGAATGGCTTTTAAAAAGAGAATTTATTAAGTTGCAAGTTTACAATCTAAGGCCATGAAAACGTCCAAATTTAGGCTCCAGCAAGAGGTTACCTTCACTCAAGAAAGGCTGATGCCCTCCGGAACACCTCTGTCAGCTGGGAAGGCACATGGCAACATCTACTAGCTTTCTCTCCCAGCTTCTTGTTTTGTAAGGCTTCCCTGGGGATTTTCTTTCTGCATCTCCAAAGGTCTCTGGGTCTGTGGGCTCTGAAGCTTTTTCCAAAATAATTCCCTCTTAAAGAACTCCAGTAAGGAATCCCGCCTTGAAAGAGTGGAGACACATCTCCATGGAAACCACCTAATCAAAAGGTCCCACCCACAATTGAGTGGGTCACATCTCCATGAAACAGCTTAATTAAAAGATCCCACCCAGAAATACTGAATTAGGGTTAAAGAACATGGCTTTTCTGCATACACAACAGTTTCAAACCAGTGTAGTCCATTTACAGTTAATTTTTGTATATGGTGTGAAGTAAGGTCCGATCTCATTCTTTTGCATTTGGATAGCCAGTATTCCCATCATCATTTGTCGAAGAGATTGTTCTTTCCCCAATTAATATATTTGGCACTCTTATAGAAAATCAATCGTCCATAGATGTTAGGGCTCATCTCTGAACTCTCAATTCTGTTCCATGAGTCAATATGACTATCTTTGTGCCAATACCATGCTGTTTTGATTACAGTGACTCTGCAGTAAGCTTTGAAATCAAGACGTGTGAGACCTCCAATCTTATTCTTTTGCAATATTGATTTGGCAATTTGAGGCCCTGTTCTAGTTTGCCAGCTGCTGGAATGCAATATACCTGAAACCGAATGGCTTTTAAAAAGGGGAATTTAATAAGTTGCAAGTTAACAATTTTTAGGCCATGGAAATGTCTCAATTAAAGCAAGTCTATAGAAAATTCCAATCTAAGGCATCCAAGGAAAGATACCTTGATTCAAGAAGGCCGATGAAGTTCAGGGTTTCTCTCATCAGGAAAGGCACATGGCAAACATGATCAGGGTTTCTCTCTTGGCTGGAAGGGCACATGGTGAACATGGCATCATCTACTAGTTTCCTCTCCAGCTGCCTGGGAGGCATTTTCCTTCTTCATCTCCAAAAATCGCTGGCTGGTGGACTCTCTGCTTTGTGGTGCTGCGGTGTTCTCTACTCTCTCAGAATCTCATGCCTTTTTCTCTTGTAGTTCTCTAGCTTTTTCCAAAGTGTTCTTCTTTTTAAGGATTCCAGTAAAACCAGTCAAGATCCACCCAAATGGGTGGAGTCACATCTCTATCTAATCAAGTTTAATACCCACATTTGATTTGATCTTCTTGGAGATAATCTAATTAAAGGTTCCAACATACAGTGCGAAATAGCAGTTAAGAGAAACAGCTGCCTTTACAAAATGGGATTAGGATGAAAACATGGCTTTTCTAGGGTTCATACATCCTTTCAAACTGGCACAGGCTCCTTGCAATTTGGTATGAATTGAGGATCAGCTTTTACATTTATGCAAAAAAAAGGCAGGGATTTTGGTAAGAATTGTGTTGAATCTGTACATTGTTTTGGGTTGTATTGATATCTTAACAATAGCAATTCTTCCTATCCGTGAACACAGGCTGTCCTACTCAGTTCTTCTTTAATTTCTTTCAGCAGTGTTTTGTAGTTTTCATGTCTGAGTCTTTTCCCTCTTTGATTACATTTATTACTAAATATTTTGATCTTTCAGATGCTATTGGAAATGCAATTGTTTTAATTTCCATTTTGGAATATTCTTTGCTGGCATATAGGAAAAACTGAAACTGATTTTGGGGTATTAATCTTGTAGCTCACCACTGCTGAATTCATTTTATTAGCTCCAGTAGTTTTCTTGTAGATTCTTGGGACTGCTATATAAAAGATCATGTCATCTGCAAATAGAGATAGTTTTATTTCTTCCTTTCTAATTTGGTTGCCTTTTCTTTATTTTTCTTGCTTAATTTCTCCAGCTAGATATTTCAGTGCAATGTTGAATAGCAGTGGTGAAAAGCAAGCATCCTTGTCTTGTTCCTGACATCAGGTGGAAGGCTTGAAGTCTTTCACCATTGTCTATAATATTAGCTGTGCATTTTACATATATGTGCTTTATCATGTTGAGGAAATTATTTAGATACCTTTTGGTTAATGAAATCTTTCTTTACTTTCAGGTTTAAAAGACGAGTCTTAATTCAGTACCTTGAGAAGATACTAGAAAAAATAAATTCCCATCATCTCCTCAACAAAGTTAATCACATCAACAACAGATCAACATGTTATCGCAAAGACCAATGAGAACCCAGGACAAGTTTTCTGTGCTCTACAGTAGAATAGGATAGATATTGCTGAACCTTCCTAGAATGTAACAGTCAAGGGAGATGCTTTCCAGAGGCTAAGAAAAAGCTGTGAAGCCTCTTTAATTTTATGATTCTCTGTCAGTAAAAGCTGGGCTTTTGCCCTAAGAATTTCCTTTGAGTGTACAGTTTGTTGGGGTTTTTTAAATTTGTTTTCCCACCTGAGGAGGTTAAATTATTAATTCAGCAGCCTAAAATCAGTAAAAAAAAAAAGTGCTGCCCCTACCACAAGCAATAAGGGTTCACTCATCTGAACTTTGCCATTCTTGGCATTTCCAGAATGATTAGAGGCCACCTGCTAGTGTTCTTAGTATATCCTTTAGAAAGATAAGGTGTACTACAGAATCCAACTGGTTATCATCTGTGTGCTGAATAAAGTTTTCAACAATTTCTAGTTGTGCCTTTTAAACATGCAAGATTTAGCATAGTTTGAATCAATGAGTAAGGAAGCTGCTACTTGGGCTTTATTGAACAATAAATGCATCCCTGTAACTTATTTCTCTGCAGGAGGAGGCGGGTGCAGCCACCAAACAATCTACCTCCAGCTTGCTTCTGTATTTTCCAGAGACATTACAAACTGCACCTGAGGCTGCCCCAAGCCCCGGCATCTGTTCTTTGTATTATATACGATGAGGGCAATAAGTCTTCAGGTAGACTTGCACATTCTATTCTTTGGAAGCACTAAAAGAAAAACAAACTAATGTGTATTTTTTCCTTTAATGTTTATACAAAGGTTTATATGGAGCAATATTGATATGTTTTTATTAATTTGCAAAAATTTAAGTGTACAAACAAGATTTTGACTTGGCATATATATAATAAATCACTTTATTGATTTTCACAAGATCATCAATTCTGGAGATATTTCTAGCTATGCCTTTCTCATGATTTATTATTCCTTCCAGGAAAAATAGTGCACGTTTTTCTTTAAAAGCGTAAGATATGAACTTAAGGATATAAACTTCGAAACATCATTCACAGAAGAGTGATGCCAGTGAAAATGGTATTGTAGGTAACTCTAAGGAACCATTCCTACCCAGAAACACTGAATAAAACTGGCAAAAACTGTCAGAAACAACTTTATCAGAACTCTGGGAAATAGTCAAAGGTTTACAGAAATTAAGCAAATACTGAATCAGGAGAAAGACCACTGAAACACAGCCGGAAAGTCTTATGCAATTTAACTTACCCTTAGCCCAACCCCATCCCTGGCATGGTAACAGTCTGGAAGATGGCAGCCTGCATTCTTAAACGGGTCCTGGTACATGAGGATGCAGAGCAGACTTTTTCCCCAAGGATTTGTGTTTGACTTCAGGGGCTTGCCTCTGTTTCACCTCTGTGGGGACTCTCAGAGAGGAGAAGAAACAGTTATGTGTAGGATAATCCTCAAAAACCTTGAAAGATAAGTGAACAAACTGCTGCAGCCTAAGACAAAACAGTGGGCCAAACAACAGATACACCAAAAGTGTAGGAGGAAAATCTAGGAAGTGAGAAACTTTGAAGAATAAGGGCTTTGAAAAACTCCCATGTGTACTGGGAAATCTAGAAAGCCACACACGCGCCTGAGGAAAGACACACAGAGAAAAGATCACTGAGGATCAGAAGCTTTCATCTCTGATCTTTAGGCCCAGCACAAACTGGAAGTCACAGCTGAAGCAGAATTGTAAACAGCTACCTAAGCGCTGAAGGAGTGCCCAAACTCAGAGCCAATCTGTAAAGACTGTGAGAGTAATTCTATTTTTGCTCCAGGCATTTAAGGAGATTTCTGTTAAGCCATCAGCTGACTACCAAGGTAAAAGAACAAAGAGTTTAGACAGCACACACAACAAAAACCCTGGTCTCTTCAAAAATTGTTTAGAAAAGTCACTAAATGAATACAAGCCACGACAAGCAACAACAACAAGTTCTGAGGGGAGGAGAATATGATTTCCAGATTTACAACATAATATTGAAAATATTATTCAAAAAGTTTTCAAGAAAAAGAATATAATGAAACAAGAAAGTTTGGCCCATTCAAAGGAAAAAAGAAATGACAAAAACTGGGAAGTAAAAAAATTCTTAGAGATGAATGTAAATGAAATCTATCACAACTTATGGGATACAGTGAAAACAGCAATCACAAAGAAATTTGCAGCTATAAATGCCTACATTAAATAAAAAGAAAGATCTCAGCTCAATAACCAGCCTTTAGACCTTAAGAAACTAGAAAAACAGGAGTTAACTAAGCAAAGTTAGAGAAATCAAGGAAAAAATATATATTGGAGTAGTGATAAAATAGAGAATAGAAAAATAATAAAGAAATTCAGCAAAATCACAAGTTTGTTCTGTGAAAAGTTTAACAAAATGGACTAATCTTTTGTTAGACTGACTAGAGAAAAAGAAGACTCAAATTACTAAAACTAGAAATGAAAGTAAGAACATTTCTACCAACCTCATGGAAATAAAAGGAATTGTAAGAGAATGCTATGAAAATTATATGCCAACATATTAGAAAACCTAAACGAACAAATTCCTAGAAACACACAGACTATCAAAAGTGACTCAACAAGAAACAGAACATCTGAAGAGACATTTAAGTAAAGAGATTTGGTCAGAAATTGATGACTTCCAAGCACGTGGATTCACTGGTGAATATTACCATACATTTAACGAGTTAACATCAGTCATCAAACTCTTCCAAAAAGTATGAGGGAATAATTTCTAACTCATTCTAAGAGGCCAGCATTACCCTGAAACTGAAGTTAGACAAAGAAGCAACAAGAAAAAAAATTACAGACCAATACCCCTTGTAAATTTAGATGCAAAAAACCCTAACCAATATACCAGCAAACCCATTCTAGGAGTTTTGGAAAAGGATTATGCACCATAACTAATTGGGATTTACCCCTAAAGCGTAAGGGTGATTCAGCTCTTGAAAATCAATCAACGTAATATACACCTTAATAGATGAAGGTGAAAAAAATTGCACAATCATTACAATTGATTCAGTAAAAGCATTTGACAGAATCATTAATGATGAAAACACTCAATACACTAGTAATAGAAGGGAACTTCCTCAACTTGTTAAAAAGGCATCTATAAAAACCCTGCAGCGAATATTATACAAAATTGCAAATGACTGAAAGGGTTCCCTCTAAGATAAGGAAAAAAGACGAGGATACCAGTTTTCAATACTTCTATTCAGCATTGAACTGGATATTATAATCAGAGCAATGAAGTAAGAAAAATAATTTAAAAGCATCCAACTTTGAAAGGAAGAACTAATATATCACTATTTATGGGTGACATGACCCTATATAGAGAGAATACTAAAAACTTCACAAAAAAGTTAATAAACAAATTCATGTAAAAATCAATTGCAGGGGTAACTGCAGTCCCTGAATGAGAGGGGTTCTTCCTGCTGCAGACACGCAATGGACACACAGAAGGATGTGCAACCCCCAGAGCAGCAGTCAGTGATCTCTATCTGTGGAGAATGTCACGTAGAGAATGAAATAAAATCCAGGGACCCGACCAGATGCAGAGAATGTGGATTCAGAATAATGTACAAGAAAAGAACTGAAAGACTGGTAGGTTTTGATGCTCAATGATATGTGAATTCAGAGTAACATCTCCACTTATAGTTAGCGTCGCCATTAATGCTTCACATTGTTGGTATAGCTTTGGTTAGCACAACTCATCTTTTTTTTTACATGGGCAGGCACCGGGAATCGAACCCGGGTCCTCTGGCATGGCAGGCAGGCACTCTGCTTGCTGAGCCACCGTGGCCCGCACAGCACACTCATCTTTATGAATGCAACCACACATACACAATTTCATTGTATGACCACTTTAAATCATATTGTATTTAGATAGCTGTTAACACTTTGTATAAAGAAATTGTTCAATTACATGACTTATAATTTAATTTTATTGTATATTTAATCTGACACATGGTGAGGTAAGAATTGCTTTTCCTAAACCATACTTTTAATCAAAACCTAGAATCACTGGATCTTTTGTTTAAAATACTGGTTTCTGGGGCAACCTGAGGGTCTGATTAAGTATATTCTTTGGAAACTACTGTCCTATATCACCAGTTTACAGAGTTTGCAAACTCTGTAGTGTCATTTGGTACAGAGTATACCAGTGTACCTGCTGACTATGTGCATACACCATTTTGACTTTTATTTTTCATATATTACTTGATATAGGACTTCCTGTATTTCTAAATAATGTTTGGTTATTTTTAAGATCTTGGGAGAGGGAAATTAATTGTAATGGTTGTTCTCTGTAAGGCGAAATCAACTCCAAGTAAAGTGGGTGAAGCAGACACTCCAGTTGGGTGCACTTTCCTGGATATAATCATTCATTATGGTCAAAAATCTAATTTCAGAATATAAAGAGAATGGGGATCAGTTTACACTAAAATTTATTGGATAAATGTTTAAATCTTTTGCCTTGATTTTAGGAACATGGAATTAATGCTCTCACCTGTACTCCAGCTATTCCAAGATTCCGTCATTATGAAAAGTCATATTGGCCTCCTTAACATAGGGTTTAGGTATATTCCAACTTTATTAATAGCCATGCCTGTCACTTTTTAAAGAATACTTCCTAGATCCAGGCTTTCCTTTATCTGTGACTTTTATAATTTTGTGGTTCTGGTATGTTTCTTCTTGACCTTACCCTTTTCAGATGAGGAAATACTAATAAATATGCTACCTCCTTACAATAGCCTCTTAAACAAATAAATCCCAAGTGTAATGTAGTTATACTTTTCTTTACTGTTCTAATTCATCCTAGATATTTTGTGTATTGATCGTTTATTTGAATATCGTTATTTGGTTAACTAGGCAGCATGGTTTAATGGAAAAATATTACAACTGGAACCCAAGACCTGTTTTCAATCAGTCACCCCCTTCATCTATAAGATGGAAGTAATATGACCTCTTACCTACCTGGATATTTTTATGAAAAAAGAAGAAAATATATGTAAAATTGCTTTTGAAAGTTTCTTTTGAATAGTACTCTATAAATATAAAAATCAGTAAATTTGAGCTTGAAATCGATATACAACTTGGCCCCTAATAAACTCCTTAACCACAACTGTGGACACTAAATGGAACTTAAAATTGTGTAAGTTGCAGCTCTGCCAAGAATACAGACTCCAGCCAGAGAGATGTGGGTTCAAATCCTGGCTTTACCGCTTACTGGATGTGTCACTGAGGACAAAACATTTGACCACTGTGAGCCTTGAATTTTTCTTTTAAAATGGGAGATGATTACATTTACGTTACACAATAGTTGTGAGCATTAAATTCAATGATTTTAAAAACCAACTTCTTCCTATGAAAGATGCTCAACATGATCCATGTGAGGAAATGCAAATTAAAAGCATAATGGCATTAAACTTCTTGCCCAGTAGGTTGGCAATTGTATTTAAAAAGAACAGAAAGTAAGAAACTACTGTGAGGAAGTCAAGAAATAAGAACTCTCATACCTTGCTCGAGGGAATGCAAAACGATGCAAACACCAGGGAGTACACTTCAGAGGTTCCTCAAAAACTTAAACACAGAATATTCATATGCCCCAGCAATTAAAATTCTTGGTATATGCACAAAAGAATTGAAAGTAGGGATGCGCACTAATATTTGTACATGAATGTTGAAAGCACAGTTATTCATATTAGATAAAGGTAGAAATTATCTATGTGTACTCCAACAGATAAACAGGTAAAATAACATCATATATGCATCCTAAGGTCTATTTCTCAGCCATAAAATGGAATGGTGTTCTGATAAAAGTGATAACAGGATGAACCTTGAAATCATCTTGTTCAGTATGTTCGTTTGAAACTGTTATGGACCCCAGAAAAGCTACGTGCTCTTACTCATGATCCAATCTTTTAAGGCAGCCATGGTTTTTTTAACCCTGATCGAATATTGTAGGGTGTGATGTTTTGAAGTTGAACTGATAGGACTTATTGTTTTGATTAGGTTGTTTCCATGGAGACATGACACATCCAGTTGTGGGTATGATAATTTGATTAGATGAAGATGTGACTTTGGCCATTCAAGGTAGGTCTTGAATAGTTTACTGAAGTCCTTCAAAGAGCTGACACAATGCTCAGATGCAGATGTTTGGAAATGCAGAAGAAAATACAAGGACCTGCAGAATCTGCCAGAGACTTTTGAAACCAAAAGCTGGGAGAGGAGCCCGGTAGACATTGCATTTGCTGTCCCATGAGATGTTAAGCATCTCAGCTTTGTGCTGGAGAAGCTAAGTGAGGGCCAACAGATGCTTAGGGAAGAAGTCACTGGAATCAGATGCGCAAAGCCATGAATCAGAAGCAAGGATCTCAAACGCCAGCCATGTGCCTTCCCAACTGACAGAGAAATCCTCGATACTATTTGGCTTTTCTTCAGAGTCAGGGTATCTTTCTCTGGACATCTTAGTTTGGGCATTTTAAGGTCTTAAAACTGTAAACTTGTAACTTAATAAATCTCTTTTATAAAAGCCACTCCATTCTTGGTATTTTGCGTTCCAGAAACATTAGTAAACCAAAACAGATTTTAGTACCAGAGAAGTGGGGTGCTGCAGCTTGCAAATACCAAGCATGTTGGAATGGCTTTTTACATGGATAAGGGGAAGGTTCTGCAAGAATTGTGATATACTTGATAGAGAAGACCTAGACTGTTTTGAAAGGACTGTTGCAAGAAGTATAGACTCTAAAGACACTGCCAATGAGGTCTTAGACAAAAATGATGAATGTCTGTTGCAAACTGGAAGAAAAGTTACTCTTGTTTCAAAGTGACAGAGAATTTGGCAAAATTAAGTAATGGTGCTGGATGGAAGACATAATTTGAAGGCAAAGACATGGGATACCCTTTCCACGTGGATCTGTGGTTCTACTTTCCTGGCCTAAGATTTCTTGGCCTCAGACTTTAGCTTCCATGGTTCTGCCTTTGAAATCATTTTTCCTTCAATCTGTCCCTTTTTTCCCATAATGACAGTGGTTTTATTCATACAGATCACACAAAAAAATTGTTGGTTCAGCATGTACCATAGAGGTATCAAAGCCATCAGACAATAGGACCTTACACAAGTCCTTCCTGGATAACTACATCTCCAATCCTGACTTTTTCTGAAATGGCTGACTGGTTCCATGTTTAGTTACATCCTCATTAGGGGTCTTAGCCTTTAGAGTCTCAATTTCTGGAAGTCTGAATTTTTCAGACCTCCAATTTCAGGTTCCATTTACCCAAGGGTTCAGTTCTTAACTCACCTTTTTTGTCACATTTTATTACAAGCTGAAAGGAGAAACTTGGCTGCATTTTTCACATTTAGTTTGAAAATTTCCTCAGCTAAATATTCCATGTCTTTGCCATCAAATTATGTCTTCTATCCAGCACCATTTTCCTTTTTGTGAAAAATAACATATATACTCAAAAACAAACACAATAAATTTGAAAGCACAGTACAACAGTTAGTTGTAGAACAGATTTTGGACTTTGGATGATTACAATTCCAGAATTTTAGGTTTTTACTTCTAGCTGCTCTAGGAAACTGAAGACTAGAGGAAATATCAATGATATCAGTGTAATGTTCAATATCATACTTGTTTGTTAAACCCTACCTTCTCTGTATAACTGCATCATCACCTTTGATCTTTCTATCCCATTCTAAGGGTATTTGGGCTTTGGCCATGCTAACTTTTTCAAGTTGGAAGGGGCTGTCAATAATATGGTGTAGGGAGATGGAATTAGCTGATGCTCTGGAGAGGCTGGGCCCTTTAACTGTCAGGACTTACCTGGTCCAGGGACCCATCTGGAGGTTGTAGGTTTCTAGAAAGTTACCCTAGTGCATGGAACCTTTGTGGAATCTTATATATTGTCCTATGTGTACTTCAGGATTGGCTGGAATGGTTTTGGTTGAGAATGACAAATTATGATAGGTAGCAATGTCTAACTGAAGTTTGTGTAAGAGTGACCTCCAGAGTAACCTCTTGACTCTATTTAAACTCTCTCTGCCACTGATACTTTATTAGTTACACTTCTTTTCCCCCTTTCGGTCAGGATGGAATTGTTCCAGGGCGGGAATCATTCCTGAGAGTCATCTCCCATGCTGCCAGGGAGACTTTCACCCTTGGATGTCATGCCCCACATAGGGGGAAAGGAAGTGATTTCACTTACAGAGTTGTGCCTAATGAGAGTGAGGCCACATCTGAGAAACAAAAGAGGTCCTCCAGAAGTAACTCATAGGCTTATCCATGTGTAGGCTAAGCTTCTCTGTTACCTACAGAAGCTTCACAAGAGTAAGCCTCAAGATCAAAGGCTTGGGCTATTGATTTAGGTGTCCCTAATGTCTAACACAATATCAGGGGATTTCCTGATGATAAAGTTTAATAGTTCCAATTTTTTTTCTCCCATCCCTCAAGGGACTTTGCCAATACTTTTTGATTATCTGCCTAATATATTCTAGGATGTATTGAGGCATTGGATGTAACCTTTTGATTAAGTTATTTCCATGGAGATGTGACACACCCAGCTGTGGGTATGACCTGTTGATTAAATGGTGATGTGAGTCCAGCCACTCGAGGTGGGTCTTGATTAGTTTACTGGAGTCCTTAAAAGAGCCAACACAGAAGTGAGATGCAGAAGTTTGGAGATGCAGATGAAAATACCAGAAGGACCCACAGGATCTGCGAGAGTCTTTTGAAACTAGAAGCCAAGAGAGGAACCTAGCAGACATTACATGTGACATCCCCTGAGCAAGCAAGAACCCAGAGTTTTGTGCTGGAGAAGCTGAGGGCCCACAGAAACTTAGAGTGGAATCAGAAGCACAAAGCAATGAACTGGGAGCAAGGACCTCAGATAGCAGCCACGTGCTTTCCCAGCTGACAGAGAAATCCTGGATGTCATTTGGCCTTTCTTCAGAGTCAAAGTACTTTCTGTGATGCCTTAGTTTGGACATTTTTAAGGTCTTAGAACTGTAAACTTGTAACTTAATAAATCCCCTTTTAAAAGCCATTCATTTTCTGGTATATTGCATTCCAGCAGCATTAGCTAACTAAAACATTCAGCCAAGTAATTCAGACAGAAATGGACAGACAGTATATACCTTTACTTACATGAAATGCCTAGCATATGCATATTCATATAGTGAGAAAGTGGATTACATTTTACTGAGGGTGGTAGAGGGTAAAAGGTGTGTCAGTGCTTAGTGGGTGCAGAGTTTTTGTTTAGGATGGTGGATCTGTGTGAAGAATGGGTGGTGATGGCAGCACTACATTGTGCATGTAATGGATTCCTCTGAATTCTATGCTGGAAATGGTTAAAAGGGAAACTTATGTTGAATATATGCTACCAAGTTTAAAAAATAATAATTGGGATGGTTTTTAGCTACTATTTGTGTTTGACTATTTGATTATTTGTTCTCTAGAAATAAATTTAGGCACATTGTTTAAAAATATGAGAAAAACCCACATTTCTAGTAGGGACTCAATAAATAGTAGCTATTATATCTGTTCAAACAACACAGTTGTGCATCAGTAGCTTCCGTCTTTCCATTCAAAATACAGCCCCAGGTCCCTGCTTTATCTTTTAAAGAAACTGAAGGAATAACTCTAATATGTACTCTTCTCTCAAGAAGAAAAGAATTAAAGAAAAAGTTCATAATTTGAGCAGAAATAAAAGTAATTATCCTTACCTTCTTATCTTGTTTAACTCGAATACCAGAAGCATGACGGCGTTTTCATAGATCTTGAGCAATCTTTCTAGGTTGAGAAGTCTTCACTGTTACCTATTAGTGGGACTCTAACACTCTAAAGGGAAAGTGGTAGATCATCAGAAAAGAAACTGGGGCTATACAGCCGAAGTGTAGGATCGTTTTGTGAGGTCAGGATCATACACTGTTGTAGCAATGTGTATCTCAGCACCAAAGACAGTTTAGAATCTGAAACTAGCATCATCATGTTGTAGAATCTAGAATCACCGCCCTTCCACTCAGGCTGTACTAAGTCCACCAGCCCTCCTGCCTACAGGCACAAATAACTAGCAACTCCCTTACCCTTCAAGACAGGTATGAGAATGCGCTGACCCCTCGTCTTACATCATCCCAACTCATAAAACCATCACTGCTCTTTCTTAGGCTCCATGGAGGTCTCCTGACATGTAGAGAACCCTGGATGATCAGCCTTAACCTCTTTCATCATTCAATTAATTTACAGGCTCTTCTCCCACAAAAGTCCCCTCACACACAAAACTTGGTGTATAACGTTAGGATGTGGGGCAGGAAGAGATTTGCTCATGTAAGTGGACAGATGAGCCCGTTTAAAAAAAGAAAAAAAAAACCTGTAAGGAGGTCTTTTTAAAAATATTTTTATTGTAAACATCAAACAAACATACAAACATTCTTGACATACAACCATTCTTGACATGGTTACAATCAATGGCTCACAATATCATCACATAGTTGTGTATTCATCGCCATGATCATTTTTTTGAACATTTGTATCTCTCCAGCAAGAGAAATAAAAAAGAAAAAACTCATACATGCTATACCGGGTAAGGAGGTCTTTGAGGCAGCTACAATTATCCTAGAAAGGGACTCATTATCTTCGTGTAAATGAGGAATTCTCTATTGCACTCATCATGGTAGGCAGTGGGATATATACTGTTACGGTGTGCAGTCCCCAGAATGTATAGACCTAGCTGCTGCCACTTCCCATCTGAGTAAACGTGGCACACTGTCAAATGCTTACAGTCACTTTCCATGTCCATCAAATTGTCATAAGGCTGTATCTATTTTCTGTGGCTATTTTGAAGATCATAAGAGTCAAGTCTGGGCATGTAGTGTACATGCTGATTAAACCTCAATTCCCATAACGTTGAGTCTGAGAAAAATAAACTTGTAGCCTTCTGGATTCAGTGAAAATAAGCATCCAAAACATTATAGTATTATAAAATAACTAACTACATTACAACGTTCCCATTGGAGAATTTCTGTTTGCTCTCCCTGTCTGAATTATAATCCATCCACAAAACATTACATCCTCTTGAAATATTGTCTTTCGAGTATGTTAATGAAAACACCAAACCCTGAGATTTCTAAAATGTGTGGGATGACCAGATGGATCATAGATTTGCTCCGGGGCAGCCATGGAGGTGAGCAGCTGAGAGCCCCCTTCCTGAAAGTAATGACGGATCTACTGAGTGGAGTGCAGTTACTTGAAAGCCTCTAGCCTCATTGCCTTTGGGATCTGTTGCAGCTTGGAGTTGAGGCCAGGCACTTCCAAGGTTGTCTAAAGAGAGTGACTGATGAGTTGGAGTCTCTGAGGACACCTCAATTAAGCAGAGACCAAGAGCATGAAGAATGGGGAATGAGTGTTTGAGGCAGAGGGCACAGCACCTGCGAAGGCCAGGAGTGGGCCTGCCATATTTGAGGCACAAACAAGAGGCTGGTGTGGCTAGAGCATAGGGATGGAAGAGAAAGGCAGGAAGTACCACATGGGGTTGGAGGTACAGAGGGAACACAGCCCTTCAGGGCCCTTCCAGGGAGACATTTGTCAGACTGTCATGGATGAAGGATTCAGAGATACATTTTAAGGGGTTCAAAACACAAGTTTGTGCAGCCTCTGGCTGACTGCATACCAGACCTTTGGTAGAAGGCGACTATACATATTCTTCCTCACACATTACCTTGGGATCACTTTTACTCATCTCCCTCACAAAGACATGCTCAGCACTTGGGACTCTTCAAATGGAATACCAACTATATACATAATTTTATGTTCTTTAAGCACTGGTTCAGAAATTCTTCAATTATGATTTTGAGATTAGTACATTTAAAAAAAAACCCAATAGTGAAAATACACTTTCAGCAGAATATGGCTTTAAGTGGGAGCCAGCCGGACATCTGTTGGAGAAACTACATGGGGACTTTAATTCTAGGCCACAGGAGATGTTCTGCTTTTAATGTAAAAGCACTTTTGATAACCACCCAGTTATGCTATGGCATGTAAGCCAAGATGGGTTATTTGCCAGCAGTTAATTTTACCCACCTCACATAGCTGGTCCAAAAAGTATTAGCTGGTTCCACTAGCCCTGTCTGTCTGTTCTTCCCTGACCATAAGCAACTGGCTTTGTCATTTATTGACTGCGTGCCCTGGTCACCACCTCATCTGCCTTGGCCTTAAATTCCACAACAGGAAGATGGGGTGACTTGTCCTACTTGATGAGGAGGACAATTCAGGAGAATTGAAGGAGGTTACACGTGGAAGGTTCCTGCACTGTGTCAGACAGAGCTGGCATAAGAAAATTGGGGGGATAATAACGATCGTGATGATGAGTGATTATGGTTGGTTCCTTAGACACATGTCACAACTACAGAGAAATTGACTATAATGAATTCGAAATATACAAGAAGAGTCTTCAACATTGTGGAAGAGGCATATGGCAGCTTACAACAGTCGAAATGTCAACACGCCTTTGGAGTCAGGCTGGCAGTCTTGATTTCACATGACGGGCCTTAACTTTTATGCAGAATTTCTCCTCTCTAAGGTGAATTGGTTTTCTGAGTATGTTTCCTTGACAGTAGACTTTCTTGATATGGGTGCATGTTTTCAGAAGTAAGGACATCCTTTCTCATTCGACTACTTTAATGTTGCAGATATTTCAAGAATCATGCGATTTTATTTGTGGTTTCTTGAACCCTGATGAGAATCACATGGTTCTTGGAGATGAAATGGGTTTTTTCATGCAGTTAAGTCCTTGTACTTTTATTCTTTAGAACTAAACTTCTTTAGGAATCTAGTTTCCCTTTTGTGCAGTACAGTGCCATTACTCTGTAGTGGTTAAGATCATGGGTTGTGCAGTGAGGCACATCTATGTTTCAATCTGGATTCAGCTACTCATCAGTTGTCTGATATTGGATAAGTGTGTAGCTTCCCAGGGCTGTTGAAGCAAAGTGTCACAAACTGGGTGGTATAAAATAATAGAAATGTATTGTTTCGCAGATTTGGAGGCTAGAAGTTTTCAATCAAGGTATCAGTAGGATCATGTTTCCTTCCACATCTATGGAGAAAAATCTGTTCCCTGCTTCTCTCCTGCCTTCTAGCAGTGGCTTGCAAGCAATACCTCTTGTTCTTCCCTTTGGCTGCCCATGTCCAAATTTCTTCTTCTTATAAGGACACCTATCATGTTGAATTAAGGGTACACCAAGTTCAGTGTGACCTCAGTTTTGCCTAGTTTCATCTATAATGGCTTAGTATCCAAATAAGTCCACCTTTTGAGGCACTTGAGATTAGAACTTAAACATATCCTTTGAGGGGACACAATTCAATCCTAAACAGCAATTATGCACTCCCTCCAAGGCTCAGTTTCTCAAGCTTTCAGCTGGACCTAAATATCCCTAGCATGTATGGTTACAATATGCCCTGTAAGGTTTCAGAATAGTTTGGGACCTGTGATCCCTTTTTTCCTTCCAATTTCTCCCTATTGGAATGGGAATATTAATTATATGACTGTCCTTCCATTTTATTGGAAGCAGATAACCCATTCTCCAGGTTTCGCAGGACCACAGATGAAGAGGAATTATGCCTCAAGACAGACCACGCCTTCAGCCAATTTTGATGAGACTATATACTTAATATTGTTACCGAAATAATTTTAGGCTTTTGTGATCTTGTGTTTGAATGAATGTATTTTGCATAAGGAAAGACATGTCTCTTTGGTGTCCAGAGGATGGAATATGGTATATCTCCCAGAACATCATGATCTTAAACCTACTACATTCTTATGTGTGTGGGCCCATTGTAAATGGGATCTTTTGATAAGTTTACTTCAGTTGAGGCACGTTCCAAGGTTGGTGTCAATCCTCTTACTGGAGTCCTTTATAAGAGAATGAAATTCAGATAAAAAGAGATTTAATTGCTTCAGCAATGAAAAAGCAATGAAACACGGAAGAGAAGGGAAGGGAAGGACCAACAGATGCCACCAGGTGCTCCTCCATATGACAGAGGAGTCCAGGATCACTGGCAGCCAGTCTTGAGGAAGAAAATCTCATCTTGATGATGCCTTGATTTGGACATTCTCATGGCCTGAAAACTTCAGCTTTTAAGTTAAGAATTCCTATTGTTAAAGCCAACCCATTTTATAGTATCTGCTTTCATCAGCTGAACAAACTACAACAATTTCAAATTTATAAAAACCTACTAAATGGTAGGCTTATATCTAAGCATGAAATAACAATGAAGAAAAAATGTCTTATTGATCTTACTTTCCAGCTTGGAGATAAAGACAATAAACAACACAGAAAATGCCAGGTAATAGTGAGCACGTCACAGAAATTTGAAATATGGTTATGTGATAGTAAGTGAATTGATGGCACTTTTAATATGATAGTCAGGGAAGGCTTCTGGAGTAGGAAACACTTAAACTGAGAACAGAGAAGGGGGTTTAGATCAGTGCCTTGGTCATTTAGTTCTGTTATGAAGGTCCCCAGCTTCTGCAGAATACCCACCTCACTGACTCAGAGCAACAAGAATGGACAAAGGTTTTAATCTGTCCTCGTGGGAATCCATTTCATGGTCGTGATTTTAGACAGCTAGTGATTGTCTCTTTCTGAATGGATGCCTATCCTGCTACAGCATCAGATGGTGAGATAACAAACTTATACATAGGTACACACATATAAAATGTATGTATTTAAAGCCATATATATTAATATCTCCACCCAGTTCTGCTTTTCTGGTTGAAGGTTGACGATACAGGTTTTGGGTCAGAGAGTGGTTGCAAAGGAACAGAATCTTAAACATGAGCTTTCTGAACTGGTTCTGGGTCTTTTAGATTTTTTTCTTTAATCTGATTAGATTTAAAGGCATTACCAACCTTATCTCCAGTGGTTAAAACTTTGCTGGTGAAGTTTTAACACACTCAGTGGCCACCACTTAGTTTTTGCCCCCTCTTTCCTTTGCCTCTCTTACTTGTTTGCAAGCAAATGGTTAGTATGTTTCCATTGTTGCTGTTTGCATGCAGGTGTTTGGTATATTTCCGTTTCTCAAGAGACCACAAGCAGCTGGGTGAGATGCTAAATCTGCAGGGGAGATGTTAAAGTACAACCAGCACCAAATACTTTCCAGAGCCCAAACATTGCTTGATTAATGGTTTTTGCATATTAACAGGGCCCTACACCCTTAGGTGCATGAAAACCCACATTCAGGCAGCACAAATATCTCTCATTGGAACTTTTAGGCTGTGTAGGTAATAAAGCAGTCATTTGCTGAAAGTCTCCATTGTGCCCGAGCCTGTGTTCCCATGTGTGCTGGTTTGAAAGGATGTATGTACCCTAGAAAAGTCATGTTTTAATCCCAATCAGTCTTGTGAGAGCAATGGTTTCTTCTAATCCCTATTCAGCACTATAGATTGGAAGCTTGATCAGGTTATCTCCAAGGAGATATAACTCAATCAATTGTGGGTATTAACCTTGATTAGACGGAGATGTGTCTCCACCCATTCTATGTGTATCTTGATTAGTTTACTGGAATACTATAAAAGAAGAGACATTTCAGAGAGAGTCTCTTTTTGAGAAAGAGGAGAGAGCTGCAGAACCACGACAGAAGGATGAGAGAACCACAGAGTCCACCAGCCAGTGACCTTTGGAGATGAAGAAGGAAAACGCCTCCAGCGAGCTTCATGAAGCAAGAGGCCGGGAGAGAAAGTTAGCAGACACCGCCATGTTCGCCATGCGCCCTTCCAGCTGAGAGACAAATGCTGACTATCATTGGCCTTCTGGAACCAAGGTATCTTTCCCCGGATGCCTTAGATTGGACATTTCTATAGACTTGTTTTAATTGGGACAGCTTTACAGCCTTAAAACTGTAAACTCGCAACTTATTAAATTCCCCTTTTTAAAAGCCGATCCACTTGTGATACATTGCATTCCAGCAGCTAGAAGACTAGAACACCAGGGAACAATGTACAGCAGCTCTCTGTACAAAGGGAACCTGTAGTCCATGTCAGGAGGTGAAAAAAAAGTTCCCCTGATTTTCACCTTTAGATACCTATAATCAAGTATTTATAAAAGTCAAAGCTCTGAGTGACCAAATATAGACTTTTTCAGAATATTTTATTCAAAGTAAAGCCTATAGCATAATGCCATCAACATGGCAATGTAAGACATCCCCTGGAAAAGTACCCCCTCATAAGAAAAGTACAAATCCCAATTGCATGGCACTCTGAACGATAGTAGATTCTGGAGAACAACTCCACAAATGCTGAATTAAAGTAAAAGAAAGATAATCTCCAAGTTCAGAAGGTTATTTCCATCCTGGACTCACCAGTCTGGACCCCTCTGTTTCACTGAGGCCACATAGTTTGGGAGTTAGGCAGAAGCAGCACAGCCAGGAGCCATCCAGCTGTGGGTGCATGTTATAGAGCCATGCACAGCAGCAAGTTAGAACCCTCTGAATATCCAGGCACAAAGACCCAAGGCCTTGGAAATCAGGGAAGAACACAAGCGGTTCAGTCATGCTTCATAGAAAGGGCCCCTGGCGGGGAGGTGGGTGGTGGTGGAGAGACCTCAACAGGGCTGTTGGCAAGAGGTGTACACACTCAATCCAGTCTCTGTTTACTGGGCCTCCTGAACCAAAAAATGGACCTTTTTGAATTTATACACCTTAGTGGACTGACCCCATTTGGGTAACTTAACAGGGAAGAAACCAGAGGTAACCTCACCGGAAAAAGGAAGGGGAGGGACTGGCTTGCTGTAAGAAAGCAGCATAATTATAAGTAAGCTTAGCTTCTCCTTTGCAGGAATAAGTTTCATAGGGGCAAACCCCAAGATCAAGAGCTCAGTCCCTATTAATTTTGTTGTTCCCACTGCTTGAGAAAATATCAGGAATTCCCCAAATCAGAAACTTGAATATTTCCTCCTTTCTCCCCGGTTCCTCAAGGGAACTTTGCAAATACTTCTTTATTCACTGTCCACATTACTCTGAAATATATCTGGGGCATCACACTAACCTGTACAAACCAACAGGACGTCACACCATATTCAAAATTCCATGTACTTACAATATTCAACTAAACGGATCATGATCATACAAGTTAAATCAGGTAATGCAGTACCCAAAATACAAATTTTGCACAAAATAAATATCTCTCCCTTTGATCTCACACAGAAGTTGAAGTTTTAAAATATTGGCCAATTGATTGTTGACAAGGCTGCCAAAAATGTTGGTGAAAACTGGATACCTATACAAAAAGGGACAAAAGTGGACTTCTATCCAGCAACTTATACAAAAATTAAACATAATTGGCACTGGAAGAATGGGACATCTATTTTTAAAAGGATGAAAGTGGACCTCTATCCAACACCTTATACAAAAATTATTTCAAAATGGATCAAAGACCTAAATATAAGAACCCCAACAATAAAACTCCTAGAGGTAAATGAAGGGAAGCATCTTCAAGATCTTGTGGGTAGTTTCTTAAACTTACATCCAAAGCACAAGCAGGGAAAAAATAGATAAATGGGACCTCTGCAAAATTAAATCCCTTTATGCTTTAAAGGACTTTCTCAAGAAGGTGAAAAGGCAACCTATTCAATGGGAGGAAATATATGGAAACCACATATCTTATAAAAGTTTAAATATCCAAAATATATAAAGAAATCTTACAACTTAAAAATAAAAAGACAAACAACCCTATGAAAATGGACAAAAGGAGCCTCGCAGAGCTTGGATTTGGCTGTGGCCAGACAAAATTTGAGATAAGCAGAGAGACACAGGGAAGCCTGGCATGGTAGCCAATCTGAAGCCGTATGCTCAGCTCATGGGTCAAGAGATAATAAGCCCATCAGATGTTGCCAGACTCAAGGAGATGTAAACAACTTCTGAGGACGAGTATGTGAACAAATAGCGCCATCTGCTGGGCAGGCCGGAAAATGCAAGGGAACTCCAGGGCTTTTCAGAGCCTCTCCAGACTTATCCCAGGCCCATAGGACCTGGTTTACACCCGTCATGGGAAGCTGGTCCTGTTTAGGTTAACCCAACCGTCAAAGCAGTTCCCTAATACAAACTCAGGCAACAACCTAACCATAGACAAGAGAGAAAATCAACCTTCAGAATAGACCCATCAAGATAATCAGATGACCAGATACAGCAAAAAACCACAAGGCATACTGAAACCCAAGAATAAATGACCCAGTCAAAGGAACAGATCAAAAAAGTCAGAGGAGTCAAAGAATCTGGAAAAACTAATCATAGATGTGCAAACAAATCTCCTGAATCAATTCAAAGGAATGAAGGAAAATGTGTATAAAGAGGAAAAGAATACTAAGAAGAGACTAGAAGATCCTAAAGAAAAATTTGAAAGAATACATAGAAAATAGCAGATATTATGGAAATAAAAGACACTGTAGATGAAATTAAAAATATACTGGAGACACACAGCAGGAGAGTTGAAGAGGTGGAAGAACACATCAGCATGCGAGAACACACAGCAACAGAATTTGAATAGGCAAAAGAAGTAGAGAAAAATGGAAACACACGAGCAGGGACTCAGGGAAATGTTTGACAAAACAGAGCACACAAATACACACATCATGGGTGTCCCAGGAGAAGAGAAAGGAAACAGACCAGGAAGGATATTCAAAGAAATAATGGCTGAAAATTTCCCAACCCTTATAAAGGACATGATTCTGCAAATCCAAGAAGCCCAACACACTCCAAACAGAATAAATCTGAATAGACCCACTGCAAGACACATAAAAATCAAACTGTCAAATGCCAAAGAGAAGGAGAAAATTCTGAAAGCAGCAAGAGAAAAGCAATTCACCACCATACAAGGGAAGCCAAATAAGACTAAGTGCTGATTTCTCATCAGACACCACGGAGGTGAGAAGGCAGTTTAAAATATTCACAGATAAGCTAAACTGGGAGCATTTGTAAATAAGAGACTGGCTGTTCTAGTTTGGTAGCTGCCTGAATGCAACACACCAGAGACGGATTGGCTTTTAATAAAAGGGGATTTATTTCATTAGTTCTTCAGAGGAAAGACAGCTAACTTTCCAGTAAGGTCCTTTCTTACGTGGAAGGCACAGGAAGATCTCTGCTGGCCTTCTCTCCAAGCCTCTGGGTTACAACAACTTTCCCCTGGGTGTTTTCTTTCTGCATATTCAAAGGCATGGGCTGAGCTGCGAGTGCTGAGATGAGGCATGCTGAGCTGCTTGGGCTGTGCTACATCGAGCTCTCTCATTTAAGCACCAGCCAATTAAGTCAAACGTCTTTCATTGCAGCAGGCACGCCTCCTAACTGACAGCAGATATAATCAGCAACAGATGAGGTTCACATGCCATTGGCTCATGTCTGCAGCAATAGAGCTAGACACCTTCACCTGGCCAATTTGACATGTGAACCTAACTACCACACTGACCCTATGAAAATTATTAAAGGGAGGCCTGACAAATGAAAAAAAAAAAAAAAACAGGAGAAAGAGATCTGGAGTAATCAAGGGTAACATAAAGGATAAAAAGAGAGAGATAAAAATGGATCTGACAAATAAAAATGAAAGGATAAGATGGTTGAATCAAGAACTTCATTTATTGTAATAACTTGGAATGTTAATGGATTAAAATCCCCAATCAAAAGGCAAATATTGGCAGAATGGATTTAAAAGTATGATCCCTCTATGTGCTGTTTGCAAGAGACACATCTTAGACCCAAAGATGCAATATGTTGAAAATAAAAGGATGGAAAAAGAAATTCTATGTAAGTAGTAACCAAAAGAAAGCTTGGGTAGCTAGACTAATATGAGACAAAATAAACTTTAAATGCAAAAATTTTATAAGAGGTAAAGAAAATTTTATAAGAGGTAAAGAACACCAGTATGTGATAAAAAGGTGCAATTCAACAAGAAGAAATAACAATCATAAATATCTCTGCTCCTAAAACCAAGGTGCCCCAAAGTACATGCGGTACACACTTGCAAAACTCCCATAATGGTGGGAGACAACACTCTCTCCAATAGCCAGAAGAACTAAACAGAGTATCAATAAAGAAACAGAGAACTTAAATAATATGATAAATGTACTAGACCTAAAAGACTTATACAGAACACTGCATTCCAGAACATCATTATACATATTCTTAAGTACTCATAGAATATTCTCCAGAATAAACGATATGCTGAGGCACAAAACAGGATTTACTAAATTTAAAAAGATTGAAATTATACAAAGTACTTTCTCTGATGATAGTGGAATGAAGCTGGAAATGAATAACAAACGGAGAACCAGAAAATATACAAATATGTGGAGGTTAAACTACACCCTCTTGAAGAACCAGTGGGTCAAAGAAGAAATTGAAAGAGAAATCTGTAAATATCTTGAGACAAATGAAAATGAGAACACAATGTATCAAAACTTATTGTGTGCAGTGAAGGCAGCACTGAGAGGGGAATTTATAGCCCTAAATGCCTATGTTTAAAAGGAGGAAAGAGATAAAATCAATTACCTAGCTGAACAACTGGAGAACTGGGGAAAGAATGGAAACTAATCCCAAAGCAAGCAGAAAGAAAGCATAAACAAAGATTAGAGCAAAAATTAATGAAAAGGAGAATAAAAAACAACAGAGAGAATCAACAAACCAAAGGTTAGTTCTTCAAGAAATGCAATAAAATCGACAAACCTTTAGCTAGCTGACAAAGACAAAAAAAGAGAAGCTGCAAATAAATAAAATCAGAAATGAGAGAGGCGGGTTGTGTTAGTTTGTTGAATGCTTCCAGAATGCAACATACCAGAAATGGGTTGGCTTTTATAAAGGGAATTTATTAAGTTACAAGTTAACAGTTCTGATGTCTTGACAATGTCCAAATTAAGGCATCCAGAGAATGATACCCTGAATGATACCCTGGTTTCTCTGTCGGCCAGGAAGGCACGTGGTAACACCTGTTATCTTTCTTGCCTGGCTTCTCCTTTCAAACAGCTTCCCTGGGGGTGTTTTCTATCTGCATTTCCAAAGGTCTCTGTGTCATCTCTGAAGCAATGGTTCTCCAAGTGTCTGCATCTGAGGTTTCCCCAAAATCTCTCTCCTTTTAAAGGACTCCAGTAAATGAATCAAGATCCATCTTGAATAGGTGGGTCACATCTAGATCTAATCAAATGGACACACCCACAATTGAGTGGGTAAATCTCCATGGAAACAATCTAATCAAAGGTTTACACCCTACAATATCGAATCTTAATTAAAGGACATGGCTTTTCTGGAGTACAAAACACTTTCAAACCATCACAGGGGCATTACCAAGGACACTGAAGAAATATAAAAGATCTTAAGTGGTTACAGTGAACAACTCTATGCCAACAAGCTAGACAAATTAGATGAAATGTATAACTTGCTAGAAATGCATGAATAACCTATCCTGATTCAAGAAGAAATAAAAGACCTCAACAACCCAATCACAAGTAAAGAAAATCAGTCATCAAAACACTACCAACAACTAAGGTAAATCAGACTAGAGGGTAAAGGATGATATTGACACTATTTTAATGCTTCAACTTCTGTGTGACACCAAAGGAAGAGATGTTTATTTAGTGCAAAATTCACATTTTTGGTGGTATACTACTAATGTAACATGTATAGTCCATTTATATAAACACCATAATTACATGGAACCTTAAATAAGGAGTGAGATCTTGTTGGTTTGTACTGGTTGGTGTGGTGCCCCAATACATCCCAGAGTAATCTAGGCAGAAGGTTAAAAAGTATTGGCAAAGTACCCTTGAGGGACTGGAGAAAAAGATGGAAATGTTAAACTTTCCCGCTTGGGGAAGACCCGATACTCTCACAATCACTGGGGACCTGCTCTGTGATGGGCCGGGCCCTGGATCTTGGGCTTGCCCTTATGAAACTTATTCCTGCGAAGGAGAAGCTAAGCCTACTTAATAATTATGCCTAAGAGTCATTCCCAGAGAACCTCTTTTGTTGCTCAGATGTGGCTTCTCTCTCTAAGCCAACTCTGCAGGTGAGCTCACTGCCCTCCTCCCTACGTTGGTCATGACTCTCAGGAGTGTAACCCTCCTAACAACGTTGGATATGGCTCCAGAGGACAAGCCTGGCTCTGGCATCATGGGTGTAAGGAAACCTTCTTGACCAAAAAGGGGAAGAGAAATAAAACAAAATTAAATTTCTGTAGCTGAGAGATTTCAAATAGAGTTGTGATATCATTCTGGAGTCATTCTTATGCAGTATGTTGTTATCCCTTTTCGGTATTCAGTGTATTAGAGTAGCTAGAGGAAAATATCTGATACTGTTGAATTGTAATCCATTAGCCTTGATTCTCGAAGATGACTGAATAACAAGAGAGCTTTTAAAGAGTGACTGTGTGATTCTGAAAACCTTGTGACTGACACTCCCTATATCCAGTGTGTGGAGAGATGAGTAATAAATAAATAAATAATAGGGGGAGGGAGTATAGGATGCTTTGGGTGTTCTTTTTCACTTTTATTTTTACTTTTATTCTTATTTTTAATTTAACTTTTAAATTTTTATGATATAACATACATCCAAAGCAAAGAAAGAGAAAACAAGTTTTCAAAGCAGTCTTCAACAAGTAGTTACAGGACAGATCCCAGAGTTTGTCATCATCTCAGATTTCTCTTGCAATTTCTTCTTTGACCCACTGGTTCTTCAAGAGGGTGTAGTTTAACCTCCATATATTTGTATATTTTCTGGTTCTCCATTTGTTATTCATTTCCAGCTTCATTCCACTATCATCAGAGAAAGTGAGGCCACATTTGAGCGACAAAAGACGTCCTCCAGAAGTAACACTTAGGCATATCTATAGGTAGGCTAAACTTCTCCGCTATCTACATAAGCTTCACAAGAGCAAGCCTCAAGATCAAGGACTTGGCCTATCGATTTGGGTGTCCCTAATGTTTAACATAGTATCAGGGGATTCCCTGGTGGTAAAGTTTAATAGTTCCATATTTTTTCTCCTATCCCTCAAGGAACTTTGCCAATACCTTTTGATTATCTGCTTAATACATTCTAGGATGTATCCAGGCATTACATTAAGCTGTATAGGATTATAGGCCCTTATTCTTATTCTGGGTTCACTGTGTTTCAGTTATTCAATGAGCTATACAGACCAGTTGAGTTAGCTTATGTGCCATAGAAAATGTAGTTTCCAGACAAAATAAACCTTTCTTTCGTCTCAAAGAGTAGGTGTGGTTCTAAAATATACACAATGTCTTCCTTACCCATGTGTTCTGAATTACTTTCATTCCAACCTGATTGACTTCATTCTTATCTCTGAATTCTAGGTTATAGATATATAAAACAGCCTCTCAAAATCCAGAAATAATAATTACCACTCCGGACTAAATGTGTCTGCTATAAGAACTTACAACCTAGGCCCTTGTTTTCTTATAAGTATTTTCTAAAGGAGACCACACAATAATTGTTCTTTGATTTCTGGCTCATTTTGCCTCACCAAATGCCCCACAGGTTCATTCACATCATTGTGTGTCTCATGACTTCATTCCTTTTTGTAGCAGCACAATATTCGATCATATGTATACACCATCATTCACCAATCTACTTCTAAGTTGGTGCATCCTTCAGCCACCTGCATTCATTAGGCAACATGTATAATGCCCAAAGTCCACAGTCCATCAGAACTCTTAATTTTAGATAATTTCATTGTTCCCAAGAGAAAGATAATCAATAAACACACCCTCACCAAATAGGAAATCTAAACCTCCGCTTAACTCTTGTCACTCTCCCCATTATTTACCCCTGCTGTTGCTGTGGTACTGCTGGTGCTTTCCTAAAAACAAAGCCCACAGCATGCAATAGCAGTTTTCCCACTGTACCCTGGACTTAAACACACTTTGTACACAAATCATACCTTTGAAGTAGTTCTTGCAAGAACTAATTTACATTTCTAGTGTTAATCAGTGGGACACATAGGTCTATAAGACCCCTTTCAATATTGTTCATGTTCAACATGGTAATATTTCTTATAGACCCACTAGAGTACTGCCTTCCTTTCTATCTATTCTCTTACATTGGAGTTCAACCTCATTAGCTATCCGTTCACCAATCTCTAGCTTCTGTGTATCTCTAAGTACCCTATATTTTGTATTATAAGCCTTTGATTATACCTTTATGCTGGTCATAAAGGGAATCATACAGTATCCTTTTGTGTCTGGCTAATTTCACTCAGCATTATGTCCTCAAGGCTCATCCATCTTGTCATGTGCTTCAGGACATCATTTCCTCTTACTGCTGCATAATATCCCATTGTATGTATATATCACATTTTATTAATCCACTGGTCTGTTGATGGGTATTTGGATTGTTTCCATCTTTTGCCAGTTGTGAATAATGCTGCTATGAACATTGGTGTGCAAATGTCTGTTCGTGTCATTGCTTTCATATCTTCTGGGTATATACCAAGTAGTGCTATTGCTGGATCATAGGGCAACTAGAGACTTAGTTTCCTAAGGAATCACAAAACTGTCTTCCATAGCGGCTGCACCATTATACATTCCCACCAGCAGTGCATAAGTGTCCCAATTTCTCCACATCCTCTCCAATATTTACTATTTCCTGTTTGTTTAAGAGCAGCTATTCTTACAGGTGTGAGGTGGTATCTCACTGCAGTCCTCATCTGTATTTCCCTTTTAGCTAATGAAAATGAGCATCTCCTCATGTGCTTTTGAGCCATCTGTATTTTCTCTTCAGAAACATGCTTATTCACATCCTTAGCCCATTTTATAATTGAGTTGTTTGTTCTTTTGTTGTTGAGTTGTATGATTTTTTTTATGTATACAAGATATTAAACCTTTGTCCAATGTGTGATTTTTAAATATTTTCTCCCATTGAGTTGGCTGCCTCTTCACCTCTTTTACAAAGTCTTTTGAGGTGCAGAAGCATTTGATTTTGAGGAGTTCCCATTTATCTATTCTTTATCATTTGTTGCTTGTGCTTTGGGTGTAAAGTTTAGGAAGCTACCTCCTATTACTAGGCCTTGAAGACGTTCCTTTACATTTTCTTCTAGATGTTTTATGGTACTAGTTCTTACATTTAGGTGTCTGATCCACTTTGAGTTCATTTTCGTATAGGGTGTGAGGTAATGATCCTCTTTCATTCTTTTGGCTATTGATATCCAGTTCTCATATGCCCATTTGTTGAAAAGACTATTTTGACCCAGTTCAGTGGATTTGGGGGCCTTGTCAAAAATCAGTTTGCCATGGATTTAGTGGTCTATTTCTGCACTTTCAATTTGATTCCATTGGTCAATGTTTCTATCTTTGTGCCACAACCATGCTCTTTTGACCACCATGGCTTTATAACAAGTTTTAAAGTCAGAAAGTGTTAATCCTCCCATTTGTTCTTCTTTTTTTAGGATGCTTTTAGCTATTCAGGGTCTCTTTCCCTTCCAGATGAATTTGGTAACTAGCTTTTCCAAGTCTTCAAAGTAGGTTGTTGGAATTTTGATTGGTACTGCTTTGAATTTGAAGATCAATTTGGGTGAAATTGACATCTTAGCTATATTTAATCTTCCTATCCATGAACAGGGAATGTCTTTCCACCTATTTAGGTCTCCTTTGATTTCTTTTAGCAATGTTATGGAGTTTTCTGTGTACAAGTCCTTTACGTCCCTAGTTAAGTTCATTCCTAAGTATTTGATTCTTTTAGTTGCTATTTTGAATGGAATTTTTTCCTTAATCGACTCCTCAGTTAGGTCACTGTTGTGTATAGAAATATTACTGATTTTTGTATATTAATTTTGTATCCCACCATCTTGCTGAATTCCTTTATTAGCTCAAGTAACTTTGTTGTAGATTTCTCAGGATTTTTCAAGTATAGTATCATGTCATCTGCAAATAATGAATATTCTACTCCTTCCTTTCCAATTTGGATGCCTTTTATTTCTTTGTCCTGCCTGATTGCTCTAGCTAGAACTTCTACATAATGTTGAATAATAGTGGTGACAGTGGGGGTCTTTGTCTCATTCCTGATCTTAGGGGGAAAGATTTCAGTCTCTCTCCATTGAGTATGATGTTGGCTACCGGTTTTTAATATATGCCCTTTATCATATTGAGGAAGTTACCTTTAATTCCTATCTTTTGAAGTGTTTTTATCAGAAAAGGATGTTGAAATTTGTTGACTGATTTTTCAGTATCAATCGAGATGATCATGTGATTTTTCCTTTTTGATTTGTTAATGTGCTGTATTACATTAATTGATTTTCTTGTGCTGAAACATCCTTGCATTCCTGGTATGAACCCAACTTGTTTGTAGTGTATAATTCTTTTAATGTGTTGTTGGATTTGATTTGTAAGTATTTTGTTGAAAATTTTGGCATCTATGTTCATTAGAGAGGTTGGCCTGTAGTTTTCCTTCCTTATAACATTTTTACCCGGTTTTGGCACTAAAATGATATTAGCTTCATAAAATGAGTTAGGTAGTGTTCCTTTTTCCTCAATTTTTTTTGAAAAAGTTTGAGCAGGATTGGTGCTAGTTCTTTTCGGAATGTTTGAGAAAATTCCCCAGTGAAGCCATCTGGCCCTGGGTTTTTCTTTGTAGGAAGATTTTTTGATGATTGATTGAGTCTCTTTACTTGTGATTGGTTTGTTGAGATCTTCTATTTCTTCCAGAGTCAGTGTAGCTTGTTTGTGTGTTTCCAGGAATTTGTCCATTTCATCAAAGTTGTCTAGTTTGTCAGCATATAGTTGTTCATAGTATCCTGTTATGATTTCTTTTATTTCTTCAGGGTCTCTCGTAACACATCCTTTCTCATTTCTGAATTTGTTTATTTGCATCCTTTCTTTATTTTCTTTGTCAGTCTTGCTAGTGGCCCATCAATTTTGTTCATTTTCTCAAAGAACCAATTTTTGGTTTTATTGATTCTTTCTATTGCTCTTTTGTTCTCCCATTCATTTGACTCTGCTGTAATCTTTTGTTATTTCTCTTTTTCTATTTCCTTTGGGGTTAGTTTTCTGTTCTTTCTCAAGTTCCTCCAGGTGAGCAGTTATGTCCTCATTTTTGGCTCTTTCTTGTTTTTGAATATAGGCATTTAGGCAGTATATTCCCCTCTCAGCACAGCCTTTGCTGCATCCCATAATTTCTGATATATTGTATTCTCATTTTCATTCCTCTCCAGATAGCTATGCTAAATTGCTAATTTCTCTAGCAATTTCTTCTTTGACTCTCTGGTTGTTTAAGAGTGTGTTATTTAATCTCCATATATTTGTGAATGTTCTCATTCTTTGGTGGTTATTGAGATCCAGCTTCATTCTATTGTGATCAGAGAAAGTGCTTTGAATAATTTCAATGTTTTTAAATTTATAAAGACCTGTTTTGTGCCCCAGCATGTGATCTATCCTAGAGAATGTTCCATGAGCACTAGGCAAGAATGTATAATTTGTAGTATTTTAGGGTGTAATGATTCATTTATCAAGTTGTTTAGCTTCTTTATTTCCTTGTTGATCTTCTGTCTGGTTATTCTATCTAAAGAGGAGAGTGGTGTACTGAAGTCTCCTACTATTATTGTTGAAACATCTATCACTCCCTTCAGTTTTGCTAATGTCTGTCTCATGTACTTTGGAGCTCCTTGATGGGGAGCATAAAATTTATGATTGTTATTTCTTCGTGGTGAATTGTCCCTTTAATTAATATATAGTGTCCTTCTTTCGTTTTTATGATGTCTTTACATTTAATGTCTATTTTGTCTGATATTAGTATAGTTACTCCTGCTTTCTTTTGGTTACAACTTGTGTGGAACATCTTTTTCCATCCTTTTCCTTTCAATCTATTTGTATACTTGCATCTAAAATGAGTCTCTTGTGTGCAGCATATAGCTGGATTATATTTCGTAATCCATTCTGCCAATCTGTAGCTTTTAATTGGTAAGTTTAGTCCATTAACATTCACAGTTATTACTGAAAAGGCATTTCTTAAATATTATCTTTTGCATTTTATTTGTCAGATCTATATATTCTTTTCCCTCTTTCCCTTTTGATTCTTTAAGTTACCCTTACTGATACTCTTCGATTCTGTGCCCTCTTCCAGACCGCCTTCTCCTGTCTTTTGTTTCATCTGCTAGAACTCCCTTCAGTATTTCTTGTAGGGCCAGTCTCTTGTTAACAAATTCTGTCAGGATTTGCTTGTCTGTAAAAATTTCTCTTTCCCTCAGGTTTGAAGGACCATTTGGCTTGGTAAAGAATTATTGGCTTGAAATATTTCTCTTTCAGGATCGTAAATATATCATACCACTGCCTTCTTCCTTCCCTAATGCCAGTTGAGTAGTCTTAACTCAGTCTTATGTGGTTTCCCTTGCATGTAGTAGATTGCTTTTCTCTTGCCACTTTTAGGATTTCCTGCTTCTCTTCAACATTTGACAGACTGATTAGTATGTGTCTTGGGGAAGGCCTATGTGGATTTATTCTATTTGGAGTTCATTGAACTTCTTTTATTTGTATATTTATATACTTTATAAAGGTTGGGAAGTTTTCCCCCATCGTATCCTTAACTAATCTTCTTAGTCCTTTACTCTTCTTTTCTCCTGGGACACCAATGATTCTTATATTTGTTGTGCATTGTGTTTTGTCCATCATTTCCCTGAGATCCAATTCAAATGTTTCCATGTTTTTTGCCATTTGCTGTTTTGAGTGTTTGAAATCAATTTTCCTGTTCTCTAGTTTACTTATTCTTTCTTCTACCTCTTCAAATCTGCTGTTGTGTGTCTCTAGTATGTTTTCTTATTTGGACTACAATATCTTTAATCTCTGTGATATCTGCTAATTTTTCTTTATTCTTTCAAATTCCTCTTTATGCTCTTCTAGTGTCTTCTAGATCTCTTTTATGTCATTAGCCATCCCATTTATTTTATTTAGTAGAGCTGTATGAACATCTTTGATTAGTTCTTCCAATGTCTGTGTCTCCTCTGGTGTTTTAACTTGCTTGCTAGGCTGGGTATTATCTGTCTGCATAATATGTTTAATGACCTTCTACTGTCTTCACAGCACGTAAATATTTTGATGGGCTTACTTTGGAAGTTGATTTCCTTCAGTAGTCTAAAGCCTTGTATTTGCAAGATGGATGTGGAGCAGGATGCAGGGCAAAGGACAGGGCACAACAGTGTGGTAATGTGTTGCAGCATAGGTTATAGGCATAGGCTGGGGATGCTAAATTGATGCCTGTGAGCGTGGGTACTGAGTGGTGGGGGAAGATGTGGCTACGCAGGTGCATGCATCTGGATTGCAGGGTCCTGATGTGCACTGCTGTAGCGTGTGGGGCCCTTTGTGCGCATGCGCAGAGCTAGGGCAGTGGGTCAGCGTTAGGCCTGTATTGGCTGCGAGAAGATGTGGCTGGGCTGTGCAGGTCAGCCCTTTCCCAGAGCTGGGGGATATAACTGGGGGCCTTGTGCTTGTGCTGACCTGGGAGTGTCATAAACTAATGTACCCATGTGCACAGCTGGGATGGGTGGCAGGGTGGGTAGGATTGCAAGACTGTATGGGATGGATGTGGGTGAAGCCTGCCTATGGAGGCAAGCACCCACAGCCTTTCTGCGCTGGCGACTGCTTGCAGGGGCAGGGATTGGGAGGTAGGGCTTAGGAGACGCGGGGCAAGACTGTGCAGGCACTGGAGAGGTAAATTGGGCTGAGCTTGAGGTGGGGTTGTGGGGCTGGGGCAGGTTTGCGCATAAAGGGTTGGTGGGGCGGGGGTGCTTGGAGCATGGGGAGTGGGGGCTAGTGATGGGGTTCAGGTGTGTGGGGTATGCGGTGAGTTGCAGGTCGTGGGACTGCACTGGTGAGGGTAGTGCATTCAAGGAATGCCACTTAGCTTACTTCCTAGTCCCCATTTCCAAGTTCCTGCGCTCCTGAGGGCTCTGGGCTTCCACATAAGCTGTTTGCACCAGCTGGACGGTCTCCAGTTCCGTGCTTCTCAGTTTCTCAGCTTTTGCAGAAGAGTCTCCCAGGTCACTTACACCCTTAAATGGCTGCCTCAGTCATCCCCTCATCCTTTCACTAGCCATTGCTTGGAGCATGGTTGAACTCGATCTATCCTATTCCACCATCTTTCTGGAACTCTTCTCTTATTTTTATTTTTTTGGAGTAATGAAAAATGTTCAAAAATCCATTGTGATAATGAATGCACAGCTATATGATGATACTGTGAACCGCTGATTGTACGCTTTGAATGATTTTATGGTATGTGAATATATAATATGTCAATAAAACTGCATTTAAAAATTTAACAGTAACAGAAAAAAACCTCCCAACAAAGAAAAGCCCAAGACCAAAGTGCTTCACAGTTGAGTTTACCAAGCATTCCAAGAAGAATTAATACCATTCATGCTCAAACTCTTCCAAAAAACTGGAAAAAGAGGGAACATTACCTAGCTCATTCTATGAAGTCAACATTATCCTAAAACCAAAGCTGAATAAAGTTACTACAAGAAAGAAAAATTTCATACCAATCTCTCTATAAATATAGATGCAAAAAATCCTCAACAAAATACTTGCCAATAGAATCCAGCAGCACATTAAAAGAAGTATGCATCATAACCAAGAAGATTTTATTCTAGGTATACAAGGATGGTTCAACACAAGAAAATTAATTAATGTAATACACCACATTAACTAATTAAAAGGGAAAAACACATAATCATCTTGATAGACGTAGAAAATGGATATGCAATTCAACATCCTTTCATAATAAAATCACTTCAAAAGGTAGAAATAGAAGGAAACTTCCTCAATTTGATAAAGGGCATATAAGAAGAACCCATAGTTAACATAATATTCAGTAGTGCAAGATGAAAGCTATTGCTCTAAGATTGGGAAAAAGACATGGATGCCTACTGTCTTCACTCCTATTCAACATTGTGGCAGAAGTTCTAGCTAGAGCAATTAAGTAAGAAAAATAAATTAAAAGAATCCGAATTGTAAAGGAAGAAATAAAACTGTCTTTATTTTATTTGCAAATGACATGATCCTATATTTAGAAAATCCAGAAAAATGATAGCAACGCTACTTGAGCTAATAAGTCAGTTCAGCAAAGTGGAAGAGCACAAGATCAACAAACAAAAATAAACAGACTTTCTATAAAATAGAAATGAGTTATACAAGGCGGTAGTCAAGAAAAAAATCATTTTACATTGGCAATCAAATATCTAAGAATCAAATATCTAGGAATAAACCTAATCAAGGATATAAAGGACTTGTACTTGGAAAACTACAAAACCACAAATAGGTGGAAAGATATTCTTTGTTCATGGATTGGAAGGCTAAATGTCATAAAGATGTCAACTCTACTAAAATTGGTCTACAGATTCAATGCAATATCAATCCAAATTCCAACAGCCTACTTTACAGAAACGGAAAAACTAATCATCAATTTTATTTGGGAGGGTAAGGGCCCTTGGACCATCAAAAGCATGCTGAAAAAGAAGAATGAAGTGGTAGGTATCATGCTTCCTGATTTTAAAGCATATTATGAAGCCACAGTGATCAAAACAGCATGGCTCCCAAGGAAGAGCCTGGCCTTGGCACTGTGGGTTCAACAATGCCTTTCCTGACCAGAAAGGGGAAAAGAAATGTCACAAAAT
The DNA here is from genome assembly GCF_023851605.1 of Tamandua tetradactyla. Taxonomy (NCBI): domain Eukaryota; kingdom Metazoa; phylum Chordata; class Mammalia; order Pilosa; family Myrmecophagidae; genus Tamandua; species Tamandua tetradactyla. The sequence continues at coordinate 23,822,257 of NC_135353.1, read as the reverse complement.
AAGGTATCAGTGGCTGAGAAAGTTCAAATAAAGTCAGGAGGCTACTCTTACATAAGCTTCAGCTAGACATGGCTACTTATCATGGTTTGCCAACCCCCAACCAAAACCATTCCTGCCAACCCTAAAGAACACCTAAGGGTCTATCTGAGATTCTACAAGAGTTTCATGCACTATAATTACTTTCCAGAAATCTACAACCTTCAGATGGGTTCCCAGGCCAGATAAGTCCTGAAACCCAGAGGAGCCAGCTTCTCCAAGAACATCAGCTGCCTCCATCCCCCATCCCATATTATCAACAGACTTTCCAACATGGAAATTTTAGAATGGCTGGGTAGTTCAGTGGTTAGAATGCCTGCCTTTCATGTGGGAGACCCGGGTTCGATTCCCGGACCATGCACCCAAAAAAAAAAAAAAAAAGTTAGAATGGGCATAGGCCAAATATCCCTAAAGATTGGGTGAAGGATAAAAGTAGAAGGAGGAGTTATAACAAAAGTGATAGGATTTAACAAATGAGTATGACTGCTGAATCACTGATACTTCTTTTAGTCTCCAGTGTCTAGGAGCACCTAGAAGGAAAAGCCTAAAATTGTGGAACTGTAACCCATACCAAACTCTGAAATCTGTTCTCTAATTACTTGATACAATGTACTTTGAAATTTATTGATTTCTTGTATATATGCTATATGTCACAATTTAAGAATGTTTAATAAAACAGTATGGTGTTGGCATGAAGATAAACATATTTATCAATGGAATCCAATGGAGAGCTCAGAAATAGACCCTCAGATGTATGATAAATTGATTGCTGATAAGGCTCCCAAGCCCACTCAACTGGAACAGAACAGTCTCTTCAATAAATGGTATTGGAAGAACTGGATATCCATAACCAAAAGAATGGAAGAGGATCCCATCTCACACCCTATTAAAAAATTAACTCAAAATGAATCAAAGACCTAAATATAAGAACAAGTATCATAAAACCCCTGTTAGGAAATGTAGGGAAACATATTCAAGATCTAGTGATAAGCAGTAGTTTCTTAGATTTTCCTCCCAAAGCACAAGCAGTGAACAAAATAGATAAATGGTTATTCTTCAAAATCAAATACTTCAGTGCTTCAAAGTACTTTGTCAAAAGGTTGAAAACACAACTGACTCAATGGGAGAAAATATTTGGAAACCACATATCTGATACGGTTTGATATCCAGGATATATAAAGAAATCCTACAACTCAACAATAAAAAGACAATTAAAAAATGGAAAAATGACATGAATAGATATTTCTCCAAAACGGGAATATGGATGACTAATTGGCGTATGAAAATATGCTCAGCTTCACTAGCTATTAGGGAAATGCAAATCAAAACCACAAGCAGAAATCTCACACCTACTAGAATGGCTGCTAATAAACAAACAAGTAACTACAAGTGTTGGAGTGGATGTGGAGAATTGGAACACTTATTCGCTGCTGGTGGGAATGTAAAACGGTATTGCTGCTGTGTAGGACCGTTTAGAAGTTCCTCAGGAAGCTAAGTATAGAGTTGCCTTATCACTAAGTAATCCCGCTATTCGGTATATACCCAGAAGAGCTGAAAGCAGGAACACGAACAGACATTGTCACACTGATGTTCATAATGGCATTATTCACAACTTTCAAAAGATGGAAACAACCCAAGTGTCCATCAGCAGATGAACAGATAACCAAAATGAGGTATACAATGTAATATTATTCAACTGTAAGAAGGAATGAAGTCTTAAAGCATATGACAACATCACACGAACCTTAAAGACATTATATCAAGTGAAATAAATCAGATGCAAAAGAAATATTTTATGATCTCACTGGTAAAAACTAATTACAGTATATAAACTCACACACATAAAATACAGAATATTGGTTACCAGGGTACACAGAATGTGGCCAAAGAATGGGAAGTGGTTGCTTAATATGTGCAGAATGTTTAACTGGGGTGAAAAAAATTTGTATATGGACAGAGGTGATGGTAGTATGTTATTGTGAGAATAATGAACTGTGCTGAGTGGTGTGTGAGTGTGGTGGAAAGGGGAAGTTTAGAGTCGTGTATGTCACCAGAAGGAAAGCTGGAGGCTAAAAATGAGAATGTATAACCGTGAATCTTGTGGTGGACAATGTCCATGATTAACTGTACAAAAATTTTAAAAGTTCTTTCATGAACGAGAGCAGATGTACAGCATTATTATAAGGAGTTAATAAAAGGGTATATGGGGAAAAAGTCATATTGCCAAATATGGCCTTTAGTTAACAGTAATATTTTAATACTCTTTCATCAGCAGTAACACATGTGCCACACCAATACTATGGGTTAATAATATGGAGGGCTAAGGGGTATGGGAGGATTAGGGCTTTCTTTTTTCTTTTGATTTCTTTTTCGGAGTAATGAAAATGCAATAAATTTGATCATGGGACTGTATACACAACTATGTGATGGTACTGTGAACCAGTGATTGTATACTTCAGATGATTTCTATCCTGTGTGAATATATCTCAATAAAATTGCATTTAAACAATTGGCAAAAGACTTGAATAGTCTCAGGAGGAAATACATATGGCTAAAAAGCACACGAAAAAGAATACTCAACATCACCAGCTATTAGGGAAATGAAAATCAAAATTACAATGAAATATCATCTCACTAGAACGCTCACTATCAACAACAACAACAACAACAACAACAACAAAAAACCCAGAAAACTACAAGGAGAGGATATGAAGAAGTAGGAACACTTATTCACTGCTGGTGGGAATATAGAATGGTGCAGCCACAGTAGAAGACAGTTTGGTGGTTCCCCAGGCAGCTAAGTATAGAACTATCATATGACCTGGCAATTCCATTACTAGGTTTATACCAGAAGAACTGAAAGCAGGACACATATACACTTTCGCACACTGATATTCATAGTGGCATTATTTACAATTGCCAAAAGATGGAAACAATCTAAGTGTCTATCAGCTGAGGACTAGATAAACAAAATGTGGTCTATACGTACAATGGAATATTATTCAGCAGTGAAAAGGACAGGAACTTGTCCCGGAGAAGTACCCAGTGTTGTCAGCGTGACATCTGGAGGGTGGAGAGCCATCCGGTTTGTGAGGAAGTCACCACGACAAAAGCATCAAAGGGAAAAGGTACCAGACGGGGAAAAAAGTCATTCATTCATGTAGTAGAAAAGCAGCTCAAATTACGAGAGAGGCGCGCAAATAAGAAAAAAGGGAAAAATTAGAGAATGAAAAAGTCTTGCATCTCAACATTATTGGTGAAACACTACAATGGTTTCACAATCTCCTTGATCCCCGAACAGTAGAATATTCAAAGAAAGACGCTTGCGAATTAATTGAAAGGTATCTAAATCGATTTAGCAATAAATGGAGCCGATTGAGTTACATAACAGCATCAAAGACAAGCATGGAATGAGGCACCATTCCCAGGCAGCAGTCATCAAGCAGAGCATGGCTCCCGAGCGGCAGCAATATGAAGGATAGATATGGCTTTGAGATCCCAGACATTGTAAATGCAAGTAATCCGAACACTTTTAAGGGATGGAATATCGATCTGAAGAAATTGCCAAACATTAAAATGAGAAAAATCTGTGCCAATGATTCAGCTCCTAAGAATCGCAAGAGGAAAAATATTACAGCTGTAGATAAAGATGTGGGGGAATTGCAGCTAAAAGGTGGAACAGATGACTCAGATGAGGAAATGACTGCAGTGGCCTAATTGTCTGTATTTGAGTTTAAAAAATAATTTAAGAGCCTCAAGTTATACTTATTGAAGATTATATATATTGCCTAGATACAGGAACTTGCTATTAGATCATTCTTTTACATGAAGAGAGTCCTGTTTGTAGTTTCAAAAATGATGTTACGGTTTTTATTTAAAAATCAAGTTTGCTTTATCATTATATTATGATCCTAAGGTGGATATGAAGTGATCTGCAGAACCCATTTAATCTGAATCTCCAGGGCAGTGTGGTATGAATGAAGACAAAAAATGTTTCAATCCTTTACCTCAGGTTTACTGACAACTGCGTAATCTCACATTTTGGGGGCATGGAAGACATACTGTTTCTAAAAGGGTCCTGTGGCTACTTCTCCAGCTGTGTTGACGGCAATGCTCTCTTTCAGTAACAGTGACACGTTAATCCTCTTAAATATTAAACCCATTTCCTTCTGTTAGGGAAAAAATGTGATGTGGAGTTCTTGTAGCCTGATAGATTTTAGGTTACTCATATTTGCCATCTTCTGAGCCAGAGTTAATTGATTAAAAAAAAATCACATGTTGATCTCCCATACTTAATCTCTTATCTTTTGACCAAGGAGAGAAATAATTTCAGGATAGATCTTTTTGATTGTATATTATTTTCTGCTTTCTCATTATGAAACATAGGCTTTGTTTGTGGAAAAAAAGCTAAATTGGTCATCATAGATGACCAATATTTTTAATGGTGCATTTTTGTTTATCCCCTAACAGACAGGTTAAAATTGACATACAACTCAATGTTTCAAGTGTCAGAAAAAAACATGGTTGTGGTAGAATGTTCTTCATGGAGCTCATTATATGCAGTATATCTCTTAGTCTATTTTCTAAAAGAACAATGGAATCGTATTTGAGTATCTTCAAGAAAAGAAAAAACATGAATGTTGTGTGAGGTTAACTAGATGTCAACTAAGCTTTAACAATCTAGAGGTTACTACTTATCTTTTTATGAAATTAAAAATACAATTTATTTACATATTTTCAAAAAAATAAGAATGAAGTTCTGATTCATGCAAACATGGGTGAACCTTGACTTGGGTTGGGTGGAATATGCCAGACACAAAAGGTCAAATGCTGAATGATCTCACTAATATAAATGAACTATAATAAGTAAATTCACAGATTTAAAATCTAGACTATAGGTTACCAAGAAGTAGAATGAGGGTAGAGAATGGAGAGCAGATACTTAATTTGTGAACAATTTTTAATTAAGTTGGATATAAATGTTTGAAAATGGATAGAGGTGATGGTAGCACCTTATGGTGAGGGTAATTAACAACCCTGAATTTTGTGCATGATTGCAGTTGAAAGGGGAAGTTTAGAGCTGTGTATGTCAGTAGAAGGAGAGCTAGAGAATGAAACATGGGACTGTATGACATAGTGTTGTGGATGATAACTGAGGTTAATAGTTTAAAGTTAAGAAGGTTCTTCCATCAACCAGAACAAATGTATGTCCCTAGGACAAGGTGTTAATAATAGGGTGGTATGTAGAAAAAAAATACAACTAATACAAATTACAGATTATATTATGATGCTATATATAGTTAGCAGTAATATTTTAATATTCTTCATCAACAGTAACAAAAGTAGCACAACAAAGGCTGTGTCAATAATCGTGGGATGTAAGGTATATGGGGTTTTTTTTTTTGGAGCAATGAAAATGCTTTAAAGTTGATTGTGGTGATGAATGCACAACTCTGTGATTCTAGTGAGAGCCTGGTGTGTGAATAAAAGTGCTTTAAAATATGTGGCACATATTAACAGGCACTTCTACAATGGTGGGTAAAGAACTTCTGAAATTCCTTCTACTCCTTCATGAAAGCAATGAGAACACTGGCAAAAATTGTCAAAATAAACTTTTTCAGAATTCTGGAAATTGACCAAAGATTTGCAATAATCTGAAGAGTGTTTATTCAAGAAAAATGACTAAATAAGAACAGCAAGCTTAGTGATCTTTTAATTTGCCCTGTTCCCATCCCCCCTCTTCTTTGCTCTGTGGTAGCCTTGAAAACTAAGTCTCCCAAGTACAGTATTTCTGACAACCTATTCACCACTCCAAGGGGGCATGGCAAGTTTGGTTTAGAAAAGCTCCATTCTTACAGAATTGTCCCTACTGAAGTGCCTGGCAACCTTTTGGACAACACCACTGTTAGGGCTTTTCCTGATTTAAAGTCTCTCCAAGCTCACTCTGTGTAAAGTCCCCTGCCCTTGCCTTAAGTTGAAAACTGAGAATTTCTATAATGGAGAATTGGATAGAAGTGAGGATAGTGCACATCCTTGTCTTGTTCTTGATTTTCCAAGGAATATTTCTAATGTTTTTCCACTGGGAATAATGTGCACTGTAGTTTTTTGGTAGGCATTCTCTAAAAATGCTTTTAAATTTTACTCCTTTTCACTGAGTGATTTTGCAAACCCCCCTTTTCCTTTCAGCTTGTTTTAAATGTTCCAAATTTATAAAGCTTAAGGCAACCTACAAGAAAAGAAAAAGAAAAAGAGGGCCACAAAAGTCCCCTCTCACTTTCAGTAAATAAAATGACAGCAGCAAACAGAAATGAAGTAAATATTGTTTTGTGTAGCATAAAAAAAAACAGAATAAAAATTAAGAAAAAAAAAGCCTTTAAGCTTTTACTCATGAACTGTGGCTGCATTTTATTACAGATAAGTGATAATAATTTTTATCACAGATAAGTGATAATAAATCACAATTTATTTCTGCATTGATTAGTATGATCATACATTACTCTGTTAATCTGTTAATATAGTTGGCCGATTATTAATTTATTGCCTCTCAGCTCCAAATCAAGGTCTTTGGTCTACTGTGTGAAAATGGTTCTGGTTCCTTTAAATCTTTTTATCCCATGGCAGTTGTTGGTGAAGTTTGTCTGTAGAGGGCACCATACCGACATTTCAGAGGAAGTTTTGATTCCTGGTTCAGGTGTACTGGCACAGCAGCCTTCTGTTGGATACTGGGCTTTTCCAGCATCAGGTGTTGGTTCCACACAACTTCTCCAATGTCCAAAGGGTTTAAGTTACTGGTGGTCATCAGCACTCCATGGCTAGCAGTTTCCCTTGCTATCCCCATGTACTGTTAAGATATCAGAGTGCTTCTGGTGAGACACCTCCTGGTGGACAAACTTCCCAGAATTCCTAGCAACTCTCAGAGGCCATATTTCTAGAAAGTTCTACCTGTGTGGCGCCACAACACCTTTACTACCATTCGTGAGTTACTTCCAGGCTCCGCTGACAAGGTCAGGATCTCAACACTGGCTGTGAGAGCCACTTTTCCTTCAGTTTTCTATCTTTGCTCAGAAAAGGGACTCTTCCTTGGGTGTTCTTAAGCCAGAGGGTGGTACTTTTTCTTGGGCACTCTCTCTCAGTACGGCACTGGAGTCTCTTACTTGGGTGTTTCTCTCAGCACTGAGGGAATACTTTTTCTTGGATACTCTCTCTCTGCTACATTGAGAGTGTGTTCTTTGTGCTTTTTATATCAATCCCTGTGGTAATGATCACAGCACTGGTAGTGAAACTGTCCTTGGATGTGCTATCTCAGTTTTATCTGGAAACTCTCTTACCTGGCTTCTCTATATTAGTCCTGGGATGAGGAGACTATCTTGGATAACTTATCTCAGCCCTATGGCAAGCTTTTCCTCAGATGAAGTACTTCAGTACTGAAGAAAGAATTTTCCTTGGCTACTTTATATCAGTCTTGCAGTGGGTGTTGCTTCCTTGGATACTCTATCTCAGCATTAGATTCTCTATCTCATGCCTGTGAGGAGAAAATGTTCCTTGAGAGCTGAATATCAGTCCTGGGATATGAATTTTTACTGGGATACTTTATAGTAGCACTGCTGTTGTGGTCTTTTCCTTGAATGCTACACTTTAGCTATGGGAGGGTGGATTGTTTACTTGAGTGCCCTAGCGCAGCCTTGTGGGAGGAGCACTTCTTGGGATTCTCTACCTCAGCCATGATGGGAGAGGAAATTTTCTTGTGTGATCTATCTCAGCCTTGGGCAAAGGGATTCTTCCTAATTTGCTACACTTCTAGTTCCAGGGGATGCTTTTCTAGTGTGGCACAACAAGGAAATCTCTGCGATAATTTTAATCACAACTGGGCATCTCCAGCAAGATGTGGTCTTCAGTGTTGCAGGGAGGGGAGTTGTAGTGATATTTTCCTTGTATGCTCTATTCAGACCCTGAGGAGGCCTTTTCATTAGGTATTCCATCTCAGCTCTGGTGCACGGCTCTTTGGATGTTATGTCAGCACTGGGGTAGGGATTTTTCTTGGACACCTTTTCAGCTGTGTAGTGGGGGGCTGGGTTCCTCGGGTGCTGTATCTCAGCCCTGATGTGGACTTTTCCTTGGATGTTGTATCCAGTCCACGAAGGGTGGTTCTTCCTTGGGACTTTAGCTCAGCTTTGCAGTGGTGGTAAATCTTCTCCTAAGTCACTTTATACTCAGAACTGTTAGAGATTCTTCACTTTGTGTACTCTATACCCTGCTTGAGGTAGGAATCTTCCTTGGGTGCACTGTTTCTTCACTGGGTGGGAGTGGGTGGATTGCTTTTCTTAGGATATGTTATGTTACTACCAGTTGGTGTGAGGGATTCTTCCTTGGGGGCGCTGTCTCAACACTGAGGGAGGGAGAATCTTCCTTGTTTGCGCTATCTTACTTTTTGAGGACAGATTTCTTACTGTGACATTACAATGCCTTCTCTGCCATGCAGACCCATCCAACAACATTGGGATTTCAACATTGGGTTTGGTAGTACTCTTCTTCAGATGCTCTAGTTCAGCCTTGGGGTGGGATTAACTCACTAGAATGCATTGCCCCAGCCCTCGGAAGGACTTTTCATATGGAGATTTGACTTAACCCAAAGGAGGTCATTTCTCTTGGTCCTCTATCCCAACCTTTCAAGGGGAGTTTTCCTGAGGTACTCTGTCTCACACTGGAGGATTGTACTCTTCATAGTGCTCTATTTCAGGCCTAGAGGGGAAGCCTATTTGTGGGCCTTAACTTAGCCATGGGGGGAGGCTCTTTCTTGAATGGACTATCTCAGTTCTGGAATGTAGTCTCCTCTTTAGTTGTTTTATTTCACCATGTTGGGGGACTCTACTTTGCGGCCTTTATCTCAATCCTGGGGGCAATTTTCTGTGACTGCTCTATCTCAGCCATGGAACTGGATGATTATTTGCTTGCTCTGTCATACCCTTTGGGGTCTCTGGCCTTGGTGGCTGTAGAGCTCTTTGTTGTGGGCTCAATATCAACACTGTGTGTGGGGTCTTCCTTGAATGCTGTAAGAGCTGAGGAGGAATTAAGTTTTCCTTTGATGCTTCAAATCAGCACTGGAGTGGGGAGTCACTTCTTTGGGGGCTCTGTCTAAACCCTGGGGACATAGTTCCTTAACGGTTGTAGCTCGGCAATGGAAAAGGAGAATTATTTGTGGATTCTAACTTAACCCTAGGTGGGGCTCTTCCTTAAGTGTCTCTAGCTGGTTGTGTGTGGAACTATTCCCTAGATGCTCTATCTCAGCTATGAGGTGTGGGATTTTTTTGGATACTGTATTTCATTCCTGGGGTGGTATCTGCACTCGTGGAGGAGATCCTTGGTATTAAGGCACAGAACATGCAATAATATCTTCTATTTCAAAAGTAAACTTCAGGGCGTTCGACCTTGCTCCAATCCTCAATTAATTAGAATTTTCTTAATCTTTCTGTGCTTTGGTTTCCTTATTTATAATGATGGAGAAAATAATCTTACCTAACTCGTAAGGCTCTACAGGGGATTCAGTGAGTTAATGCATGTAAATAGTTTCAAAGAGTATCAGGTAGGTAATTATGCTCAATAAAAATGTTTCCTCTGTTTGTATTCTTGCTTACGAGAAATTCAAAGGGTTCAAGAAAGTTGTTCATTGTGTCTAATTCAGGTAGTGCTGAGGCATATTCTTGGGTTAACCTTGAATGATAACAGCTTTAAGATAGATTATATACACTGGATCTTATTTCACCTTTATCTACAACCAACATTCAAAAGTGACTCACCCATGGTACATGGTTCTACCATGTTTGGCTTTGGATAACACTTTTTATGCTAGGAGCCTCCTTATTTAACCTCAACTGGTTAAAAATCAGCTGTATTTCTGAGAATAGAGTGTTTGCTGTAAGTCTTTATTACATAATTAAAACTTATATTAACCATGAAAATGAATGATTGTATATGGATATGAAGACTTTGCAATTTTGCAATGGTTACATTTTTGTCATTAATGTAATGTATTCATTGATGATTCTCAGGAATGATGATGGATGAAGTAGATGAGTTTGCTGGAAAAACTGAAAACAAAATGAAACGTCCTGGAGAAGCCAGCAGTCCTACATCATCGAAGAGAAAGCGGAGTTTGGCCCTGCAGTTAATGAAATGGGAAGGAGAAGGAGACTCTCCTCTCCAGGGTGCAGCTGGCTCAAAGGAAACTGGTAGCTTTGTCTTTGAGGGATGGAGAGATTGAGCATGTATGCAAGTAGAAGGGACAGGATCTAATTAGGTGGACCATTTGGAGTGGCTGCAAGAATTAGGAGAATAAAACAGGTTGCTGAGGCATTAGGAGTGTATGCACTCAACAGTAGGATGTGTCTGCAGTCTCTCTCTGCCTGTCCTTACCTCTCATTCATGCTCTAGCTTAAGGAATTCTGGTACCTGCCTCCTCAATTCCACTGAAACAGTCCTTGTTAATGTTACCACAGTCTGCCCTATGCTGCTATTGACTTCTCAGCAGTATTTGACACAATTTTCACTCCTCCATGGAAACCTTCTTGGATTCCCATAAGACAAACTCTTCTGGAGTTCTTCCCCAACTAGAGACTCCTTTTCATTCTCCTTTTTTGGAATATCTTGTTCTTTCCCAACTATCAATATTGGGGAGCTGCAAACACTTTCCTCCCCTCTGTACTCTTTACTACACTCTGTCCTTAGGTAATCTCATGCAGTCTTGCTGCTTAAATATGATTTACTTTACAAAATGTGCAAATTTTTATCTCCAGGCTACAGCTTGCTCCTGAACTGCAGACTCCAATTCTACTGCTTACCTGGCATCTTCAATTAGTTTTCATTAGATAACACTCAACATATTACATTTGTTTAAGTTGAGCTCCTGAACTTACTTCTCCAAACTTCTCTACTTATAGCCTTCACCAAGTCAGTTTATCAAGCAGTGTGGTGGTAACAGTGACACAGCCAGCTGTTCATGGGAATGGGCATTGGCAGGATGGAGAAGTCCTGGTTTGTATATTTGCAGATTTCTTTAATGTAAATACTGCCACCGTGGTTGATGTTAAGCTTCCAATGTACAATCACTGAATGTATTTGTACAGTCAGGAAGAATTGAGCCATCTACTTTTGTGAGCTGTTGCGTGCTGCTTCCTGCACACACCTGGCAGTAACATTTACCTGGTGGTAAGGCCAAGAAACTTAGATTCACCTGTGATTTACCCTTTATTCTTTTCTCACTTTGATCTGTCAGCAAGTGCAGGCAGATTAACATTCACTATAAACCCACATCCCACCGTTTCTCTCCATCCCTCCAGTCCAAACTGCCATGGGTTTCACCATGCTAATACCATCGCTCCTCTTCCTTTCTCTTTCTTTCTCCATTGAACGTCTTCTCCATGCTGCAGCCAAAATGATCATGACAACAAGAAAATCATATCATTCCAAGCCTTGAAAAATCCTTCATGAATTTTTCTCTGTATTTAGAACAGAATCCAAACTCCTGACCATAATCTATATATCAGCGTTTATAAGCTCTGCATGATCTTTCCCTGCTATCCTCTCCTAAAACCTCCTCTATCAGTCTCTTCTGTGCTTTCTGTGCCTTCTGTAAGTTACTCTTTTGCATCAGGATCATTACTGTTCGTGGCCTGTGCACTTGTCCTTACCACTGCCTGGAACGCATCCTCTAGATCTTCTAATGACCAACTATTTCTCATCCTCCAAGGACAGCTCCTCAGAGAGGCCTTGACTAACTACCGTGTCCTCTCCTACTCTCTATTGGAGCCCTGCTTACTTCTTTCTTAACACTAATTCAAACATAATTATTTTGTTTATGTATTGTGTACTTACTGTCTGACTTCCCCAAGAGAATGTAAGTTCCATAAAGGAAGGGAATGTTTATTTTTAAAGCAGTTATAATGAGATATATTCACATACCACACAATCCATTGAAATTGTACAGTCAATGGCATTTAGTATATTCACAGTTGTGCATTCAACACCACAATAAGTTTTAGAACATTTTCATTACTCATAAAAAAAAACCCCATACCCCTTGGTAGTCACCTCTCAATCCCTTTATCCTTCCCCATTCCTACATAGTCACTAATCTATCTCTGTCCCTATAGATTTATTTATATTTACATTTTATATGAATGGAATTATACAATATTTTGTATCTGGTTTCTTTCTCTTGGGATAATGTTTTTATTTATTATTATTTTTTTAATTAAGGAAGGTGAAGGTTTACAGAAATGTCATGGTAAAAAATACAATGTTCCCAAATACCCCTTTATTATTGACAGTTTACATTAGTGAGGTACATTTGTTACAGTTGATGAAAAAATATTAAAATAGTACTTTTAAAGTCCATAGTTTACATTAGGTATATTGTTTCCCCATATACCACCCTATTATTAACACCTCGTATTAGTGTTGTACATTTGTTATAATTCATGACAGAGCATTCTTATACTTGTAATATTAATCCCAGTCCATCATCCACAACATGATTACTGTCTTATGTACTCCAGTGTTTTATCTCGTCTTGTACATGACCCAAAACCTTGCATTTGAACCTCATTTATGTACATAATCTGGTGCTGTTAATTACACTCACAATAATGTGCTGCCATTTCCAAACCTTCACAATCAACCTAAGTAGAAGTTCTGTACAAATTAAGCATCAGTTCCCCATTACCTACCCCAATCTCTCTTCTGATTACCTATATTCTAGATTTCAATTCTTTGAATTTGCTTATTATAGTTAGTTCATACCAGTGAGATCATACAATTAATGTCCTCAAGCCCCATCCATGTTATCACAAGCATCAGGGCTTCAATCCATTTTACAGATATTCCATTGTAGATATATGCCACGTATTGTTTATCCATTCATTGGATGATGGACACTTGGGATGCTTTGATCTTTTGGCAGTTGAATAATGTGCAAATACCTGTTTTAATTCTTTTGGGTATATAACAAATAGTGGGAATGCCAGGTCATAAAGCAGTTCTATACTTAACTTTCTGGGGAACTGTCCCACTGTCTTCCACAGCAGCTGCACCATTTTACATTCCCATCAGTGATGAATGAGTGTTCCTATTTCTCCACATCCTCTCCAACACTTGTAATTTTCTGTTTTTTTTTTTAATAGTAGCCATTGTAGTGGGTGTGAAATGATATCTTATTGTGGCTTTGATTTGCGTTCCCCTAATAGTGATGCTGAGCATCTATTTATGTGCTTTTTTGGCTTTGTATGTATCGTCTTTTGGAGAAATGTCTAGTCGTCTTTTTCATCTTAAAATTGGGTTCTGGTTTTTTTTTTTATTACTGAGTTGTAAACTTTCTTTATATATCCAGGATATTAAATCTATTCTGGATATGTAGTTTCCAAATATTTTCTCCCATTGAGTATGTTGTCTTCTCACTTGCATGAATAGTCCTTTGATGGATAAAGTTTTTAATAGTAAGGAGGTCCCATTTATGCATTTTTTCTTTGTGCTTTTGGGTGTATAGTCTAAGAAAGCACTGCCTAACACAACATCTGAAGATACTTCCCTACATTTTACTGTAGGAGTTTTATAATCCTGTGTCTTCTATTTTGGTCTTTGAACCATTTAGAGTTAATTTTTCTATATGGTGTGAGACATTGGTCCTCTTTCACTCTCTTAGATAGAGATATTCAGTTCTCCCAGCACCATTTTTTGAAGAGACTGTATTTTCCAAAAGAGTAGACTTGGCAGCCTTGCAAAAAATCATTTGTCCTTAGGTGTGAGGATGTATTTCTGAACTCTTAATTTGATTCCATTGTTGAATGTATCTATCCTTGTTCCTGTATGATGCTGTTTTGAGCACTGTAGCTTTGTAACATACTTTAAAGATGGGAAGTGTGAGTCCTCCAACTTCATTCTTCTTTTTGAACATGGTTTTGGTTATTTGGGCCCCCTTACCATTTCAAATAAATTTGGTAATTGGCTTTTCCAATTATGCAAAGTAGGTTGCTGGAATTTTGATTGGGACTGCATCAAATCTGTAAGTAATTCTGGATAGAATTGGCATTTTAATGATATTTAGTCTTTCAATCCATGAACATGGAATGTCCTTCCATTTATTTAGGTCTTCTTTGATTTTTTTAAACAAAGTTTTGTAGTTTTCTACATCAGTAAAATTTATTCGTAGTTAACTACATCATTAGTTAAATTTACTCTTGGACTATTTGATTCTTTTAGTTGCTATTGTAAATGGAATCTTTTTCTTAATTTCGTCCTCAGATTGCTCCTTACTACTGTTTGTAAACAATACTAATTTTGTACGTGATTCTTATACCCTTCCACTTTGTTGAATTTGTTTATTAGCCCTAGAAACTCAGAACTTGCTATATATAGGATCATGTCATCTGCAAATATAGAAAGTTTTACTTCTTCCTCTCCCGTTGGGATGCCTTTTATTTCTTTTTCTTGCCTAATTGATCTGGCTAGAATTTCCAATACAATGTTGAATATCAGTGGTAACAGAGGCCATCCTTATCTTGCTCTAGATCTTAGAGGGAATGTTTTCAGGCTTTCACCATTGAGTATGATGTTAGCTGTAGGTTTTTTACCATGTTGAGGAAATTTCCTTCTATTCTTAATTTTCTAAGTATTTTTATCAGGGAAGAATGCTGATATTTGTCAAAACCCTTTTCTGCATCAATTGAGATGATCACATGTTTTTTTTCCCTTCATTCTCTGATGTGGTGTATTACGTTAACTGATTTTCTTACATTGAATCACCCTTGCACACCTGGGATAAAATCCACTTGATCATGGTGTATAATTTTTTTAATGTGCTGTTTTATTGATTTGCTAGTATTTTGTTGAGGATTTTTGTACCTATATTCATAAGAGAAATTGGTCTGGGATCTTCTCTTCTTGGAATATCTTTATCTGGCTTTAGTATTAGGGTGGTGTTGGCTTCATAGAATGTGTTAAGTAGCAGTCCCTCCTTTTCAATATTTTGGAAGAGTTTGAGCAGGATTGGTGTTAATTCTTTTTGTATGATTGGTAGAATTCACCTTTGAAGCCATGTGGTCCTTAACCTTTCTTTCTTGGGATGTTTTTAACAAGTGATTCAATCTCTTTGCTTGCCATTGGTTTGCTAAGGTCTCTTCTATTTCTTCTTGAGTCAGTGTAGGTTGTTCATGTGTTTCTGGGAATTTGTCCATTTCAACTAATTTGTCTTATTTGTTGGCATACACTTGTTCATTGTATCCTCTTATGATCTTTTTTAATTCTGTCGGGTCGTCATTAGTACCCCCCTCTCATTTCTGAAAATTTGCATCTTCTCTCTCTTTTTTTTTTTTGACAGTCTAGCTAAGAGTTTGTCAATTTTATTGATCTTTTCAAAGAACTGAATATTGGCTTTGTTAATTCTCTCTATTATTTTTTAATTCTCAATTTCATTTATTTTAATCTAATCTTTGTTATTTCTTTCCATCTGCTTACTTTGGGGTTAGTTTGCTGTTCTTCTAGTCACTCCAGGTGTTCAGTTAGGTCTTTGATTTCCGTTCTTTCTTCTTTTTTTAATGTAAGCATTTAGGGTTATAAATTTCCCTCTCAGCACTGCTTTTGCTGCATCCCATATTTTTTTACATGTTGTGTTCTCATTTTTATTCATTTCAAGATATTTACTGATTTCCCTTGCCATTTCTTCTTTGACCCACTGATTGTTTAAGAGAGTGCTATTTGACTTCCTTATATTTGTGAGTTTTTTAGTTCTTTGCCTGTTATTGATTTACAACTACATCCCATTATGTTCAGAGGTTTTGTTTTTTATTATTTCAATCTTTCTAAATAATTGAGATTTGTTTTGTGACACAACATGTTGTCTATCCTGGAGAATGATCCATGAACACTTGTGAAGAATGTATATCCTGCTGTTTGGGGATGTAGTGTTCCATATATGTCTGTTAGGTCTGGTTCATTTATCATGTTATTCAAGTTTTCTGTTTCTTCATGGATCTATCTATTGATGAGTGTATTGAAATTTCCAACTATTATTATAGAGGTTTCTGTCTCTCCTTTCAGTTTCCCCAGTGTTTACATCATGTATTTTGGGGCAACATGGTTTAGTAGGATATAAATATTTATGACTGTTATTTCTTCTTGGTGGATTGCCCCTTTTGTTAATGTATAGTATCCTTCTTTACCTCATATAACAGCTTTAGACTTAAAATTTATTTTGTCTGTTATTAATATAGCTACTCCAGCTCTGTTTTGGTTATTATTTGCATTGAATGCCTTTTTTATCCTTTCACTTTCAACGAATTTTTGTCCTTGTGTCTAAGGTGCATCTCTTTTAAAAAACTTATAGTTAGATCATATGTTTATACATTCTGCCAATCTGTGTTTTGATTGGAGAGTTTGATTCATTAACATTCATGTTATTATTGTAAAGGCAGTACTTGCATCAGCCATTTCTTCCTTTGGCTTTTGCATGTCATAATTTTATTTCTCTCTCTTTTCCTGTATTGCAACTTCTTCTTCTTTTTTTTTATTTGTTTATTTTAACTTTTTTTTAATTGTACAGCATAGCATTTATACAAAGCAAAGAAATAAAAAAGCAGTAGTTTTCAAAGCACTCTTCAACAAGTAGTTAGAGGACAGATCCCAGAGTTTGTCATGGGCTACCATACCATCCTCTCACATTTTTCCTTCTAGCTGCTCCAGAATATAGGAGGCTAGAGAGCTTAAGTATTTTTTTATCATGACAATTGACTTTTTTCCCTTCCTTTTTTTGTGAGCAATAACATATATACAAACAAGCTATGAATTTCAAAGCACAGCACCACAATTAGTTGTAGAACGATTTCAGACTTTGACATGGGTTACAGTTTCCCAATTTTAGGTTTTTATTTCTAGCTGGTCTAAAATACTGGAGACTAAAAGAGATAGCAACGTACTGATTCAACGTTCATATTCATTTGTTAAATCCTCTCTTCTCTGTATAACTCCACCATCATCTTTGATATTTCCATCCCTCTCTCTGGGGGTATTTGGGCTATGGCCATTCTGACTTGTTCCTGTTGGACGGGGCTGTCAGTAATATGGGGTAGGGAGATGGAACTAACTGATGTTCTGGAGAGTCTGGGCTAGGTTTCAGGACTCATCTGGTCCAGGGACCCATCTGGAGGTTGTAGGTTTCTGGACAGTTACTCTAGAGCATGGAACCCTTCTGGAACCTTACATATTGCCCTAGGTGTTCTTTAGGATTAGCTGGAATGGTCCTGGTTGGGGGTTGGCAGGTGATGACGGGTAGCAAGGTCTACCTGAAGCCTGCATAAGAGCAACTTCCAGAGTAGCCTCTCGACTCTACATGAACTCTCTTTGCCACTCTTGCTCTGTATCTTTTTTTGTTTGTTTTTTTTAACTTTTTTTATTAATTAAAAAAATTAACAACCAAACATTAAGATATCATTCCATTCTACATATACAATCAGTAATTCTTAATATCATCACTTAGTTGCATATTCATCATTTCTTAGAACATTTGCATCGATTTAGAAAAAGAAATAAAAAGACAACAGAAAAAGAAATAAAACGATAATAGAGAAAAAAAAGATTGTACATACCATACCCCTTACCCCTCGCTTTCATTTACCACTAGCATTTCAAACTAAATTTATTTTAACCTTTGTTCACCCCTACTATTTATTTTTATTCCATATGTTCCACTCTTCTGTTGATATAGTAGCTAAAAGGAGCATCAGATACAAGGTTTTCACATTCACAGAGTCTCATTGTGAAAGCTATATCATTGTTCAATCATTATCAAGAAACATGGCTACTGGAACACAGCTCTACATTTTCAGGCAGTTCCCTCCAGCCTCTCCATTACATCTTGAACAACAAGGTGATATCTACTTAATGCATAAGAATAACCTCCGGGATAACCTCTTGACTCTGTTTGGAATCTCTCAGCCATTGACACTTAGTCTCATTTCACTCTTCTCCCTTTGGTCGAGAAGGTTCTCTCAATCCCTTGATGTTAATTCTCAGCTCATTCTAGGGTTTTTCTCAGTCCCTTGATGCTGAGTCTCAGCTTATGCCAGGATTTCTGTCCCACCTTGCCAGGAAGGTCCATACCCCTGGGAGTCATGTCCCACGCAGAGAGGGGGAGGGTGGTGAGACTGCTCATCATGTTGGCTGGAGAGAGAGGCCACATCTGAGCAACAAAAGAGGCTCTCTTGGGGGTGACTCTTAGGCCTAAATTTTAAGTAGACTTGACGTATCTTTTGTGGGGTTAAGTTTCATATGAACAAACCCCAAGACTGGGGGCTCAGCCTATAGCTTTGGTTGTCCACACTGCTTGTGAGACTATCAAGAATTCAACTTGGGGAAGTTGAATTTCTCCCCATTCTCACCATTCCCCAAAGGGGGCTTGCAAATACTTTTCCAGTCACTGATCAAATCATTCTGGGATTCATCGGGGGATCACTCTGGACAAACCAACAAAATCTCATGTCTTACCTGAGATTCCAAGTACTTATGACATTCAATCAAACTACCTACATGAGTTATATTAGGAAATGCTCTAGTCAAAACATAAATTTTGTAACAAATAAACATTTTTGCTTTAGTCTCACACGTAAGGTGACATTTTAAGGTATTATCATCTATTTTCAGCGCCCTGCAATAATGACATTCTTTTGTTCTTCCTCATGCAAAAACATTTTCAAAATTTGTACATTGTACATTTCACTATTATTATACACTCTAGGCATTCCTAGATTATACCATCTCGATCTTTAACATCTATCTTTCTTTCTGATTTCATTTATGTCCCCAGCCCTCCTCCCTCTATCATTCTCACATGCAGCTTCATTCAGTGTTTTAAGATAATTACATTACAGTTAGGTAGTATTGTGCTGTCCACTTCTGAGTTTTTGTATCCAGTGCTGTTGCACAGTCTGTATCCCTTGAGCTCCAATTACCCACTATCTTACCCTATTTCTATCTCCTGATGGTCTCTGTTACCAAGGAAATATTCCAAGTTTATTCACTAATGTCAGTTCATCTCAGTGAGACCACACAGTATTTGTCCTTTAGTTTTTGGCTAGTCTCACTCAGCATAATGTTCTCAAGGTCCATCCATGTTGTTACATACTTCAAAAGTTTATTCTGTCTTAAAGCTGCATAATATTCCATCGTATGTATATACCACAGTTTGT
Organism: Tamandua tetradactyla; assembly: GCF_023851605.1. Lineage (NCBI taxonomy): Eukaryota > Metazoa > Chordata > Mammalia > Pilosa > Myrmecophagidae > Tamandua > Tamandua tetradactyla. The sequence goes on along the minus strand of NC_135353.1, from coordinate 23,802,992 downwards.
TTAGCCACTCATCTGTTGATGGACATTTTGGTTGTTTCCATCTCTTTGCAATTGTAAATAATGCTGCTATAAATATTGGTGTGCAAGTGTTCATTTGTGTCTTTGCCCTTAAGTCCTCCAAGTAGATACCTAGCAATGGTATTGCTGGGTCATATGGCAATTCTATATTCAGCTTTTTGAGGAACCGCTAAACTGCCTTCCACAGTGGTTGCACCATTTGACATTCCCACCGACAGTGAATAAGTGTGCCTCTTTCTCCACATCCTCTCCAGCACTTGTCATTTTCTGTTTTGTTGATAATGGCCATTCTGGTGGGTGTGAGATGATATCTCATTGTGTTTTTTTTTTTTTTATTAACGGAAAGAAAGAAGAAAAAAAAAGAAATTAACACAACATTTAAAAATCATACCGTCCTACATATGCACTCAGTAATTCTTAACATCATCACATAGATGCTTGATCATCGTTTCTTAGTACATTTGCATCGGTTTAGAGGAACTAGCAACACAACAGGAAAAGATATAAAATGTTAATATAGAGAAAAGAAATAAAAGTAGTAATAATAGTAAAAAACAGACAAACAACAAAAAAAAAAACCCCCTATAGCTCAGATGCAGCTTCATTCAGTGTTTTAACATGATTACTTTACAATTAGGTATTATTGTGCTGTCCATTTTTGAGTTTTTGTATCTAGTCCTGTTGCACAGTCTGTATCCCTTCCGCTCCAATTACCCATTATCTTACCCTGTTTCTAACTCCTGCTGGACTCTGTTACCAATGACATATTTCAAGTTTGTTCTCAAATGTCCGTTCACATCAGTGGGACCATACAGTATTTGTCCTTTAGTTTTTGGCTGGACTCACTCAGCATAATATTCTTTAAGTCCATCCATGTTATTACATGGTTCATAAGTTTATCCTGTCTTAAAGCTGCATAGTATTCCATCGTATGTATATACCACAGTTTATTTAGCCATTCTTCTGTTGATGGACATTTTGGCTGTTTCCATCTCTTTGCAATTGTAAATAACGCTGCTATAAACATTGGTGTGCAAATGTCCGTTTGTGTCTTTGCCCTTAAGTCCTTTGAGTAGATACCTAGCAATGGTATTGCTGGGTCGTATGGCAATTCTATATTCAGCTTTTTGAGGAACCGCCAAACTGCCTTCCACAGTGGTTGCACCATTGGACATTCCCACCAACAGTGGATAAGTGTGCCTCTTTCTCCGCATCCTCTCCAGCACTTGTCATTTTCTGTTTTGTTGATAATGGCCATTCTGGTGGGTGTGAGATGATATCTCATTGCGGTTTTGATTTGCATTTCTCTAATGGCCAGGGACATTGAGCATCTCTTCACGTGCCTCTTGGCCATCCGTATTTCCTCTTCTGGTAGGTGTCTGTTCAAGTCTTTTTCCCATTTTGTAATTGGATTGGCTGTCTTTTTGTTGTTGAGTTGAACAATCTCTTTATAAATTCTGGATACTAGACCTTTATCTGACATGTCGTTTCCAAATATTGTCTCCCATTGTGTAGGCTGTCTTTTTACTTTCTTGATGAAGTTCTTTGATGCACAAAAGTGTTTAATTTTGAGGAGCTCCCATTTATTTATTTATTTCTTCAGTGCTCTTTAGGTGTAAGGTCCATAAAACTGCCTCCAATTATAAGATTTATAAGATATCTCCCTACATTTTCCTCTAACTGTTTTATGGTCTTAGACCTAATGTTTAGATCTTTGATCCATTTTGAGTTAACTTTTGTATAGGGTGTGAGATACAGGTCCTCTTTCATTCTTTTGCATATGGATATCCAGTTCTCTAGGCATCATTTATTGAAGAGACTGTTCTGTCCCAGGTGAGTTGGCTTGACTGCCTTATCAAAGATCAAATGTCCAAAGATGAGAGGGTCTATATCTGAGCACTCTATTCGATTCCATTGGTCAATATATCTATCTTTATGCCAGTATCATGCTGTTTTGACCACTGTGGCTTCATAATATGCCTTAAAGTCAGGCAGCGTGAGACCTCCAGCTTCGTTTTTTTTCCTCAACTTTTAGCAATTCGGGGCACCCTGCCCTTCCAGATAAATTTGCTTACTGGTTTTTCTATTTCTGAAAAATAAGTTGTTGGGATTTTGATTGGTATTGCATTGAATCTGTAAATCAATTTAGGTAGAATTGACATCTTAACTATATTTAGTCTTCCAATCAATGAACACAGTATGCCCTTCCATCTATTTAGGTCTTCTGTGATTTCTTTTAACAGTTTCTTGTAGTTTTCTTTGTATAGGTCTTTTGTCTCTTTAGTTAAATTTATTCCTAAGTATTTTATTTTTTAGTTGCAATTGTAAATGGGATTCGTTTCTTGATTTCCCCCTCAGCTTGTTCATTGATAGTGTATAGAAACACTACAGATTTTTGAATGTTGATCTTGCAACCTGTCATTTTTCTGTAGTCGTTTATTAGCTCTAGTAGTTTTGCTGTGGATTTTCCAGAGTTTTCGACGTATAGTATCATATCATCTGCAAACAGCGATAGTTTTACTTCTTCCTGTCCAATTTTGATGCCTTGCATTTCTTTTTCTTGTCTAATTGCTCTGGCTAGAACTTCCAACACGATGTTGAATAACAGTGGTGATAGTGGACATCCTTGTCTTGTTCCTGATCTTGGGGGAAAGCTTTCAGTTTTTCTCCATTGAGGATGATATTGGCTGTGTGTTTTTCATATATTCCCTTTATTGTTTTAAGGAAGTTCCCTTGTATTCCTATCCTTTGAAGTGTTTTCAACGGGAAAGGATGTTGAATCTTGTCAAATGCCTTCTCTGCATCAATTGAGATGATCATGTGATTTTTCTGCTTTGATGTGTTGATATGGTGTATTACATTAATTGATTTTCTTATGTTGAACCATCCTTGCATACCTGGGATGAATCTTACTTGGTCATCATGTATAATTCTTTTAATGTGTTGTTGGATTCGATTTGCTAGAATTTTGTTGAGGATTTTTGCATCTATGTTCATTAGAGAGATTGGTCTGTAATTTTCTTTTTTTGTAATATCTTTGCCTGGTTTTGGTATGAGGGTGATGTTGGCTTCATAGAATGAATTAGATAGCTTTCCCTCCACTTCAATTTTTTTGAAGAGTTTGAGCAGGGTTGGTACTAATTCTTTCTGGAATGTTTGGTAGAATTCACATGTGAAGCCATCTGGTCCTGGACTTTTCTTTTTGGGAAGCTTTTTAATGACTGATTCAGTTTCTTTGCTTGTGATTGGTTTGTTGAGGTCATCTATTTCTTCTTGAGCCAAAGTTGGTTGTTCATGCCTTTCTAGGAAGTTGTCCATTTCATCTACATTGTTGTATTTATTAGCATAAAGTTGTTCATAGTATCCTGTTATTACCTCCTTTATTTCTGTGAGGTCAGTGGTTATGTCTCCTCTCCCATTTCTGATCTTATTTATTTGCATCCTCTCTCTTCTTCTTTTTGTCAATCTTGCTAAGGACCCATCAATCTTATTGATTTTCTCATAGAACCAACTTCTGGTTTTATTGATTTTCTCAATTGTTTTCATGTTCTCAATTTCATTTATTTCTTCTCTAATCTTTGTTATTTCTTTCCTTTTGCTTGCTTTGGGGTTAGTTTGCTGTTCTTTCTCCAGTTCTTCCAAGTGGACAGTTAATTCCCAAATTTTTGCCCTTTCTTCTTTTTTGATATAGGCATTTAGGGCAATAAATTTCCCTCTTAGCACTGCCTTTGCTGCATCCCATAAGTTTTGATATGTTGTGTTTTCATTTTCATTCGCCTCGAGATATTTACTGATTTCTCTTGTAATTTCTTCCTTGACACACTGGTTGTTTAAGAGTGTGTTGTTGAGCCTCCACGTATTTGTGAATTTTCTGGCACTCTGCCTATTATTGATTTCCAACTTCATTCCTTTATGATCTGAGAAAGTGTTGTGCATGATTTCAATCTTTTTAAATTTGTTGAGACTTGCTTTGTGACCCAGCATATGGTCTGTCTTTGAGAATTATCCATGAGTACTTGAGAAAAAGGTGTATCCTATTGTTGTGGGGTGTAATGTTCTATCAATGTCCTTAAGTCTAGCTCATTTATTGCAATATTCAGCTTCACTATTTCTTTATTAATCCTCTGTCTAGATGTTCTGTCCATTGATGAAAGTGGGGAATTGAAGTCTCCAACTATTATGGTAGATGTGTCTATTTCCCTTTTCAGTGTTTGCAGTGTTCGCCTCACATATTTTGGGGCATTCTGGTTCGGTGCATAAATATTTATGTTTGTTATGTCTTCTTGTTGAATTGTTCCTTTTATTAGTACATAGTATCCTTCTTTGTCTCTTTTAACTGTTTTACATTTGAAGTCTAATTTGTTGGATATTAGTATAGCTACTCCTGCTCTTTTCTGGTTGTTATTTGCATGAAATATCTTTTCCCAACCTTTCACTTTCAACCTATGTTTATCTTTGGGTCTAAGATGTGTTTCCTGTAGACAGCATATAGAAGGATCCTGTTTTTTAATCCATTCTGCCAGTCTATGTCTTTTGATTGAGGAATTCAATCCATTAACATTTAGTGTTATTACTGTTTGGGTAGTACTTTCCTCTACCATTTTGCCTTTTGTATTTTACATGTCATATCTAATTTTCCTTCTTTCTACACTCTTCTCCACACCTCTCTCTTCTGTCTTTTCATATCTGTCTCTATTGCTCCCTTTAGTATTTCTTGCAGAGCTGGTCTCTTGGTCACAAATTCTCTCAGTGAGTTTTTGTCTGAAAATGTTTTCATTTCTCCCTCATTTTTGAAGGACAATTTTGCTGGATATAGAATTCTTGGTTGGCAGTTTTTCTCTTTTAGTAATTTAAATATATCATCCCACTGTCTTCTCGCCTTCATGGTTTCTGCTGAGAAATCTACACATAGTCTTATTGGGTTTCCCTTGTATGTGATGGATTGCTTTTCTCTTACTGCTTTCAAGATCCTCTCTTTCTCTTTGACCTCTGACATTCTGACTAGTAAGTGTCTTGGAGAATGCCTATTTGGATCTATTCTCTTTGGGGTGTGCTGCACTTCTTGGATCTGTAATTTTAGATCTTTCATAAGAGTTGGGAAATTTTCAGTGATAATTTCTTCCATTAGTTTTTCTCTTCCTTTTCCCTTCTCTTCTCCTTCTGGGACACCCATGAGACATATATTTGTGCACTTCGTATTATCATTCAATTCCCTGAGTCCCTGCTCATATTTTTCCATTCTTTTCCCTATAGTTTCTGTTTCTTTTTGGATTTCAGATGTTCCATCCTCCAGTTCACTAATCCTAACCTCTGTCTCTTGAAATCTACCATTGTAGGTTTCCATTGTTTTTTTCATCTCTTCTACTGTATCTTTCATTCCCATAAGTTCTGTGATTTGTTTTTTCAGACTTTCCATTTCTTCTTTTTGTTCATTCCTTGCCTTCTTCATGTCCTCCCTCAATTCATTGATTTGGTTTTTGATGAGGTTTTCCATGTCTGTTCGTATATTCTGAATAAATTGTTTCAGCTCCTGTATCTCATTTGAACTATTGGTTTGTTCCTTTGACTGGGCCACATCTTCAATTTTCCTGGTGCAATTTGTTATTTTTTTGCTGGCGTCTAGACATTTAATTACCTTTATTAGTTTATTCTGGAGATTGCTTTCACTTATCTTACCTAGGGTTTTCTTGCTAGATGTGTTTGTTGTCCGTTCTTTGACCTTAATTTCAGCTTTTCTGGGCCTCTAGCTTAAGTTTTGTTTAATAGAGGGTAATTTTTCAGTTCTTGTTTCTTGTCCTGCTTGTAAGGTGCCTTTTCCCTCTCCACTCTTAGGAGGGTCTACATAGGTATTACAGACTCCAGCCGGGTTTTCCCAGACTAAACTTGCCCCCTATCAGGAGGAAAGAGTCACCTGCATCAGTTTTCCCTGAGCGTGAGATCCAGCAGGTTGAAAGACTTTCCTGTGAAGTCTCTGGGCTATGTTTTTCTTATCCTGCCCAGTATGTGGTGCTTGCTGCCTGTGGGTCCCACCAGCAAAAGATGTTGTGGCTCCTTTAACTTTGGAAGGCTCTCCCTGCTGGGGGCGGGGTGGAGACAGAGGAGAGGTTGTAGGCTGGTTTTAATGGCTTCCAATTGCCAAGCCCTGGGGTCTGAATTCCTTGAGAGAGGGATTCCACCTAAGTTGGGCTTCACCCCTCCCCTGGGGAACAGGCGGGAGACAGCCCTGAAAGCAGTCTGTTTCTGCCTATGTCTGGGGCAGTTGCAACCTGAGTAGTCCCACCACTGAATCCAGAAGCAGCCAAGCCTCCGTCGAAACAGCCACAAAACTTCCATTTCGTCCCCTTTCCTGTTTTTTGGTTAGCCCAATAAGCGACCTCTGCCTTGACCAGTTTCACCTGAGCTGGGGGCTTATTTTTAGTAGTCAGAATTTGTTTATTAATGCCACAATTGGTGTTTGGTTGGACTCAGTCCCTGCTACTGTTAGAGTGTCATTCGTTTCCCTCTGGGAAGCCACTTGTGGGGGAGGGGTGCTGGGCGCTGGCTGCCATGGCTTGGGAAACTCACGGTTCCGGAGACTCACAGCTGGTCCAGCTGATCCAGAGTGGGGTACGCTGTGTGTCTGGTCACTATCGTGGCTCTGGGAGCTGTTCTGTACTGTTTCTGGTTATTTAGTAGTTGTTCTGGAGGATGAACTAAAATGCGCACATTGCTAAGCTGCAATCTTGGCCCCTCTTCCCATCCCTCCTCTTCTTTTTAATTGATCTTTTGTGATGTATCTGACTGATCTCGCTCTCTCATTTATGTTTCTGTATATTTTAAGTGCTTTCTTTGTGCTTATCCTGGGGTTTATTTATACAACCTACATCTATAACCTAATAATTTGAAAAGATACTTCAATAGCATACATAATTTGTTCTCCCAGATCCCTCTGTTCCCCCTCTTTATGCTGCTTTTGTCCCACTTTACCACTTTATATTTTACATGTTCATTATTATGAAATATGCCTGTTCAATTGTATTCTGATTCTTATATGAATTAAAGAGGAGAGTCGTATACTGAGGGTACAGTACTATTAGGATTTGCATTTACCCTTTTGGTTACCCTTACTGATGATCTACACTACTCTACGCAACTCCCTCCTGTCTTTTCCTTTCACTGAAGAGCTCCCTTTAATAATTCTTGTAGGGCAGATCTCCTGTTGACTAACTCTCTCAGTTTCTGTTTATCTGTGAATATTTTTAACTCTCCTTCATTTTTTTGTATGCTTTATCGTGGGGCCACATTTCATTCTTTTTCCATGTGAGTATCCTATTATTGCAGCACCATTTGTTGATGTTTTCTTTGTTTGTTTCACTTGTTTGTTTTTTTGGAAATGCATGGACTGGGAGTTGAACATGGGTCTCCCACATGGCAGATGAGAATTCTACCACTAAACTACCCTTGCACCCGGCTAGGATTCTTTTTTTATCTTTGGCTTTTGACATTCTGATTTGTATGTGTCTTGGAGTAAGTCTATTAGGATTTATTTTGTTTGGTGTATGTTGAGCTTCTTCAAATTGTGTATTCAAGTTTTTCATAAAATTGGGAAATTTGGGGCCATTATTTCCTTAAATATTCTTTCTGCCCTTTTTTCCCTTCGCGTCTCCTTCTGGGACACGTGTCACATGTATGTTTGTGCACTTCAGTCTGTCATTCATTTCCTTGATACACTGCTCAATTATTTCCATTCTTTTCTGTAACTGTTCTTCTGTCTGTAAGACTTTGCCTATCTAGTCTTCTAATTTGCTTATCATTTCTGCTGCCTGTTCAAATCTGCTTTTGTATGCCTTTACTGTATTTTTCATCGCATTTCTTGTTCTTTCACTCCCATAAGTTCTGTTATTTTTCTTACCATGCTCTCAAATTCTTCTATAAATTCACCCAGTGTCTTCTTAACGTCCTTTATTGCTGCCATATTTTCCTTCAACTACTTGAATTGATTTAGATTCGCTTGAATATCTTTGATTAGCTGTTCCAAATTCTGTCTCTTTCAATTTTTTAATTTGTTCATTTGACTAGGCCATATCTTTCTGTTTCTTATTATGATTTCTAAATTATGCTGATGTCTAAGCATATGATAATCTTGTCTTTATTCTGATAGTCAGTTTTTCTCTCTTGTCTAGGATTTTATTGTTGATTGGATTTGTATTAAGATTTTTCTTTGACACTTGGTCAACTTATTCTCAGTCTTTACGATTGCCAGTAAGTCTGTTTAACTGATCTAAACAAGGCCAGGGACCTATGAAGGGGGTACAGACCAGCCACAAAGGGACCTGGGGTAAGGTTCAAGAAGGATGTCAAAAATTCGTTTTTTATCCCTACTTCTCCTATGCTTCACTTTCCTAGCCTGCCCAGCAGATGGTACTTTTTGGCGGACCTTTACCTACCACCCTATGGAGGAAACATATTTTTTCATCCTCCACCTGCCAGTTTTGAAACAATGGCTACAGGTTCCCTATCCTGGACAGGCTAGAACCACAATTCAGAGCCAGAAATCAGCAGTCCAAATTTGGCAATCAGAAGCCATGTGTAGCATTCTACCTTATACCATCCCTATTCCAGAAGAGGAAGAGCCTCATACCCCTCTTCATAAGTCAGCCAATAGCCAAAGCAAGCCTTGAGGGTGTGGGATGAGCACTGACCACTGCCATGGGAGCAGTTCACTCATAGTTTTGACCGCAGCTTCTCAGTCTCTGTGTTCTTCTCTTTCCTGGATGCTGTATAGTGCTCCCCTGGCCTCCAGAGACCCAGAACCATTGATTCAGATGAAGTAGAGGTGTGAGACTTGGAGCAAAAAGAAACATACTCCTCTGAGGCAGAGAGTAGTTGAGGAGAATCATCCAGACAGGGATATTTGGTGATAGGGAAGAACTAGAGCTTTCATTCATGATGTCCACCCTAATTTCACAGAATGTTTGGATAGAGAGGATGCAGATTGACATAGACCCAAGTTCTCTGGTTTCAACCTCAGTAAAAACTTGGCGATTTATATGTACATTTGTGAAGTCTTGACATCATGTGAGACTTGCAGCTTTACTACTTGTGATAGGCAAGAAGACAATGCCAAATCATGAGTACCAGGGATCTGTGAATGTTTTTGAGTTGTGCTGTCTTGATTTCTGCATGTATTTACAGTACTAAATACGTAAGAAGGTGATTTTGTTGTGTTATTTTTTCCTCAGCTAAATTTAAGGGAGTCTGAGCTCTCTGCCCGTTACACCTTTTGCTTTATGAAATAAGTAAATTTCTCAAAACTAGTAAGAACAAAGATCTACCTGTGGGGTGATGTAATGCACCTGTCCCTCAGATCAAGGTCTTAATTTGGTTTCTAGATACTACTGATATTCATGATATCCATGAAAAGAAGCCGGAAAATGATGAAACATCATCTGCTTTCACAAAAATGCCTACCTTGGAAACCATGTCAAGTACATTGCAGAGAGGTCCACAGAAAGTCAATGATCATATAAAATGCCAATTAATGAAGGAAATTCGAAAGTTTGGACGAAGTAAGTAGTGAAAGCCTATTATTTAAACAATGGGAACTACCTCTCATTCTATGATATAGGGTAAATAAAAGCTACTTTTCAAGCACATCCTTTTGTAGTAATGGTTTTTCACAAAATATACAACACTGATCTTTATTTTGACTGAAAGTACCATTGCTCCCAAGTTCACCTTTTAAATTGTTTTCTTTTTTTTAAGTGTTCCCAATGATATCTTCAGTAGATTAATGCAGGTCTCCTAGTTTAAATGTTTATGACAAACATGTAACATTTCAGCCCATAAAGATTGATTATTGAGGTTGTGAGTGCATAAGATTGAGTTTTTTTCTTCATATTTATTGAAATATTGAATTAAAAATATTTTCAGAGTATGAAAGGATCTTTATTTTGCTTGAAGATGTGCAAGGTCCTCCAGAAGTCAAGAAACAATTTATTGAATTTACTATTAAGGAAGCTAAAAGGTAAGTGAAAAGAAAAACTTCCATTTTTTAAAAAGCTATACTACCTATTATAAGACAGGGTTGAGATGAGCAAAAGACCCTACCTTGGTTTTTTCAAACCTTGGCCTTTATTCTTAGTTGATGTTGTCAACACAATTAGATTGATATCAATTGTGTCTGAACCATTGTTCCCAGCCCACAGAGCCATCCAAGATCACCACAGTCTAAGGTGGGCTTGGTATTTGCTAGACTATCTCTTACCATGTGGATGCGTTTTATATTCCCACGTTCATTGTAATCTTTTTGTAATCATCACAATGCCCCACATCATAGATGCTTTAGTTATCATTTTGAATAATGAAGTGCCTTCTTCTTTTCAGGTTTAAAAGATGGCATTTAATTAAACACCTGGAGAAGTTACAAGAAGAAATAGCTTCCGACTAAGCTCTCAATGATGATATTCACCTCTAAAACAGTTAACAGTGTTATGACAGTGAGAAAAGAGGAAATGTTTTCTGTGATATTGAATGGATAGGGTATTTTTGACACTTCTTAAACTATGGTAGTTAGAGAATTGCCTTACAGAGGCTACAAAAAAGAGGTGGAGCTTTATAAATTTTATGAATGTTTCTCAGTAAAAAGTAGCTTTTGCCATAAGAATTTCATTTGAAAAGATACCTTGTTTGTTTGTTTTCCCACAAGAGGTGGGAGATGTTATTATCTTGTCAGTCTGCATACTATTAAAGTCCGGATTTCTGCCTCTGGTCACGTGGTAGAAGTTATATTTGTAAGAGCTTTATTTCACTACCCATTCATAGTCCCTTTGCCTTCAGCCAGGACTTCTGCTGGTCATGGTTCTTTGCCTGATGGGGCGTCTGAAAATTTTCATTCCTGAAGGGTCTGGTTCTGGATCATTAGATATCTTGCCTCATTGGGTGGTTGTAATTTTCCGCTGACTTTAATCACAAAATATATGAGTACTATGAAGCACTGTGGACATTCTTGACATCCTCCCACTTTATCTAGTGTGTAGTCACAATCCAATTTCCCTTTGATATTCTGATTCAGTCACTGGCCAGTATAGTTAGCTTCTTTTATTTCCTGCTGATTGAGAGGCATGTGGGGCCCCAAATGGCCAGATGGCAGTCTCAAGTTTTAGTTTAATGGAATCATTGTGGTGTCCCCTTAGGAAATTTATCTCCATTTTGAATTTAGACCTCTAGTCTGACAGAACCTAAAATCATGAACGTGAGAAAGAAAAATTTTCTTGTGGATCATTAGGAGTAAAATGAGTGGAGACACTCCCATTGCCACTGCTTGATTGGTGCATATATGAATCCTGATCATGGCAGAAATAGTGCCATATATTTGATGCTGATATAGAGTATTACCACTTTCTACAGGACATTGACCTAGGCTGGCTGGCAGGTTAGTGCTACCTTATTGGTACCATATCTGAGTCTTCAAAAGGCCACTCCAGTGTTCTACTGAGGTACTACTTAAGGATGATGGGAAACATAATAAAACCATTGAATTCCATGAGCATGGGCCCATTGCCATATTTTATTTCCTGTAATGCAAGGTTTATTTTTTATTTTTGTTTTTGTTTTTTTAGAATCAATGCTGTTTGGAATACCATTCTGATAGATAAGGCATTATCTAAGTCCGTAAATGTTAGTTTCTTCAAAAGCACCAAGGATAAGACTGAACATCCAGAATAAGTGTTTAAGAACAAGGGATTCTCCCTTCCACAATGGAAGCTGCCCAAAGTAATCATCCTTCCACGTGGCACTACCACTCATTTTGGGGAGCAGTACCATATCAGGGGTTCACTGTTTGTCTCTGCTGTTGGCAGATTGGACACCCAGCAGCGACTGCCATGAGATTGGCCTTGATTAGTAGAAGTCCATATTTCTGAACCCATGACTAACTCCTTTCCTTACCACTGTGGCCATCATGCACCATGATTGTTTCGAATATGGAGTGTCCACTTGAGAAGGCGGCCTGTTGGGTCTAGGTGCTGAGAGTTTCCTATAGCTGAGAAGATAATGGGGACCTCAGCCCTGCAACCTGAAGGATCTAGGTCTACCAACACCAGAATGTATTTGGAAATGGTTTCTTTTTGAGGGTCTCCTGATAAACACCCAGCCTGTACAACAACTGACTTTAGTATTGTGAGACAATACTCAGGAAAATCAGTAGAGCTTGCCTGGACTTCTGGCCTACATAACTGTGAGATAATGAAAGTGTGTTGTTTTAAGCTGCTAAGTATGTGGTGATTTATTCCAAAACAAGAGACAATTAATACAGGTGGTGCCAGTCTATTGTGAAGAGATAACCATAAACAAGGCCCAAGTTTCTTTTCTTTTCTCAGTCAACTGGTCATAGAGAACTTCCTGTAAGTACATGAGTGCAGGTTTAGAGAGTGGTCCCTTGTTCTGGGCCCCACTCAAAATTCATAGTTTTCAGGTCATTCAGTAATGGGCGTTATAGTAGCATAACCAAATGAGATACATATTAGCACTGAAATATAATGAGGCCCCATGTGCTTGCGTCCCTTTTTTAGTTGTAGTAAGAGCAAGATGTACCAACTTGCTACTCACCTTATAGAGCTATCCTAACATGCCCCATACAATTGGACCCCTAAAAATTTCTTTAAGTCGCAGTGGCCCCATTATTTTGTGGGAATTTTTTGCAATTTCTGCCATATAAGTGTGTTACTAATGTGTCTTGAGTATTTGCTACTTTCTGGTTTATTGGCATAATATTATAAATACCCCCCCAAAAAAACCCAAACCAATGTAATGTCTGGTATAAGATAAAAATGATAACGTTTCCTAAGGACTAGTTTATTACAGAAGGGTAGAGAGTTGATAAAAGCCTGAGGTAGGATGTGAAGATACACTACAGTCTTTCCAGTTAAAAACAAACTGTTTCTGATGAGAGTTACTGAAAGACAAAAAAAAAAATTTACCTGCTCAATAGTGTTACCAAGTCCCTGGCTGTTCATTTGTTCAAGCAACAAAACTACATCTGGTACAGCAGCCGCTCTTGCAGTCACCATCTGATTAAGTTTATGATAATCCACTGTCATTCTCCAAGATCATTCTGTTTCTGCGTAGGTCAAATAGATATGAAGGAAGGGATATTTTAAGAATCCCCACTCTCCCATCTTTGAAATCCTTGATGAGGCACACATCACTCCAATTCCTCCAAGAATGCGGTATTGCTTTTAGTTTACTGTTTTTATCTGTAGAGGCACTTTTTGTGGATTCCAACGGTTTTATCCTACCCTGATAACCGTCACTCTCTACATCAGGGAATCAATAGGGAAATTCTGCCGGTGGCCAAATATTTATTTTCTAATTATGCTTTCTCTAACTGGAGGAATAACAGGAGGCTGCATATGGAAACCAACTGGACCCACTGTCAGATGGACATAAGGTAAAAACCTAATTGATCACCTGATTGTCATAAGCCCCTTCTCTGATTGGTGGACAACGATGATATTTTGGATCAGCAGTGCCATGCACTGCCAATGGTCTACCTCAGGGGAAGCCATTAAATGTTCTTCAGGCAAAGAGGAGATAACTTTCACGGGCAGGAATAAAGGGATGTTTCTATTGGAAAAGGCATCTCAGATAATTTATGTTTCAAGGACCTCAGCTTCATCAGAATCTGCTCATATGTTCTGTCCCAAATGTCAGGATCCCATTCATACCCAATAATTGCACCAGTATTAACAGAAGAGACCCTCTGAGTTTGGGAATTCTATTTATGTTGCAATTCAGTCATTCGCAGGATTAGACTTTGCATTTGGCCTTCCCAAATTTTGGCCCTGTGGCTACAGGAGATTACTGTTTCTCTCAGGACAGTAATAGAAGCCTAAGGTCCATTATATGGACCTTGATCTGGAAATTTATCACCTTGGCTGATTCATTTTCTATTCCTAGTTCCACAGCAAATTTAAAAGCAACTCCATTACACGCTTTATTTTAACTAAAATATTCTAAGGTAATTTTTTTGGTCTCCCAAAGCGTTATTTAACTAACTCTTTTTCCACTCCTTGCCATGAAACACCAGTGCCTTTTTATACTAGAAACAGGGACACTAATATATTTAAATATAATAAAATCAAAGAATGAATTCACAAAACCCAGAACCAGTTCAGAGAACTTGTACTTAAGGTCCTGTTCCTCTGGATCCATTCTCAGTACCAAAATCTAGATCAGTCACATTTCAGCTAGAAAGGCAGAACCTATATGAAGTATTAATATGTATGCCTGTTTGTGTATATCTATATATGTTATATTTACATGTATGTATGCATATGTTTGTGCTCTCATGCTGGAGCAAGGCAGAAATCCAGGAAGAAAAGATCACAAACAGATTAGAATCTCCAACCATGAGCTGGAACACCCACCAGAACAGATTAAAACCCATGTCCATTACTGTTCCTCTGACTTAGTGACATCGGAATTCTGCACAAGCTGGAGATCTTTGGAAAAGAACTAAATGACCAAGAAATTGATCTAGGTCATTTACGCCATTCTCAGCTTGGGTGTCTTCTCCTCTGAGAGGCCTTGTCTGAATAACTTAAAGTGCCATCCATTCACTTACTGTCACATCACCCTATTTCAACTTTGTGCAATGTGTTTATCATGATTAGACAGTTTTTTTTGGTTGTTTATTGCTATTTTCTCCAACAAGAATGTAAGATCCAGGAGAACAATGTTTCCTTTACTGTTGTCTCATGCCTAGATACATGGCTACCATTTAGTACATTTTCAAAAATATGGAATGAATGTTATTTTAAATTCTCACAACAAGCTCAGGCAGTAGATGCTGCTATGACTCTCATTTGACAGCTGAGGATACTGGAAAGATTCAAAGTGATTAAGTAAACAACCCCAGGCTATATGCACATAAGGGTATGCTTAGAGCAACAACTCAAATCAGGTCTGTCTTGAACTCAAAGTTCTTTTGACTCCTCCAATATTGCTTCACCAGACTCCACAGTTTGAGATTCCCCTTGCCCCAGGGTCTTCAATTAGTTCCTATTTGTCATGTTACCCTCTTTTCAGGACATTCTTTACTCACTCCTCCTCTCTGAAAGGATCACTTAGATTAGGGAAGGCCTAGAGGTCATCTACATCTGTCTCATCCAGTCAGCTCTAACTACTTTCAGGAAGCTTTATTCTGTCAGAAAGGGCAAGAATACCTTCACTCGGCGGGCCGCGGTGGCTCAGCGGGCAAGAGTGCTTGCCTGCCGTGCCGGAGGACCCCGGTTCGATTCCCGGCCCCAGCCCATGTAAAAAACAAACAAACAAACAAAATATAATAAAAACAAGAAAATGTTTAAAAATGTTTCCCTTTCTTCCTTCCTTCCTTCCATCCTTCCTTCCTTCTCTGTCTTTCCTTCCCTTCCTCCCTCTCTCTTTAAAAAAAAAAAAAAAAAAAAAAAGAATACCTTCACTCACTTTATCCCTGAACCTTAGGACTGCTCTTCTCTCTGCATTCATAAAAGTAAATGATTACAGATCAGTGTTGATGCATCTTGAACTTCTATTTGCCACATAGCTTTTAGTCTCACTAGGTTACTTGGCCATGATGACTGCTTTTTACATGCAGCACCACCCGCAGGGTAAATGATGACTGAGAACTAAAAATGTTCCAGACATTCAGCTATGCCTTCTTATTCGTGCTTACATTCACTCTCCACAAAAGTCATAAGAGGGGCGGGCCACATGGCTCAGCAGGCAGAGTTCTCGCCTGCCGTGCTGGATACCGGGGTTCGTTTCCCAGTGTCTGCGCATGTAAAAAAAAAAAAAAAGTCGTAAGAGGTGTGAGGTTATTATTATTTCCACTTACAGCATAAGAAAATAAGTCCAGAAACTAAATCACTTCTCCAAAGTCAGACAATTGATTGATAACTGAATCCAGATCAAAACATAGGTGCTCCTCACTCCATAACCCATGATCTTAAGCACTGCACAGTAATAGAACTGTCCTACATAAAAAGGAAGCTAGATTCCTAAAGAAATTTAGGTCTAAAGAATAAAAGTACAAAGATTTAACTGCAGGATGAGAACGCATTTCATCTCCAAGACCATGTGATTCTCATCAGGGTTTAAGAAACCACATGCTTCCTAAAATATCTGCAACATTAAAACAGTTGAACAAGAAAGAATGTCCTTATTTCTGAAAACATGCACCCATATCCAAGAAAGTCTATTCTCAAGGGGACATAATCAGAAAACCAATTCACCTTAGGGAGTAGAAATTCTGCATAAAAGCTAAGGCCCAACATGTGAAATCAAGACTGCCGGCCTGCCTCCAAACGCATGCTGACATTTCCACTCTGCCATAAGCTGCCTTATACCTCTTCTGCAATGTTGACAATTCTCCTTGCGTATTTTTGGTTCATTACAGTTTCTTTGTAGTTTTTGACATGTGTCTAACGAACCCAACCATAATCACTCATCATCATGATCATCATTATCCCCCCAATTTTCTTATGCCAGCTCTGTGTGACACAGTGCAGGCATCTGTCACATCTGACGTCTTTCATTTCTCCTGAGGATCTCATCGAGTAGGACAAGTCACCCCATTTTCCTGTTGAGGAATGTAAGGCCAAGGCTGATGAGGTGGTGACCAAGGCACGCAGTCAATAAATGGCCAAGCCAATTCTTTATGGTTGGGGAAGGACTGCCAGACAGGACTACAGGAGCCAGCTAATACTTTTAGGGCCTGTTATGTGGGGTGGGTAAAATTAACTTCTGGCCAGTCACCCTGCCTTGGCTTACATGCCATACCACAACTAGATGGTTATCAAAAGTTGTTTTGCTTTAAAAAGCAGAACATCTGGCCCAGAATCAGGTACCCCAGGTAGTTTCCCCCCAAGATGTGTGGCTGGCTCCCATTTAAAACTCATAATCTACTTAAAGCACACTTTCACTATAAGACTTTGAAAAATAAATTCATCTCAAGAATCAGAGTTGAAGAATTTCTAAACCAGTACTTAAAGAACATAAAATTAAGTATATAGTTGGTATTCCATTTGAAGAGTTCCAAGTGCTGGGCAAGTCTTTGAGAGGTAGATGAGTAAAAGTGATTCCCAAGGTAATGCATGAAGGGGAATATGTATAGTCACCTACTACTGATAGTCCAGTATGCAGTCAGCCAGAGGTGGCACAAACTTGTGTTTTGAAGCACTTAAAATATATCCCTGAATCCAGTGTCACCCAGGAAGGTGCAGTCAAAAGACAGCCCTGAAGGGCCATGGCCCCTCTGTACTTCCAACCCTGTGCAGTACTTCCTGCCTTTCTCTTCTATCCCTGTGCTCTAGCCACACCAGCCTCCTGGTTGTGCCTCTAACATGGCAGGCACGTGACCACTCCTGGCCTTTGCAGGTTCTGTTTCCCTCTACCTCAAACGTTTAGTCCCCAAACTTCATGCTCCTGGTCTCTGCTTTACTGAATTGTCCTCAGTTGATGCCATCCTCAGATGTCCTCAGAGATGCCATCCCTCAGTCACTTGCTGTAGATAACATGGGAAAAGCCTGGAGGCTCTCAAGTAACTGCACTCCACTCAGCAGATCCGTCGTTATTTTCAGTAAGGGGGCTCTCAGCTGCTCACCTCCATGGCTGCCCAGGAGCAGATCTATAACCCATGTGGTCATCCCACACAATTTGGAAATCTCAGGGCTTGGTGTTTTCACTAACATACTTGAAAGAGAATATTTCAAGTGGATTTAATATTTTGTGGATGGATTATAATTCAGACAGGGACAGCTAATGGAAATTCTCCAATGGGAACACTGTAATGTAGTTAGTTAGTTTATAATACCATAATGTTTTGGATGCATATTTTCACTGAATCCCAAAGGCTACAAGTTTATTTTTCTCAAACTTAATGTTATGGGAATTGAGGTTTAATCAGTATGTACACTACATGCCTCAGGCTTTAACTCTTCTGATCTTCAAAACATCCGCAAGAAGTCGATATAGTTTTATGACCCTTTGATGGAAACGGAAAGTGGGTGTGAGCATTTAACAGTGTGCCATGTTTACTCAGATGGGAAGTGGGAGGAGCTAGGTCTTCACATTCAGGGGACTGCACACCCTAACAGTATATATACCACTGCCTACCATGATGAGTGCAATAGAGAATTCCTCATTTACATGAAGATAATAAACCAATTTCTAGGATAATTGTGGCTGCCTCAAAGACCTCCTTACCAGGTTTTTTTTTTTTTTTATGTGGACTCCTGTGTCCACTTACATGACCAAATCTCTTCTTGTCCCACCTCCTGACATTGTACACCAAGTTTTATGTGTGAGGGGACTTTTCTAGGAGGAGAAGCTGTGAAAGTAATTAAATGATAAGAGAGGTTAAGGCCGACTATTTTTCTGGGTGACAGGAGACCTTTATGGAGCCTAAAATGAGAAGTGATGGTTTTGTGCATTGGAATGATGTAAGACGAGAGGCCAGAGCTTTCTCAAACCTGTCTTGAAGGGTAAGGGAGTCCCTACTTATTTGTGCCTGTAGGCAGGAGACTTGTGGACTTAGTATAGACTGAGTTGAAGGGAGATGGTCCTAGATTCTAGAGCATGATGATGCTAGTTTCAGAGTCTCTTTGGTGCCCAGATACACGTTGCTACAATGGTGTATGATCCTGACCTTGTAAAATGATCCTACACTTCAACGGCATAACACCAGTTTCTTTTCTGGAGATCTACTGATTTCCCTGCACTGTGTCAGAGTCCAACCAATAGGTGACGATCAGGATTGTTTAATGATGTCAGGTTCTCAACTTAGAGAAATTGATTGAGATCTACCACAACACTTTCATGCTCCTGGTATTCAAGTTAAACAAGACAAGAAGGCTAGGAAACTACTTTTATTTCTGTTCAAATTATGCACGTTTTTTAAAATTCTTTTCTTGTTGAAAGAGTGTACATCAGAATTTTGTTTTCAGTTTATTCAAAAGATAAAGTATGAACCTGAGGTACGTTTATGAGGAGCTATAACTTGCAACATCTCTTTGGATTACACAAAATTCACAGCATCATATATTTTTGGATCCATGCCAAGTGAATCGCCTATAAGTCCTACAATGGCAAAGATTATCAATGATGATATAAAATACCAATTAAGGAAAGAAATCAGAAAGTTTGGATGAAGTAAGTGGTAAAATAAATACATAATTTATTATTACTTATAAATATAAAACAATGGAAAGTCACTCCCACTAGATTTTTATGAACCACCTGTGTTGTGTCCTATGTAGGATTTTTCTTTTTTTTTTTATGGACAGGCACTGGGGATCGAAACTGGGTCTCAGGCATGGCAGGCGAGAACTCTGCCACTGAGTCCCTGTAGGATTTTAACATAATGCAGGAAGGCTCCTTTTTCCTTTGACTAATAATTCCCAATAAATCGTTTTTATCTCCTTTTTTTATTTGGTCAGTTTTTAGAATAGTTTCCTTAAGCTATGTGCAGGTTTCTTTATTTAAGTGTTTAAAACAGAAATTATAAATAACGTTTGTGGACACGAAAAATGGTTACTGAGGTACACTAAGATTAAGTTCTATTTTCTATTCGTATGTTAGAAAAACACTAGTTGTGGGTTTTTTTGTTTAATATTTTCAGAGTTTGAATGAATCTTCATTTTTCTTGAAGAAGTGCAGGGGCTCCAGAAATCAAAAAACAGTTTGTTGAATTTACCATCAAAGAAGCTTGATGTAAAGTAGGTGTATAGAGGAACTCTAGTTTTCTATGTATTCCTTCCCTGTTTGGGATGGTGGGGGGAGAGAAGAGACCTTACGTCATATGCATATTGCCCCTGCACTTCTGTAGGGTGCTACCCTCTGGACCACTGACACCAGAGACTCTCTCCTATTTGTAAGTCTTAATAAATCTGTCTATTCTGTGGGGGAAAAAAAGCTTATACACAAATAATCTTAACCAGATCCAATATTATGCTTCTTTCATCTTTATACTCCATCTTTAAAAACCATTCTCACACATATTCTCCAGGTTACTGATATTTAAAATGGCTGCCAAGGCCACTAAATGGGGACACAACATTCTCTTCAACAAATTGTCCTGGGAGTACTGGATATCCATATCCAGTAAAAAAAAAAAAAAAAAAAAAATGAAAGAGGAGTCTTATGTCACATCTTGTACAAAAATTAACTCAACATGGATCGAAGAGCTAACTATAAGATCCAGGACCACAAAACTCCTAGAAGAAAATGAAGGTGGCTAGAACTTGAATATTTCTTTCTGGGGGTATTGTCTTCCCATTCAGTTGTCTAGCCAAAGACCATCTTAACCTGGTGTTTGCTTCTAAGAGAGCAAAAACAGAAACCGCAAGGTTCCTTAAGGCCTAGGTCAGGAAGTCACGCAGTGTCACTTGCACTGCATACTACTGATGTGAAGAGTGAGGGATTTGGGGGCTGCTCAAGGAAAAAAAATATGGCCAATAGATGGCAGTGCTGTAAAACAAGCTGTTTATTGGGGTGGCATTTGACAAGGTGCTTGGAAGAAGCAATCTCTCTCAGTGGAAGACCTAACCAGAGGCTGTGACTAAAAGGTCCACCAGAAGAAACAAACAAGGGACACTCCCAGGAGAGAGGGGAATGGGGGTGGGGCTGCTCACCACTAAGTGGTACTACTCAGTCTAGTGGTATTACTCAGTCACCACACAAGGGAACCTCTGGCCCATAGAGCTCCAAGGGGCCAAATCAGCTTGGTATCTTTTAACTACAGGGCTCATCTTGTATCTATGGCTAGCAGGTGTTGGGTACAAATGTGTGGAATAATGGATATGCAAAGCAGGTTGGCTCTAACTAACTAAAAATGACCTATTTGGGCTATTCATTTATTTAATTTTTTAATTGGAGAATCTGTTGATTTAGAGAAAAATCATGTAAAAATACAGCATTCCCATATACCTATGTGGTACCTATGTTAAAACTGATCAAAGTATATTATAATTGTAATGCTAACTATAGTCCATAGTTTAAATTAGAACGTATTTTTCCCATATACCACCTTATTGCTAACACCTTGTATTAGTGTGGTACATGTTATAATTTTTGAAAGAATATTTTTATAATTATACTATTAACTGAAGTCAATCATTTACACTTGAATTCATCATGTTGTATGTTCCTATATTTTATCTTTTACTTTTTTATTCTAGTCCAATATACACAACCTAAAGTTTCCACCATTCAACAATTTTCACATATTTAATTCAGTGCAGTTAATTATACTCATAATGCTCTGTTACTGTCACCACCATCCATTTCCAAAACTTTGTAATCAACCCAAATAGAAATTATCTATAAATTAAGCATTAAATCACCATTCCCCATGCCCAACCCAGTCCATGGTAGTCCGTATTCTAGATTCTGACTCTATAAATTTGTTTATTCGAAGCATTCCATATGAGTGAGATCATACAATATTTGTCCCTTTCTGTCTGGATTATTCCTAGCTGTATGACGTCTACAGCATTCATTATGTTGTCACATGAACCAGAGCTTAATTCCTTTTTCATGCTGATTAATGTTTCATTGTCTGTTTTTACCAAATTTTGTGTATCCATTCATCAGTTGATGGACATTTGTTTGCTTTCATATTTGGGAAATTGTGAACAATGCTATTCTAAATACTGATGTGCAGATGTCTATTCACGTCCCTGCTTTCAGTTCTTCTAGGTATGTCTAGACTAATGAGATTGCCCAGTCATAAGGCAACTCTATATTTAGCTTTCTGAGTAGCTACCAGACGATCCTCTACAGTGAATATACCATTTTATATTCCCACCAGCATTTAAGAATTCCAATTTAACTACATCCTGTCCAACACTTGTAGTTCCCTGTTTGTTTAATAGCGGCCATACTAGTAGGTATGAGATGATACCTCACTGTGATTTTGATTCACATTTTCCTCTTAGCCACTGAAGCTGAGCATCTTTTCATGTAGTATTTGGCCATCTGTATTTCCTCTTTGGAAAAATGTCTATTCATGTCTTTTGCCTCTTTTTTAATTGAGTTGTTTCTCTTTTTCTTGTTGAGTAGTAGGATTTCTTTATATATTCTGGATATCAAATGCTTCTTAGATATGTGGTATCCAAATATTTTATGCCATTGAATCAGTTTCATTTTCACCTTTTAGACAAAGTCCTTTGAAGCACTGAAATATTTTATTTTGAAGAGTAACCATTTATCTTTCTTCTGTTGCTTGTACTTTGGGTGTAAAGACATTACATGTTCATGGATTGGAAGACAAAATGTTAAAATGTCAATTCTACCCAAATTGTCTTACAGATTCAGTGCAATATCAATAAAAATTCCAATAGCCTACTTTACAGAAGCAGTAAAGCTAATTATCAACTTCATTTGGAAGTGGAAGGGGCCTCAAATAGCCAAAAACATCTTGAAAAAGAAGATTGAACTCGGAGGCATCACTTTTCCTGACTTTAAACATATCATAAAGTCACAGTGGACAAAACAGCATTATAACAGCATAAAGATAGATCTACTGACCAAAGGAATTGAATTGAGAGTTCAGAAATAGACTCTCAGATATGTGGTCAACTGATTTTTTTTTTCAATTGATTTTTGATAAAGCTCCCAAGCCCACTCAACTGTGACAGAACAGTCTCTTCAATAAATAGTATTAGAAGAACTGGATATCCACAACCAAAGGAATGAAAGAGAGCTCTCCATTCCGCTCCAACCACTCACATCACCCCTGGCAACAAGTACTCACTATGAGCTTGCATATTTTCCAGTCAGTACCATCGGGATTTAAAGTTAAAACCCCAAATCTGAATAATCTTGTTTGCTTTGATAGCAGTTTAATTCATGACTATAGACAAACTATGTTTCTAAACTCCTTTGTCCCCCACTTTCTCTCTATTTTTTAGGCATGGGCAGGCTCTGGAAATCAAACCCAGGTCTCTGACATGACAGACAAGCAATCTGCCACTGAGCCACCATTGCACTGGACTGTCCTCCACTTTTTTTTAAACGTGTAATATAACACATATACAAAGCAAAGAAACAGAAAAGCAATAGTTTTCAAAGCACTCCTCAAAAAGTGGTGACAGGATAGATCCCAGAGTTTGTCATGGGCTACCATACAATCTTCTCATATTTTTCCTTCAAGCTGCACCAGAATATAGGAGGCTAGAGGGATTAAATACTTTTTAATCATCACAATCCACTTTTTTTCCTTCTTTGTTTTGTGAGCAATAACATATATACAATAAAGCTATAAATTTCTAAGCTCAGCACCACTGTTAGTTGTAGAACATATTTCAGACTTTGACATGGGTTACAATTTCACAATTTTAGGTTTTTACGTCTAACTGCTCTAAAATACTGAAGACTAAAAGAGAAATCAATTTAATGATTCAGTATTCATATTCGTTTGTTAAGTCCTAACTTCTATGTAAAATTCCACCATCACCTTTGATCTTTCCATACCTCTCACTGGGATTGTTTGGGCTATGGTAATTCCAAATTTTTTATAATGGAAGGGTCTGTCACTAATATGGGGTAGGGAGATGGAACTATCTGATGTTCTGGAGAGGCTGCGTTAGGTTTCAGGACTTATCTGGACCAGGGACCCATCTGGAGGTTGTAGGTTTCTGCAAAGTTGCTCTAGTTTTGCCCTAGATGTCTTTAGGACGGTTCTGTTTGGGGTTGGCAGGTTATGATAGGTAGCAACATCTACCTGAAACTTGCATAAGAGCAACCTCCAGAGTAGCCTCTCAACTCTTTTTGAGCTCTCTCTGCCACTGATACTTTATTAATTATACTTCTTTTCCCCCATTTGGTCAGGATGGAATTGTTGATCCCATGGTGCCAGGTCTGGATTCATCCCTGGGAGTCATCTCTCATGTCGCCAGGAGACTTTCACCCCTGGTGTCATGTCCCACTTAGGGGGGACGGCAAGGATTTCACTTGCAGAGTTGGGCTTAGAGAGACTGAGGCCACATCTGAGCAACAACAGAGGTCCTCCAGAAGTAACTCTTAGGCATGCCTATAGGTAGTCTAAGCTTCTCCGCTACCTACATAAGCTTCACAAGAGTAAGCCTCATGATCGAGGGCTTGGCCTATTGATTTGGGTGTCCCTAAAGTTTGGCACACTATCAGGGGATTCCCTGATGGTAAGGTTTAATAGTTTCATATTCTTTCTCCCTTCCGTCAAGGGACTTTGCCAATACTTTTTGATTATCTGCTTAATATACTCTAGGATATTTCCAGGCATTACAATAATCTACACAAGATTAAAGGATCTCTTTCTCATTCTGTCCTCTCTGTGTTTCAGTTGTTCCAATGAGCTACGCAGGTAGGTTGAATTAGATTATACACTATAGAAAATTTCAGTTCCCAGATCAAAAAACCTTTCTTCCATTGGTCTCAAAGAGTATGTGTGGTCTAAAAATATAGACACTGTCTTCCTTACCCCTATGTTCTGAATTACTTTTACCTGAATCTATTCGGCTTCGTTCTTATCTCTAAATAACAGGTTATATATATAAAACAGCCTCTCAAAATCCAGAAATAATAATCATCACTCCAGACTTAATGTGTCTGCTCTAAAAGCTTACAATCTAGGTCCCTGCTTTCTTATAAGCATTGTCTAAAGATGACCATTCCATTGTTGTTTTTTTGTTTCTGGCTTATATTGTCTCACCAAATGTCCCACATGTTCATTCACATCATTGCATGCCTCAAGACATTGTTCTTTTTTGTAGCAGCACAGCATTTGTTCATAAATATACACGATCGTTCACCAATCTACTTCTCCGTCACTGCATCCTTCAGCCATGTCCCCCACTTTTATGTTGTTCTTGACATAAATTACATGCTTATGCATTACGAGTCCAAAACCAATGATTTATTGTTATATTTTATGCATTTGACTTTAGATCCTGAAGGAAGTAAAAAGTGGAGTTACAAATTAATAATGCAATAGTATGCCAACTTTTATGTTTATTTATTTTATTACTCTTTCTGGATATTTCTATTTCTTTATTTCATTAAGATCTATGATCTGTTGGCCTTTCCTTTCAAACTGTAGAACTCTCATTAGCATCACTTGTGTTCCTATATATTATATAAATAAATAAATATATATATATATCTACATGTAAGTCCAGTATATTTATGTATATGTATGTTAGTCCTGTGAGGAAGACCTCTTTCTTGGGTGTACTATGTCATTCTTGAGGTGGGGTTAGGGACTATTTGGAAATGTTATATCAACAATACAATGGTGATGCATTTCCTTAGGGTCCCTATTTCAGCCCTGAGGAGAACACTTACTTGGACGCTTATCTTGCGGGCGGACTATTCCTTGGGTGCTCCATGTCATTCGTGATTGGGGAGGAGGCTTCCTTTAGGGCTGTAGCTCAACTGGGTCAGTCTCTTCCATGGGTGCTCTATGAATTGTGAGGGAGATCGCTCTCTTGGGTGTTATATATCAGCCCAGAAAGGGAAAATATTCCTTGGGTCATTATCTCAACCCTGTGGGGAGCTCTTCCTTGGATGCACTCTCTCAGCCCTGGAGGGAGACTTTTTCTTGGCTGCTATATATCAGCTCTGCAGTGAGGGTTGCTTCCTTGGGTGCTTCTCTATCTTATCCATGAAATACAGGAACATCTTGAATGTTGTGTATCAGTCCTAGAGGGATCTTATTTTTGGGTGTTTAATCTCAGCCCTTTGGGGACTCTTCCACAGAATTTTATCTCAACACTGTAGGAAGATTTTCTTTGGAGACTTTATCTCTGCTATGTAGAGGCTGCTTTCCTTGGGTACTCTATTTCACCCCTGTAGGGAACACTTCCTTGGGTGATTTAACTCAGTCCTGGGGTGGTACTTATTTTCTTTTAGTTTCCCAAACTTTATTAAGCATATTACAAAAAAATGCCTTAGTAGGTGAAAGAAGTATTCAGTATTTGACCAGGGGACATCAAACATTGTCCATAAAAGACCAGATAGTAAAAATTTTATGTGCTTTGGCCAATCCGTCTCGGTTGCAAATACCCAAATCTTTCATTATAGATGAAAGCAGCCTTAGACAATACAAAAATGAATGTATATGGCCGTGTTCACATAAAACGATTGACAAGAACAGGTAGCAGGCTGACTTTGACCCACTAACAATGGTTTGTCTTTATTGCACAGCCTCTGGAAAAAGCGTGTTCAAAAATTAATTGTAAAACAGAAGATTCATGGGGAAAATTATACGAATTTCTTTCTTCAGCAGATTTCTTAGGAAGGAAAAACTCGTGGTTATACTACTCCCTGGACTTTTGCATTGACAAGTTTATTGTGCAGGAAAATAGCTTCACCTAGGCCAACAGGCAAAGGCTTCAATGTCTTGTGCCGCTTCCAGAACATGAGAGGAAGAGCGGCTTGTGAGGAGCTGTTATAAGGCATCTTCCACTTGCCTCCCTAGCTCTCCTTGTGGTTTATCATGAAGCAGTTTCTCATCACCTCTTGGCCTCTGATGAGGCATGAGGATTCTTGTACTGTTCCTTTGAAATAGAGTTGCCGACTAAAAACCACTAACCTGCAGTCTAGAATTGGCTATTCCGCAACAGGGTGTGTCACAACTCAGGTTACAGTCACCCAATCCCTTTTGTTTTCAAGGATTTCCTTTTGGGGTGGGGGACAAGCACCAAGGGAATTGACATCTTTGACTACCGTTTCTTTCTGCTATCTACGTAAGGATTAAATAGCTGAATATGAAAGGCAGTCATTGCGTCTTTACCAGTCAAGTAAGTCAGTAAATTTATTTGTATCTCATCCCTGGGTGGACAGAACTATTTATTGAATGTTCCATCTTAGCATTACGGTGAGGTCCCCTGGGAACTGATCTCAGCACTGGGGAAGGACCTCCCTTTGGGTGCTTTATCTCAGGTATATTGAGGGGGATTTACTTGTCGTCAGAATTCAACCCTGGTAGGGGACTCTTCCTTGGGTTTCTGCAGAGACTGATACCTTTCCTTGTATGTTTGATTGCATCCCTGTAAAGTGGAGCTCTTCCTTGTGTGCTGTACATAAGCCCTGGGGTAGGGAGACTATTTATTTATTTATTTTTTTACATGGGCAGGCACCGAAAATCAAACCTGGGTCCTCTGGGAGACTATTTCTTGAATGCTCTATCTCTACCGTGTGGTGCTGGAGGCAATACTATCTCTGCACGCATGGAGAAGACCATTGGAACCAAGGTACAGAACATCCAACAATCTCTTCTGTCACAAACTTGTTCTTCAAGGTACTCCACCATAACTGAAACCTAAATCCGTTGGAGTTTTCCTTAATATTTCTGTGTCAGTATACATAATAGATGGGCATAATAATCTCAACTAACACATACGGCTCTGTGGAATATTAAGGAGTTAATATATGTAAACTGCTTAGTGCCGCTCTTGGCAGAGTGAATACTCAGTGAAAATGTTTTATGCACCCTTTTACTTTGGGCAATGCAAATGGTTTGGAAATGATGTTTATCATGATTTTATTCAAATAATTTGGGGCCTATTCTTGGGTTATCCTTAGATGGTAAAAGCTTTAAAGTAACCTTCTATCCCACTGGTTCTCATTACCCACCTCCTCAGGCCGGCATCAAACTGGGCGTATTTGAATCTACCTGGGTTTGGGCTGGGGGAATTTAAAATTTCAAACTATCCTGCCCTTCACCATATACATGTAGCATTCTATAAAGTGCTAATATTTGTTACTGATAAGTTTAAATCACCAAAAGACCAAAGGAGAGAAACAGGAATTATTTCCACTAACAAGGCTTGAGTAAGTGTTATTTGTACTTCTTCAGAGAGTTAACTGTGGATTTATACCATTTTGGTTGATGAGATCGATTCATTCTTCAAGCCCTCTGATTAACCACAATTGTACCAGATTTGTCTTTCCACAACACTTTTCTTTTAAGATTTGGTTTCCAGTTTCATTCAAATATATTCATACACCACACCAACCATCCAAAGTATACAATCACGGGCCTACAGCATCATCACATACCTGTGCATGCATCCCCATGATCAATTGTAGAACATTGTCATTACTCCAGAGCAGAAATAAGAGTGTAAAATAAAACCCAAACCCTCCCATACCCGTTATCTGCCCCACATTGTCAACATATAGTAGTGGTGTAGTCAATTTGATGTGGTGGTGAAAGAATATTAAAATACTACTGTTAACAATAGTCTCTAGTTTGCAATAGCTATGTTTTCCTCATCTATTACCCTGTTCTTAGTTTCACATTTGAAGAATTCATGCAGGAGCTTATTTACATGACTTTAAGCAGTCACTTTCAATCAGCTTTTCCTACAATATGTCACTATTATTTATAATCCTAATAACGAGCTCCCAACACCTCTATCCATTCCCAAACATTTAAGTTCAACCTCGTTAATAATTCTGTGCATATTAGGTAACAGCTTCCCTTCTCTCGATTCTGGGGACAACAGCTTTCCTGCCTCTTTTCTCCTTGTTTCACGTAGACTGGACTAAAGTTCGGTTGCATTTCTGAGAACAGAATGCTTGTTGGAGGATGGTGAATCTTCGGACCAGGATTAAAACATGTTACTCATGCAAATACATGCTTGTCTGTGCATATGAATATATGAAAATTTCTGCAGTAGCTACATTTTTTCATTAATGCAATATGTTCATGGTTATTTCTCAGTGAATGATGAAGGATGAAGAATTAGTTGCAGAATCCAAAGACAAGGTGAAATGCCCTGGAGAACCCAGCAGTCCTTCTTTATGAAAAGATGGCAGAGAATGCTCCTGCTGTTAGGGAAACAGGAAGAAGGAGAATGCCATCTTGAGGGCCCAGCCAAGTAAAAGCGAAATGGTACTTGTGTCTTTGAGAGCTGGAGAGACTGAGCCTGTTTGCAAGTAGAAGGGAAAGACTCCAGTGAGGTGCAGCATTGGGAGTGGCTGCAGGAGACAGAAGGAAAACGCAGGGTGCTGAGGCAGTAGGAGAGGATGCACTCAAGAAGAAGACGGATCTGCACTTGTTCTCTGCCTGTCCTCACCGCCCATCAATGATCTAACCCGAGACAGTCTGGCATCTGCTCCCTGCACTCCACTGAAATGGTCCTTGTCAAGGGCACCAGTTTCTGCTCCAGGTTAGGCTGTCAACCTCTCAGCTGTGTTTGACACAGTTGCTTACTCTCTCCTCCATGGAAACCTTCTGGGGATCCAAAGACACAGTCTCCTAGATTTCTTCCCCACTTACTGGTGACTCCTTTCATCCTCCTTTTTTGGTGTTTCCTCTTCTTTCCCACCTATAAATATTGGAGGACCATCAACCCACTCCTCACCCTCTTCTCTTTACTACATTATTGCCTTAGGCAATCTCATGCAGTTTGGAAGCTTCAAATATGTTTTGCCTTTCAACAACTGTGAAATGTCTATCTCCGGACTACACCCTATTACTGAACTCCAATCGCAATTTTTAAAAAAATAATTAATTTTTTTAGAGAAACTGTAGATTTACAGAACAATCACACATAAAATACAGGACTCCCATAAACCACTCTATCACTAATACCTTGCATTGATGTGGCACATTTGTCACAATTGATGAAAGCACGTATTTTTATAATTGTACTATTGACTATAGTTCCCGGTTTAAATGAGGGTTCATGGTGTTGAGCAGTTCCACAGATCTTTTTCTGAATTTTTATTCTAGTATCATATAGAAAATCTAACATTTCGTCTTTAAGCCTCATTCAAATAGGTAATTTGGTGCTGTTAATTACATTCATAATGTAATGTACCATCACCATCATCTATTCCAAAATCACTTCCATTGACCCAAATAGAAATCTCTACCTTTTAAGATTTTGTTCCCAATCCCTACCTCATCCCTTCCAAATGCAAATGTGTCTGCATACATGGCACCTCTCATTAGTTTTGTAATAGGCACGTAATGCTCAACACGTTACATAAGTTAAGTTGAACTCCCAAACTCCTAGTCCTCAAACATCTTCTATTTATAGCTTTCACCAACATTCAAAGTTGTCCTGGTAATGGTGAAACAACCAGCTGTCCATGGGAGTGGGGTTTGGGAGGCTGGAGAAGCTCTGGTTTGTAATATTTGCAGACTGTCTTAGAGAAAATATTCCCACCATGATTGATGTCAGCTACCGATGTGAGGTCACTGCACACAGAGTCAAGAGTGGTTGGGAACCACCTGCTTTTGCAAGCTGTTGCTGCTGCCTCCTGAACTCCACTGGTGCTTATATTTACTCAGTGGTTCAGACCAAGAAACTAGATTCTCCTGTGTTTTCCCTTTCATTCTTTTCTCACTTCCATCCATCAACAAGTACAGGCAGCTTTACATCTGGTATACAACCTGCATCCACTGTTTCTCTCCAACCCTCTAGGCCACACCTCCATGATCTCTCATCAAGCTAGTACGGTTGTTCCTCTCTGGATCTCCTTGCTTCCCCTTCTTTCTCCATCTCACATTTTCTCTGTGCTGCAGACAGCATGATTTTGACAGCAAGAAAGCTGTGTCACACTGAGCATCTCTTGAGAAACCCTTCATGACATTTTCTCTACACCTGAGATGGAATCTGAACTCCTGACCGTGGACTACAGGCTCTGCATGACCTGGTCCCTGCTATCTTCTCCTAAAGCCTCTCCTTTCAGTCTCCTCCATGCATTCAGTGCTTTCTGTCTGTAGCTCTTTTGTACCAGGCTTGTTACTCCTCATGGTCTGTGAACTCATCCTCACCACTTCCTGGAACTCATCCTCTTGATATTCTAGTCACCAGTTCTTTCTCTTCCTCCAAAGCTCTGCCCAAAGTCAGCTCCTCAGAATCCCCATGGCTAACCACCCCGTCCTCTTCTACTCTCCATCACAGCCCTGCTTCTTCTTCCCTAACACAAATTCAAACTGTGATTGGCTGTTTGCACATTGTGTCCGTACCATATATCTTCCTAAGAAAATGTAAGTTCATAAGAATGAGGAATGCTTCTTTGTGGCACCTTCACTGCTGACTCCCATTGCCCAGCACAGCTGAGCAAATGACGTACGTGTGTTGGACTTGGAACCGAAAGAAACACACTCCTCTGAGACAGAAAAGAGGATGAAGAGAATCATCCAGTCAGGGATGTTTGGCAATGGAGAAGAGTTAGAGCTTTCATGCATGATGTGCCCCCATATTTCACAGAATGTTTCAGTAGCGAGTAGGCAGGTTGACACAGACCCAAGTTGTCTGGCTTCAAGCTCAGTGAAAGCATGGCAGTTTATAGGCGCACTTGTGAAGTCCTGACATGTGAGACTTGCAGCTTTACTACTTGTGACAGGCAAGAAGATGAGGCCAAATCATGAGTACCAAGGATCTGTGAAAGTCTGTTAGTTGTACTGTCTTACTTGATTTCTGCATGCATTTATAGTGCCACCAAAATAAAAAGGTGATTTTCTTGCATTATCACTCATGAGCTAAATTTGAGGGATTCTCATCTTTCTGCCTGTTACACCTTTTGTTTTATGAAAGAAGTAATTTCCTCAGAACTGGTGAGCACAGACATGTACTTGTGTGGGTGATGTAGAGCACCTAGTCTAGAGATCAACCTCTTAATTTCGTTTCCAGATAGTACTGACATTCACGATATCTATGATAAAAAGCTAGAAAATACTCAAGCACCATCTCTTCTACCACAACTTAAGAATATGACAGAGAACTTGTACGTGAACTCACTGCCCTCCCAAGCTATGTGGGACGTGACTCCCAGAGGTGTAAATCTCCCTGGTAATGTGGGACAGGACTCCTGGGATGAGCAGGAAAGTGGCATCATGGGACGAAGAGAGCCTTCTCGACCAAAAGAGGGAAGAGTGATATGTGAGAAAATAAAGTTTTTGTGGGCTGGGGCTGAGAGATTTCAAACCCAGTCAAGAGGTTATCCTGGAGGTTATTCTTACACATTACATAGATATCCCTTTTTAATTTATGTGTATTGGAGCAGCTAAAGAGAAGTACCTGAAACTGTTGAGCTGTGTTCCATTAGCCTTGATTCTTGAAGAAGACTGTATAACGATATAGCTTTTACAATGTGACCATTTAATTGTGAAAACCTTGTGTCTGATGCATCTTTTCCCCAGCTATGGACAGATGATTTAAAAAAAACAAGAATATAAATAAACAAATAATAGTGGATGGAAGAATGTAAATAATTGGGTAGATGGACATACTAGTTGTCAATGACAGTGAGGGGTAAGGGGTATGGGATGTAGGAGCTTTTCTTTATTCTTTTTATTTCTTTTTTGTAGTGATGCATATGTTCTAAAAAATGATCATCATGATGAATACAGAACTATGTGAGGATATTGTGAGCCATTGATTATATAGCACGTATGTACTGTGTGTTCGTGAAGATTTCTCAATAAAAATATTTTTTTTTCAAAAAAGAATATAGTACGGACATTAGTGCACCTGAAAAGTTGGATTCTTTGTCTGTGACTTAACTTGTCTCAGAAAAGATGGAATGATTCACAATCCTGGCAGTGTGGCCCTCATAGGAGGAACCATTAGTAGCAATCTCTCTGTAGATGACACAAAAGTCACAACATTGGAAACCATATCAAGACATTGGAAATAAGTCCACGGAAAGTCAATGATCATATAAAATGTCAATTGATGAAGGAAATTTGAAAGTTTGGATGAAGGAAATAGTGAAGTCTAACATATAAACAATGGGAATTCCCTCTCATTCTATGATTTATAATAGATTTAGTGACCTGTTGAGGCTCTTTTTGCAGAATTGGTTTTCCACAGAATTTAGGATATTTTTTTTTGACTAAAATATCCCAGAACCCTGCAATTCAACTTTTAAAAATTTCCCTTACTTCTTTAATGCCCACCTTACTTTCCTTAGTAGATATGTGCAGATTTCTTGATTTACATATTTAAAGCACACTCCATGTAACTTTCCAGCCCATGGAGAATGATTACTGAGATGTGGGTACTTTGATTCAGTCATATTTCCTCTTCCCATTTATGGAAAGAATGGATTATTTTTTAGAAAAAATTTCAGTGTATGAAACAATCTTTATTTTGCTTGAAGCAGTGCAAGGTCTTCCATAAGTCAAGAAAAGATTTGTTGAATTTACCATCAAGGGAGATGCAAAGTAGGTGAGAAAAGGAACTTTTCAATTTTTTTAAAGCAGTGGGACCTAATCTAAGATGAGGGGCAAGGAACACATAGATTGTAAGCTCTTGATAGTACCTCCCAAATCATAGGTGCTTTAAGAATCCATTGTTCTTTTTATTTTCAGATTTTAAATGTGAAATTTAAGCACCTGAAGATGCTAGCAATAATACATTCTGACCAGCTTCTCAAAAATGTAATCCCATCTAAAACATGTAATTGTGACATGAGAATCAGTGAGAGACAAGAATAAGTTTGCCATGCTCTAGAATGCAAGTGGAGATGACTGAAACTTCCTAAAATGAGTTAGTCAAGAGAGTTGGCTTGCAATATCTGCTTTAACTTGTATGGCCACCTTATTTGAACACCATAACTACATGGAAGCTTGAATTTGGAGTGCGATCTTGTTGATCTGTACAGGTTAGTGTGATGCCAAGGTATATCACAGAGTAATTTGGCCAGAAGTTTAAAAAATATTTGCAAAGTCCCCGTGAAAAATGATGTAGATGACGTAATTTTCCGTGAAAAGGTGGAAATATTAAACTTCTCCACCTGGGAAAGACCGTATACTCTCGCAAGCATTGGGGACTGCCAAGTTGATAAGCCAGGCCCTTGATCTTGGGGTTTGCCCTTAAGAAGCTTATTTCTGCAAAGGAGAAGGTAAGCCTACTTATGATTATACCTCAGAATCATCCCTAGAAAACCTCTTTTGTTGCTCACACGTGGCCTCAGTCTCTAAGCCAAATCCTCCCTACTCCCGGGGGTGTAAATCTCCCTGGCAACGTGGGACAGGACTCCCTGGAATGAGCGTTGAGCAATGGCATCATGGCATTGACAAAGACTTCTTGACTAAAAGGGGGAAGAGTAAAGAAACAAAATAAAGTTTTGGTGGCTGAGGGTTTTCAAATAGTCGAGAGATCATTCTGGAGGTTGTTCTTATGCAGGCTGTAGATATCCCTTCTTAGGCTTTGGTATATTGGAGTAGCTGGGGGGAAAAGCCTGATACTGTTGAACTGTAATCCAATAGCCGTGATTCTTGAAGATTATTGCATAACTATATGGCTGTTAAGTGTGACTGTGTGATTGTGAAAACCTTGTGACTGGCACTTCCTTTATCCAGTGTATGGACAGATGAGTAAGAAAATAAAGACAAAAAAAATAAATAAATAGCAGGAATGCACAGGGAGTATGAGATGTTTTAGGTATTATTTTTTACTTTTATTTATTTATTTATTTTTGCACGGGCAAGTTCCAGAAATCAAACCCGGGTCTCTGGCATGGCAGGCGAGAATTCTTCCACTGAGCCACCATTGCACCACCCTCATTTTTACTTTTATTTTTATTTTTAATTTTCTTTTTCTTTATTTTTTCGAGTAATGAAGATGTTCAAAACTAAATTATGATGATGAATGCACAGTCATTTTTTGACAGTGAACCACTGATTGTACACTTTGAATGATTATATGGTATGTGAATATATAATGTATATTCATAAAATCACATTAAGAAAAGAAAGAGAGATTTGCCTTTCGGAGGCTAAGAAAAAGTGGTAGAGCCTTTGAAATTTAGGATTCTGTGTCAGTAAGCGCTGGGTTTTTGCCCTAAGTTTTTCCTTTGAAAATTGTTCTCCTACCTGAGGTGAGGGTATTATAAACTCTTCTAAATACTATTATAGTTCTCATTTCTGCATCTGGTTACATGAAGGTATATGACTTTTTAATTTTTTCTTTTTAATGCACCTTTATTGAGATATATACATGCACTATACAAACCATCTGAAGTATGTAATCACTGGCTCACAGTATCATCACTTAATTGTGTATATATCTCCCTGTTTAATTTTAGGACATTTTCACTATTACAGAAAAATAAAAATAAAAAATAAAACCAAAATCCTCCCAAACCACTCATCCCACCTATTGTTGACCCATAGTATTGGTGTGGCACTTTTGTTATTATCGATAAAAGAACATTAACATATTACTATTACCTATAATCCATAGTTTGCAATAAGTACATTTTTCCCCCTATGCCCCTCTATTATCAACTGCTTGTAATAGTGTCATACATCTGTTTTAGTCAGTGAAAGAGCTATTTAGTATTTTTACAATTAATCACAGACACTGTCCACCACAAGATTCACTGTGTTATACATTCCCATGTTCAAACCTTCAACTTTCCTTGCAGTGATATGCATGACTCTAAATTTCACCTTTCCACCACATTCAAACACCATTCAGTACTGTTATTCTCACTATAATGTGGCACCATCCCCTCTATCTATTTCCAAATGTTTAATTCCAACTTAGTTAAACATTCTGCACATATTAAGCAATTGCTCCCCATTCTTTAGCATCATTCTATCCTGGAAACCTACTTCTATATTTTAGGTTTATGAGTTTGCAAATTATACTTAGTTCATATCAGTGAGGCCATACAATATTTGTCCTTTAGTGTCTGGTGTAATTCACTAGACATAATGTCCTTAAGGTTCATCCATGTTGTCATGTGCTTCAGAGATGTCTATTTGTGTCCTTACTTTCAGATCTTCTGGATATATCCCGAGTTCCGGGAATGCTGGATTGTAAGGCAACTATATACTTAGCCTTCTGAGGAATCCCCAATCTGTCCTCCACAGCAACTGTACCATTTTACATTCCTAACAGCAGTGAATAAGGATTCCAGTTTCTCTACATCCTCTCCAAAACTTGTGGTTGCCTGTTTGTTTAATACTGGCCATTCTAGTAGGAGTGAAATGATATCTCACTGTGGTTTTGATATGCATTTCCCTCTTAGCTAATGAAGATGAGCGTCTTTTCACATGCTTTTTAGACATTAGTATTTCTTCTTTGAAAAAATATCAATTAATGTCTTTTGCCCATTTTTAAATTGGGTTACTTGTCTTTTTATTGTTGAGTTGTAGGATTTCTTTATTTATTCTGAATATCAAACTGTTATCAGATATGTGGTTTCCAAATATATTCTCCTATTGAGTTGATTGCCTTTTCACCCATTTGACAGAGTACTTTGAAGAACTGAAGTATTCGATTTTGAGGAGTTCCCATTTATCTATTTTTTCACTGCTTGTGCTTTGGATGTAAAGTCTAAGAAGGTACCACCTACCATTAGATCTTGAAGATATTTTCTTACATTTTCTAATAGGAGTTTTACAGTACTGGTGCTTATATTTAGGTGTTTGATCTGTTTTGAATTAATTTTTTTTAACATGGGCAGGCACCAGGAATCAAACCCAGGTCCTCTGGCATGGCAGGCAAGCATTCTTGCCTGCTGAGCCACCGTGGCCTGCCCCGTTTTGAATTAATTTTTGAATAGGGTGTCAGATAGGGGTCCTCTTTCTTATGATTATGGATATCTAGTTCTCCCAATGCTATTTATTGAAGAAATAAATAAATAAATAAATGTCAGGAAGCATGATTCCTTCCATTTCATTCTTCTTTTTCAAGATGTTTTTCACTATTTGGGGCCTCTTCCTCTTGCAAATAAAATTGATAATTAACCTTTCCATTTCTGTAAAGTAGGCTGTTGGAATTTTGATTGGTATGGCATTGAATCTGTAGATCAATATGGGTAGAATTTCATCTTCACAACATTTAGCCTTTCAGTCCAAGAACACTGATGTCTTTCAATTTCTTTAGGTTTTCTTTGATTTCATTTGGCAATTTGTTTTGTTGATTTCTGTTTATAAGATATTTACATCCTTGGTTAAGTTTTTTCCTCCATGTTTGAGTTTTAGTTGCTATTGAAAATAGAATTTTAAATTTATTATCTCGTAGGTAGATTATTACTAGTGTATAGAAACACCACTGACTTTTTTTTTTGTCACGGGAAGACCC
The DNA here is from genome assembly GCF_023851605.1 of Tamandua tetradactyla. Lineage (NCBI taxonomy): Eukaryota > Metazoa > Chordata > Mammalia > Pilosa > Myrmecophagidae > Tamandua > Tamandua tetradactyla. Next base: position 23,765,913 of record NC_135353.1, on the reverse strand, counting down.
TGGGAATCGAATCTGGGTCTCCAGCACAGCAGGCAAGAATTCTTGCCACTGAGCCACTGTTGCACCACCCAACACCATTGACTTTTTTTTCCTGCTCTCTTTTTATTTCTTTTTCTGAATTGATGCAAATGTTCTAAAAAATGATCATAAGCATTGGCTTTTAAAAATATTTTATTGAGATATCTCCATGCACCATACAGTCCATCCAAAGTATAAAATCAATGGCTCACAATATTATCACACAGTTGTGTATTCATGAATATGATCATTTTTAGAACATTTGCATCACTCTAGAAAAAGAAATAAAAAGAAAACAGCTCATAAATCCCATATCCCTTACCCCTCCTTCTCATTGATTACTAATATTTCAATTTGCCCCATTTTTTTCTGCCCTTTTATCTTTCCTTATTATTTATTTATTTTTTGTCCTTATTTTTTTCTTCATTGTCACCACCCTGGATAAAAGGAGTGTCAGCCACAAGCTTCTCACAAGACCATGGTCACATTGTAAAAGTTATAATAAACAATCATATTCAAGAATCAAGGCTACTGGAATACAGTTCAACAGTTTTAGGTCTTCCTTTTAGCCATTCCAATATACCATAAACTAGAAATATCTACAGAATGCATAAATGTAACCTCCAGGATAACCTTGCGAGTATGCAATCTCTCAGCCACTGAAACTTTATTTTGTCTCATTTCACTCTTCCCTTTTTTGGTCAAGAAGTCTTTCTGAATTCAAAGACGCTGTGTCCCAGCTCATCTGCAAGAGTCCTGTCCCACATTGTCAGGGAGATTTACACTCCTGGGAGTCATGCCCCATGTAGGGAGAAGGCAGTGAATTCATCTGCAGAGTTGGCTTAGAGAGAGAGGCCACATTTGAACAACAAAAGAGGTTCTCTGGGGGTAGTTATTAGGCATAATTATAAGTAGGCTTAGCTTCTCCTTTGCAGGAATAAGTTTCATAGGGGCAAGCGCCAAGGTTGAGGGCTCAGCCTATTCAATTGTTTGTCTTCACTGCTTGCAAGAATATTAGGAATTTCCCAGATTTCCTCCCTTCTCCCCAGTTCCCCAAGGGGACTCTGCAAATACTTTTTTTAACTTCTGCCCAAATTACTCTGGGATGTATCAGGGCATCCCACTAACCTGCACAAACCAAGCGCTCACTCCCTACTCATTATTCCATGTACTTATCATATTTGAATAAACTGACCATACAAGTTAAATTAGATAATGCCCTATACAAAATGTAACTTTTGCGCCAAATAAACACCTCTCCCTTTGGTCCCACAGAGGAGTTGAAGTTTTAAAATATAAACCATGCCATCCTTTATTCTGTATTCTTATTTACCTAACCCTATCCAGATCAGTTCCATTCATAGCCCTAGGCGACGTCTGATTGGTTTTTCAACTTTTTAAACAATTGCTGTATCGGGTAATGCTGACTTTCCTAGCTTCAGAGCTCTAACTCTGGGTCTCAGGTGTCACATAAATATCCAAAGTTCCACAGTACAATCAGGTTATACACAAATAGTCAGCATTTTAGAATTCAGAAATAACAGTTATAACTCTGGAATAGAAGTGACTGTTATAAAAACTTACAATCTAGGGACCTTTACAGTAGGCCCCAACCTGATAACCCACGCTCTCAACCTCAATTCTCTGAGTTTGTATATTATAGTTAGTCCATCTGAGTGATACATGGAAATATTTATCTTTTTGTTTCTGACACTTCATTCAACATACTGTCCTCTAGGTTTATTCACCTAATTGCATGACTCACTTCATTCCTTCTTGTAGCCACTCAGCAGTCTGTTGTATATATACACAATAGTTCACCCATTCTTCAGTCGATGTACCCTTAGGATGCCACCATCCATTGCAAATCACAAATACAGCCACCAGAGACATCACTGTGCAAATGTTCATTCACGTCCCCACTCAGTTTCTCCAGGTATATACTGAGCAACAGGGTTTCAGGATCATATGGCCACCCCACTCCTAGCCTCCTGTGGAACCACCACACTGCCCTCTAAGCGGTTGCACCTTTCCCTACCGACAGTGAATAGGTACATCTTCATCTTTTCTCTAGCACTTGTTTCCCTCTGATCTTTTTTTTTTTTTTTTTTTGGGGCATGAGCAGACACCGGGAATTGAACCCGGGTCTCCGGCATGGCAGGTAAGAACTCTGCCTACTGAGCCACTGGGCCTGCCCCTCTCTGATCATTTTTAAATAGTTTTATTTGCATATTATACGATCCAACTTAAGGAAAAAAAAATCAGTTTTCCCAGCATAATCTCAGAGCCATACCTTTGTCACCACAGTCTATATGAGAACATTTCCTTTTCTTCTACAAAGAAACCCATATCCCTCCCCCATATCCCCACTTACTGACATTTGGTTTTGGCATATTGCCTTTGTTACATTCAATGAAAGCATAGTTTATCTTACTTTTAACTATACACCTTAGCTTGCATTGACTGTATTTTTTCCTGTATACCACCTTATTTTCAACTCCTTGCAATGTTGACATTCATTTCTCCTCCCTCATGCAAAAACACTTTTTTTTACATATAATCACCATCACTCATTTATTAGCTCAAGGAGCTTTGTTGTTTTTTTCAAGATTTTAAAAATATAGGATCATATCTTCTGAAAATAGTGACAGTTTTGTTCTTCTTTCCCCATTTGGATGCCTTTTATTTATTTATTTTTTTCTTGCCTAACTGCTCTATTTAGAACTTCTAGCATGGTGTTGAATAGCAGTGGTGACTGTGGGCATCCTTGTCTTGTACCTGATCTTAGAGGAAAAGCTGTCAGGTTCCCACAAAGGGAAATCTGCGAATTATTGAGGAAGTTTCCTTCAATTCCTACCTTTTGAAGTGTTTTTATCATGAAGGATGCTGACTTTATCAAATGCCTTTTCTGCATCAATTGAAATGATCATGTTGCTTTCCCTTTTTGGTTTGTTAATGTGTTGTATTACCTTAATTGATTTTATTATGATGAACCACCCCTGCATACCTGAAATAAAACCCACTTGGTCATGGTGTATAATTCTTTTGATGTAGCCTTGGGTTCGATTTGTATTTATTTTCGTGAAGATTTTTTGCATCTATATTCATTAGAGAGATTGGTCTGAAGTTTCTTTTCTTGTACTATCTTTATCTTGCTTTGTATTAGGGTGATTTTGACTTCATAGAATGAGTTAAGGCAGTGTTCCCTCTTCTTCAATTTTTGGGTAGATTTTGAACATGAATGATTAATTCTTCTTGGAATGTTTGGTAAAACTCACCTGTGAATCCATTCGGCCCTGGGCTTTTCTTTTGGGTAGAGTTTTTTTTTTTTTTTTTCGCAGTTTAATATATTTTAATAGAAACTTACAGGAACAGCACAGAAGACAGACAACATTAGAAACATGTACTTGCATTAGGACAACTTAGTCAGAAAAGTATAGTGAATGGATGGAATCTGCTGTATGATAAAAATGCTACAAATGCCACTTAATTGCCATCAATAAGAAATTTCCTTGTTTTTAGAAAATCCAAATGCTGGCATTATCCAGAAAAAATTTAACAGGTTTATTTATAATGTTATAAAGTTGAACTGTTGAAACTTGTTCACTGAAACATTTCAGCTTACATTAATGCTTTATGTCTCCGCATTTATACTAAAAATTCACACACAAATGAATGGAAAAACTGCCAGTACCTGATTTCTGTCCCCTAGTTTTCCATTCGCAGTCATATACTTGGGTACCTTTGACCCCATAAAGAAAAAAAAAAAAATCTAACGTTCAGAACTACCGACAACAGGAAGAGAAAAAAATTTTTTTTAAAAAAATACTGCAATGTTTCCCATCAAAGTGGATTCTTAAGCACGTTCTCCACATATGCAGCTTGCTAGCTGGACGTCTTTTGGCATAATTGTTACACCTTTGGCATGGACACAGGTTGGTGTCTTCAAAACGGCCGACCAGACAGGCCTCCTGCAAAGCGCGGAAAGCTACACTCTGGAAATGCAGATCTGTTTTGTAGCCCTGAGCAATTTCTAGCACCAGACGCTGGAAGGGAAGTTTGCGAATCAGAAGTTCAGTGTAACGTCTAACTTCACGGAGTGACACAGTACCAAGCCTATAGCAGTGAGCCTTCTTCACCACGCCAGTAGAAGGCGCACTTTTGCACGTGGTTTTCGTGGCCAGTTGCTTCCTGGGCGCTTTACCTCCTGCGGACTTGCAGGCTGTCTGCTTTGTACGCGACCTGGCGTGGAGACCTTCTCACTTCCCCCATTCTCCTTGGGCTGGAGCTCCGTGAGCTGGAGGCAGCCGGTATCGGAGAGCAACTGCTGCGTGGCGGCGGCAGCAGCGGCGGCGTCTGCGAACCTTTTCGGTAGGTTTTAAAGACTGATTCAATCTCTTTTAAGTTGTCTAGTTTGTTGGCATACAGTTGTTCATATTAACCTCTTATGAGCGTTCCGATTTTTCGTGGTCCGTGGTAATGCCCCCGTGTTTTGTTTTTTTTTTTTTCTCATTTTAATTTGCACCTTCTCTCTTTTTGTCTTTGTCTGTCTAGCTTAGGGTTTCTTGATTTTACTGATCTTAAACAACCGACTTTTTTGTTTTCTTGATTTGCTCTATTGTTTGTTTGTTCGTTGTTGTTTTTAACATGGGCAGGCACCGGGGAATGAACCTGGGTCTCAGGCATGGCAGGCAAGAACTCTGCCATTGAGCCATCGTGACCCACCGTGCTCTATTGTTTTTATATTCTCCATTTCATTAATTCCCACTCAATCTTTGTTAGTTCTTTCTTTCTGCTTGCTTTAGGATTAGTTTGCTGTCCTTTCTCCAGTTGTTCAATTAGATCATTGGTTTTTAGCTCTTTATTCCTATTTAATGTAGGTGTTTGGGGCTATAAATTTCCCTACCGTTGCCTTTACCGCATCCCTTATGTTTTGATACATCGTGTTCTCATCTTCATTCATTTCAAGATATTTAGTGATTTCTCTTGCAATTTCTTCTTTAATCCACTGAGTATTTAAAAGCATGTTATTTAACCGCCGTATGTTTGTGTATTTTCCGAAGCTCTATTTGTTGTTGATTTCCAGCGTCATTCTATTATGATCAGAGAAAGTGTTTTGTATAATTTTAATCCTTTCAAATTTATTAAGACATGTTTTGTGTCTCAGCATATGTGTCTAACCTGGTGAATGTTCCGTGAGAACTTGAGAAGAATGCATATGTCCTGCTGTTTTGAGGTGCAATACTCTGTAAATGTCAGTTAGGTCTAGTTCATTTACTATATTAAGTTCTCTGTTTCTTTATTGATCTTCTGTTTAGATGTTTTGTCTTTTGGAAACCGTTGTGTTGAAGTCTCCCACTATTATGGTGTAGTTGTCTACTACTTCCTTCAGTTTTGCCACTTTGGGGCACCTGGATTAGTAGCATAAATATGTGATTGTTATTTCTTTTGGTGAATTACCCCTATTTATTAATATATAGTGTCCTTCTTTATGTTTTTTAACATTTTATTTATTTAAGGTCTATTTTGTCTGATATTAGTACAGCTACCTCAGCTTTCTTTTTGTTATTACTTGCATGGAAATATCTTTTTCCATCATTTCACTTTCAGCCTATTTGCATCTTTGGGTTTAAAATTAGTCTCCTGTAAACAGCATAGGGAGGGATCATATTTTTAATGTATTCTCCCAACTTTTGTCTTTTGACCGGGAAATTTAATCCATTAATATTGAAAGTTTTGGGGTGGGCCACGGTGGCTCAGCAGGTAAAAGTGCTTGCCTGTCATGCCCAAGGACCCTGGTTCGATTCCCGGTGCCTGCCTATGTAAAATATATATATATATATATAAAGTTTTTACTGTAACTGGAGTTTTTGTTTGTTTGTTTGTTTTTAACATGGGCAGGTACCAGAAATTGAACCCAGGTCCTCTGGTATGGCAGGCGAGCATTCTTGCCTGCTGAGCCACCGTGGCCCGCCCATAACTGGAGTTCTTGATTCAACTATCTTATCCTTTGGCTTTTTCGGTCAGATCTGTTCTTTTTTCTCCTTTTTTATCCTTTTAGCTACTCTCACTAATATTCTTTAATTCTGTACCCTCCTCCAGACCTCCCTCTCTTCATCTTTTCTTTTCAGGCCGCAGAACTCCCTTTAGTAGTTCACATTAGGGTGAGTCTCTCATTCCTGAACACTCTCAGCTTCTGTTTATCTGTGAATATTTTAAACTCGCCCTCACTTTTGAAAGACACCTTTGCTGAATGGAGAATTCTTGGTTGGCAATTTATCTCTTTCAGTATCTTAAATAAATTGTACCACTGCCTTCTCACCTCCATGGTGTCTGATGAGAAATCAGTGCTTAGTCTTATTTGGCTTCCCCTGTAGGTAGTGAATTGCTTTTCTCTTGTTACTTTCAGAATTTTCTCCTCTTTGGCATTTGACAGTCTGCTTATTATGTGCTTTGGTGTAGGTCTATTGGATTTATTCTGTTTTGAGTACATTGGCCTACTTTGATTTACATATTTATATGTGTTTTGTTAGGCTTCAGAAATTTTCAGCCATTATTTCTTCAGATGTTCTTTCTAGCCCTTTTCCTTTTTCTTCTTCTTGGACACCCATGATGCATAGGTTTGCATGCTTTTTTGTTGTAAGTTGTTTCCCTGAGACCCTGCCTAATTGTTTCCATTTTTTTCTCCATTTGTTCTTTTCTTTATTTGAATTCAAATGTCCTGTCTTCTAGCTTGCTAATTCTTTCTTCTGCCTCTTCAAATCTGCTGTTGTGTTTCTCTAGTACATTTTAAATTTCATCCATACTTTTATTTCCATAATGTCTGTTATTTTTCTGTGTTATTTCAAATTCTTCTTTGTGCTCTTATAGTGTCTTTTTTTGTTTTTGTTTTTATTTGTGTGTGTGTGTGTGTGTGTGTGTGTGTGTGTGCTGTATGGTGGGGGTCACATTTCATTATTTTTCCATGTGAGTATCCCATTATTGCCACATCATTTGTTGAATTTTTTTGGTGGCGGAAGTGCACAGGCCAGGAAGCAAACTGGGTCTCCCTTATGGCAGGTGAGAATTCTGCCACTGAACTACCCTTGCACCCCCTGGTGTCTTCTTAATATCCTTTATCTCTTTATACATGTTTGCCTTCATTTTTTTTGAATCAATTCCAGAGATTTGTTTGGACATCTTTGATTAGTTGTTCCAGATTCTGTGTCTCCTCCAAGTTTTTTATTTATTCCTTTGATTAGGCCATCTCCTCTTGAGTTTTACTGTGTTTTTTGATTTTTTTGCTGATATCTGGTCATCTAATTAGGTTGATAGAATATTCTGAAAGTTGGTTTCTCTCTCTTTTCTAGGATTTAGTTGTTGCCTGGTTTTGTATTAGGGCACTGCGTTGATATTGGTTCATTCATATTTCTCAGCTGAGTGCCCATGTAGGAATGTAGACTAGGTCCAGTGGGCCTGGAATAGGGTCTGGAAATGCTCTGAAAAGCCCAGTTCCTCTGCATTTTTCAGCCTGCCCAGAAGATGGTGCACTTTGGTTATGTAATCATCCTCAGAAGACTTTTACCTTCTGGAGCTTTGCAATGTCCAACTGGGTGGGGCTGAAACTGCGAGGCCCCTGTACCCTCACTTTGCTGAAAGTGAATTTGGCTCTCTCTCTTGCACTAAAGGATTCCTCCAGCCACCCCGTTCTGCAGTCATCTGCCAGACAAATATCAGGCTCCTGACTGCTTTTCCCCTCAAGTGTGGGGATGCATACCAGACCCAGGGCTGGAATATTAAGCTCTGTGTCTATTTTCTCAGACTCTTCATCCCTCACTGACCTGAACCTTGAAATATCTTCCCCTGTCTCACTGGGTCCCCAAACAGTTGATTCAAACAGTTTCTGCCTAGCTGCTTTCGACTTTTAGGAAAGATTTTGTGATTCCCTCCATAATCTTCTGTTTGGAAGCTCTTCCTTGCTGCCATTTTGTATTTTGCCCTCCCTCAGCATTTGTGAGATCCTTCTCCAGTCTTTACCTTCCTCAAGAATTCTGAACAAGTGAGAATTGTCCTTTTTTTTCACTGAACCTCTGGGAAGAGGTTGTCAGTAGCTGCCTTGTGTAGTGTAGTTCGATGGATTTTTAAAAATTTTTAATTCTCCTACCCTATATACATTGTAACATTTCCCTTATTAATCCATTCTGATATATCTTTCAGTGCTATTAATTGTGTTCACGATGTTGTACCGCCATCACCACCATCCACTTAACAAAACATTTCCATCATTACAAATAGGAACACTGTACATTTTAAGCCTTAGCGGCCCATTTCTTATCTACCCCATCCCCTACCAGTTTACAAAACTGTATTCTAGATTCTGACTCTATGAATTTGCTTATTGTAATTATTTCAAATCAATAAGACTGTACTATATTTATCCTTTTGTTTCTGGCTTACTTCATTCAACATGATGTCTTCAAGGTTCATTCATGTTGTTACATGTATCAGGACTTTATTGTTTTTTTTGGCTGAATAATATTCCATTGTATGGAAATATCACATTTTATTTATCTGTTCATTTATTGATGGACACATGGGTTTCTTCCATCTTTTAGAAATTAGCAATAATACCACTATGATCATTGTTGTGCAAGTATTTGATCACATCCCTGCTTTCAATCTTTTGGGATATATATCTGCTAGTGGGATTGCCAGGTTTATATGGTAATTCTATACTTAACTTTCTGAGGAAGTGCCAAACTGTCTTGCACAGTGGCTGTACCATTTTATATTCCCAACAACAATGAATGAGTGTTCCTATTTCTGTGCATCACCTCCAATACTTGTTGTTTTTTTGTTTTTGTTTTTAAACAGCAGTCGTTCTAATGGGTGCGAAATGGTATCTTGTGGTTTTGATTTACATTTCCCTGATGGCTAATGATTTTGAGCATCTTTTCATGTGCTTTGTGGCTATTTGTATATTTTCTTTGGGGAAATGTCTTTTTAAGTCCTTTGCCTATTTTCAAAATTAGATTGTTTGTCTTTTTTGCTGTTAATTGAAGGATTTTATAGATCTTGGATGGTAAACCTTTTTCACTTGTGTGGTTTCCAAATGTTTTCTCCCATTGTGTAGGTTGTCATTTTATTTTCATGATAAAGTTCATTGAAGAAAAAAAGTTTTAAATTTTGGTTAAGGTCCCATTTATATATTTTTCCTTTATTCCTGTGCTTTGGGTATAAAGTCTAAGAAACTTTAAGAAAAGTCTTTGAGATGCTTCCCTATGTTTTCCTCTAGAAGCTTGTTATTTCTAGATCTTATATTAAGGTCTTTGATCCATTTTAAATTGATTTCTGTATATGGTGTGAGGTAATGGGCATCCTTTTTCTCTCCAAATGGAGATCCAATTTTCCCAACACCATTTGTTGAGGAGACTATTCTTTCCCAATTGAGTGTACCTTACCCCTTTGTCAAAAATCTGTTGGCTATAAAACTGAGAGTTGATTTTTGAGTTCTTGGTTCTATTCTATCTGTCTCTGTTTGTCCTTATGCCAGTGCCATGCTCTTTTGCTTACTGTGGCTTTGTAATGAGTTTTAGGACCATAAAGTGTGAGTCCTCCAATTCATTCTATTTTTCAAAGCAGATTTAGCTATTCGGAGCCCCTTCCCCTTCATATAAATTTGATGATTGACTTTTCCATTTCTGCAAAGAAGGTTGTTGGAATTTTAATTGGGATTGCATTGAATCAATACATTTCTTTGGGTAGTATTGACATCTTAACAGCATTTAGTCTTCCAATATATGAACATGGAATATCTTTCCATTTATTTAGGTCTTCTTTAATTACTTTTAGCAATTTTGTGCAGTTTTCTGTGAATAAGTCCTTTACATCTTTGGTTTGATTTTTTCCTAGATATTTGATTCTTTTAACGGTTATTGTGAATAGAATTTTTTTCTTGATTTCTTCTTCCAAGTGTTTATGTTTGTGTATAGAAACACTACTGATTTGGGGGTATTGATTTTGTACACTGCCACTTTGATGAAATCATTTATTAGATACAGGAGCTTTGTTGTAGATTTTACAGGATTTTCTAAATATAGTATCATATCATCTTCAAAAAGGGCAAGTTTAACTTTTTCCTTTCCAATTTGTATGCATTCTATTTCTTTCTTTTTCTTCTCTCTCTTTTTTTTGTTTAATTTCTCTGGCAAGAACTTCCAGTATAATGTTTAAGAATATTGGTGACAGTGGACATCCTTATCTTGTTCCTTATCCTAGAGGGAAAGTTTTCAATATTTCACCATTAAGTAAGATGTTAGCGATGGACTTTTCATGTATGCCCTTTATTATAATGAGGAAGTTCCGTTCTATTCCTATTTTTCTGATTGTTTTTATCAAGAAAAGGTGTTGTATTTTGTCAAAGACCTTTTCTGAATCAATTGAGATGTTCGTGTGGTTTTTTTCTTCATTCTGTTAATGTGGTGTATTACATTAATTGATTTTTCTATGTTGTGCCAACCTTGCATTGCAGGGATAAATCCCACTTAATCAAGTTGTATGATTCTTTCAGTATGCTGTTGGATTTGGTTTGCTAGTATTTGTTGAAAACTTTTACATCTATATTCATAAGAGATATTGGTCTATGGTTTCCTTTTCTTGTGGTATCTTTTCTGGCTTTGTTATGAAGGTGATTTTGGCCTTGTACAATGAGTTAGGGAATGTTCCCTTCAATTTTTCTGAAGAGTTTAAGCAGTATTCAAGTCAAGTCTACTTGGAATGTTTGGTGGAGTTCCCCTGTAAAATCAACTGGTCTTGGGGTTTTTTTTTTTTTTTTGGTAAGTTCATGATGACTTATTCAATCTATTTACTAACTATTGGCTTGTTGAGATCATATAATTCTACTTGAGTAAATGTAGGTGGTTTGTGTGTGTTGCTAAGAATTTGAACATTTAATCTAGATAACCTAATTATATAATCTGTAATATGAACAGTTGTTCATATTAATGACAAATATCCTATTATAGTCCTTTTTCATTTCAGTGGGGTTGGTAGTAATGTCCCCCTTTTCATTTCTGTTTTTTGTTATTTGCACCCTCTGTTGTTCTTGTAATATTTCTCAAGCTTTAAATCATATGCAAGAGCACATAAATATTATTGATCAATTATCTACTGACCGCCTTTCTATTTAGTTTCATTCTCTTACTCAGCCTTGGTGGCATTTCTTTATAGGATTATCTGCCTCATGTGTTGGATTATTTCAGTTCTGCTGTCTTTTATACTGTTGTTGTAGTATGTGGATGCAATGCCTGTCCTATGGCCAAGGAGGCCTGTTAAAGGGGGTGGGGGTGAAATGTGGTGACACAGGGCCCAGGCCCCCTCCTAAAATCCCATAACAGACCTGCTTTAGTCAAGGACAAAGGTCAAGAAAGTAAACAATTTCCCCAGAGGGGTAGAATATAACCACGAATACAAAACACATTGATTGTATCTTAGTCTTAAACAATAATCTTAGTAAAGAATCAGGTTTTAGGCTCCTTTAATTATTATACCAGGGACCTGATGTCCTCATACTGTATAAAATGTCTTTGCTCTAAAATTGTATATTACTCCTTGCACTCCCCCATCCCTTGCAGAGGGCTAAACTTCTTGCTCAGTCACCGTGGAGAACTTTTTCTGTTTGTAAGTCCCAACAAACCTATGTCTGTTTCTTTACCTGGTGTGTGTTTTGGTCTCACAGCAGCCCTAGCCCATGCTCTGTATGAGCTTGGTCTGGGCCAGAACGCAGATTTTGAGCTGGGAGCTTAGCACCTTGAGCACATTAATTTCTTTCACAAAGTTCCAAAGCACATTTAGAAGCAATAAACCAATTTCGTTACACTCATTATTTAGACTAAAACATTCTGAGGCAGTATATACTTGGTCACTTGAAACCTTTTATAGACATTTGATTACAGGTATCTAAAAATGAAAATCTGAACAACCCTTTTGCCACTTCCTGACATGTACTTCCAGTGCCTTTTGTGGTGTGAGTTGCGTCACGGGAATGTAGGCTCAGGCACAGCGGAGACTTTCAGCAAATGACTGGCTATTTACCTAAACAGCACAAAGGATCCAATGCGGGACATTTGTGCTGCCACAGTGTGCTTTTTTTATATACTTCTGGAGAAGGGGGACTGAAAAATAAACAAAGGGCATTCATCAAGCACCTTTGTGCCCTGGAAAGTAGCAGGGCTGCTTGAGATTTCACATCTCCCCCAGAATGCTTGTAATGTCTTGTGAAATGGAAATACACCAAACACCTGCAGGCAAACAAGCACTAAGGGGAAAGCGGCATAGGCAAAGGTTGAGTGAAGGCTGCTGAGTGTGTCCGTGACTTCCCCAGCAACACTTTAACCACTGGAAATTAGGGTGCTAAAGCCTTTGAATCTAATCATATTAAAAAGGAATCCAGAAGACCCAGAACGAATTCAGAGAGTTTATGCTTAGGACCCTGTTCCACTGTAGCCACTCTTGGGCTCAAAATCTGTATCATTAGCTTTCAACCAGAAAAGCAAAACCAGGTTGAGGTGTTAATATGTACGGCTTTAAATACATACATCATAAACATTATATATATATATATGTTTGCTGTCTTCACATCTGATGCAGTAGCAGGACAGGCATTCTTTCAGAAAGAGAAAATAACTAGCTATCTGAAACCACGACCATGAAATGGATTCTCACAAGGATGGATTAAAGCCTTTTTTTTTCCATTCTTGTTGCTCTGGCTCGGTGAGGTGGGCATTCTGCAGAATCTGGGGACCTTCATAACAGAATTAAATGACCAAGGCACTGATCTAAGCCCTTTACTCTGTTCTCAGTTTAGGTGTCTCCTACTCTAGAAGCCTTCCCTGACAAACACATTTAAAGTGCCATCAATTCACTTATCACATCACCCTCTTTCAAATTTCTTGGTGTGTTCGCCATTATCTGGCTTTTACTCTGGTTGTTCATTGTCTTTATCTCCAAGCTAGAAGGTTAAATCCATTTGGACAGTGTTTCCTTTGCTTCTATTTCATGCCTAGATGCATAACTACCATTTGGTAGGTTTTCAGAACTATGTAATAAATAAATACATTAGTTTAAATTTTCATAAGAAGCCTAGGAAGTTTATGCTTTCATTACAATAGCAGTGATGCGCAATTCACAGCAGAGTATACTGAAAAGACTCAAAGAAATTAAATAAGTAACTCCAATTCGTTTGTAAATGTGATGCATAGAGCCACAACTCAAACTGTCTGCATTGTACCCAGAGTCCTTTCCAGCAGCCTTAGGATTCCCTCTGAGAGAAGTTTCTCGTTGGTTGCTATTTGTCAAGTTATCCGCCTCCCAAAACATTCTCTTCTCACTCTCCCTTCCTGACAGGAGTGCAGGAGAGGACCTAATGCTCATCTGTCTCTGCCTAGGCCAGTCAGGCCTGACTGATCCCTTTACTCTCACCCAGCCTATGCCTGACCTATAGGGCTGGTCTTTCCTCTGTGTTCCCCAAAGGAAATAATTACAAACCAGTGAATGGCACACCTTGAACTTCAGTCTGCTTCATAGCTTGTCACCTCCTCTAGATATGTGGCCATGACTACTGTTTCTTACATTCAGCACCAACTCCAGGAAAAATCAGCTAGGTATTTGGCAATGCCTTCACTTGTTCATGATCACATTCAATCCCCACAATAACCATATGTGCTAAGGATATTTAGGTCTGTCCAAAAGCTTGGGAAACTGAGCCTGGGGAGAGTACATCACCTGCTGTTTAGAAAACCAATTCACCTCAGAGAGCAGAAATTCTGCACAAATGCTAAAAGGCCCAACATGTGAAATCAAGACTGTCAGCCTGACTCCAAAGGCATCTTGACATTTCCACTCTGCCACAAGCTGCCATATACCTCTTCCACAATGTTGTCGATTCTCCTTCTTTATTTTGGATTCATTACTCTCAGTTTCTCTGTAGTTATGACATGTGTCTAAGGAACCCAGCCATCATCATTCATTATCACGATCGTCATTATCCTCTCGATTTTCTTCGTGCTAGCTCTGCCTGCCACACTACACACATCTAACCAACCTCCTTCTTTTCTCCTGAGGATCTCAACAAGAAGGAACAGCTCACCCCATTTTCCTGTTAAGGAATGTAAGGCCAAGGCAGAGGAAGTGGTGATCAAGGCACACAGTCAATAAATGGCAAAGCCAATACTTTAAGGTTGGGGAAGGACAGCAGGCAGGGCTGTTGGAGCCACCTAATGCTTTTAGGACCTGCTATATGGGGGTGGGTGAAATTAACTGTTGGCCAGTCACCCTAACTTGACTTCCATGCCATAGCACAACCAGATGATTATCAAAAGTGCTTTTACTTTAAAAGCAGAACTTCCCCTGAGGCCCAGAATCAGGTATCCCACATAGTTTCTCCAACAATTATGTGGCTGGCTCCTATTTAACACTGATGTTCTGCTTAAAGCACTTTCTCTATTGGATTTTTAAGAATGTATTCATCTCAGAATTATAATTGAATAATTTCTGAGCTAGTGCTTAAAGAACATAAAATTGTGTATATAGTTGGCATTCTATTTGAAAACTTCCAGTGCTGGGCAAGTCTTTGAGAGGCAGATGTGTAAAAGGGATTCCCAAGGTAATGCATGAAGAGGAATATGTATAGACACCTTCTACTGACAGTCTAATATGCAGTTAGCCAGGGGCTGCACAAACTTGTGTTTTGAACCCCTTAAAATATATCCCTGAATCCTTCATTCATGACAGTGTGGCAAATATCACCCTGGAAGGGACAGTCAAAAGAGAGCCCTGAAGGGCCATGGTCCCTCTGTACCTCCAACCTGTGTGGTATCTCCTACCTTTCCCTTCCCACACTATGCTCTAGACACATCAGCCTCCTGGTTGTGCCTTAAATATGGCAGGCACGTGCCCACTCCTGGCCTTCGCAGGTGCTGTGCCTTCTGCCTCGAACACTCATTCCCCATTCTTCATGCTCTTGGTCTCTGCTTAATTGTGATCTACTTAGAGATGTCAGCTCCGCAGTCACTGGCTCTGGGAAGAGCCTGGCCTCAGCTCCAAGCTCCAGCAGATCCCAAAGGCAATGAGGCTGGAAGCTGTCAAAGTAAATTGCACTCCACTCAGCAGATCCGTCATTATTTTCAGTAAGGGAGCTCTCAGCTGTTCACCTCCATGAGCAAAACTGGCTCATGACTGCCCAGGAGCAAATCTATAATCCATGTGGTCAACCCACACATTTTGGAAATCTCACGGTTTGGTGTTCTAATTAACATACTTGAAAGAGAATATTTCTGGTGGCTTTAATATTTTGTGGTTGGATTAGAATTCAGAACAAGGGTAGCTAAAGGAAATTCTACAGTGGGAACATTGTAATGTAGTTAGTTGTATTGAGTGTAGCTTTGATCATTAAGATTTTAAGAGGTTTACCCATTAAATTAAAACCTGAAGAGTAATTGAAATGATTTGCTACATTTAAAGCAGGGTTTGAAACATTAAACCTACAGAAATGCTTATTATATGGCATGTCTTTTAGATCCATTAACTAGAAGGAGATTCCCTCTGCTGAAATTTAGCAAAGGTTTTGTGGAGGACATTTGCTTGATAATGAAAATGGCAAGTCTCTTGCCAAATGAGTAGTTATTGTGTAATACTGCAATGTTTAGAATGCTTATTTTCACCCAATCTTGAAGGCTACCAAGGTACAGGTTTATTTTTCTGACTTAATATTATGGGAATTGAGGTTTAATGAACATGTACACTACACTCCTTTGATGGACATGGAAAATGAGGGTGAGCATTTAATAGTGTGCCATATTTACTCAAATGTAAAGTGGCAGCTGCTCGTCAAATTCTGGAGACTGCGCACCCTGACAGTATATATCACACTGCCTACAATGATGAGTTCAATAGAGAATTACTCATCTACATGAAGATAATGAGTCAGTTTCTAGGATAATTGTGGTTGCCTCAAAGACCTCTTTACCAGGTCTTTTTTATTCTTTTTTCAAGTGGGCTTATCTGCCCATTTACATGAGCAAAAGATCTCTTCCTACCCCACCTCCTGACATTGTACGCCAAGTTTTATGCGTGAGGGGACTTTTCTGGGAGGAGAGTCTTGTAGATGTAATTAAATGATGAAATATGTTAAGGTCGACTATTTAAGGTTCTCTGGGTGACAGAAAACCTGCATGGAGCCTAAGAAAGAGCGGTGATGTTTTTGTAAGTTGGGATGATGTAAGACGAGAGGTCAATGCATTCTCATACTTGTCTTGAAGGGTAAGGGAGTTGCTAGTTATTTGTGCCTGTAGGCAGGAGGGCAACTTAGTACAGACTGAGTTGAAGGGAGGTGGTCTTAGATTCTAGAGCATGATGATCCTAGTTTCAGATTCTAAACTGTCTTTTGGGCCGAGAAACACGTTGCTATAACAGTGTATGACCTTGACCTCACAAACGATCCTATGCTTCAACCTTATAGCACTGTTTCTTTACAGGTGATCTACCACTTTCCTTTATAGTATTGGAGTCCCACTAATAGGTAACAATCAAGACTTTCTGATCATGTCAAGTTCTCAACCCAGACAGACTGATCGAGATCTACCAAAACGCTTTCATGCTCCTGGTATTCGAGTTAAACAAGATAAGAAGGTAGGAAAACTACTTTTATTTCTGCTCAAGTTATGAATTTTTCCTTTACTTCTTTTCTTCTTGAGAGAATAACACAAATCAGAGTTTCTTGTTCTGTTTGCTTGAAAGATAAAGTAGGAACTTGGGGCTCTATTGTGAATGGAAAGAGGGAAGCTACTAATGCAGGAGTGTGTTGTTTGAACAGATGTAACAGCTGCCATTTATTGAATCCCTATTAGAAGCTGATGTTTTTTTTCATGTTTTTTAAAGAAATGAACTTCAATTTATTTCCAGAGAACAAATACACAAACAGAAGTGGTAGTGGCAGTTAAAAACCATCCCAATTCTGTCCTTTTTTAAAAAAAAATTAATAACATATATATTCAACTTAAAATTTCCCCTTTGAACCAGTTCCAACATAGAATTCAGAGGCATCCATTACATTCATGTAGTGCTGCCATCACCACTGTCCATTAGTCACAGATCCACCATCTGGAACAGAAACTCTGCACCCATTAAACATTGGCACACCTAATCCCCTTCTCTGTCACCTCCTGTAAAGTGTAATCCACTTTCTGTCTATATTAATATGTGTATGCTAGTCATTTCATGT
This sequence comes from Tamandua tetradactyla, assembly GCF_023851605.1. Taxonomy (NCBI): domain Eukaryota; kingdom Metazoa; phylum Chordata; class Mammalia; order Pilosa; family Myrmecophagidae; genus Tamandua; species Tamandua tetradactyla. The sequence goes on along the minus strand of NC_135353.1, from coordinate 23,748,638 downwards.
AAGTGAAGTCATACACTGTCTGTCCATTTGTGTCTGATTCACTTCACTGAACAAGATGATTTCAAGGTTCATCCTGTTATCACTTTTATCAGAACATCATTCCTTTTTGTGGCTGAGAAATAGACCTTAGGATGTGTAGATAATTTTTTTAATCCATTTATTTGTTGGCGTTCACATGGATTGCTTCTACCTTTGTTCAATTTGAATAACTATGGGTGGGCCATGGTGGCTCAGCAGGCAAGAATGCTTGCCTGCCATGCCAGAGGACCCAGGTTGGATTCCCGGTGCCTGCCCATGTAAAAAAAATATATGAATAAATATGCATTCACCATTCATGTATAAATATCATTGTGCATCCCTACTTACAATTCTTTTGGGCATATACCTAGAATTTCAATTGCTGGGTCATATGAATATTCTGTGTTTAATAAGAAATATTTTTATTGTACACAACAAGCAAACATACATTCTATTTTTTTTTCAATGAGCAGGCACCAGGAATCGAACCCGGGTCTCTGGCATGGCAGGCAAGAACTCTGCCTGCTGAGCCACTGCGGCCCTCCCCAAACATACATTCTTGACATACAAACATTCTATACATGGTGTATAATCAATGGCTCACAATATCATCACATAGTTGTGTATTAATCACCATGATCATTTTTTTGAACATTTGCCTCTCTCCAGCAAAAGAAATAAAAAAAGGAAAAAGAAAAATCTCATACATGCCATACCTGTTACTCCTCCCTCTCATTGACCACTAGCATTTCAATCTACTCAATTTATTTTAACCTTTCTTCCCCATATTATTTGCTTATTTTTTATACATATTTTTTATTCATCTGTCCATACCATAGATAAAAGGAGCATCAGACACAAGGTTTTCACAGTCACACAGTTACATTGCAAAAGCTTTATCATTATACAGTCATCTTCAAGAAACGTGGCTACTGAATGTGTTTAAGTTTTTGAGGAATCTCCAAAGAGTACTCCCCAGTGGCTGCAACATTTTACATTCCCACCAGCGAGGTATGAGGGTTCCTATTTCTTGACTTCTTCACCATCATTTCTTACTTTCTGTTTCTTTTTTTTTAATGCAGTTTTCATCCTACTGGGCAAGAAGTTTAATGCCACATTATGCTTTTAATTTACATTTCCTCTAATGGGAATAAGCTCTTTTTTTTCTTTCAATTTTGATCATTCCATTCTACGTATATAATCAGTAATTCACAATATCATCACATAGTTGCATATTCATCATCATGATCATTTCTTGGAACATTTACATCTATTCAGAAAAAGAAATAAAAAGAAAACAGAAAAAAAAATTCATACGTACCATACCCCTTACCCCTCCTTTTCATTGATCACTAGCATTTCAATCTAAATTTATTTCAACATTTGTTCCCCCTATTATTCACCTTTATTCCATATGTTTTACTTGTCTGTTGATAAGGTAGATAAAAGGAGCACCAGACACAACGTTTTCACAATCACACAGTCACATTGGGAAAGCTATGTCATTATACAGTCATAGAAGCTTGTTTTTAAAATGATTGAATTTAATGCCCACAACTGATGTGTAAGGTAAATATAGCTATCTTCCACTTTAAAAGAAAAGAATCAAGGCTCACAGTGGTCAAATGTTTTGCTCTCAGTGACACATCCAGTAAGTGGTAAGGTCAGGATTTGAACCCACATCTCCCTGGCTGTAGTCTGTATTCTTTCTCACTGTCCTCTAACTCCCTTAGTACTGAAATCAGTCTACTTCAGCTGTCTGTTATGCAGATCACTTGTGCGCTATTTAATCCATGATTTAGTGTTCCCTTGCTTATGAAGTGTGGTATGATAGTGCCTCACCTGTTTTGCCCTACCAGTGGTCTTCATGTGTGGTGTAGCCTTGTGTGTGTGAGTGAGTACATATGAGTGACATACTGATCATGACCATTTAACCACGAAGGCGAATGTGACTATACGTGCACTCATGGAGCAGAACAGTGGTGTTAAGGCACAGAACATGCAGTACTATCTTCTGTAACCCAGCGAGACTAGCTGTATTCCACTTGCCCCAATCCGCAATTTACTGCAGTTTTTCATGAGCTCTCTGTTGCCCTGGTTTGCTCATTTATAACAAGAGAGTTAGAAAATCTCACCTAATTCGTAAGCTTCTTTAAAATCAACTGAGCTAATGCATGTAAACTTTAGAAGTGTACCTGGTAGGTCGCAAATGCTCAATAAAAATAATTTCCCCTATGTTGCACTCTTCTTTGATGAGAAATGCAAAATTTTCAGAAAGGTTGTTTATCACAGTTTTATTCAAACAGTGGTAAGCATAGTTTTGGGTTGCCCTTGGAGGATAACAGCTTTACGCTAGTATATATCCTTCTATCCCACTCAGTCTCGTTGAATCTGCACCCAACGCTGGAAGGCACTACCAATACCCGCCACGCCTTGCTCCATGGTAGATTTACTTGAATCCTCATGGGATGCAGATTGGGTTGTTTATATTCTCAAACTATCTTGCCATCGCTAATCACATGCAACATTCCTGTAATATGTTAAACAGTATTTGTTAATGATGAGTTCAGAGCACACAAGGAGACTCAAGGGACTATGATTCTGAAAACGTTGACTTAGGTTTGTACTTCTTAGAAGGGAGTACCACGTATTATGCACTATGGATTGGTGAAAGCCACTCACTCCCCGAGGACTCTGAGTAATCATGGTTGTATGATGCTTCTTTGGATAACAACTTGTATTTTACCTACCTCTTTATGTACTTAAACTGGATTAAAATTGAACTGCATATCCTAAGAAAAGAGTGCTTGTTGGATAAAGGTAAAACCTTGGCCCCAAACTTAAATGGATGTGGCAAATGCATGCCTGTTCTATGATTAAGAAGAATGTTTTTTATTATGCAGTGGTTGATTTTGTCTTTAACAGAAAATGTTCTCTAATGTTTTCCAGTATACAATGATGAATGTGGCAGATAAGCTTGAAACAGGGCTTCCAAGCAAAGCAAAACGTCCTGGAGGATGCACAAGTAATATATCATCTGAGGGAAGGGACAACATGGCCCCGATGTCAAAGAAACAGAAAGGACAAGGGGAACCGTGTCCCTGGGGCACATCCATTTCAGCGGAAAATGGTATTTATGTCTTTGTGGGATGGAGCAATACGAGCATGTTTGCAAGTGGAAGGGAAAGGCTCTAATGAGGTGCAGTCATGTGCAGGGACTGAAAGAGTTAGAAGGATGAAGCAGGTTGCTGTGGCCATAGCAGACAGTGCACACAAGTAGATAATAGGGCTGAACTCACTGTCTACCTGTCCTCACCTCCTGTTCATCCTCTATCCCACGGTATCTGCCTTCTTCACTCACTGAAATGATCCTTGTCATTGTCACCACATTCTGTTCCATTTTGCTATTAATTTACAGCAGTGTTGGCAGTTGTTTACTCTCTCCTACAGGGAAACCATCTTGGATTCCCATACAACAAACTGTCCTGGGATCTTCCCCACTTATTGGTGACTCCTTTTCTTAATGTTTTTGTGATATTTCATTTTCTCCCCACTGGTGAATACTGATGGTCCCCAAAGCCAAATCCTAGGCCTTCCTTCTTAAACGCCTGCTCTCTTTAGGTGATCCCATGTAATCTTGGGACTTTAAATCTGATTTGCATTACAACCTCAAAATTTATTCCTCTAAACTGCAACTTGCTCTTGAACTCCAGACTCATTTGCATATATACATGGTATGTCCATTATGGTGTCAAATAGACAGAGAAAATGCAACGTTCCCTCTTTGTACACTGACATGAGATGCCTCTGCCCAGCACCTGCTCTCCTTGCTGACCTTCCCACTCAGTTACTGAACCATTCTGCAGTACACTGGTAAACTTGCAACATCCTGCTGTCCACTTGTTCCCAGAGCTGGTGGGAGAGTGTAAAGGTCCTGGTTTTAGAGTGTGAAGCTTTCCATAGTTTCATTTCTCCCACCTTGGCTGGTTTCACACTCTGAGGTCACTGAATGCAGGTTCAGGGAAGGTTGGGCCCAATCTCCTTTTGTGAGCAGTTGCATAACCCCTCCTAATACACCTGGTTCTAACATTTACCCAGCATTTCTATGAGAATCCTTAGATTCACCTTGAATTCTCGTTCATTCTTTGCTCACTTCCAGGCCATTAAAATGCCCAGGCAACTTGGTGTCTGAAATAAATCCTGAAACCCAGCATTTCTCTACACTGCTAGAGACTGTGGGGCTATGGTCTTCCACTCAGTTACTGCAATAGCTCCTTAGCTAATCTGCCTGTTTCCCGTTTTGCTCCTTTCTAAGTAATTTTCTCTAACCCTGAACCAGACTGATCACAACAACGTGTAAATTGAGTTAAGCCAGTTTTACCTTGAAAATCCTCCATGAACGTCCCTTTGCTCTCAGAACACAGTCCAACCTCCTTTTTGACGATTGTCTTTAAGGCGCTGCATACCTGGCTCCTATAATCATGTCCTAACATCTCTTCAATCAGTCTCTTCCTTGCCTTCTGCTCTCCATCCTTTTCTCTTTAGTGGCAGGCTTGGTTCTCCTCGTGGCCTCTGGACTTGACCTTATTTCAGCCTGGAGCACTTCCTCTGGGTCTTCACTTGGCCAGCTCTTTCTCCTCTTCCAGGGCACTGTTGAGAGGATGCCTACTCAGAAAGGCCATAACTAAACTCATTGTACATTGAGACACTTTCTCCTACTGGATCTATTTCCTACATATTTCTTACCTAACACAAACTCAAAATGGAATTATTTGTTTGTTTCAGGTAAACTTGACACTTTGAGTTCCCCAAGAGAATGTAAGTTCCATGAAGGTAGGAAACATTTCTTTGCCTTCAGTACTGTTTTCATTTCCTGGTTAGAGTGCCTGGCAGAGGGAAGGTTGAATAAGCAACGTAGAGGTAACAGTTTGGAGTAAAAAAAACCTCACTTTATGATACTGTATAGATTTTCAGCTCATTACAACAACAAGAAATGATTAGTAACAAGGATCTGTGAGTGTTTGCTTATTCGTTGCTCTGTCTTACATACCTGTTTTCTCTATGTTTTCATACTGCAAATAAGGCAAGAAGGAAGTTTCATTTCATTGTTATTCCTGAGCTCACCTTTAAAGTCTGAGATTCCTACCTAGTACGTCCTCTTTCTTATGAAATTAGTTCTTCCAAGCTGACGAGCATGGAGGTGTACCTGTGGGGGTGATGATATGCAGTGACGTCACAGCTGAACCTCTTTATTTGGTTGCAGATGATACTGGCGTTCACAATGCCTATGAGAAGATGGAAAATGGTCAAACACCAACTGATGTTGTATCATCAAAATATGTTCTGCCAGAAATAGTTAATATGGCAGGAGATGGTATTCCACCCCAAAAGCCGGATTCTTTGCCTAATGATGCAACCGTTTCCAGGCAATACAGAGTGAATGACAAAATTGGTAGCAATGCACGTTTACAAGGAGCCGCAGGCTGCAGCACGTCTTTAGATGACACAAAAGTGAGAGCAGCTTCTATTTCGGGATCCATGCCAAGCAAATCGCCTATAAGTCCTGCAGCGGCAAAGATAATCAATGATGACATAAAATACCAATTAAGGAAGGAAGTTAGAAAGTTTGGACGAAGTAAGTGGTAAAAGGTTTATTAATACAACGATAGAAAGTCACTGTGATGTTTAAGAACCACTTGAGTTGCTTCCTTTGGTAGAAGTGGATTTTCACATAATTCAGGATGGCTCCTTTTTACTTTGACTAGAAATTCCCAACAAACGTTTTTTTTTCTTTCCGTTTTTTATTTGATCAGTTTTCACAATAGTTTCCATAGGCTATGTTCAGGTTTCTTTATTTAACCATTTAAAACAGAAGCTACAGGGAATATTTTTGGCCATGAAAAATGGTTACTGAAGTAGTGGCTGCACTAAGATAAAGTTATACTTCCTATTCATATTTTAGAAAAACACTAGTTGTGTTTTTTTGTTTGTTTAATATATTCAGAGTTTGAACGAATGTTCACGTTGTTTGAAGAAGTACAAGGGCCCCTAGAAGTGAAGAAACAGTTCGTCGAATTTACCATCAAGGAAGCTAAAAGGTAGGTGTAAAGAGGAACTCTTTAGTTCTCTCTGTATTCCGTTCCTGTTAGGGATGGTGGGGGAAGAGAAGAGACCCTATGTCACATATCTCAAGACCTGGCCCTAAATCATATCTAATGCTGTCCACAAGTACTTAATTGAGTATTCGGAGTACTTAGTTGAGTATTGGGTGAGTCTAAACTATTCCTCTAGGTTCAAGATATGCTTAGGTGGGATTGGGTTCTCAGTTCACATTCTTGATGTTCGCAGAACTGTACATTTCAATAAGGATGAATTTTCTTTTTCCAAGTAAATTGCAATTTCTTTTTTGTAATCCCCTCAGTACCTTCCAAACTATAGGTGTTTAGATCTTTAGATTAATGAAATATTTCTTTATTTTCAGATTTAAAAGAGAAGTCTTAATTCAGGACCTTGAGAAAGTACTAGAAAAAGTAAATTCCCATCTTCTCAACAAAGATAATGACATGGAAACATATAACCATGTTATCATAAATACCATTGAGGAAGAAGAACAAGTTTACCACAGCCTGCAATGGAATCAGTTATTGTTGAAGCTTCCTAAAATAGCAGTCAAGGACATTGCCTTTCAGAGGTTAAGGAAAAGCAGTGGAGCATTTTAATTTTATGATTGTCTGCCAGTAAAAGCTGGGCTCCTGCTCTAAGATTTTCTTTTGAATGTAATACTTTGTTGTTTGTTTGTTTCCTGCTTTTCCTAAGTGAAGTGGGAAATTTTTGTTCCTTGGGTAAATATTATTGCAAGTTGGTCACTGCACTTGGTCACATGGTGGAAGCTGCTGTTTATAACTATTTTCCATATTCCATATTCCATAGTCCCTTTGATCATGGTTCTTTGCTCACTAGGATGTGCAAATCTTCACTCCTTAAAGCTCTGTGCCCTTAGTTCTTCTACCACTGTCGAGAATGGAAATTTTCCATTGACTTTAATCAGAATACACGGAAATACTAAGATACACTTGAGACATTTCAGACATACCTCACTTTAGCCCCTTATGTACTAGCAAACAACTTCCCTTTCATATTCCTCAGTCACTCCAGCCAGTACAGTAACCCTATTTCTGTTACCTGTTGATTGAATCATTGTTTTGTTCCCTGTTGAAAGCCTGTTTCTCATTGAACAAAGACCTCCAGTCCTGATGAGTGTAAAGTTATGGGTAAGGGATGAATAATTCAGGCTAGTGTATCACAAGGATCATAATGAGAGGAGACATTTTCACTTTTACCCTTGCTTTACCAGAAACTTGAATCCAGGCTGTAGGAGAAACAGCACCACATATTGGATGCTTGAACAGAGGAATACCCCTGAACCTAAAGTTACTGACATTCAGCTTGACTCCTACCTGAGTCTTCAAATGCCATTGCCCTGTTCCAGTGAGGCATCCATTCATGATGAATGGGGGTACAATAAGTCTAGTCTTATGAGTTGAAAGATGCCTTGCCCCCCAAAGTAATATATTGAAGTCCTAAGCCCAATTCCATGAATATGACCTTATTTAGAAATAAGGTCTTTGAATTTGTGATTAGTTAAATAGAAGTCAAACTGCTTTTGGGTTGCCCTTAATCCAGTGTGACTGCTGAGCTTCTAATTTTATTTTTAAGGCATTTTATTGCAATATTGTTTTAGTTTTTAAGTTGCCAGATTGCAATATACCAGAAATTGAACAGCTTTTAAAAATGGAATTTATTAAGTTGCAAGTTTACAGTTCTAAGGCCATAAAAATATTCAAATTAGGGCACCAACAAGAGGTTACCATCACTCAAGAAAGGATTATGGTGTCCAGAACAGGTCTGTCAGCTGGGAAGGCGTGTGGTTGACATCACTGGGGTTTCTGGTTTCTGGACACCTCTCTCAGCTGGGAAGCCAGATGATGACATCTACTATCTTTCTCTCCTCATTTCATAAGGCTTGCCTGGGGCCGCCTTCGTTCTTCATCTCCAAAGATCTCTGGCTGTGTGTACTCTGGGGGTTCTAAAGCTTTTCCCAAAGGGGTTCTTTCTTAAAGTGCTCCAGTAAGCAACCCCATCTTGAATGGGTGGAGACACATCTCCATGGAAACAGTCTAATCAAATGTTACCACCCACAATTGGATGTGTCACATCTCAATGGAAACAATAAAAAAGATCCCACCCAGCAATATTGAATGAGTATTAAAGAGCATGGCTTTTCTGGGGTATACAACAGTTTCAAACTGGCATAGATATCTTCACATACATACAGTCTATCCACAGTATACAATCTAAGGCTCAGAATATCATCACATAGTTGTGTATTCATCACCATGATCATTTTTTTGAACATTTGCCTCTCTCCAGCAAAAGAAATAAAAAAAGGAAAAAGAAAAATCTCATACATGCCATACCTGTTACTCCTCCCTCTCACTGACCACTAGCATTTCAATCTACTCAATTCATTTTAACCTTTCTTCCCCCTATTTACTTATTTTTATACATATTTTTTATTCATCTGTCCATACCATAGATAAAAGGAGCATCAGACACAAGGTTTTCACAATCACACAGTCACATTGCAAAAGCTTTATCATTATACAGTCATCTTCAAGAAACATGGCTACTGAATGTGTTTAAGTTTTTGAGGAATCTCCAAAGTGTACTCCCCAGTGGCTGCAATATTTTACATTCCCACGAGCGAGGTATGAGGGTTCCTATTTCTTGACTTCTTCACCATCATTTCTTACTTTCTGTTTCTTTTTTTTTTAATGCAGTTTTCATCCTACTGGGCAAGAAGTTTAATGCCACATTATGCTTTTAATTTACATTTCCTCTAATGGGAATAAGCTCTTTTTTTTCTTTCATTTTTGATCATTCCATTCTACGTATATAATCAGTAATTCACAATATCATCACATAGTTGCATATTCATCATCATGATCATTTCTTGGAACATTTACATCTATTCAGAAAAAGAAATAAAAAGAAAGCAGAAAAAAATTCATACGTGCCTTACCCCTTACCCCTCCCTTTCATTGATCACTAGCATTTCAATCTAAATTTATTTCAACATTTGTTCCCCCTATTATTCACCTTTATTCCATATGTTTTACTTGTCTGTTGATAAGGTAGATAAAAGGAGCACCAGACACAACGTTTTCACAATCACACAGTCACATTGGGAAAGCTATGTCATTATACAGTCATAGAAGCTTGTTTTTAAAATGATTGAATTTAATGCCCACAACTGATGTGTAAGGTAAATATAGCTATCTTCCACTTTAAAAGAAAAGAATCAAGGCTCACAGTGGTCAAATGTTTTGCTCTCAGTGACACATCCAGTAAGTGGTAAGGTCAGGATTTGAACCCACATCTCTCTGGCTGTAGTCTGTATTCTTTCTCACTGTCCTCTAACTCCCTTCGTACTGAAATCAGTCTACTTCCGCTGTCTGTTATGCAGATCACTTGTGCTCTATTTAATCCATGATTTAGTGTTCCCTTGCTTATGGAGTGTGGTATGATACTGCCTCATCTGTTTTGCCCTACCAGTGGTCTTCATGTGTGGTGTAGCCTTGTGTGTGTGAGTGAGTACATATGAGTGACATACTGATCATGACCATTTAACCACGAAGGCGAATGTGACTATACGTGCACTCATGGAGCAGAACAGTGGTGTTAAGGCACAGAACATGCAGTACTATCTTCTGTAACCCAGCGAGACTAGCTGTATTCCACTTGCCCCAATCCACAATTAACTGCAGTTTTTCATGAGCTCTCTGTTGCCCTGGTTTGCTCATTTATAACAAGAGAGTTAGAAAATCTCACCTAATTCGTAAGCTTGAGGAAAATCAACTGAGCTAATGCATGTAAACTTTAGAAGTGTACCTGGTAGGTCGCAAATGCTCAATAAAAATAATTTCCCCTATATTGCACTCTTCTTTGATGAGAAATGCAAAATTTTCAGAAAGGTTGTTTATCACAGTTTTATTCAAACAGTGGTAAGCATAGTTTTGGGTTGCCCTTGGAGGATAACAGCTTTACGCTAGTATATATCCTTCTATCCCACTCAGTCTCGTTGAATCTACACCCAACACTGGAAGGCACTACCAATACCCGCCACGCCTTGCTCCATGGTAGATTTACTTGAATCCTCATGGGATGCAGATTGGGTTGTTTATATTCTCAAACTATCTTGCCATCGCTAATCACATGCAACATTCTGTAATATGTTAAACAGTATTGTTAATGATGAGTTCAAAGCACACAGGAAACTCAAGGGACTATGATTCTGAAAACGTTGACTTAGGTGTGTACTTCTAAGAAGGGAGTACCACGTATTATGCACTATGGATTGGTGAAAGCCACTCACTCCCCGAGGACTCTGAGTAATCATGGTTGTATGATGCTTCTTTGGATAACAACTTGTATTTTACCTACCTGTTTATGTACTTAAACTGGATTAAAATTCAATTGCATATCCTAAGAAAAGAGTGCTTGTTGGATAAAGGTAAAACCTTGGCCCCAAACTTAAATGGATGTGGCAAATGCATGCCTGTTCTATGATTAAGAAGAATGTTTTTTATTATGCAGTGGTTGATTTTGTCTTTAACAGAAAATGTTCTCTAATGTTTTCCAGTATACAATGATGATTGTGGCAGATAAGCTTGAAACAGGGCTTCCAAGCAAAGCAAAACGTCCTGGAGGATGCACAAGTAATATATCATCTGAGGGAAGGGACAACATGGCCCCGATGTCAAAGAAACAGAAAGGACAAGGGGAACCGTGTCCCTGGGGCACATCCATTTCAGCGGAAAATGGTATTTATGTCTTTGTGGGATGGAGCAATACGAGCATGTTTGCAAGTGGAAGGGAAAGGCTCTAATGAGGTGCAGTCATGTGCAGGGACTGAAAGAGTTAGAAGGATGAAGCAGGTTGCTGTGGCCATAGCAGACAGTGCACACAAGTAGATAATAGAGCTGAACTCACTGTCTACCTGTCCTCACCTCCTGTTCATCCTCTATCCCACGGTATCTGCCTTCTTCACTCACTGAAATGATCCTTGTCATTGTCACCACATTCTGTTCCATTTTGCTATTAATTTACAGCAGTGTTGGCAGTTGTTTACTCTCTCCTACAGGGAAACCATCTTGGATTCCCATACAACAAACTGTCCTGGGATCTTCCCCACTTATTGGTGACTCCTTTTCTTAATGTTTTTGTGATATTTCATTTTCTCCCCACTGGTGAATACTGATGGTCCCCAAAGCCAAATCCTAGGCCTTCTTTCTTAAACGCCTGCTCTCTTTAGGTGATCCCATGTAATCTTGGGACTTTAAATGTGATTTGCATTACAACCTCAAAATTTATTCCTCTAAACTGCAACTTGCTCTTGAACTCCAGACTCATTTGTATATATACATGGTATGTCCATTATGGTGTCAAATAGACAGAGAAAATGCAATGTTCCCTCTTTGTACACTGACATGAGATGCCTCTGTCCAGCACCTGCTCTCCTTGCTGACCTTCCCACTCAGTTAATGAACCATTCTGCAGTACACTGGTAAACTTGCAACATTCTGCTGTCCACTTGTTCCCAGAGCTGGTGGGAGAGTGTAAAGGTCCTGGTTTTAGAGTGTGAAGCTTTCCATAGTTTCATTTCTCCCACCTTGGCTGGTTTCACACTCTGAGGTCACTGAATGCAGGTTCAGGGAAGGTTGGGCCCAATCTCCTTTTGTGAGCAGTTGCATAACCCCTCCTAATACACCTGGTTCTAACATTTACCCAGCATTTCTATGAGAATCCTTAGATTCACCTTGAATTCTCGTTCATTCTTTGCTCACTTCCAGGCCATTAAAATGCCCAGGCAACTTGGTGTCTGAAATAAATCCTGAAACCCAGCATTTCTCTACACTGCTAGAGACCGTGGGGCTATGGTCTTCCACTCAGTTACTGCAATAGCTCCTTAGCTAATCTGCCTGTTTCCCGTTTTGCTCCTTTCTAAGTAATTTTCTCTAACCCTGAACCAGACTGATCACAACAACGTGTAAATTGAGTTAAGCCAGTTTTACCTTGAAAATCCTCCATGAACGTCTCTTTGCTCTCAGAACACAGTCCAACCTCCTTTTTGACGATTGTCTTTAAGGCGCTGCATACCTGGCTCCTATAATCATGTCCTAACATCTCTTCAATCAGTCTCTTCCTTGCCTTCTGCTCTCCATCCTTTTCTCTTTAGTGGCAGGCTTGTTTCTCCTCATGGTCTCTGGACTTGACCTTATTTCAGCCTGGAGCACTTCCTCTGGGTCTTCATTTGGCCAGCTCTTTCTCCTCTTCCAGGGCACTGTTGAGAGGATGCCTACTCAGAAAGGCCATAACTAAACTCATTGTACATTGAGACACTTTCTCCTACTGGATCTATTACCTGCATATTTCTTACCTAACGCAAACTCAAAATGGAATTATTTGTTTGTTTCAGGTAAACTTGACACTTTGAGTTCCCCAAGAGAATGTAAGTTCCATGAAGGTAGGAAACATTTCTTTGCCTTCAGTACTGTTTTATTTCCTGGTTAGAGTGCCTGGCAGAGAGAAGGTTGAATAAGCAACGTAGAGGTAACAGTTTGGAGTAAAAAAAACCTCACTTTATGATACTGTATAGATTTTCAGCTCATTACAACAACAAGAAATGATTAGTAACAAGGATCTGTGAGTGTTTGCTTATTCGTTGCTCTGTCTTACATACCTGTTTTCTCTATGTTTTCATACTGCAAATAAGGCAAGAAGGAAGTTTCATTTCATTGTTATTCCTGAGCTCACCTTTAAAGTCTGAGATTCCTACCTAGTACGTCCTCTTTCTTATGAAATTAGTTCTTCCAAGCTGACGAGCATGGAGGTGTACCTGTGGGGGTGATGATATGCACTGATGTCACAGCTGAACCTCTTTATTTGGTTGCAGATGATACTGGCGTTCACAATGCCTATGAGAAGATGGAAAATGGTCAAACACCAGCTGATGTTGTATCATCAAAATATGTTCTGCCAGAAATAGTTAATATGGCAGGAGATGGTATTCCACCCCAAAAGCCGGATTCTTTGCCTAATGATGCAACCGTTTCCAGGCAATACAGAGTGAATGACAAAATTGGTAGCAATGCACGTTTACAAGGAGCCGCAGGCTGCAGCACGTCTTTAGATGACACAAAAGTGAGAGCAGCTTCTATTTCGGGATCCATGCCAAGCAAATCGCCTATAAGTCCTGCAGCGGCAAAGATAATCAATGATGACATAAAATACCAATTAAGGAAGGAAGTTAGAAAGTTTGGACGAAGTAAGTGGTAAAAAGAAGGTCTATTAATACAACGATAGGAAGTCACTGTGATGTTTAAGAACCACTTGAGTTGCTTCCTTTGGTAGAAGTGGATTTTCACATAATTCAGGATGGCTCCTTTTTACTTTGACTAGAAATTCCCAACAAACGTTTTTTTTTCTTTCCGTTTTTTATTTGATCAGTTTTCACAATAGTTTCCATAGGCTATGTTCAGGTTTCTTTATTTAACCATTTAAAACAGAAGCTACAGGGAATATTTTTGGCCATGAAAAATGGTTACTGAAGTAGTGGCTGCACTAAGATAAAGTTATACCTCCTATTCATATTTTAGAAAAACACTAGTTGTGTTTTTTTGTTTGTTTAATATATTCAGAGTTTGAACGAATGTTCACGTTGTTTGAAGAAGTACAAGGGCCCCTAGAAGTGAAGAAACAGTTCGTCGAATTTACCATCAAGGAAGCTAAAAGGTAGGTGTAAAGAGGAACTCTTTAGTTCTCTCTGTATTCCGTTCCTGTTAGGGATGGTGGGGGAAGAGAAGAGACCCTATGTCACATATCTCAAGACCTGGCCCTAAATCATATCTAATGCTGTCCACAAGTACTTAATTGAGTATTCGGAGTACTTAGTTGAGTATTAGGTGAGTCTAAACTATTCTTCTAGGTTCAAGATATGCTTAGGTGGGATTGGGTTCTCAGTTCACATTCTTGATGTTCGCAGAACTGTACATTTCAATAAGGATGTATTTTCTTTTTCCAAGTAAATTGCAATTTCTTTTTTGTAATCCCCTCAGTACCTTCCAAACTATAGGTGTTTAGATCTTTAGATTAATGAAATATTTCTTTATTTTCAGATTTAAAAGAGAAGTCTTAATTCAGGACCTTGAGAAAGTACTAGAAAAAGTAAATTCCCATCTTCTCAACAAAGATAATGACATGGAAAACATATAACCATGTTATCATAAATACCATTGAGGAAGAAGAACAAGTTTACCACAGCCTGCAATGGAATCAGTTATTGTTGAAGCTTCTTAAAATGGCAGTCAAGGACATTGCCTTTCAGAGGTTAAGGAAACCAGTGGAGCATTTTAATTTTATGATTGTCTGCCAGTAAAAGTTGGGCTCCTGCTCTAAGATTTTCTTTTGAATGTAATACTTTGTTGTTTGTTTGTTTCCTGCTTTTCCTAAGTGAAGTGGGAAATTTTTGTTCCTCGGGTAAATATTATTGCAAGTTGGTCACTGCACTTGGTCACATGGTGGAAGCTGCTGTTTATAACTATTTTCCATATTCCATATTCCATAGTCCCTTTGATCATGGTTCTTTGCTCACTAGGATGTGCAAATCTTCACTCCTTAAAGCTCTGTGCCCTTAGTTCTTCTACCACTGTCGAGAATGGAAATTTTCCATTGACTTTAATCAGAATACACAGAAATACTAAGATACACTTGAGACATTTCAGACATACCTCACTTTAGCCCCTTATGTACTAGCAAACAACTTCCCTTTCATATTCCTCAGTCACTCCAGCCAGTACAGTAACCCTATTTCTGTTACCTGTTGATTGAATCATTGTTTTGCTCCCTGGTGAAAGCCTGTTTCTCATTGAACAAAGACCTCCAGTCCTGATGAGTGTAAAGTCATGGGTAACGGATGAATAATTCAGGCTAGTGTATCACAAGGATCATAATGAGAGGAGACATTTTCACTTTTACCTTTGCTTTACCAGAAGCTTGAATCCAGGCTCTGGGAGAAACAGCACCACATATTGGATGCTTGAACAGAGGAATACCCCTGAACCTAAAGTTACTGACATTCAGCTTGACTCCTACCTGAGTCTTCAAATGCCATTGCCCTGTTCCAGTGAGGCATCCATTCATGATGAATGGGGGTACAATGAGTCCAGTTTTATGAGTTGAAAGATACCTTGCCCCCCAAAGTAATATATTGAAGTCCTAAGCCCAATTCCATGAATATGACCTTATTTAGAAATAAGGTCTTTGAATTTGTGATTAGTTAAATAGAAGCCAAACTGCTTTTGGGTTGCCCTTAATCCAGTGTGACTGCTGAGCTTCTAATTTTATTTTTAAGACATTTTATTGCAATATTGTTTTAGTTTTTAAGTTGCCAGATTGCAATATAGCAGAAATTGAACAGCTTTTAAAAATGGAATTTATTAAGCTGCAAGTTTACAGTTCTAAGGCCATAAAAATATTCAAATTAGGGCATCAACAAGAGGTTACCATCACTCAAGAAAGGATTATGGTGTCCAGAACAGGTCTGTCAGCTGGGAAGTCGTGTGGCTGACATCACTGGGGTCTCTGGTTTCTGGACACCTCTCTCAGCTTGGAAGCCAGATGATGACATCTACTATCTTTCTCTCCTCATTTCATAAGGCTTGCCTGGGGCCGCCGTCGTTCCGCATCTCCAAAGATCTCTGGCTGTGTGTACTCTGGGGGTTCTAAAGCTTTTCCCAAAGGGGTTCTTTCTTAAAGTGCTCCAGTAAGCAACCCCATCTTGAATGGGTGGAGACACATCTCCATGGAATCAATCTAATCAAAGGTTACCACCCACAATTGGATGTGTCACATCTCAATGGAAACAATAAAAAAGATCCCACCCAGCAATATTGAATGAGTATTAAAGAGCATGGCTTTTCTGGGGTATACAACAGTTTCAAACTGGCATAGATATCTTCACATACATACAGTCCATCCACAGTATACAATCTAAGGCTCAGAATATCATCACATAGTTGTGCATTCATCACCATGATCATTTTTAGAATATTTCATCATTCCAGAAAAAGAAAGAGAAAGAAAAAGGAAAAAAACTCATACATCCCAAAACCCTTACTCCTTCCTCTCATGGACCACTAGTATTTCAATCTATCCAATTTTTTTACACCTTACACACACCCCCATTATTTATCTATTTTTTGTTCTTATTTTTTAACTCATATATCCATTCCCTGGATAAAAGGAGCACCAGGCACAAGTTTTTCACAATCACAGTCACACAATGAAAGCTATATAGTTACACAATTGTCTTCCAGAATCAGGGCTACCAGAATACAGTTCAACATTTTCATGCACTTCCCTCTAGCCACTCCAGTACACCATAAACTAAAAAGTGATATCTATGTAATGCATACGAATAACCTCCAGGATAACCTCTTGACTCTGTTTGAAATCTCTCAGTCCCTGAAACTTTATTGTTTCATTTCTCTCTTACCCCTTTTGATCAGGAAGACTTTCTCAATCCCATGATGTTGGGTCCTGGCTCATCACGGGAATCCTGTTCCACATTGCCAGGGAGATTTTACACCCCTGGGAGTTATATCCCACATAGTGGGGATGGCTGTGAGTTCGCCTGCTGAGTTGACTTAGAGAGAAAGGCACATCTGAGCAACAGAAGAGGCTCTCTGGGGGTGAGAGCATAATTATAAGAAAGCTTAGCTTCTCCTTTGCAAGAGTAAGTTTCATAGGGGCTGTATTAACTAGGGTTCTCTAGAGAAACAGAATCAGGGTGTGATATCTATAAATATAAAATGTATTAAAGTGTCACATGTAACTGTGGGGATGTACAGTCCAAGATCTGTAGGGCAGGCCACAAGCTGGCAGCTCTGATGAAGGTCCTCAGTGAATTCTCAGGAGAGGCTGGCAGACTGAAGCAAGAAGAATGATCATCTCTTCTGAGTCCTCCTTAAAATCTTCCAATGATTAGTTTAAGTGCCACTCATTACAGAAGACAAATGCAATCAGCTGTGGATGCTGCCAATATGGTCATGATTTAAGTCCATGAAATGTCCTCATAGCAATCGGCAGGCCAGTGCTTGCCTGACCAGACAACTGGGCACCACCACCTGGCCAAGTTGATACATGAACCTGACCATGACAGAGGTGAACCCCAAGAGTGAGGGCTCAGCCTATTGAATTGGTTGTCCCCATAGCTTGTGAGAATATTAGGAATTCCCAGATGGGAATTTTAATATTTTCTCCTTTTTCCCCAGTTCCCCAAGGCAACTTTGCAAATATTTTTTTAACTTTTGCCCAAATTACTCTGGGATGTATTGGGGCATCACACTAACCTACAAAAGCCAACAAGATCTCACACCCTATTCAAGATTCCATATAATTATTGTGTTCAAATAAACTGAACTTACAAGTTAAATTAGATAATGCACTAGACTGTAAGCAAACCATGGAGTGGTAGGTCACACGAAGGCAGTGTCAGAGATTGGACTTTGGGAGCTACATACTAGGAATGCCAAAGATCGCTGACCACCTCTAAAAGTAGAAAGAGGAACGACTAGATCTTGCTTGTTTCAGTTTGCTAATGTGGCTGGAATGCAATATACCAGAAATCGATTGGCTTTTATAAAGGGGATTTATTAAGTTTCAAGTTACAATTCTAAGGCTATGAAAATGTCCAAATTAAGGCATCAACAAGAGGAAAACTTCAATCAAGAACAGACAATTATATCCATGGTTTCTCTGTCACGTGGGAAAGCACATGGTGACATCTGCTGTCCTTCTGTCTGGATTTCTGGTTTCAAATGGCTCTCTCGGTTTCTAGAATCTCCTGGAGCATTTCCATCTACATCTCCAAATGTTTGAATTCTCTCCAACATATCCCTTTCTTAAAGGACTCTACTAAACATATTAAGACTCACTTTGAATGGGCAGGGTCATATCTCCATGGAAACAACCTAATCAAAGGTTCCACCCAACAATGAGTCTGCCCAAAAAAGATTGGGTGAGAAGAACCTAGCTTTTCTGGTGATACATTACAGTTTCAAACCAGGACACTGCTCTACAAACTTCAGAGGAAGTGTGGCCTATCTACATTAGATTTCAGATATTTAGCCTTCAGAATTGTGAGATGATACATTTCTGTTGTTTTAAGCCTCCAGGTTTCTGATGCTTTGTTATGGCAGGCCTAGGAAACTAAGACAAGCAACGAGTTCCATGAGTAGAGCCCCACTGTTACAATTCATGTCCTGTGAACAAGTTCCTTGTTTAAAGTGATGCCGTGTGGAATTTCATGGTGATGGATAAGGCAATATCTAAGTTCACAAATATTGGTTTTCTCTAAGGCAATGTGTATGTAAGGAAAACCCATACCAGGATTAAGTGTTTATTTGAGTAAGGACAAAAGGCTACCCCTTCATTGATGGACATGGTCCACCTTAATCACCCCACCTCCTGGTTGCTAGATGAACACTCTGTAGACTGGTGCTGTATTGTGTGCTCGATGTAGTTCTCTGCTGCTGGCAGATAGGACATTCAGTAATTGTTGTATGGAGATCAGACTCAGTGAGTGGAAATCCATTTCGCTGATCCCATGCATACCCTATATCCCTGCCACCACTTACTCCACGGTCATTTTTTTCTTGAGCCCATTCACTTACAACATAAGGAGCTGGCCCATCCATCTTATTTTACTTCTCCGATACAGACATCCTTGATAAGAAATCTCATGAGACACAAGCATCTTTGCATTATATGCCCATTTGGACAGATCTATTCACAAAGCTTTATTCCATACCTTTTTTGCCACAAATTTTCAATCATGCTTCTTCTACATCCCTGGCCATGCATCCAATCAACTGGAGGATATGCACATATACCTCTGGCCATGTATCTTCCTGGAAGGTTGCATGATCTGGTGTGCTACTCAAAGTTCTGCCCTTTAGGAGGATTTCTGTTCACAGCTGTCATTTATAGAAGGAGGATAGTGGGGCTATTATACCACTGTTCAACCACAATCACACACATAATGTTGGGCTATTATGCATCATCTGTCCACTTTTGCCTCTTGTTGTGGGCAGGATTCTAATTATGCCCTTCCAATGCCCAATATTGGAAACCATATATCCAATATGGGTTTACTCTCCAGAATATACAAATATCCAGAATATATAAAGAAATCTTACAACTCAACAACAAAATGACAAACAACTCCATTTAAAAAAATGAGCGAAAGATTGGAATAGATGCTTTTCCAAAGAGGAAATAAAACTGGCTCAAAATCACATGAAGAGTTATTAGGGAAATGCAAGTCAATACCACAATGAGATACCATTTCACAACTACTAGAATGGTCACAGTTAAAAAAAAAAAACCTACAAATTTGGGAGAGGATGTGGAGAAATAGGAATACCATTCTTTGCTGATGGGAATGTAGAATAGCACAGTAGACACAGTGAAAGACAATTTGACAGTTCCTCAGGAAGCAAATTATATAACTTCCACACGATCCGGCAACCCCACTACTAGGTATATACTTAGAAGAACTCAAAGCAGGGACATGTACAGATATTTTCACACCAATGTTTAAAGTGACATTATTCTCATTGCTAAAAGATGGAAGCAAGCCAAGTGTCTATCAACTAATAAATAGATAAATAAAATGTGGTATGTACATATGATGGAATATTATTTAGCTATAAGAAGGAATGAAGTCCTGATACATGCGACAACATGGATGAACACTGAGGACATTATGTTGAGTGAAATAAGCCAGACACACAAGGACAAATATTGTGTGATCTCACTAATATCTCATTATAATAAGCAATCTCATAGAGCTAAAATCTAGAATATGAGTTTCCAGGAGTTAGAAAAAGGGGTAGAGAATGAGAAACTGGTGTTTAATTTTTACAGAATTTTTAATTAGGTTGATTATAAATGTTTGGAGATGGATACAGGTGATGGCAGCACATTACAGTAAGTGTAATTAATGGCACTGAATTATGTGTGTGATTGATTATATTGTGCGAACAGGGAAGTTTAGGATCGTATATGTCGGTAGAAGGAAAGTTAGAGGATAAAACATGGGATTATATAATATAATGAAGCTTGTGGTTGATGACTAGGTTTAATAGCACAAATACAAGAATGTTCTTTCATGAACTAGAACAAATGTACATTAGCATTACAAGGTATTAACAAAAGAGTGGTAAATGGGGAAGATGTACCTAATACAAACTATGGAGTACAGTTAATATTTAATATTTTAATTTTAATTTTTTCATCAGTTTTAACAAAGGTTACACTCCAATGTTAAGCGTCAATATAATGGGGCATGAGGAGAGCAGGATATTTCTTTTTGGAGTATTGAAAATTGATTGTGGCGATGAATACACAACTCTGAATATACTGTGAGCCATGGATTAAGCACACTGGATGGATTGTACGGTATGTGAATAAATGTCAATAAAATTGAATTCAAAATACAAATTATGGGATGCTGCGAAGGCAGTGCAGAGAGGGAAATTTATAGCCCCAAATGCCTACATTAAAAAAAGAAGAAAGAACTAAAATCAAAGGCCTAACTACATATCTGGAAGAACTAGAAAAAAGAACAACAAACTAATCTGAAAGCTAACAGAAGGAAAGAAATAACAAATACTAGAGCAGAAATGAATGGTATTGAGAATAAAAAAATAAAGAGAATTAACAGAACTAAAATTTGGTTTTTTGAGACCATCAATAAAATCAACAAACCCTTAGGTAGACTGACAAAGAAAATAGGAAGAGGTGCAAATAAATAAAATCAGAAATGAGAGGTGGGACAATACTACATATCCCACAGAAATAAAAAAAATCTTAAGAGGATACTATGAATAAGTATATGTCTACAAATTAGACAACTTAGATGAGATGGACAAATCCTAGAAACACATGAACAACCTATAATGACTCTAGAAGAATTAGAAGACCTGAATAGACCAAGTACAAATCTAGAGATTGAATCAGGTATAAAAGCCTCCCAAGAAAGGAACAGCCCAGGGTCAAATGACTTCACAGGTGAATTCTACCAATAATTCCAGAATAACTATTACCAAGGCTACTCAAACTCTTCCCAGAAATTCAAGAGGAAGAAACCCTACCTAACTCATTCTATGAGACCAACATTACCTTTACTCATGAATTCTGTTGATTTTTTTTCCTCCTTTCTTCCCTGGCAATCACTCTCTTTGTCTGAATTTCATTCTTTTGTACGGAACTACAGTAGAAGGATTAAGACACATCCTGATTTAGGTGGGGAACACTGTAACTGAAGGAACCTCATTGAAAAGTCCTAATTACAATGGGTTCACACCCACAGGAATGGATTATACTAAAAAATATACTTTTCTGGGGTACATACAGTTCCAAACCATCATACATGGATTACTTCATTTTATAGTACAATAAATCTTTGAGTTGATGCTATCATTTCACACCAATTATACAAATGAGGGAAGGAAGGTATGGTACGGTCACAGAGCCAGCTAACAAGGGTCAGTGTGGGTGTTCAGACCCAGAGCCTTCTGCTAATGCCATGCTGTTTACTGAGCTCTTGAATAGCAATCAATCTATCAATAAGTCCTATCAGTTCAACTTCAAAACATTGTCTCTCACAGTCAACTATTTCTCACTCCGTTCACGGCCATCACCCTGGCCCAATCACCATGATTATCTTTCGGAACTATTACGGGTGGGTCTTAACTGGTTCCCTACTGCTACACCTGGCTCTTTATAGTCCATTCTTACACAACAGCATGGGGGATCCTTTAAGTGTTTAATATGTTACTCTCCTGCTTATTTCCCCAATGGTTTCCCATTACAGGGCCCTAAGTGAATTGGACTCTCCCTACCTCTGCAAGCTTCTCTTCCTTCACTCTCCTACCTCAGAAGTTCTAATCACATGGGCTTCATCCTGAGGTGGGAACAAGACAAACTCACTTTCCACCCTGAAGCTTTTCCACTGGTTATTTCCTCTACAGAAATGTTCTTTTTTTTATCTTCCTATGGCTGTCTCCTTCCCATCGTTCAGCTGTCTGCTCAAATAACCATACTCCCCCTTGACTAACTTACAATTTACTCTGGGAGGGGTGGGTATGTACGTGCATATATGTATATGAGGAGGAGGCAATTTGTTTTCACATCTTGTCAGCCATGTCTTTACATATTTTATTATTCCTTAGGGCTGGGTATTTCTACTTTCATCTGTTATATTTGAATTTTTAATAATTTCAATGTGTGAAGATAGCTCATATCTCAAAACATTATTACCTCAGCACATTGACCTCCACAATTTCTCCTCTTTGACAATGAAAATGAAGTTAAAATAAATGAAATGAATTACCTAAAATTATTACGCTAACAAGTGGCAGAGCTGCAACTTACAATTTTAAGTTCCATTTAGTGTCCACAGTTGTGGTTAAGGAGTTTATTAGGGGCCAAGTTGTACATCGATTTCAAGCTCAAATTTACTGATTTTTATATTTATAGAGTACTATTCAAAAGAAACTTTTAAAAGCAATTTTACATATATTTTCTACTTTTTTCATAAAAATATCCAGGTAGGTAAGAGGTCATATTACTTCCATCTTATAGATGAAGGGGGCATCAAGAGGTTAAGTGACTGATTGAAAACAGGTCTTGGGTTCCAGTTGTAATATTTTTCCATTAAACCATGCTGCCTAGTTAACCAAATAACAATATTCAAATAAACGATCAATACACAAAATATCTAGGATGAATTAGAACAGTAAAGAAAAGTATAACTACATTACACTTGGGATTTATTTGTTTAAGGGGCTATTGTAAGGAGGTAGCATATTTATTAGTATTTCCTCATCTGAAAAGGGTAAAGTCAAGAAGAAACATACCAGAACCACAAAATTATAAAAGTCACAGATAAAGGAAAGCCTGGATCAAGGAAGTATTCTTTAAAAAGAGACAGGCATGGCTATTAATAAAGTTGGAATATACCTAAATCCTATGTTAAGGAGGCCAATATGACTTTTCATAATGACGGAATCTTGGAATAGCTGGAGTACAGGTGAGAGCATTAATTCCATGTTCCTAAGATCAAGGCAAAAGATTTAAACATTTATCCAATAAATTTTAGTGTAAACTGATCCCCATTCTCTTTATATTCTGAAATTAGGATTTTTGACCATAATGAATGATTATATCCAGGAAAGTGCACCCAACTGGAGTGTCTGCTTCACCCACTTTACTTGGAGTTGATTTCGCCTTACAGAGAACAACCATTACAATTAATTTCCCTCTCCCAAGATCTTAAAAATAACCAAACATTATTTAGAAATACAGGAAGTCCTATATCAAGTAATATATGAAAAATAAAAGTCAAAATGGTGTATGCACATAGTCAGCAGGTACACTGGTATACTCTGTACCAAATGACACTACAGAGTTTGCAAACTCTGTAAACTGGTGATATAGGACAGTAGTTTCCAAAGAATATACTTAATCAGACCCTCAGGTTGCCCCAGAAACCAGTATTTTAAACAAAAGATCCAGTGATTCTAGGTTTTGATTAAAAGTATGGTTTAGGAAAAGCAATTCTTACCTCACCATGTGTCAGATTAAATATACAATAAAATTAAATTATAAGTCATGTAATCGAACAATTTCTTTACACAAAGTGTTAACAGCTATCTAAATACAATATGGTTTAAAGTGGTCATAAAATGAAATTGTGTATGTGTGGTTGCATTCATAAAGATGAGTGTGCTGGGCGGGCCATGGTGGCTCAGCAAGCAGAGTGCCTGCCTGCCATGCCAGAGGACCCGGGTTCGATTCCCGGGGCCTGCCCATGTAAAAAAAAAAAAAAAAAAAAAAAGATGAGTTGTGCTAACCAAAGCTATACCAACAATGTGAAGCATTAATGGCGACGCTAACTATAAGCGGAGATGTTACTCTGAATTCACATATCATTGAGCATCAAAACCTACCAGTCTTCCAGTTCTTTTCTTGTACATTATTCTGAATCCACATTCTCTGCATCTGGTCGGGTCCCTGGATTTTATTTCATTTTCTATGTGACATTCTCCACAGATAGAGATCACTGACTGCTGCTCTGGGGGTTGCACATCCTTCTGTGTGTCCATTGCGTGTCTGCAGCAGGAAGAACCCCTCTCATTGAGGGACTGCAGTTACCCCTGCAATTGATTTTTACATGAATTTGTTTATTAACTTTTTTGTGAAGTTTTTAGTATTCTCTCTATATAGGGTCATGTCACCCATAAATAGTGATATATTAGTTCTTCCTTTCAAAGTTGGATGCTTTTAAATTATTTTTCTTACTTCATTGCTCTGATTATAATATCCAGTTCAGTGTTGAATAGAAGTATTGAAAACTGGTATCCTCGTCTTTTTTCCTTATCTTAGAGGGAACCCTTTCAGTCATTTGCAATTTTGTATAATATTCGCTGCAGGGTTTTTATAGATGCCTTTTTAACAAGTTGAGGAAGTTCCCTTCTATTACTAGTGTATTGAGTGTTTTCATCATTAATGATTCTGTCAAATGCTTTTACTGAATCAATTGTAATGATTGTGCAATTTTTTTCACCTTCATCTATTAAGGTGTATATTACGTTGATTGATTTTCAAGAGTTGAATCACCCTTACGCTTTAGGGGTAAATCCCAATTAGTTATGGTGCGTAATCCTTTTCCAAAACTCCTAGAACGGGTTTGCTGGAATATTGGTTAGGGTTTTTTGCATCTAAATTTACAAGGGGTATTGGTCTGTAATTTTTTTTTCTTGTTGCTTCTTTGTCTAACTTCAGTTTCAGGGTAATGCTGGCCTCTTAGAATGAGTTAGAAATTATCCCCTCATACTTTTTGGAAGAGTTTGATGACTGGTGTTAACTCGTTAAATGTATGGTAATATTCACCAGTGAATTCATGTGCTTGGAAGTCATCAATTTCTGACCAAATCTCTTTACTTAAATGTCTCTTCAGATGTTCTGTTTCTTGTTGAGTCACTTTTGATAGTCTGTGTGTTTCTAGGAATTTGTTCATTTAGGTTTTCTAATATGTTGGCATACAATTTTCATAGCATTCTCTTACAATTCCTTTTATTTCCATGAAGTTGGTAGAAATGTTCTTACTTTCATTTCTAATTTTAGTAATTTGAGTCTTCTTTTTTTCTAGTCAGTCTAACAAAAGATTAGTTCATTTTGTTAAACTTTTCACAGAACAAACTTGTGATTTTGCTGAATTTCTTTATTATTTTTCTATTCTCTATTTTATCACTACCCCAATATATATTTTTCCCTTGATTTCTCTAACTTTGCTTAGTTCACTCCGGTTTTTCTAGTTTCTTAAGGTCTAAAGGCCTTAGAATTTTTCATAGTATTCTCTTACAATCCCTTTTATTTCCATGAGGTTGGTAGAAATGTTCTCACTTCCATTTCTAATATTAGTAATTTGAGTCTTTTTTTCTAGCCAGTCTAACTAAAGGTTAGTCCATTTTGTTAAACTTTTGACAGAACAAACTTGCGATTTTGCTGAATTTCTCTATTATTTTTGTATTCTCTATTTTATCACTCTCCCAATATATATTTTTTCCTTGATTTCTCTAACTTTGCTTAGTTCACTCTTATTTTTCTAGTTTCTTAAGGTCTAAAGTCCGGTTATTGAGCTGAGATCTTTCTTTTTTTTTAATGTAGGCATTTATAGCTGCAAATTTCTTTGTGATTGCTGTTTTCACTGTATCCCATAAGTTGTGATAGATTTCATTTACATTCATCTCTAAGAATTTTTTTACTTCCCAGTTTCTGTCATTTCTTTTTTCCTTTGAATGGGCCAAACTTTCTTGTTTCATTATATTCTTTTTCTTGAAAACTTTTTGAATAATATTTTCAATATTATGTTGTAAATCTGGAAATCATATTCTCCTCCCCCCAGAACTTGTTGTTGCTTGTCGTGGCTTGTAGTTATTTAGTGACTTTTCTAAACAATTTTTGAATAGACCAGAGTTTTTGTTGTGTGTGCTGTCTAAACTCTTTGTTCTTTTACCTTGGTAGTCAGCTGATGGCTTAACAGAAATCTCCTTAAATGCCTGGAGCAAAAATAGAATTACTCTCACAGTCTTTACAGATTGGCTCTGAGTTTGGGCACTCCTCCAGCGCTTAGGTAGCTGTTTACAATTCTGCTTCAGCTGTGACTTCCAGTTTGTGCTGGGCCTAAAGATCAGAGATGAAAGCTTCTGATCCTCAGTGATCTTTTCTCTGTGTGAGTCTTTCCTCGGGCGCGTGTGTGGCTTTCTAGATTTCCCAGTACACATGGGAGTTTTTCAAAGCCCTTATTCTTCAAAGTTTCTCACTTCCTAGATTTTCCTCCTACACTTTTGGTGTATCTGTTGTTTGGCCCACTGTTTTGTCTTAGGCTGCAGCAGTTTGTTCACTTATCTTTCAAGGTTTTTGAGGATTATCCTACACAGAATGTTTCTTCTCCTCTCTGAGAGTCCCCAGAGAGGTGAAACAGAGGCAAGCCCCTGAAGTCAAACACAAATCCTTGGGGAAAAGGTCTGCTCTGCATCCTCATGTACCAGGACCCGTTTAAGAATGCAGGCTGCCATCTTCCAGACTGTTACCATGCCAGGGATGGGGTTGGGCTAAGGGTAAGTTAAATTGCATAAGACTTTCCGGCTGTGTTTCAGTGGTCTTTCTCCTGATTCAGTATTTGCTTAATTTCTGTAAACCTTTGACTATTTCCCAGAGTTCTGATAAAGTTGTTTCTGACAGTTTTTGCCAGTTTTATTCAGTGTATCTGCGTAGGAATGGTTCCTCAGAGTTACCTACAATACCATTTTCACTGGCATCACTCTTCTGTGAATGATGTTTTGAAGTTTATATCCTTAAGTTCATATCTTACGCTTTTAAAGAAAAACATGCACTATTTTTCCTGGATGGAATAATAAATCATGAGAAAGGCATAGCTAGAAATATCTCCAGAATTGATGATCTTGTGAAAATCAATAAAGTGATTTATTATATATATGCCAAGTCAAAATCTTGTTTGTACACTTAAATTTTTGCAAATTAATAAAAACATATCAATATTGCTCCATATAAACCTTTGTATAAACATTAAAGGAAAAAATACACATTAGTTTGTTTTTCTTTTAGTGCTTCCAAAGAATAGAATGTGCAAGTCTACCTGAAGACTTATTGCCCTCATCGTATACAATACAAAGAACAGATGCCGGGGCTTGGGGCAGCCTCAGGTGCAGTTTGTAATGTCTCTGGAAAATACAGAAGCAAGCTGGAGGTAGATTGTTTGGTGGCTGCACCCGCCTCCTCCCGCAGAGAAATAAGTTACAGGGATGCTTTTATTGTTCAATAAAGCCCAAGTAGCAGCTTCCTTACTCATTGATTCAAACTATGCTAAATCTTGCATGTTTAAAAGGCACAACTAGAAATTGTTGAAAACTTTATTCAGCACACAGATGATAACCAGTTGGATTCTGTAGTACACCTTATCTTTCTAAAGGATATACTAAGAACACTAGCAGGTGGCCTCTAATCATTCTGGAAATGCCAAGAATGGCAAAGTTCAGATGAGTGAACCCTTATTGCTTGTGGTAGGGGCAGCACATTTTTTTTTTTTACTGATTTTAGGCTGCTGAATTAATAATTTAACCTCCTCAGGTGGGAAAACAAACTTAAAAAACCCCAACAAACTGTACACTCAAAGGAAATTCTCAGGGCAAAAGCCCAGCTTTTACTGACAGAGAATCATAAAATTAAAGAGGCTTCACAGCTTTTTCTTAGCCTCTGGAAAGCATCTCCCCTGACTGTTACATTCTAGGAAGGTTCAGCAATATCTATCCTATTCTACTGTAGAGCACAGAAAACTTGTCCTGGGTTCTCATTGGTCTTTGCGATAACATGTTGATCTGTTGTTGATGTGATTAACTTTGTTGAGGAGATGATGGGAATTTATTTTTTCTAGTATCTTCTCAAGGTACTGAATTAAGACTCGTCTTTTAAACCTGAAAGTAAAGAAATATTTCATTAACCAAAAGGTATCTAAATAATTTCCTCAGCATGATAAAGCACATATATGTAAAATGCACAGCTAATATTATAGACAATGGTGAAAGACTTCAAGCCTTCCACCTGATGTCAGGAACAAGACAAGGATGCTTGCTTTTCACCACTGCTATTCAACATTGCACTGAAATATCTAGCTGGAGAAATTAAGCAAGAAAAATAAAGAAAAGGCAACCAAATTAGAAAGGAAGAAATAAAACTATCTCTATTTGCAGATGACATGATCTTTTATATAGCAGTCCCAAGAATCTACAAGAAAACTACTGGAGCTAATAAAATGAATTCAGCAGTGGTGAGCTACCAGATTAATACCCCAAAATCAGTTTCAGTTTTTCCTATATGCCAGCAAAGAATATTCCAAAATGGAAATTAAAACAATTGCATTTCCAATAGCATCTGAAAGATCAAAATATTTAGTAATAAATGTAATCAAGGAGGGAAAAGACTCAGACATGAAAACTTCAAAACACTGCTGAAAGAAATTAAAGAAGAACTGAGTAGGACAGCCTGTGTTCACGGATAGGAAGAATTGCTATTGTTAAGATATCAATACAATCCAAAACAATGTACAGATTCAACACAATTCTTACCAAAATCCCTGCCTTTTTTTTGCATAAATGTAAAAGCTGATCCTCAATTCATACCAAATTGCAAGGAGCCTGTGCCAGTTTGAAAGGATGTATGAACCCTAGAAAAGCCATGTTTTCATCCTAATCCCATTTTGTAAAGGCAGCTGTTTCTCTTAACTGCTATTTCACACTGTATGTTGGAACCTTTAATTAGATTATCTCCAAGAAGATCAAATCAAATGTGGGTATTAAACTTGATTAGATAGAGATGTGACTCCACCCATTGGGTGGATCTTGACTGGTTTTACTGGAATCCTTAAAAAGAAGAACACTTTGGAAAAAGCTAGAGAACTACAAGAGAAAAAGGCATGAGATTCTGAGAGAGTAGAGAACACCGCAGCACCACAAAGCAGAGAGTCCACCAGCCAGCGATTTTTGGAGATGAAGAAGGAAAATGCCTCCCAGGCAGCTGGAGAGGAAACTAGTAGATGATGCCATGTTCACCATGTGCCCTTCCAGCCAAGAGAGAAACCCTGATCATGTTTGCCATGTGCCTTTCCTGATGAGAGAAACCCTGAACTTCATCGGCCTTCTTGAATCAAGGTATCTTTCCTTGGATGCCTTAGATTGGAATTTTCTATAGACTTGCTTTAATTGGGACATTTCCATGGCCTAAAAATTGTTAACTTGCAACTTATTAAATTCCCCTTTTTAAAAGCCATTCGGTTTCAGGTATATTGCATTCCAGCAGCTGGCAAACTAGAACAGGGCCTCAAATTGCCAAATCAATATTGCAAAAGAATAAGATTGGAGGTCTCACACTTCCTGATTTCAAAACTTACTGCAGAGTCACCGGAATCAAAACAGCATGGTATTGGCACAAAGATAGTCATATTGACTCATGGAACAGAACTGAGAGTTCAGAGATGAGTCCTAACACCTACGGACAATTGATTTTCTATAAGAGTGCCAAATATATTAATTGGGGAAAGAACAATCTCTTCGACAAATGATGGGAATACTGGCTATCCAAATGCAAAAGAATGAGATTGGACCTTACTTCACACCATATACAAAAATTAACTCTAAATGGACTACACTGGTTTGAAACTGTTGTGTATGCAGAAAAGCCATGTTCTTTAACCCTAATTCAGTATTTCTGGGTGGGATCTTTTAATTAAGCTGTTTCATGGAGATGTGACCCACTCAATTGTGGGTGGGACCTTTTGATTAGGTGGTTTCCATGGAGATGTGTCTCCACTCTTTCAAGGCAGGATTCCTTACTGGAGTTCTTTAAGAGGGAATTATTTTGGAAAAAGCTTCAGAGCCCACAGACCCAGAGACCTTTGGAGATGCAGAAAGAAAATCCCCAGGGAAGCCTTACAAAACAAGAAGCTGGGAGAGAAAGCTAGTAGATGTTGCCATGTGCCTTCCCAGCTGACAGAGGTGTTCCGGAGGGCATCAGCCTTTCTTGAGTGAAGGTAACCTCTTGCTGGAGCCTAAATTTGGATGTTTTCATGGCCTTAGATTGTAAACTTGCAACTTAATAAATTCTCTTTTTAAAAGCCATTCCATTTCTGTGCTAGTGATAAATGAAAGAGAGGAATAAGGGGTATGGTATGTATAGTCTTTTTTTTTCTGTTATCATTTTATTTCTTTTTCTGTTGTCTTTTTATTTCTTTTTCTAAATCAATGCAAATGTTCTAAGAAATGATGAATATGCAACTATGTGATGATATTGAGAATTGCTGATTGTACATGTAGAATTGAATGATATGTTAATATTTTTGTTTGTTTGTTATTTTTTTTAATTAATAACAAAAAAGCCATTCCACTTCTGGTATATAGCCATCCTGGCAGCTTTAACAAACTAAAACAGGGAGTGGGATGCTGCTGCAGTTTGCAAATACCAAACATGTTGGAATGGCTTTTTAAATGGATAAGGGGGAAATTCTGGAAGAGTTGTGAGGATCTTAACAGAGAAGGCCTAGAATGCTTGATAGAGAAGGCCTAGACTGCTGGTAGTAATGTGGACTCTAAGGATACACTTCTGATAATGCTTTAGAAATGATGCATGTGTTATTGCAAACTGGAAAGAAGGTGATCCTTGCTTTAAAGTGGCAAAGAATTTGGCAAAATTTACCACTGGTTTTGGATAGAAAGCAGATTTTAAAAGCCACAAGCTGGGATAATTAGCTGAACAGATTTCCAAATTAAATGTGGAAAGTGCAGTCTGGATGCTCCTTGCAGCTTATAGGGAATTGTGACAGGAAAGAGATAAGCTGAGAACTGAACTCCCAGGTACAAAGAAACCAGAAATTGATGGCCTGGAAAATCCTGGGCTTCCAGGAAGGGAGACCCCAGAGAATAGTGCCCCACATGAGGATTTAACCAAACATGGAAACAGTCAGCCATTTCAGAAAAAGCCAGGATTGGAGATGGAGTTATCCAGGAAGGACTTGTGGAAAGTCCTCTTGTTTGATGGGTATGATCCTTGTCTACTACATAGAAAACCAACAAGAATGCTGTGGGATTCGTATAAATGGGACCATTGCAGTCTGGGCTAAAAGGGACACAGAAGGGGCAAATTCAAGGAAAAATAACTTCAAAAGCAGAACCATGGAAACTTCAAGGTCTGAAGCCAAGAAAGCTCAGGTTAGGAGAGTGGATCCACCCATGCACTTGGAGAGGGTGAGTTTGTCCTGAAAGCAGAGGGTGGCCTTCCACCTCCATGTTCTGGAAGGGTTTTGGTGTCCCAGGCCTTCGCGAGGGTGGAGCACATTCCTTGGAGATTGGGGAGAGCCTTGCTGCCAGCCCATTGTTCTGAGGGGGTTGTTGCCTCGATGCTTGGAGAGGGTGGAGCCCAGAAAACAGTGGTCTCCCCAGTGTCCTTCAATGCTGCAATTCTCACCCCACTATTTGGAGAGAGCAAGTCTTCTGCGTAGGCCCTTGGAAAAGGTGGGACTGCCACTTTCTAAAGCCCTGAGGATGAATGACTCTCAGACTTTGAAATCTAATGGAGTTTGCCCTGCAGGTTTTCAGAACTGTTTGGGTCCAGTGACCCCTGTGTTCCTTCCAATTTCTCCCTATGGAAAAGGAAATATGTATCCTATGATTGCCCCTTCTTTATGTGTGGTAGCAGAAAACTTGTTCTCAATTTTACAGGTCCACAGCCAGAGAATTTTGCCTTAGGCTAGATCATGCCTGTGGCTGACTTTGATGAGATTTTATACTGTTTCTGACTTCGTATTGTATTTGTGTTGTCACTGAAATGGTTTAAATCTTTCTGACATTGTGATAGAATGAATGTATTTTGCATTTGGAAAGAACATGTCTTTTCAGGGTCCAGAGGGGAGAATGTGTTGGTTTGAAACCATAAGCTGTGTTCTTTAACTCTGATTTAGTACTGCTGGGTGAGAGCTTTTGATTAAGCTGTTTCCATGGAGATATGACCCACCCAACTGTGGGTGGTTCTTTTTTGATTAGGTAATTTCCATGGAGATGTGTCTCCACCCATTCAAGGCAGGGTTCCTTACTGGAGTCCTTTAAGAAGGAATTATTTCGGAAAAAGCTTCAGAGCCCACACAGCCAAGGACCTTTGGAGATGCAGAAGGAAAACCCCCAGGAAAGGCTTCCAAAACAAGAAGCTGAGAGAGAAAGCTAGCAGACATCACCATGTGCCTTCCCAGCTGACAGAGGTGTTCTGGAGGGCATCAGCTTTTCTTGAGTGAAGGTAAACTGTTGTTGGTACCTTAATTTGAACATTTTCATGGCCTTAAAACTGTAAACTTGCAACTTAATAAATTCCCTTTTTAAAAGCTATTCTGTTCCTGATATATTGCATCCCGGCAGCTTTAGAAAACTAAAACATGGACCAAGGACCTAAACAAAACTAAAACTGTAAAATTCTTAGAAAAAACCTTCATAACTATGGATTTGGTGGTGATTTTTCAGATATGACAATGAAAACATGAACAAAAAAGAAAAAACAGATAAAATGGACTTCATCAAAATTAAAAACTTTTGTACATCAAAAGATATTATCAAGAAAGTGAAAAAACCTACACAGTGGGAGAAAATAATTGCTAACCATTGCTGATAAGGGTATAATATCCAGAACATATAAAGGACTGCTGCAACCAACACAATAACAAAAAGACTACTAACCCAATTAAAAGATGGGCAAGGGATTTGAATAGACATTTTCCCAAGAAGACATGCAAATAGCCAATAACCAAATGAAAAGATGCTCAATATCACTGGTTTTCAGGGAAGTGCAAATCAAAACCACAATAAGATACCATTTCACACCCATTAGGATTGCTATTATTAAAAAAAAAACAATAATAAGTATTGGCAAAAGATGCAGAGACACTGCAACTCTTACGCATTGTTGGCAGGTTTTAAATGGTGATGCTACTGTGGAAATGGGTTTGTCAGCTCTTCAAAAAGTTAAGTACAGAATTATCGTATGACCCAGCAATCCCACTTCTAGGTATATACCCCAAAATATTGGAAGTAGGAACTTGAAAAGATACTTGCACGCTGATGTTCATAGCAGCATTATTCACAATTGCCAAAAGATGGAGGCAGTCCAAGTGTCCATCATCAGATGGATTAACAAAATAATGTGGTATGGATACACAATGCAATATTATTCAACCATAAAAAGGAATGAAGTTCTGATGCATGCCACAGTATGCATGAATTTCGAAGGCTTCATGTTCAGTGAAATAAGTCAGACACAAAAAGTCAAATATTGCATAATCTTGATTATATGACATGCCTAGAATAAGCAAATTCATAGAGGCCAATAGTTGATTACAAGTTGACAGGGGTTGGGTGGGGAAGGTGAGGGGAGGGAGAACTTATTGTTTAATAGGTGTAAAGGTTCTGTTTGCGGTGATGAAAAAGTTTTGGTCATGGAGGTTGGCGATGGTTGCACAGTATTGTGAATGCAATTATAGCACTGAATTGTACATTGAAAAGTGGCTAAAATGGTAAATTTTGAGTCTATCAATGAAACGATGGGAAGTCACTGTGATGTTTAAGAACCACTTGAGTTGCTTCCTTTGGTAGAAGTGGATTTTCACATAATTCAGGATGCCTCCTTTTTACTTTGACTAGAAATTCCCCCCCAAAAAAACTTTTTTCTTCCTTTTTTGATTTGGTCAGTTTTCACAATAGTTTCCATAAGCTATATTCAGGTTTCTTTATTTAAGTGTTTAAAACAGAAACTACAGGGAATATTTTTAGTCATAAAAAATGGTTATTGAAGTAGTGGATACACTAAGATTAAGTTCTGTTTCCTATTTATATTTTTTGAAAAATACTAGTTGTGTTCTTTTTTTGTTAATATTTTCAGAGTTTGAACGAATCTTCATTTTGCTTGAAGAAGTACAAGGGCCCCCAGAAGTGAAGAAACCATTTGTTGAATTTACCATCAAGGAAGCTGCAAGGTAGGTGTAAAGAGAACTGTTTAGTTCTCTCTGTATTCCCTCCCTGCTCGGGATGGGGGTGTGGGATGGGGAAAAGAGGCCCTATGACACGCATCTCAAACCCTAACCCTAAATCATAGTTAATACTGTCCACAGATATTTAATTGAGTACTGTGTGAGTCTAAACCACTCTTCCAGGCTCCTCACATGCGTAGGTGGGATTGGGTTCTCAATTCACATTCGTGATATTTGTAGAACTCTGTATTTCACTGAGGATGTATTTTCTTTTCCTGAGAAGATTGCAACCTGCTTTTTTGTAATTCCCTCAGTGTCCTTCAAACCACAGGTGTTTAGACACCTTTTTTGTTTTAATGGGTATGCACAGGGAAACGAATCTGGGTCTCCAGCATGGCAGGCGAGAGAACTGCCACTGAGCCACCATTGTCCCCTCTAGATACCTTTTGATTAATGAAATGTCTCTTTATTTTCAGATTTAAAAGACAAGTCTTAATTCAGGACCTTGAGAAGATATATGAAAAAATAAGTTCCCACCACCTTTGCAACCAGCATGATAACATGGAAAACATACAACCCTGTTATCATAAATACCACTGAGAAAGAAGGAGGAATTTGCCATGGCCTAGAATGGAATCAGTTATTATTAAAGCTTCCTGAAAAGCAATAGAGCATTTTAATTTTGTGGTTGTCTGCCAGTAAAAGCTGGGCTTTTGCCCTAAGATTTTCCTTTATATGTATACTTTGTTGTTTGTTTGCTTCTTTTCCCATGTGAGGTGGGAGATTTTATCTCCTTGGGCTAATTATTATTACAATTTGATTACTGCACTTGGTCACATGGTGGAAGCTGCTGTTTATAACTGCCTGTTTTCCATATTCCACAGTCCATATTCCCTTTGATCATGGTTCTTTGCCTGCTGGGATGACTCACACCTTCAGTCCTTAAGGGTGTGTGCCATTTGATCCCCTGTCACCATCAAATGTTGACATTTTCCATTGACCATAATCACAATACGCGGGAATACTAAGAAGCACATGAGACATTTCAGATGTACTCTTCTTTGGCCCCTTGGGTTCTAGTAAGCAATTTCCCTGTCATATCCAGGATCAGTCACTTCAGTCAGTATAGGCACCCTCTTTCTGTTGCCTGTGATTGAGTCATTGTGTTCCCTGTTGAAAGCCTGTCTCTCATTGAAAAAAAGAACTTCAGTCCAGATGAGTGTGTAAAGCCTTGGTTAGGATGAATAATCATGTTACTGTATCACAAGGGGTAATAATGAGAGGCACACATTCACAGATTCCCTGTCACCCTTTGTTTGCCAGAGGCATGAATCCTGGCCCTGGGAGAAGCAGTACTACATATTGGATACTGGGACAGAGGCAAATTCCCTGACCTGAAAATTATTGGCATTTAGCTAGAATCCTACCTGAGTCATCTAGCGCCAATGCACTATTCCATTGAGGTATCCACTTCATGATGAATTGAAGTATGATAAGTTTCAGTTTTATGAGTTGAAAAATACCCTGGCCCTGAAAGTAATGTCGAATTCCTAAGCCCAGTCCCAAGATGTGACCTTATGTAGAAATGGGGTCTTTGACATTGTAATTAGCTAAACTGAAGCTAAACTGCTTTCAGGTTGAACATAATCCAGCATGACTAATGACCTTTTAAGAAATGAAGAGGCAGACACTAGAGAAGATGGTCATGTGAATGTAGGGACAGAGCCTCAGGCTATGCAGCTCCATGCCATGGAACTCAATGGATGGCTGACCAACTCCAGAAGATAGAGGCAAGAACAAATGCTGCTCCTCAGGTTTTAGAGGAATCGTGACATGTCTGCATAAGTCTTCAGACTTTTAGCCTCCAGAAATGCGGGATGATACATTTTTGTTGCGTTGAGCCACCTGGTTTCTGCTACTTTGTTATGACAACCTTTGGAAACTAAGACAAATAGTGAGTTCTATGTACAGGGGCCCGTTGCAGCAATTCATGTTCTGTGAAACAAGTTCCTTGTTAGAAGTGATGCTGTGTGGAATACCATGGTGATGGATAAGGCAAAATTTAAAAGGACTTAAAATTAAATTGTCCTTAATTTCTCTAAGGACAATGTGTAGATATGGAAAACCTATATCAGGATTAAGTGTCTGAGTAAGGACAAAGTACTGCCCCTTCCATGATGGACAGGGCCCACCATAATCACCTTGCCACCTGGTTGTTGGATGATCACACTGTACAATGGCACCATATCATGCACTCAGTGTTGTTCTCACTCAGCAGTGGCTGTTGTGAGATCAAACTCGTGTCGAAATCAGTGTTTCCGAGCCCGTGCAAAACCCACATCACTGCAACCACTTACCCCATGGTCACTTTTTTCTTGAGCCCATTCAGTTATGACAGGAGTGGCTGAAGGAAAGAGCTGCTTAGTGTCAAAAGAATTGGGACCCTATTCATCTTATTACGTATACTTCTCAGATAAGGACACCCTTGGTGAGCAATCTTATGAGGAACAAATATCTTTACATTATATGCCCATTTGGACCATTCTATTCACAGACCTCTTCCCTAATACCTCTTTGTCATAAACTTTTAACTGCACTTCGTCTGAGTCCTTGATGATTTAGCCAATCAATTGGATGCAGCCTCTGCATGGAAATGTGTACATGCCACTGACCGTGTATCTTCCAGGCAAACAGGAGCACTGCTCATAGTTCTGCCCTTTGTAGAATTTCTGTTCACAATGGCCCTTCATGGAAGTTGCAGACTGGGACTATCATGTGTCATCTGTCCACTTTTGTCTCTTGTGGCAAGGACTTTAATTATGCCCCTCCAAGGCCTCAGTTTACTGATTATTCAATCACCTCCTAATATGAGGTACCACATCTCACCAAATATATAGCATATATATAATGTAAATAGCATAGATATAATAAAATAGCCATAAAAATGTTGATAAATATGTGGAGAATTTAGTGAATACGTGGAAAATTTTTATACATTGCTGGTGGGAATCAAAATAGTTCAGCACCTCTGGACAATATTCTGGTAGTTCCTTAATGAAGTAAATATAGTTTTATCATATGATCCAGAAATTCCTCTTTGGAGTATATTCCTGTGGAGAAATGAAAACTTAAGTCCACACAAAAGCTAGTACTCAATAATCTTAACCAGATCC
This sequence comes from Tamandua tetradactyla, assembly GCF_023851605.1. Taxonomy (NCBI): domain Eukaryota; kingdom Metazoa; phylum Chordata; class Mammalia; order Pilosa; family Myrmecophagidae; genus Tamandua; species Tamandua tetradactyla. Next base: position 23,711,180 of record NC_135353.1, on the reverse strand, counting down.
AACATTATATTTTTTACATCTTTATACTTCATCATTAATATTCTCACACATATTCTCCAGCTTACTGTCTCTATATATTTCAATAGTCTTGCATTTCTGTGGTCAATTGATCTTTGACAAGGCTGCCAAACCCACTCAATTGGCACGCAACATCTTTTTCAACAAATGGTCCTGGGAGTACTGAATATCCATATCCAGAAAAATGAAAGAGGTCCCCATTGTACATCTTATAAAAAAGGAACTCAAAATGGATCAAAGACCTAGCTATAAGAACTAGGACCATAAAACCCCTAGAAGAAAATGGAAAGAAGCATCTTCCAGATGTGGAAAGTGGCTGAAACCCACACATTTCCTTCTGCCGGTGTTGTCTTCCCGTTCAGTCGTCTAGCCAAAGGTTCTTAACCTGGTGTTTGGCTTCTAAGACAGCAAAAACAGAAACCGCAAGTTTCCTTAAGGCCTAGGTCAGGAAGTCACGCAGTGTCACTTGCACTGCATACTACTGATGTGAAGAGTGAGGGATTTGGGGGCTGTTCAAGGAAAAAAAAATATGGCCAATAGATGGCAGTGCTGTAAAACAAGCTGTTTATTGGGGTGGCATTTGACAAGGTGCTCGGAAGAAGCAATCTCTCTCAGTGGAAGACCTAACCAGAGGCTGTGACTAAAAGGTCCACCAGAAGAAACAAACAAGGGACACTCCCAGGAGAGAGGGGAATGGGGGTGGGGCTGCTCACCACTAAGTGGTATTACTCAGTCTAGTGGTATTACTCAGTCACCACACAAGGGAACCTCTGGCCCATAGAGCTCCAAGGGGCCAAATCAGCTTGGTATCCTTTAACTACAGGGCTCATCTTGTATCTATGGCTAGCAGGTGTTGGGTACAAATGTGTGGAATAATGGATATGCAAAGCAGGTTGGCTCTAACTAACTAAAAATGACCTATTTGGGCTATTCATTTATTTAATTTTTTAATTGGAGAGTCTGTTGATTTAGAGAAAAATTATGTAAAAATACAGCATTCCCATATACCCCCCCATTATTGACACTTTGCATCAGTATGGTACCTATGTTAACATTGATCAGAGTATATTATAATTGTACTAGTAACTATAGATCATAGATTAAATTAAAGGTGTGTTTTTTCCTATATAGCAAGCTATTATTAACACCTTACATTAGTGTGGTACAGTTGTTACATTCATGAGAGAACATTTTTATAATTATACTATTAACTGAAGTCAATCATTTACACTTGAACTCACCCCTTACGTCTCCCTCTCATTGACCACTGGTATGCCAATCTACAGAACTTATTTTATCCCTTGTCCCCTTTACTATTTATTTTTTATCTATATTTTTTCACTCATCTGTCTATACCCTGGATAGAAGGAGCATCAGACACAAGGCTTTCACAATCACACAGTCACATTGTAAAAGCTATGTAGTTATACAATCATCTTTAAGAATCAAGGCTACTGGAACACAGCTCACCAGTTTCAGGTACTTCCCTCCAGCCTCTTCAATACACCATAAACTAAAAAGGGGTATCTATATAATGAATAACAATAACCTCCAGGATATCGTCTTGACTCTGTTTGAAATCTCTCAACCACTGAAACTTTATTTTGCCTCATTTCTCTCTTCCTCCTTTTGGTCAAGAAGGCTTTCTCAATCACATGATGCTGGGGCCGAGCTCATCCAGGAGTTCTGTCTCACACTGCCAGAGAGATACACCCCTGGGAGTCATGCCCCATGTAATGGGGGGGGGGGCAGTGAGCTCACCTGCCAAGTTGGCTTAGAGAGAGAGGCCACATCTGAGCACCAAAAGAGGTTCTCTGGGGGTGACTCTTAGGCATAATTATAAGTAGGCTTAGCTTATCCTTTGCAAGAATATGTTTCATAGGAGTGAACCCCAAGATCAAGGGCTCAGCCTGTTGATTTGATTGTCCCCAATGCTTGTGAAAATATCAGGAATTCCCCAAATCAAGAAGTTGAATATTTCTTCCTTTCTCTCCAGTGCCCTAAGGGGAATTTTCAAGTACTTTTTTATCCACTGCCCAAATTACTCTAGGATATATCGGGGTATCACACTAACCTGTATAAATCAACAAAAATCTCATACTCTATTCATGATTTCATGTACTTATGGTACTTAACTAAACTGACCTACAAGTTAAATTAGGTAATGTGCTACCCTAAATAGAAATTTTGTACCAAACTAAACACCTCTCCCTTTGGTGTCACACAGAAGTTGGAGTTTTAAAATATGGACCATATCATCCTTTACCCTGTATTCTGATCTACCTCAGTCTTATCCATATCAGCTTCATTCATATCTCTAGTTGAAGTCTGATCCCTTTTCCAAACTTTTTAAACAGTATGAAAGTCAGGTATTCTGACTTTCATAGCTTTAGAGCGCTAGCTCTGAGTCTCAGGTGTCATATAAATACCTGGTATTTCTGGGAATGACCAGGTTATTTACAAACAGCTCAATATTCAGAATTTAGAAATAACTATTACAACTTCTGAAGATATGTGGCTACTATAAGAGCTTACAATCTAGGACCCTTTACAACCTAATAACAAATGCTTTCAACTTTAATTCACTGAGTTTGTATATTTTAGTTAGTCCAATGAGTGAAGCATGAAAATGTTTGTCTTTGTGCTTTTGACATTTCATTCAACATGAGCATAGCTCTCTTAAAGTTCATTCACTTAGTTGCATGCCTCAAGGTTTGCTTTCTTTTAGCGTTGAGTTGTGGGATTTCATATATTCTGGAAATCAAACCCTTATCATACATGTGGTTTACAAATATTTTCTCCCATTGAGTCAGTTCTGTTTTCATCCATTTGACAAAATCATTTGAAACACTGAAGTACTCGATTATGAAGAGTAACCAGTTTTCTATTTTTTCTTTGGTGCTTGTGCTTTGGGTGTAAAGACATTCCATGTTCATGGATAGGAATGCTAAATGTCATTACAATGTCAATTCTACCCAAACTGATCTACAGATTCAATGCCATACCAATCAAAATTCCAACAGTCTATTTTAGAGAAGTCATAAAGTTAATTATCAATTTTATTTGGAAGGGTAATGGGCCTCAAATAATGAAAAACATCCTGAAAGAGAAGAATGAAGTGGGAGACATCATTCTTCCTGACTTTAAAGCATACTATAAAGCCACAATGACCAAAACATCATGGTAATGGCATAAACACAGATATATTGATCAATGGACTCAAATTGAGATTTCAGAAGTAAACATTCAAATCTATCTTCTATTGATTTTTTATAGGGTTCCCAAGTCCACTTAACTGGGACAGAACAGTCTCTTCAATAAATGGCATTTGGAGAAGTGGATATGCACAACTAAAACAATGAAAGAGAACCCCTATCTTATGCCCTATTCAAAAATTAATGCAAAATAGGTCAAAGACCTAAATATAAGCACCAGTAACATAAAACTCTTAGAAGAAATTACTTCAAGATGCAGTGAAAGAAAAATAGATAAATGGGAACTCTTCAAAATCGAATACTTCAGTGCTTCAAAGTACTTTGTCAAAAGGGTATAAATGCAGCAAACTCAATGGGAGAATATATTTGGAAACCACATATCTGATAAAGGTCTGATATTTAGAATATATAAAGAAATCTTACAACTCAACAATAAAAAGACAAACAACCCAATTAAAAATGGGCAAATGACATGAGTAGGCATTTATCCAAAGAGGAAATACAGATGGTTAAAGAGTATGTCAAAAGAGTTTTTAGCTTCATTAGGCATTAGGGAAATGAAAATCAAAACACCACAATGAGACATCTTCTCACACCTACTTGAGGGGCCACTATTAAACTGGCAACTACAAGTGTTGGACACGATGTGGAGATATTGGAACAGTTTTTCATCGCTGTTGGGAATGTCAAATGGTACAGTCACTGTGGAGGACCGTTTGGCGGGTCCTCAGAAAGCTAACCTTATAACCCGGAAATCCTGTTACTTGGAATATATCCAGAAGGTCTGAAAGCATGGACACGAACAGACATTTGAACATCGATGTTCATAGCAGCATTATTCACAATTGTCAAAACCTGGAAACAATACAAGTGTCCAACCACAGATGAATGGATAGATGAAGTTCTGAATCACACAACATGGATGAACCTTAACGACATTATGTTGTGTGAAATATGCCAGACACGAGAGGACAAATATTGCATGATCTCACCGATATGAACTAAGTACAATATGCAAACGCATAGATATAAAATATAGAAATAGGTTACCATGATAGAATGAGCTAAAGAATAGGGAGCAATTGTTTAATATGTGCAGAATGTTTAGCTAAGTCCATTGTTTAACAAATGGACTTAAACATTTGGAAATGGATAGAGGTGATGGTAGCATATTATTGTAAGAATAATTGACAGTACTGAATCGTGTGTGAATGTGATAGAAAGGTGAAATTTAGTCATGCATGTAACCAGAAGTAGAGTTGGAGGTTAAAAATGGGAATGTATAACATGGTGAATCTTGTGGTGGACAATGTCTGTGATTAAATACACAAATATTAAAAAGTTCTTTCATGAACTAGAACAGATGTACAACACTACTACAAGGAGTTAATAATAAGAAGGGTATATGGGGGAAAAGTACCTATTGCAATCTATGGACTATAGATCATAGTAATATCTTAATGTTCCTTCATCAACAGTAACAAAAGTGCCACACCAATACTATGGGTTATTAATAGAGGGGATACGGGATATGGGAGGATTTGGGTTTTCTTTTTGTATTTTTCTTTCTTTTCTGGAGTACTGAAAATGTTTTAAAATTGAACATAACATATGCACAATTATGTGGCAATACTGTGAGTCAGTGACTGTGTTTTTTCAGATGGTTTGTATGGCGTGTGAATATATCCCAATAAAATTGCATTAAAAAGAAAAAAATTCACCTACTTAAAGATGCAGAAGTAAGGACTTTAATAGTATTTAGACAGAAGAATTTATAATATCCCAAGCCTCAGGTAGGAAAACAAAGAAACAATTTTTAAAAGAAATTCTTAGGGTAAAAACCCAGCATTTACTGAGACAGAATCATAAATTTCAAAAGCTCTACTGCTTTTTCTTAGCCTCTGGAAGGCAAATCTCCCTTTTTTTTCTTGATGCAATTTTAGTGATATACATTATATATTCACATACCATATAATCATTCAAAGAGTGTAATCAATGGCTCACAGTATCACCATATGGCTGTGCATTAATTATCAGAATAGATTTTTTGAACATTTTCTTTACTCCAAAAAATAAGTAAAAAGAAAAAGAAAATTAAAAATAAAAGTAAAAAAGAACACCTAAAAACCCTATACCCCCTGTATACTCTTACTATTTATTTATTTGTCTTTATTTTCTTACTCATCTGTCCATACATTGGATAAAGGGAGTGCCAGTCTCAATGCTTTCACAATCACACAGTCACACTTAACAGCTATATAGTTATACACTCATCTTCTAGAATCAGGCCTACTGGATTACACTTCAGCAGTATCAGGAATTTCCCTCCAGCTACTCCAATACACCAAAAACTGAAAAGGGTTATCTATATTCGGTATAAGAATAACCTCCAGAATGATCTCTCAACTCTATTTGAAAACTCTCAGCCACCAAAACTTTATTTTGCTTCATTACTCTTTTCCCTCTTTCTCAATGCCATGGTGCGAGGACCAGGCTCATTCCAGGGAGTCCTATCCCACGCTGCCAGGGAGATTTACACCCGTGGGAGTAGGGAGGAGGAACGCACCTGCTGATTTGGCTTAGAGACCGAGGCCACGTCTGAGCAACAAAAGAGGTCCTCCAGAAGTAACTCTTAGGCATGCCAATAGGTAAGCTAAGCTTCTCCGCTACCTACATAAGCGTCACAAGAGTAAGCCTCATGATCGAGGGCTTAGCCTATTGATTTGGGTGTCCCTAAATTTTGACACAATATCTAGGGATTCCCTGATGGTAAGGTTTAATAGTTCCATAGTCTTTTTCCCATTCCTCAGGGGACCTTGCCAATAGTTTTTGATTATCTGCTTAATATAATATTTCCAGGCATTACAATAATCTATACAGGATTAAAGGACCTCTTTCTTATTCTGGGCTTCCTGTGTTTCAATTGCTCAAATAAGCTATACAGATAGGTTGAATCAGATTATACACTACAGAAAATTTCATTTGCAGACCAAATAAGCCATTCTTCCATTGGTCTCAAAGAGTATGTGTGGTCTAAAAATATAGACATTGTCTTCCTTGCCCCTATGTTCTGAATTACTTTAATCCCAACCTGTTTAGCTTCGTTCTTATCTCTAAATATCAGGTTAAATATATAAAACAGCCTCTCAAAATCCAGAAATAATAATCACCACTCCACACTTCATGTGTATGCTATAAAAGCTTGCAATCTAGGCCCCTGTTTTCTTATAAGCATTTTCTAAAGGTGACCATTTCATTTGGTCTCACCAAATGTCCCAAATGTTTATTCACACCAATGCATGCTTCACAACATTGTTCCTTTTTGTAGCAGCACAACCTTTGTTCATAAGTACACACCATCATTTGCCAATCTACTTCTCCGTCAGTGCATCCTTCAGCCACCTGCATTCATCGGGCATCATGTATAGGTACAATTTAATTTTTTAATTCCCAATAATTATTTATCATGTTTCCAACATTCTCTATATCAACACTGTCCATAAGAAATTAACTACGAAGCCCGAGGTCTAATTAAAATTTTTCTAGTAGCCACATTGTATAAGTAAAATTAATTTTAATAATTTATATATCCAATGTGCTACCATTCCAACATACAATCAATATAAAAATTATTCAGATAGTTTGCATTCTGTTTCCCATACTAGTCTTTGGATTCTGGTGCCGATTTTTTTTTTTGATAAACATTATTTCTTTATACAATCATCTTTAAAAAGAAAGACTACTGAAACACAGCTCTGCAGTTTCAGGTGCTCCCCTTTAGCCACTCAAACACACCATAAGCTGAAAAAGGATATCTATCTAATGCATAAAAATAACCTCCAGGATAACCTCTAGACTCTGTTTGAAATCTCTCAGCCATTGACACTTTATTTTTTCTCATTTCTCTCTTACCCCTTTTGGTCAAGAAGGTTTTCTCAATCCCTTGATGTCAGGTCCCAGCTAATCCTGGGATTTTTTGCTCTACGTTGCCAGGTAGATTTACACCCCTGGGAGTCATGTCCCATGTAGGGGGTGGGGTGGGGAAGCCCAGCAATATTAATTTTTTTTGACCCCCCGCCCCCCCCCCCTTTTTTTAAGGGAAACTGAGGCTCAGCCTTCTTTTCTTTCTTTCTTTTTTATTTTTTTTAACATGGGCAGGCACCACAAATCGAACCCGGGTCCTCTGGCATGGCAGGCAAGCATCCTTGCTTGCTGAGCCACTGTGGCCTGCCCCATATTCATTTTTTTTTTCCTCTATGCTCTTTTTTTTTTTTATTAATTAAAAAAAGAATTAACAAAACAATTAGAAATCATTCCATTCTACATGTACAATCAGTAATTCTTAATAACATCACATAGTTGCATATTCATCGTTTCTTAGTACATTTGCATCGATTTAGAAAAAGAAATAAAAAGACAACAGAATAAGAATTAAAACATTAATAGAAAGAAAAAAAAAACAAAAAACCTATACCTCACATGCAGCTTCATTCAGTGTTTTAACATAATTGCATTACAATTGGGTAGTATTGTGCTGTCCATTTCTGAGTTTTTATATCCAGTCCCGTTGTACAGTCTGTATCCCTTCAGCTCCAATTACCCCTTCTCTTTTTTTTTTTTTAATTAATGGAAAAAAAGAAATTAACCCAACATTTAGAAATCATACCATTCTACATATGCAATCAGTAATTCTTAACATCATCACATAGAGCATGATCATCGTTTCTTAGTACATTTGCATCGGTTTAGAAGAACTAGCAACACAACCGAAAAAGATATAGAATGTTAATATAGAGAAAAAAATAAAAGTAATAATAGTAAAAACAAAACAAAACAAAACAAAACAAAACAAAAACCTATAGCTCAGATGCAGCTTCATTCAGTGTTTTAACATGATTACTTTACATTTAGGTATTATTGTGCTGTCCATTTTTGAGTTTTTGTATCTAGTCCTGTTACACCGTCTGTATCCCTTCAACTCCAATTGCCCATTATCTTACCCTGTTTCTACCTCCTGCTGGACTCTGTTACCAATGACATATTCCATATTTATTCTCGAATGTCTGTTCACATCAGTGGGACCATACAGTATTTGTCTTTTAGTTTTTGGCTAGACTCACTCAGCATAATGTTCTCTAGGTCCATCCATGTTATTACATGGTTCATAAGTTTATCCTGTCTTAAAGCTGCATAGTATTCCATCGTATGTATATACCACAGTTTGTTTAGCCACTCTTCTGTTGATGGAGACTTCGGCTGTTTCCATCTCTTTGCAATTGTAAATAATGCTGCTATAAACATTGGTGTGCAAATGTCCGTTTGTGTCTTTGCCCTTAAGTCCTTTGAGTAGATTCCTAGCAATGGTATTGCTGGGTCGTATGGCAATTCTATATTCAGCTTTTTGAGGAACCGCCAAACTGCCTTCCACAGTGGTTGCACCATTTGACATTCCCACCAACAGTGGATAAGTGTGCCTCTTTCTCCGCATCCTCTCCAGCACTTGTCATTTTCTGTTTTGTTGATAATGGCCATTCTGGTGGGTGTGAGATGATATCTCATTGTGGTTTTGATTTGCATTTCTCTAATGGCCAGGGACATTGAGCATCTCTTCATGTGCCTTTTGGCCATTTGTATTTCCTCTTCTGATAGGTATCTGTTCAAGTCTTTTGCCCATTTTGTAATTGGGTTGGCTGTCTTTTTGTTGTTGAGATGAACAATCTCTTTATAAATTCTGGATACTAGACCTTTATCTGATATGTCATTTCCAAATATTGTCTCCCATTGTGTAGGCTGTCTTTCTACTTTCTTGATGAAGTTCTTTGATGCACAAAAGTGTTTAATTTTGAGGAGCTCCCATTTATTTATTTCCTTCTTCAGTGTTCTTGCTTTAGGTTTAAGGTCCATAAAACCGCCCCCCATATTCATTTTAATTGAGAAATCTTCACACACACACAGTCCATACATGGTATACAATCAATGGCTCAGAATATCATTGCACAGTTATGTATTCATAAACATGATCATTGTGAGAACATTTGTATCACTCCAAAAAAGAAATAAAAAGAATAAAGAAAAAATGCATACATCCCATACCTTTTACTCGTCAACTCATTGACCACTAGAACGTCAATCTACCCATTTTTTACCCTTTATCCACCTTTTATTATTTATTTATTTATTCATTTATACACTTATGTTTTTAGTCATCTTTCCATACCCTGGATAAAAGGAGCGTCAGACACAAGGTTTTAAAAATCACACAGTCACATTGTAAAAGCTATATAGTTATACAGTCATCTTCAGGAAACATGACTACTGGAGCACAGCTGAACAGTTTCAGACACTTTTCTCTAGCCAGTCCAATACAACATAAACTAAAAAGGGATATCTATGTAATGAATAAGAATAGTCTCCAGGATAGCCTCTCAATTCTGTTTGAAATCTCTCAGCCACTGAAACTTTATTTTATCACATTTCTCTCTCCCCCTTTTTGGTCGAGAAGACTTTCTCAATCCCATGATGACATTTCCCTGCTCATCCCAGGAGTTCTGTCCCACGTGGCCATGGAGATGTACACCCTGGGGAGACATGTCACACATGAGGGTGTGGGGAGGGCAGTGAGTTTACCTACTGAGTTCCCTGGCATATTTCTAAGTTCGGGTAAAACCGATGATGCTAGACCACTTTCTGGCTTTTTATCATAGATGTATCATGATTGTCAGTAGTATCTGGAAATGAAATTAAGAGGTTGATCTGAAGACTAGGTGCTCTACGTCACCCACACAAGTACATGTCTGTGCTCACCAGTTCTGAGGAAATTACTTCTTTCATAAAACAAAAGGTGTAACAGGCAGAAAGATGAGAATCCCTCAAATTTAGCTCATGAGTGATAATGCAAGAAAATCACCTTTTTATTTTGGTGGCACTATAAATGCATGCAGAAATCAAGTAAGACAGTACAACTAACAGACTTTCACAGATCCTTGGCACTCATGATTTGGCCTCATCTTCTTGCCTGTCACAAGTAGTAAAGCTGCAAGTCTCACATGTCAGGACTTCACAAGTGCGCCTATAAACTGCCATGCTTTCACTAAGCTTGAAGCCAGACAACTTGGGTCTGTGTCAACCTGCCTACTCGCTACTGAAACATTCTGTGAAATATGGGGGCACATCATGCATGAAAGCTCTAACTCTTCTCCATTGCCAAACATCCCTGACTGGATGATTCTCTTCATCCTCTTCTCTGCCTCAGAGGAGTGTGTTTCTTTTGGCTCCAAGTCCAACACACGTACGTCATTTGCTCAGCTGTGCTGGGCAATGGGAGTCAGCAGTGAAGGTGCCACAAAGAAGCATTCCTCATTCTTATGAACTTACATTTTCTTAGGAAGATATACGGTACAGACACAATCTGCAAACAGCCAATTACAGTTTGAATTTGTGTTAGGGAAGAAGAAGCAGGGCTGTGATGGAGAGTAGAAGAGGACGGGGTGGTTAGCCATGGGGATTCTGAGGAGCTGACTTTGGGTAGAGCTTTGGAGGAGGAGAAAGAACTGGTGACTAGAATATCAAGAGGATGAGTTCCAGGAAGTGGTGAGGATGAGTTCACAGACCACGAGGAGTAAAAAGCCTGGTACAAAAGAGCTACAGACAGAAAGCACTGAACGCATGGAGGAGACTGAAAGGAGAGGCTTTAGGAGAAGATAGCAGCGACCAGGTCAGGCAGAGCCTGTAGTCCAGGTTCAGGAGTTCAGATTCCGTCTCAGGTGTAGAGAAAATGTCATGAAGGGTTTCTCAAGAGACGCTCAGTGTGACACAGCTTTCTTGCTGTCAAAATCATGCTGTCTGCAGCACAGAGAAAATGTGAGATGGAGAAAGAAAGGGAAGCAAGGAGATCCAGAGAGGAACAACTGTACTACCTTGATGAGAGATCATGGAGGTGTGGCCTAGAGGGTTGGAGAGAAACAGTGGGTGCAGGTTGTATACCAGATGTAAAGCTGCCTGTATTTGTTGATGGATGGAAGTGAGAAAAGAATGAAAGGGAAAACACAGGAGAATCTAGTTTCTTGGTCTGAACCAGTGAGTAAATATAAGCACCAGTGGAGTTCAGGAGGCAGCAGCAACAGCTTGCAAAAGCAGGTGGTTCCCAACCACTCTTGACTCTGTGTGCAGTGACCTCACGTCGGTAGCTGACATCAATCATGGTGGGAATATTTTCTCTAAGGCAGTCTGCAAATATTGCAAACCAGAGCTTCTCCAACCTCCCAAACCCCACTCCCATGGACAGCTGGTTGTTTCACCATTACCAGCACAACTTTGAATGTTGGTGAAGGCTATAAATAGAGGATGTTTGAGGACTAGGAGTTTGGGAGTTCAACTTAACTTATGTAACGTGTTGAGCGTTACGTGCCTATTTCAAAACTAATGAGAGGTGCCATGTATGCAGATACATTTGCATTTGGAAGGGATGAGGTAGGGATTGGGAACAAAATCTTAAAAGGTAGAGATTTCTATTTGGGTCAATGGAAGTGATTTTGGAATAGATGGTGGTGATGGTACATTACATTATGAATGTAATTAACAGCACCAAATTACCTATTTGAATGAGGCTTAAAGACGAAATGTTAGATTTTCTATATGGTACTAGAATAAAAATTCAGAAAAAGATCTGTGGAACTGCTCAACACCATGAATCCTCATTTAAACCGGGGACTATAGTCAATAGTACAATTATAAAAATACGTGCTTTCATCAATTGTGACAAATGTGCCACATCAATGCAAGGTATTAGTGATAGAGTGGTTTATGGGAATCCTGTATTTTATGTGTGATTGTTCTGTAAACCTACAGTTTCTCTAAAAAAATTAATTATTTTTAAAAAATTGTGATTGGAGTTCAGGAATAGGGTGTAGTCCGGAGATAGACATTTCAGAGTTGTTGAAAGGCAAAATATATTTGAAGCTTCCAAACTGCATGGGATTGCCTAGGGAAATAATGTGGTAAAGAGAAGAGGGCTCAGGAGTGGGTTGATGGTCCTCCAATATTTATAGGTGGGAAAGAAGAGGAAACACCAAAAAAGGAGGATGAAAGGAGTCACCAGTAAGTGGGGAAGAAATCTAGGAGACTGTGTCTTTGGATCCCCAGAAGGTTTCCATGGAGGAGAGAGTAAGCCACTGTGTCAAACACAGCTGAGAAGTCGACAGCCTAACCTGGAGCAGAAACTGGTGCCCTTGACAAGGACCATTTCAGTGGAGTGCAGGGAGCAGATGCCAGACTGCCTCGGGTTAGATCATTAACGGGCGGTGAGGACAGGCAGAGAACAAGTGCAGACCCGTCTTCTTCTTGAGTGCATCCTCTCCTACTGCCTCAGCAACCTGCGTTTTCCTTCTGTCTCCTGCAGCCACTCCCAATGCTGCACCTCACTGGAGCCTTTCCCTTCTACTTGCAAACAGGCTCAGTCTCTCCAGCTCTCAAAGACACAAGTACCATTTCGCTTTTACTTGGCTGGGCCCTCAAGATGGCATTCTCCTTCTTCCTGTTTCCCGAACAGCAGGACCATTCTCCACCATCTTTTCATAAAGAAGGACTGCTGGGTTCTCCAGGGCATTTTCCCTTGTCTTTGGATTCTGCAACTAATTCTTCATCCTTCATCATTCACTGAGAAATAACCATGAACATATTGCATTAATGAAAAAATGTAGCCATTGGAGAAATTTTCCTATATTCATATGCACAGACAAGCATGTATTTGCATAAGTAACATGCTTTAATCCTGGTCCAAAGATTCACCATCCTCCAACAAGCATTCTGTTCTCAGAAATGCAACCAAACTTTAGTCCAGTCTACGTGAAACAAGGAGAAAAGAGGCAGGAAAGCTGTTGTCCCCAGAATCGAGAGAAGGGAAGCTGTTACCTAATATGCACAAAATTATTAACGAGGTTGAACTTAAATGTTTGGGAATGGATAGAGGTGTTGGGAGCTCGTTATTAGGATTATAAATAATAGTGACATATTGTAGGAAAAGCTGATTGAAAGTGACTGCTTAAAGTCATGTAAATAAGCTCCTGCATGAATTCTTCAAATGTGAAACTAAGAACAGGGTAATAGATGAGGAAAACATAGCTATTGCAAACTAGAGACTATTGTTAACAGTAGTATTTTAATATTCTTTCACCACCACATCAAATTGACTACACCACTACTATATGTTGACAATGTGGGGCGGATAACGGGTATGGGAGGGTTTGGGTTTTATTTTACACTCTTATTTCTGCTCTGGAGTAATGACAATGTTCTACAATTGATCATGGGGATGCATGCACAGGTATGTGATGATGCTGTAGGCCCGTGATTGTATACTTTGGATGGTTGGTGTGGTGTATGAATATATCTGAATAAAACTGGAAACCAAATCTTAAAAGAAAAGTGTTGTGGAAAGACAAATCTGGTCAATTGTGGTTAATCAGAGGGCTTGAAGAATGAATCGATCTCATCAACCAAAATGGTAAAAATACACAGTTAACTCTCTGAAGAAGTACAAATAACACTTACTCAAGCCTTGTTAGTGGAAATAATTCCTGTTTCTCTCCTTTGGTCTTTTGGTGATTTAAACTTATCAGTAACAAATATTAGCACTTTATAGAATGCTACATGTATATGGTGAAGGGCAGGATAGTTTGAAAATTTAAATTCCCCCAGCCCAAACCCAGGTAGATTCAAATACGCCCAGTTTGATGCCGGCCTGAGGAGGTGGGTAATGAGAACCAGTGGGATAGAAGGTTACTTTAAAGCTTTTACCATCTAAGGATAACCCAAGAATAGGCCCCAAATTATTTGAATGAAATCATGATAAACATCATTTCCAAACCATTTGCATTGCCCAAAGTAAAAGGGTGCATAAAACATTTTCACTGAGTATTCACTCTGCCAAGAGCAGTACTAAGCAGTTTACATATATTAACTCCTTTAATATTGCACAGAGCCGTATGGGTTAGTTGAGATTATTATGCCCATCATTTATGTATACTGACACGGAAATATTAAGGAAAACTCCAACGAATTTAGGTTTCAGTTATGGTGGAGTACCTTGAAGAACAAGTTTGTGACAGAAGAGATTGTTGGATGTTCTGTACCTTGGTTCCAATGGTCTTCTCCATGCGTGCAGAGATAGTATTTCCTCCAGCACCACACGGTAGAGATAGAGCATTCAAGAAATAGTCTCCCAGAGGACCCAGGTTTGATTTTCGGTGCCTGCCCATGTAAAAAAATAAATAAATATATAGTCTCCCTACCCCAGGGCTTATGTACAGCACACAAGGAAGAGCTCCACTTTACAGGGATGCAATCAAACATACAAGGAAAAGTATCAGTCTCTGCAGAAACCCAAGGAAGAGTCTCCTACCAGGGTTGAATTCTGACGACAAGTAAATCCCCCTCAATATACCTGAGATAAAGCACCCGAAGGGAGGTCCTTCCCCAGTGCTGAGATCAGTTCCCAGGGGACCTCACCGTAATGCTAAGATGGAACATTCAATAAATAGTTCTGTCCACCCAGGGATGAGATACAAATAAATTTACTGACTTACTTGACTGGTAAGGACGCAATGACTGCCTTTCATATTCAGCTATTTAATCCTTACGTAGATAGCAGAAAGAAACGGTAGTCAAAGACGTCAATTCCCTTGGTGCTTGTCCCCCACCCCAAAAGGAAATCCTTGAACACAAAAGGGATTGGGTGACTGTAACCTGAGTTGTGACACACCCTGTTGCGGAATAGCCAATTCTAGACTACAGGTTAGTGGTTTTTAGTCGGCAACTCTATTTCAAAAGAACAGTACAGGAATCCTCATGCCTCATCAGAGGCCAAGAGGTGATGAGAAACTGCTTCATGATAAACCACAAGGAGAGCTAGGGAGGCAAGTGGAAGATGCCTTATAACAGCTCCTCACAAGCCGCTCTTCCTCTCATGTTCTGGAAGCGGCACAAGACATTGAAGCCTTTGCCTGTTGGCCTAGGTGAAGCTATTTTCCTGCACAATAAACTTGTCAATGCAAAAGTCCAGGAAGTAGTATACCCACGAGTTTTTCCTTCCTAAGAAATCTGCTGAAGAAAGAAATTCGTATAATTTTCCCCATGAATCTTCTGTTTTACAATTAATTTTTGAACACGCTTTTTCCAGAGGCTGTGCAATAAAGACAAACCATTGTTAGTGGGTCAACGATTGACAAGAACAGGGCCTGCTACCTGTTCTTGTCAATCGTTTTATGTGAACACGACCATATACATTCATTTTTGTATTGTCTAAGGCTGCTTTCATCTATAATGAAAGAGTTGGGCATTTGCAACAGAGACGGATTGGCCAAAGCACATAAAATTTTTACTATCTGGTCTTTTATGGACAATGTTTGATGTCCCCTGGTCAAATACTGAATACTTCTTTCACGTACTAAGGCATTTTTTGTAATATGCTTAATAAAGTTTGGGAAATTAAAAGAAAATAAGTACCACCCCAGGACTGAGTTAAGTCACCCAAGGAAGTTTCCCTACAGGGCTGAAATAGAGTACCCAAGGAAAGCAGCCTCTACATAGCAGAGATAAAGTCTCCAAAGAAAATCTTCCTACAGTGTTGAGATAAAAATCTGTGGAAGAGTCCCCAAAGGGCTGAGATTAAACACCCAAAAATAATATCCCTCTAGGACTGATATACAACATTCAAGATGTTCCTGTATTTCATGGATAAGATAGAGAAGCACCCAAGGAAGCAACCCTCACTGCACAGCTGATATATAGCAGACAAGAAAAAGTCCCCCTCCAGGGCTGAGAGAGTGCATCCAAGGAAGAGCTCCCCACAGGGTTGAGATAATGACCCAAGGAATATTTTCCCTTTCTGGGCTGATATATAACACCCAAGAGAGCGATCTCCCTCACAATTGATAGAGCACCCATGGAAGAGGCTGACCCAGTTGAGCTACAGCCCTAAAGGAAGCCTCCTCCCCAATCACGAATGACATGGAGCACCCAAGGAATAGCCCGCCCGCAAGATAAGCGTCCAAGTAAGTGTCCTCCTCAGGGCTGAAATAGGGACCCTAAGGAAATGCATCACCATTGTATTGCTGATATAACATTTCCAAAAAGTCCCTAACCCCACCTCAAGAATGACATAGTACACCCAAGAAAGAGGTCTTCCTCACAGGACTAACATACATATACATAAATATACTGGACTTACATGTAGATATATATATATATTTATTTATTTATATAATACATAGGAACACAAGTGATGCTAATGAGAGTTCTACAGTTTGAAAGGAAAGGACAATAGACAATAGATCATAGCCAAACGAAGGAACACAGATCTCCCAAAAGGGTAACAACATGAATACATATAAAATGTAATACACTGAGAATTCCAGGAAGATGGCAAAAAAGGATAGGCTGAGTCCACCCCTGCTCCAAGGAACAATTAGAGAAGTGACTGAAAAATGACTAGGACCGCAGTTCCAAGGTGGTATTAACCTGAGAGGACTTTGTGCACTATATTGGGAGGTTCTGGATGAAAAATTTGAGGAATTGGGATGCAAAGATGGGGAGAGTGGGCTCAGCCAGGATTCCATCAGGGTCCATACCCAGGAAATTGCCTGCCCCCACAGCTAGCTTGGGATATTAGCCCCTTTAGCGCTGCATCACTGAGCTCCCTTGAGGAACCTGTGAGCCAATAAACTTGCTTTTCCTGCTCTTAAAGACCATCCAGTTAATTCACAGAGTCTACTGCTCCCCTTTCCATATGGAGGCCTAGAGCCCTTAGGAGTATGCAGATGGGGAGGTGGGATGAGGAAGCAAGTCATGCCTTCCACTGTGCCCACATACCCCCACCCCTATGCCCCACACCTTGACCATGAGTTGCACCCTGGGCTCTCACTCCCTGCCCTATGTCTCATGTCTTTGCACTCTGTGCCCCTGTGCACCCTGCCCCATACTCTGTGCCACGCGTAGCCAGCAGGCATTTCCAGGTTGCCTGTGGAGAGAGGCAGCTGACATACCCAGTCCCACAGCCCAAGGTAATTCCAAGTGGGAACCTGGGGGCCACCTGTCCCCTCAGGCTCCCAAGCAGATTCTCTGTTTGGGTGCACACTGCCCTTACCACAGGCCCAGGGTTGGTGGCTTTCAGCACGCACTGGTACCAGCCAATGCGGTTGGAATTACACCTGGTCTCTATACAGTTTAGCCAGCTATGACAGTCAGGGAGAGGGTCTGAGGGGAAGTGGAGGCCCAAGAGTGCCAGCTGCTGGGTAGAACCAGAAAGTGCATTCTGGCAAACTGCCTATCCACCTAGCTTCAAAAAGATCTTCAAGTAAAGTCGCGGCCCCTGAATGAGGTCCAGCCTTTCGTTTAGTGGGGAATTACTCATGAGCCAAATGCAAGAGGAATCCTTCAATGCCAAGTCAAGCAAATGCAAAACCTCAGATTACTGAGGGAAATCAACTTTCAAAATAACCCTATTAGAATAATCAAATGCATCAAAACCAACAGAAAATCACAAAACATATAGATGCAGGCATATATGGCCCAGTCAAGTGACTAAATTAAAACACCAGAGGAGACACAATCTTTAGAGCAGCTAATCAAAGATGTTCATATAAATCTCCTAAATAAATTCAGTGTGTTGGTTAATGGCATAAAGGACATCAAGAAGACACTAGAAGAGCATAAAGAGGAATTTGAGAAAATAAGTAGAAAAATAGCAGAAATCACAGAGATGAAAGGTACTGTAGGTCAAATTAAGAATATTCTAGAGACACACCACAGCAGATTTGAAGAGACAGATGAAAGAACAAGTGAACTAGAGGATAGGATATTTTAATTAAAATGCACAAAAGAACAAATGGCAGAGAGTTCTGAGCATTTGGTGGGTTTCAGGAACTTCCTAAATATTTCATTATACCGCAGTCACGGGAACCGAACACGTGAAGATGTAGTGACACCACCACTGCCAGATCAGATTGCTTCAGGCTCCCTGATGGCCATGTCAGTAGATTTTAAGATGTATGTGGATCAGGCATGTAGAGCTGCTGAGGAATTCATCAATATTTATTATGAGACTGTGGAAAAAAGAAGACAGGCACTAACCAGCCTGTATCTGGACAAGGCCGCTTCAGTATGGAATGGAAATGTTGTTACTGGGCTGGAAGCTTTGGATAATTTTTTTGAAATGTTGCCTTCTTGTGAGTTCCAGGTCAATATGTTAGATTGCCAGCAAGTTCATGAGCAAGCTATTCAGTTCCGGTCTATGGTTTTGTTATGACCACAGGAACTGTGAAGTTTGATGGAAACAAACATTACTTCAACCAGAACTTCCCGCTGACTGCTCAGTCCACTCCTTTTTTTTTTTTTTAACATGGGCAGGCACCGGGAATTGAACCCAGATCCTCTGGCATGGCAGGCAAGCATTCTAGCCTGCTGAGCCACCGTGGTCCACCCTCAGTCCACTCTTAACAACACCATGTGGAAGACTGTAAGTGATTGCTTCCATTTTCAAGATTGGGCTCATAGTTAAGGGGGGCAAAAGTCCATTCTCCTTTGGTCCATTAGTGCCAGCAAGAAAAATTTATGTGAATTAATTCATTTCATCGTAGAAGCACTGTAAACTAGTATGTGCTGAAGCTAAATTTCTTTATTGGTTTTTATTCCTAGAAACACCTTTTCTTGCAGTTGCCAGTTTGGATTGTTGCCTTTAAGATCCTTAATGCTAGTTTTTTTAAGCTGTCATATACATTCCACTACTGAGGTTGCTACAGTAATATTAAACATATGATCACTGAGCTAACATACTCACTGTGAATCCAGCCTACACAGAAATGAAATCCTCTTATAAGAATCCAAAAGTTGGTTCTTTGAGAAAATCAATAAAATCATGGACTCCAAGCTAAGGTGACAATGAAAAAAAGAGAGAGGATGCAAATAAAATGAGAAAAATGAGAGGGGGTTCGTTGCCACAGACCCTGAAGAACTTTTTAAAAAAATCATCAGAGGGTACTATGAACAAGCATATGCCAACTAACTAGACAACTTAGATGAAATGGAAAAATTCCTAGGAACACATGAACAACCTACATTGACTTGAGAAGAAATAGAAGATTTCAACAAACCAATCACAGGTAAAGCGATTCAGTCATTCATAAAAAAATCTCCCTACAAATAAAACACCATGCCAGATGGTTTCACGGGGAAATTTTATCAAATACCCCAAAAAGAACCAACAACAATCCTGCTCAAACTCTTCCAAAAGAATTCAGGAAATAGGAACACTACTTAACTTATTTTATGAAGCTAACATCACTTTAATACCAAAACTGGGTAAAGATGCTACAAGACAGCAAAACTACAGGCCAATCTCCCTAATGGATATAAATGCAAACATTCTCAACAAAATACTAGCAAATCAAATCCCATGACACATTAAAAGAGCTATACACCATAACCAGGTGGGATTTATACCAGGAATGTAAGGGTGGTTCAACACAAGAAAGTCAATTGCTGTAATACAGCACATTAACAAATTGAAAGGGAAAAATCATGTAATTATATCAATTGATGCTGAAAAAGCATTCGACGAAATTCAGCATCCTTTTCTGATAGAAACAATTCAAAAGTTAAGAATCAAAAGAAATTTCCTCAATATGACAAAATGCATATATGAAAAACCCATAGCCAAATTCATACTCAATGCTGAGAGACAGAAAATTTTCTCCCTAAGACCGAGAATGAGACAAGAATGCCCTGTCACCATTATTATTCAACATTGTACTAAAAGTTTTAGCTAGAGCAATCAGGCAAGCAAAAGAAATAAAGTCATCCAAATCAGAAAGGAAGAAGTAAAACTTTCATTATTTGCCCATGACATTATACTATACTTGGAAAATACTGAGGAATCTATGACAAAGCTTCTTGAGCTAATAAACAAATTCAGAAAAGTGGTGGGATACAAGATTAATGTGCAAAAATCAGTAATGTTTCTATAAAAAAGCAATGACCTAAATGAGGAGACAGGGAAAAATTATGTTCAAAATAGGAACTAAAAGAATCAAGTATCCAGCAATAAACTTAAGCAGTGATGTAAAGGACACGTACATAGAAAACTACAAAACATTGCTAAAGAAGATTCAAATAGGAGGAAAGACATTCCGTGCTCATAAATAGTATGGTTAAATGTAGGTAAGATGTCAATTTTACCCAAATTGGTCCACAGGTTCAATACAATACCATCAAAATTCCAACAACATACTTTGAAGACTTGGAAAAGCTAGTTATCAAATTCATTTGGAAGGAAAAGGGACCCTGAATAGTGAAAAATATCCTAAAAAAGAAGAACGAAGTGGGAAGACTAACACTTCTTGATATTAAATCTTATTACAAAGCCATAGTGGTCAAAACAGCATGGTATTGGCACAAAGATAGAAGTATTGACCAATGGAATTGAATTGAGAGTGTAGCAATAGACCACCAATTTTATGGTCAATTGATCATCAACAAGGTCCCCAAAGCCACTTAACTGGGACAGAATAGTCTTTTCAATAAATGGGCATGGGAGAACTGGATATCAATTGCCAAAAGAATGAAAGAGGACCCTTACCTTATACTCTATTCAAAAATTAACTAAAAGTGGATCAAATACCTAAATATGAGAGCCAATTTCACACCCAGAGCACAAGTGTATTAGTTTGTTAAATGTTGCTAGAATGCAATATACTAGAAATGGGTTGTCTTTTATAAAGACAATCTATTAATTTACAAGTTTACAGTTCTAAGGCCATAAAAATGTCCAAACTAAGGCCTCCAGAGAAGGATATCTTGACTCAAGAAAAGCTGATGTGCCCAGAACACCTCTGCAGCTGGGAAGACACATGCCTGGCATCTTCTGGGGTCTTTGGCTTCTGGTTTCAAAGAGCTTCCCCGGGGGCATTTTCTTTCTGCATCTCCAAATGTCTGCGTCTCATATTGGCTCTCTCTGTTGTCTTTGTCAGCTGTGAAGCAATTGTTCCCCAAGCCTCTGCGTCTGAGGTTCTCCAAAATGTTTCCCTGTTTAAAGGACTCTAGTAAACTAATCAACACCCTCCTTGAATAGGTGGAGTCACATCTCCATCCAATCAAAGGCCACACCCATGATTGGGCATGTCCCATCTTTGTTGGGGTAATCTAATCAAAAGGTCACACCCACAGTTGCAAAAGTGAGTCTCCATAGAAATAATATAATCAAAGGTTAAATTGATTCTATTAAATATCGAATCTGGATTAAAGGACACAAGGTACCAAACAATTTCAAACCAGCAGAACAAGCAACCAAAGAGAAAATAGCTAAATGGGAACTCCTCAAAATCAAATGCTTCTTTGCCTCAAAGGACTTTGTCAAAAAGATGAAGAGTCGGGCAACTCAGTGGGAGAAAATATTTGGAAACCACATATCTGATAAGGGTTTGATATCCAGTATATACAAAGAAATCATACAACTGAACAACAAAAGAGCAAATTACCCAATTGTGAAATGGGCTAAAGATATGACTAGACATTTTTCTGAAGAGCAAATGCAGATGGCTAAAAAGCACATGAAGAGATGCTCATTTTCATTAGCTATAAGAGAAATGTAAATTAAGACTACAATGAGATACCTCACACCCATAAGAATGGCTGCTATTAAACAACAAATGTTGGAGAGGATGTGGAGAAATTGGAACACTTATGCACTGCAGGTGGGAACGTTTAATGGCACAGCTGCTATAGAAGAGTTTGGTGGTTCCTTAGGAAACTAAATATTGAGTTGCCCTACAACTCATCAATACCACAACTTGGTATAAACCCAGAGGAACTGAAAGCATCACACAGATATTTGCACACTGATGTTCACAGCAACATTATCCACAATTGCCAAAAGGTGGGGAAAATCCAAGTGCCCATCAACAGACAAGTGGATAAACAAAATGTGGTATAAACATATGATGAACATTATGCAGCTGTAGGACAAAACAAGGTCCTGAAATATATGAAATATGGATGAACCTTGAGGACATAATGTTGAGTGAAATAAGCCAGACACAGGAGGATAGATACTGGGAGATTTCTCTATTATGACCTTGGTATCGGTAAACTAAGAGGCTTATAATATAAAATATAGGGACCTAGACATACACAGAAACTAGAGATGGATGAATGGTTAGTTAGTGAGGTGGAACTTGAATGTAAGGGAATGGAAAGAACTGAAGGCAGTCCATTAGCGGGTTTGGAAGTAATATTGCCATATTGAAGGTGAACATGATTTAAACGGGTTGTTTAGAGCCATGTATCCCATCAATTGAGTCCAAAAATATAAATAAGTTCTTGCATGAACTACATCAAAGGTATGAATCTCATAACAAAGAGATATAGGGGGGAAATACTATTGCATGCTATGGCCTATATTTAACAGGAAGGCATCTATGGTACCACAGCAATATAAGGGATAAATAATTGGGGGGAGGACAAAAGTTAAGGGGAGGTTTGGATTTTCTATTTGGTGAGGGTGTGTTTATCAGTTATTTTTCTCTTTGGGGCAATGAAAATTGCCTAAAGTTGAGATTGCTGATGACTGTACAACCAAGTGAGAATAATGTGAGACATGGATTGTTGACTTTGAACAAGACACATGATGCCCAATGAATGGAGGTGGCTGAAGGATACATTGATTGAGAAGTAGAATGACGAATTATGGTGTACACATATGATGGAATATTGCTTGGCTACAGAAAGGAACAAAGTCGTGACACATGAAAAGAAGTAAGTGAGCCTTGCAGGCATTATGTGGTACACAATAAGCTGAAACAAAAGACTAAATATTGTATAGGCTTTTTTAGAAAATACTTATAGGAAAATTGGGGCCAATGTGCTGGTTTGAAAATATTATGTACCCAAGAAAAGCCATGTTTTAATCCTGATCCAATCTTATGGGAGCAGCCACTTCTGTTAATCCTGATTCTATACTGCAGGTTGGGAACTTTTGATTAGATTATCTCCATGGGGATGTGACTCTACCCATTCCAGGTGGAGTTTACTGGAATCCTTTAAAAGAGGAAACATATTAGAGAGGGTCAGAAATGACAGACCAACAGAACTTCAGAGCAGAGTTGATAAAGTTGCCAACACTTGGAGAACAGAGACATGGATGTTCAGAGATGTTTGGAGCCCAGCAAATGTTAAGCAAGCCAGAACCTGGAGAGAGCCAAGGGAAGCCAAGAGATGAAAGCCAGCCCCAGAGAAGCAAAGTGAGGAACCCCCACAGGAGCAGAAGCTGAAAGCAACAGAGTCCAGCAGATGCCAGCCACTTGACTAACCAGCTGACAAAGGTGTTCCTGATACATTGGCCTTCCTTGAATTAAACTATCTTTCCCTGGATGGCTTAGTTTGTGAACTTGTAACTTATCAAATTTTTAAAAGCTGTTCCAGTTCTGGTATATTGCATTCCAGCAGCTTGCAAACTAACACAGATTTCGGTACCAGAGAAATAGGGTGCTGTTGCGTTTGCAAATACTAAACATGTTTGAACAACTTTTTAAATGCATAAGGGGAAGATTCTGGGGGAGTTGTGAGAAGCTTGATTAAGGTGGCCTAGAATGCTTTGAAGAGACTATCGGTAGCAATGTGAACTGTAAAGATACCTCTGATAAGGCTTTAGACAGAAACGATGAATGTCATTGAAAACTGGAGGAAGGCATTCTTTAGAGATGGAAGGTAGAATTTGAGAGTAATAAACTTGGATATTTAGCAGAAGAAATTTCCAAACTAAATGTGGAAAATGGACTATGGCTGCTCCTTGAAGCTTATAGTAAAATGCAAGAGGAAAGAGATAAGTTGATAACTGAACTCTTACATACATAGAAAACAGAAATTGGTGTCTGGAAAATTCTTGGCTTCCAGAAAGTGAGACTGCAGTGAATAGGGACCAATGTGAGAATTTATCCAAGCATGGAAGTAGTCAGCAATTAAAGGACCAAATGAGAATTGGAGATGGAGTTATCCAGAAAGGATTTGTACAATGTCCTTTTGTCTGATGGACATGATCCCAATATTGCATAGGAAAACAACAAGAGTGTTTTTGATCTGTATAAATGGAACCACTGCTAGTTTGGACTAAAAGGGACAGAAAAGGGACAAAGTGAAGGAAAAATATCTTCAGAGGCAGAACCACGGCGGCTAAAGTAGGGAACCAGGAAACCTTGGGCCAGAAGAACAGACTGACCCATACATGTGGAAAGGGTGAGTTTGCCCCACAAGCAGAGGGTGGGCTTACTGCTTCATTGTTCAGGAAGAGTTATGCCACCTCAGACCTCGGAAGGTGGCATATAAACCAGGGATTGGGGGAAGCCTGGCTGCCACTCCATTTTTCTGGAGGGGATGAGTGTGTGACCCAGAGATGACAGAGATCCTGGGTGCTGCCCTGATGTAGGAGAGGGTGGAGCTGAGAAAAAAAGTGGTTCCCCCAACGAACCCCAGTGCTGCAACATACCCCAGCATTGGAGAGAGCAAGGCCACTGCATAGGGCCCTTAGAAAGGGTGGGGCTGCTGCTTTCTAAAGCCCCAATGTTAAGTGACTCCTAGAATTTGAAATCCAATGGAGTTTGCCCTGCAGGTTTTCAGAACTGTTTGTGTCCCATGACCCCTGTGTTCCTTCCAATTTCTCCCCAAGAAATGGGAACATCTATCCTATGACTGCTCCTCCTGTGTATTCTGGCGGCAGATAACTTGTTCTGAGTCTTACAGATCCAGAACAAGAGGAGAATTTTGTCTTAGAACAGAACATGGCTGTAGTTGACTTTGATGAGATTTTGTACAGTTGCAACTTTGTATTTTAGTTGTATTGTTACTGAAAAGTTTTAAGGCTTTGTGATTTTGTAATGGAGAGAAAGCGAATGTATTTTGTACACTGAAAAGACATGTCTTTTGGGGGATCCAGAGGGTGGAATGTACTGGTTTGAAAATATGTATGTACCCCAAAAAGCCAATTTTTAATCCTGATCCACTCTTGTGGGAGCAGCCATTTCTTTTCATCCTGATTCAATCCTGTAGGTTGGAAACTTTCCATTTGAGTATCTCCATGGAGATGTGACATGCCCAATTGTGGGGATTAAACTTTGATGAGAGGTAAATGTGATTCCATCCATTCCAGATGGGTCTTGATTAGGTTACTGGAATCCTTTAAAAGAGGAAACATTTCAGAGAGACATTCAGAAATAACAGAGCAAACAGAACTTCAGAGCAGAGCTGATACAGATGCCAACACTTGGAGAATAGAGATATGGAACATAAAAAAGTCAACATTGTGCTTAATTGTGAAACACTAGAAACACTTCCCAACTAAAACACCAATAGGGAAGTCAAGTTTATCATCACCAATAGTGGGATAACCTGACATCATGTGCCCCTAATGTGATGCAGTAAGTATACTCCCGGATGCTCAGCATATACCAGATTGAAAGTGAGACATTTTGTAGGGGGTGCGGTGATATGAGGCTGTTTCATACCTCAGAAAGGGCCATGTTCTTTTGATCCATTCCTGTGGGTGCAGACCTATTGTGGGTGGGACCTTTTGGTTAGGCTATTTCAATTTGAGATGCAACTCACCCCATTCAAGGTGGGTCTTAATCCTTCTACTAGAGTCCTTTATGAGAGGATAAGGACAGAAAAAGCCCAGAGAACTCAGAGAAGCCCCAGAAAGCTGAGAGACAAGACAGATGCCAGTAGCCTTTCTTCAGAGAAGGTATTGCCCTGTTGATGCCTCAATTTGGACATTTTCATTGCCTTAGAACTGTAAATTTGTAAGCTAATAAATCCCCATTGTAAAAGCCAAGCCATTTCTGATATGTTGCATTCTGGCAGCTTTAGCAAACTGAAACAGGAGGATTTTCACAATTTCATGTGTTTTATGTCCAATCCTCACAAATTTCTCATGGTAAAGGGCAAAGAAGGATCATCTCTTAGGTCTGGCAGGTGAAGGTGGAATATGCCCAGAGCATTCTATATAACACAGATGTAATCTTCTTCAGAAAATATCTCACCAGAGCCTTAATCCACCTGGAAGAATGTCATTTGGGATCACTGAAAGACTGAGATTTAATCATAAGATTATAAAACACTCTCCCCACACATACACCTTGTTACTACACCAGCCAGGTTGTAGTATAACTAGATAGCAGCTGAAAAGGCCACAAGATTAAGACTCTACCTACAGAGTAAATTTTAGGAAAGCACAAAGCCAACGTGGAAGAAAAAAGCAAGGACACTAAAAGAAGTCACTGGCACTTATACCTATGGTGAACAATAAACACAGCCCTACTCCTAGCCACAGCAACATAAGGGATCACACTAATGGCTTATTTACTTATTATGCCCACCTTTCAACTACGAACTGCAAGAAATACTAAGAGGCGAGAAACAAAACATTCTAAAGAGACAAAGAAAGCATCAGAATCAAATTTAGATATGATACTTATGCTGACATTATCAGCCAGGGAATTTTAAATAACCATAGAATTAATATGCTAAGGGCTTTAATGGTCAAAGAAGACAACATGCAAAAATAGATGGGTAGAGATACTGAGCTGTTTGTATATAACTGGTTTCCCAGAAACTTTGGGTATTTATGTGACACCTGAGACTCAGAGTTAGATCTCTGAAGCTATGAAAGTCGACAGTATCCCATACAAGAACTATTTAAAAAGTTGAAAAAGGGATCAGAACTCAACTAGAGATATGAAGGAAGATGATCTAGATAGGACTAGGGTAGAAAAGAATACATGATAAAGGATGATATCGCCCATATTTTAGAGCTTCAACTTCTGCGTGAGACCAAAAGGAAGGATGTTCCTTTGGTGCAAAATTTATATTTTGGGCAGCACATTACCTAATTTAACTTGTATGGTCAGTTTAGTTGAAGACCATAAGTACACAGAATCTTGAATAGGGCAGGAGATTTTGTTAGATTGTACAGGTTAGTGTGATGTTCCAATATATCCCAGAGTAATTTGGGCAGTGAATAAAGAAATATTTGCAAAGTCTCCTTGGGGAACTGGGGAGAAAGGAGGAAATATTCAACTTCTCCATTTGAAGAATTTCTGATATTCTCAGAAGCAGGGGGCACAACCAGATCAATAGGCTGAGCCCTTGATCTTGGGGATTGCCTTTCTGAAACCTATTCCTGCAAAGGATATGTTAAGCCTACTTAAAATTAGGGCTAAGAGTCAGGTCATGCCCCAGAAAACCTCTTATGTTGCTTAGATGTGGTTTCTCTCTCTAAGCCAACTTCACGGGTGAACCATTACCCTCCCCCCTATGTGGGACATGACACCATGAGGTGTAAACCTCCCTGGCAATGTGGGACAGAACCCCTGGGATGAGCCAGCACCCAGAATCAAGGGACTGAAAAAGCCTTCTTGACCAAAAGGGGGAAGAGAGAAATGAGGCAAAATAAAATTCCAGTGGCTGAGAAATTTCAAACAGAATTGAGAAGTTATCCTGAAGGTTATTCTTATGCATTATATAGATATCCTTTTTAGGTTTATGGGGTATTGGAGTGGCTGGAAGGAAGTACTTGAAACTGTTGAGCTGCATTCCAGTAGCCTTGATTCTTGAAGATGATTGTATAAAGATATTGCTGTTGCAATGTGACTGTGTGATTGTGAGAGCCTTGTGTCTGATGTTCCTTTTATCCAGGGTACGAAAATATGAGTAAAAATAAATATGGACACAAATAAATAAATAATATATGAGACTGGAGTAAAATTAATTGGGTAGACTGAAATTAAAATACTGGTGGTCAATGAGAGGGAGGGGTAAGAGATATGTGATATATGAATTTTTTCTTGTTTCTTTTTATTTCTTTTTCTGAAGCAATGCAAATATTCTAAAAAATGATCATGGTGATAAATACACAACTATGTGATGATATTGTGAGCCACTGATTGTAGACCATGTATGGACTGCATGTGTGTGAAGATTAGACAATAAAAAATTTTTTTAAAAGAATGGTTAAACAAAGTATAGTACTCTTGCTAAAAGCATGCCGTCATGCATAGTAAAATGAAAAGCTAGCCAACAGTTTTTAAATTAAATGCATGGGGGAGAAAAGATTATGCTGTCTATATTTGTAAATAAATGAACAGATGATCTCTGGAAGGGCAGACAGTAGCTGGTAACAGTGTCTCTGGGGAGAAGAACTAGGTGGTACAAGAAGTAGACAAATGGCTTGTTCTTTTGTGTATTTCCTATTTGCACCCTTTTGATATGTACCAAATACATATTTTCAAAGAATAAATGATATCACAAAAGGAAAAAATAAGAGGAACAGATGGCCAATGTAAGCAGAGAGATAGAAACCCTGAGAAAGCATCAAAAGAAATGCTAGCAATCAAAAACAAAGCCACACAAATGAAGAATGCCTTTGATAGGCTCATGGATGTGGAAGGAATCATTGAGCTTTAAGATAAGTCAAGAGAAACTTTCCAAAGGAAATGAAAATGGAAAAAGAATAGGGAGAAAAGAAATTGGGACAATTTCAAAACGTGTATTAATGCACAATAAGAAAGCAGAAAGCAGAAGAAAGAGATAATAAAGCAGAATAAATATCCGAAGGAATAATGGCCAAGAGAGGTATAGTTTCAGTCAACCAACATGGTAGTGCAGGACATGCCAGGGTGTCATTCACTCATAGAATCATTAAACAACTAGCAAAAACTGGCAAAGCCATCTTCCTCAAAACTCTAAAAAACAGGGGAGGCTTCCAGGGAAGATGGTACAGTAGAGTGATACCATTATTTCAATACTGGCTGGTGGAAGATGAAAAAATATATGCTCCCTCCTTTGGGCTTCAGGGAAAGGTCTGTTGAAGAGCGCCATCTGCTGGACACGCTAGAAAAACGCTGCATAGGGAAGGCAAGAATAAGAAAAGGCTTTCTGACATCTTTCCCACCCCCTCCCCAGGGCCCTTTGCAGTTGGTCTGAGCCCCTTCATGGGTTGCTGGCCCTATTTAGATCAAACACTGGTAATTCTAAAGATCAAGAATAAGTTGAAGGGCGGGCCACGGTGGCCCAGCAGGTAAGAATGCTTGCCTGCCAAGCCTGAGGACCCGGGTTCGGTTCCCGGTGCTTGCTCATGTAAAAAAAAAAAAAAAAAAGAATAAGTTGAAGCAAGTGTCAAAGAAGAGCCGTAACACAAAGCCAATCAACAATAAAACCCTAGGCAAAAGAGAGAAACTGAGCATTAGAATAAACACATCAAGATAAGCAGATGTCTAAACATTAGAAAACAATTACAAACCATATTAAGAAACAGGAAGACATGGCCCAGCCAGTGGGAGAATTTAAAAAGTCAGAAGAGATGCAGAATTTAGAACAACTAATCGAAGATGTTCAAACAAATCTCTCAAAACAATTCAAGTACATGAAGGAAAATATGGTCAAAGAGATAAAGGATATTAAGAAGATACTGGGTGAGCATAAACAAGAATTTGAAAGCATGCAATGAAAAATAACAGAATTTATAGGTATGAAAGTCATAATAGATGAGATTGAAAATGCAGTAGAGGCATACTACAGTAGATTTGAAAAGGCAAAAGACAAGATAAGTGAATTAGAAGACAGGATATCCAAAATTTTAAAGACAGAAGAATAAAAAGAGAAAAGAGTGAAACAAAGTGAGCAAGTTCTCAGGGGATTAAGTAAATGAAGTGTACCAGCATACATATGATGAGTGTCCCAGAAGGTGAAGAGAAATGAAAAAGGGCAGAAAGAATATTAGAGAAAATAATGGCTGAAAATTTCCCAACTCTTCTGAAAGACTTGAATATACATATCCAAGAAGCACAACATACTCCAAATAGAAAAAAAAAAAAACATAATAGGCCTACACCAAGACACATGCTAATCAGAATGTCAAATGCCAAAAGTGAAGAGAAAATTCTGAAAGCAGCAAGAGAAATACTCATAATAAACAAGGGATGCTTGATAAGGCTTGGTGCTGATTTCTCATGTGAAGTCACGGAGTCAAGAAGGCAGTGGTTGGGCAGGCCAAGGTGGCTCAGCAGGCAGAGTTCTTGCCTGCCATGCTGGAGATACGGTTCAATTCCCAGTGCCTGCCCATGCCAAAAAAAAAAAAAAAAAAAAAAAAAGGCAGAGGTATGATATATTTAAGGTATTGAAGTGAAAAACTGCAGTCAATAATGCTTTATCTGGCAAAACAGTCCTTCAAAACTGAGGGTGAAGTTGAACTAAGCAACTCTGCAAGACAAAAACATGCAGTTTTAAACATTCATGTAACACCAGTAAAGCACCACCTGTATGCCAGGAGTAATCTGTTCTGCATTCAAAAGTACTTACAGGGTTGCATGGGTGCTTCAGTGGTAGAATGCTCACCTTCCATGCAGGAGACCTGGGTTCAATTGCCCAACCATGCACCTAAAAATAAAAAGCACTTACAATAAATGCACCCTGGAAGGCTTGAAAACCAGCTTCCAAAAAACAGTGGCAATTTGGGGAAAAAATGAGGGTGAGTTTAAAATACTCACAGATAAACAGAAACTGACAGAGTTCATCAACAAGAGATCTTCCCTACAAGAAACACTAAAAGGAGTTCTGGAGACTGAAGATAAAAGACAAGAGATAAAGGCCTGGAAGACAGTGTAGAAATGAAGATTATCAATAGGGATAACTAAAAGGGTAAAAAGCGAGACAAAAATAAGATATGACATATAAAATCCAAGGGATAAAATTGTTGCAGAAAGTACTGCCTTTACAGTAATAACACTGAATATAAAGAGATTGAAGTCACCAATCAAAAGACACCCATTGGGGGCGGGCCGCGGTGGCTCAGCGGGCAAGAGTGCTTGCCTGCTATGCTGGAGGACCTCGGTTCGATTCCAGGCCCCAGCCCATGTAAAAAAACAAACAAACAAACAAACAAAATATAATAAAACAAGAAAATGTTTAAAGATGTTTCCCTTTCTTCCTCCCTTCCTTCCTTCTATCCTTCCTTCTCTGTCTTTCCTTCCCTTCCTCCCTTTCTTTAAAAAAAAAAAAAAAAAAGACACCCATTGGCAGAATGGATTAAAAATATGATCCATTTATATGCTGTCTACAAAGAAACTTACCCAGACCCAAGGACACAAAAAGATTGAAATTCAAAGGCTGGAAAATGATATTCCATGAAAACTCCAAGCAAAAAAGAGCTGGTGTAGCTATACTAATACCAGACAAAATTGACTTTAAATACAATAAAAAGACAAACAGCCAAATTAAGGAATGGGCAAAAGATTTGAATAGACACAGCTCCAAAGAGGATACAAAAATGGCTAAAAAGCATATGAAAATATTCTCAAAATCACTATCTGATAGTGAAAGGAAAATCAAAACCACAATTATATATAGTTTCACATCCTCTAGAATGGCTACAATTTAAAAGACAGAAAATTACAAGTGTCGGAGACGATGTGGATAAATAGGAACAGTCATTCATTGCTGGTGGGAACGTAGAATGGTGCAGTTGCTGCGGAAGACCGTTTGGCGGTTCCTCAGAAAGCTAAATATAGAATTACCATAAGACCTGGCAATTCTGCTACTATGTGCATACCCAGAAGAATTGAAAGCAGGGATTCAAACAGGTATTTGCAGACCCAATTTTCATAGCAGCATTATTTATAATTGTCATAAGATTGAAGCAACTCAAGTGTTCATCAATGGATTAATGGATAAACAAAATGTGGTATATACATAAACCTATAAGAAGGAATGAAATCCTGATCTATATGGAAACATGGGTAAACCTTGAAAACATTGTGCTGAGTGAAATAAGCCAGACACAAAAGCACAAATATTAATTAAATAATTAATTCAATCAATTAATTAATCAATTAGTTAATAACACTGATATGAACTAATTATAATAAGCAAACTCATAGACTTAGAATCTAGAATACAGGTTACCAGGGTACAGGTTGGGGTACAGGATGGGGAGTGGATGTTTCATTTGTACAGAATTTCCATTTAGGTTGATCATAAAGGATTGTCAATGGATGTTGGTGAATATAGCATGTTATTGTGAGTGTAATTAACAGTGCTGAACTACGTGTGTCAATGTACTTGAAAGGGGATATTTGAGGTCATGTGTGTTACTAGAATGAAAGTTAGAAGGTAAAACATGCGACTTAATAACACAGTGAACCACCTTATGGATGTTGGACTGGGGTTAATAACACAATTATAAGAATGTTCTTTCATGAAAATGTATGTCACTAATACAACCTGTTAATAAGAGGGTGGCATATGGGGAAAATATACCTAAGGTAAACTATGGACTATAGTTAATAGTATGATATTAATATTCTTTCATCAACTGTAAAAACTGCACCACACTTATGTAAAGGGTCAATAATAAGGGGTATATGGAAACATTATATTTTTACATGAATTTTCTGTAAACTTATAACTTTTGTAAGTAAAAAAAATTTTTTTTTAATAGATATCACCTTGTTAGTCAAGATGTAATGCAGAGGCTGGAGGGAACTGCCTGAAAATGTAGAGCTGTGTTCCAGTAGCCATGTTTCTTGAAGATGATTGTATAATGACATAGCTTTCACAATGTGACTGTGTGATGGTGAAAACCTTGTGTCTGATGCTCCTTTTATCTCCCTTATGGACAGATGAGTAAAACATATGGATTAAAAACAAATAAAAATTGGGGGAATAAATGTTAAAATAAATTTAAATGCTAGTGATCAATGAAAGGGAGGGGTAAGGGGTATGGTATGTATGAACTTTTTTCTGTTTTCTTTTTATTTCTTTTTCTGAATTGATGCAAATGTTCTAAGAAATGATCATGATGATGAATATGCAAAAAAATACAAATACACTCACAGCAAAAGCAAAGTTTGCCTTGGGCTTTCTAAGATTGTGCTACCTTAGCGTATGGATAAAAAGACCATCCGTTCTTCTAAGATTGTGCTACCCCAAGGTAAGGATAAAAAGACTGCGCATTCTTTCACCTCGAAAATGAAAAGCTTTTCAATAGAAAGCAAATGATGCAAAAAAAAAAATTTGAAAATAAAAAGTGCTATCATCAATTTCAACAAATGTTCCACACCAATGTAAGCTGTTAATATTTGGGTGGTATATGGTAATCCAGTGCTTTTTTTTTATATGCTGTATGGTGGGGGCCACATTTCATTCTTTCTCCATGTGAGTATCCTGTTATTGCATCACCATTTGTTGAATTTTTGTTCGCTTTTTTGGGAGGGAAATACATGGGCTGGGAATTGAATCTGGGTCTCCCACATGGCAGGCACAAATTCTACCACTGAATTACCCTTGCACCGCCTAATCCAGCATTTTATGCATGATTGCTCTTTAAATCCACAAGTTCTCTAATAAAGGAAAAAATATAAATCATAACTGATTAAAGACCTAAATATAAGAACCAGTACTATAAAACTCCTGAAAAAAAATACAGAAAGCATCTTCAGGATCTTGTGGTAGGCAATGGTTTCTTAGACTTTACACCCAAAGCACAAACAAAAGAAAAAATAGGTAAATGGGATCTTATCAAAATTTAAAACGTTTTCATGTCAAATGATGTTGTCATGAAAGTGAAATGATAACCTACTCAATGGAAGAAAATGTTGAGAACCACATATTCAATAAGGATTTGGTAACCAGAGTATATAAATAATTCTACAACTCATCAATAAAAAGAAAACCCAATTTAAAAATGGGCAAAATTCTTGAAGAGACATGTCTCCAAGAAGGATGTACAAATGGCTACAAAACACATGAAAAGATGCTTAACATCATTAGCATTTAGGGAAATGTGAATCAAGCCATAACGAGATTATTTCACACCCAATGGAATGGCTATGATAAAAAAAACAGACAGTTAAAAATGTTGAAGAGGATGTGGAGAAATAAGAACACTCTTTCACTGCTGGTGGCAGCAATGGTGCCAGTTTGGCAGTTCCTCAGAAAGCCAAGTGTGGGATTACCATGTGACTCTGCAATCCCTCTGCTGGGCATATACCCAAAAAGATTTAAAGCAGGGACTTGAACGGATATTTGCCCATCAGTGTTCATAGCAGTATTATTCACAATTGCCAAAAGATGAAAGCAACCCAGTGTCCATCAACTGATGAATGGTAAATAAAATATGGTATATACATACAATGTAATATTATTCAGCATTGAAAAGGAATGAAGTTTTGATTCATGCAACAACATGGATGAGCCTTAAAGACATCAGATTGAGGGAAATAAGCCAGACATGAAAGGACAAATATTGTATGATCTCACTGATATGAAATAATTGTAATAGGTAAACTCATAGAGTCAGAATCTAGAATAGAGCTTACCAGGGGTGGGGTTTGGGAGAGGATGGGGAGTCACTGTTTAAACTGTATAGAATTTCTATTGGGGTTCATTGTAAAGTTTTGGTAATGGATGGTGATGATGATGATAGCACTACATTGTGACTAAAATTAACAACACTAAATTATGTATGTGAATGTGGTCAAAAGGGACAATTTTAGGCCTGTTGTATACATAGCCATACTTATGCTCCTAGGCCTTAGGCTTCAGATTCTTCTCGACCAAACTAGGCCTCAGTTAACTTCCTCTTTTAGAAACGGCCCCAGCTTTTAGCTATCTGCCCAGCAACCTATGACAAATATATCACCCCACACGCTAGCTACCTCTTCATAGGATAGCATAGTAACTGCATATATCACCTCATACCATCCTGCTTCTCATACCTGATAGGACAAAAGCTAACCACACATTATAATATGGCATAACTCATTAACATACCTGCTTAACTCATTATCACGCTAATATAACCATACGTATAAACCCCGCACCCCAATCAGAAACAAACACATATCCTACCCTACCAATCACTATCAGACACCATCCCTTCTCCCAGTTATTTCCACCCTCTCCTTACCGCTATATAAACCCTTGTATTTCCTCAAATAAACGTCCTGGTGCGCAGACTTGCTATCTCCTCCTGGTCCCGTGGTCGTCATTTCTCTCGTCGGCTGCGCGCGCTCCAAAACCAGCTCGAGCCCCTCGAAGGCGACTGATCACCGCCTTCCCCGTTCGCTGGCGCGGAGACCCCTCAAGACCGGGACTTAGCAAACCCCGGCCTCCCCAGGCGGGCGGAGCGCGAGGAACCTCGGCTGCCGACCCCGCAACGGCCATATATGCTACTAGAATAAAAATTATAAGAGAAAATAAATGACTCTGTAACTCAATGAACATTACTGTAAATGATGAACTGTAGTTAATGGTAAAATTACAAAAATTTTCTTTCATGATTTATAACAAATGTACTTCATTAACACACAGTGTTAATAATAGAGTGGTTTATGGGCTGTCCGTGTTTTATTTATTTTATGCACGATATTTCTGTAAAACTACAACTCCTTTAGTAAAAATTATCAATAAAAATGTTAAGTAATTAAGTATTGACACATGGGTGAACCATGAAACCATTATGCTAAATGAAAGAAACTAGACACAAAAAAGCCATATATTTTTAAAAGGCATATATTATATGATTCCCTTATTATAAAATATTCAGAATAGGCAAATGCATAGATACACAAAATAGATTAGTGACTGCCAGTGGCTTGGGGGAGGGAGGACTGCTTATGGGGTTTGCTTTTGGATTGATGAAAATATTCTAGAAACATATAGTCATGATGGATGCACACCAGTTTGAATATTCTAAATGTCACTAATAGTTAATTTTAATATGTACATTTCATCACAATAAAAAATTAAGTTGATGAAAATAGTAAAGGGATGTAGAAAAACATACCATGGAACACTAATGAAAAGATGAACTAGCTCTATTAATTTCAAACACAGCAGTTTATGGGACTAGAAGATTTTTTAGGGGTAAAGGGGGCATTTTAAAATGACAAAAGGGCCTAGAGTGTATAACGATAGTGACTAAATGTACAAATTTAAAAATGTTTTGCATGAGGAAGAACAAAGGAATGTCAACAATGAAGGGTGCTGAAAATAGATGGCAATTAATATTTTAAAACTTTAACTTATGTGCGAGACTAAATCAAAAATATTTATTTAGTACAAAATTTATAATTTGACTAGTACATTTCCTAATATTACTTATGTGGACAGCTTAACTGAACACCATAAGTATATGGAACCTTAAGTAGGGCATAAGATTTTGTAGGTTTGTCCAGAGTGATGCCTCGATAAATCCCAGAAGGATTTGAACAGTGAATAAAAAAGTATTTGCAAAGTCCCCGTGGGGGAATGGTGAGAAAGGGGGAAAATTCAACTTCCCCAAATGGAGAATTCTTGATATCATCACAAGCAGTGGGGACAACCAAAGCAATAGGCTGAGCCCCCAATCTTGGGGTTTGTTCATATGATGCTTAACCCCACAAAGGTTAGACTAAGCTTACTTAAAATTAGGTCTAAAAGTGTCCTCCAAGAGAACCTCTTTTGTTGCTCAGATGTGGCCTCTATCACACAGCCAACACAACAAGCAACCTCACTGCCCTCCCCCCTCTCTATGTGGGACATGATTCCCAGGGGTGTGGACCTTCCTGGCAACCTGGGACAGAAATCCTAGAATCAGCTGGGACTCAGCAGCAGGGGATTGAGAAAACCTTCTCAACCAAAAGGGAGAAGAGAGAAATGAGACAAAATAAAGTGTCAATGGCTGAAAGATTCCAAACAGAGTCGAGAGGCTATCCTGGAGGTTATTCTTACACATTAAATAGATATCACCTTTTTAGTTAAGGCATAACAGAGAGGCTGGAGGGAACCACCTGAAAATGTAGAGTTGTGTTCCAGTAGCCATGTTTCTTGAAGATGATTGTATAATGATATAACTTTTGCAATGTGACTGTGTAATTGTGAAAACCTTGTGTCTGATGCTTCTTTTATCTACCTTATGGACAGATGAGTAAAACATATGGATTAAAAATAAATGAAAATGGGAGTAATAAATGTTAAAATAAATTTAAATGCTAGTGATCAATGAAAGGGAGGGGTAAGGGGTATGGTATGTATGATTTTTTTTCTGTTTTCTTTTTATGTCTTTTTCTGAATTGATGATGCAAATGTTCTAAGAAATGATCATGATGATGAATATATAACTATGTGATGAAAAAAAGAGTGTTCATATTGTTTGTTGATTGGTTTTACTAATAAAACTTTAAAAAAAAAAGACAAAGGGGTCAATTCTCCAAGAAGATATAACAATCCTTAACATATACGCACCTAACAACAGAGCACAAAAATATTTGAGGCCCAAACTGATAAAATTGAAAGGAGAAAGAAACAAATCCACTTTTAGAGTTAGAGACTTCAACAACCCTTTTTCAATAACTAATACATCAAGCAAGCAGAAAATCAGCAAGGCTATACATGACTTGAATAGCACTATCAATCAACAGGATCTAACTGACATTTAAAGAATGATTCACCCAATAACAGCTGAATACATATTCTTCTCAAGATTACATGGAACATTGACCAAGATAGACTACTTTCTGGACTATAAAACAAACCTTAACAAAATTCCATGTTCTCAGACTACAATGGCATTAAACTTGAAATCCATATCAGAAACATAGGTGGAAAATCTCCCAAATATTTGGAACTTAAACAACACACTTCTAAACAACATGTGTCAAAGGAGATGTCTCAAGATATTTTTTTAAATATTCTGAAATACATGAAAATGAAAATACGTCTCATAAAAATTTGTGGAATGCAGCAAAAGTTGTGTTTAAAAGGAAACTTATAGCATTGAATGTATATATTAGAAAAGAAGAAAGATCTAAATTCAATCACCTAGGCTTCCACCTAGAAGAAAGAGCAATTTAAACCTAAAGCAAGCAGAAATAAAAGAAATAAAGAAAATTAGAGCAGAAATAAGTGAAATTGAAGACAGTACCAAAAAAAATCAGTGAAACCCAAAGCTGGTTCTTTGCAAAAATCAATAAAGTTGATAAATCTCTGACCAGACTAGTAAAGACAAAAGGTGGGAAGACATGAATTATTAATATCAGAAATGAAACATCACTATGGATCTATGGACTTTGAAGAATACTAAAAATTAATATGAACAATCCTATGCCCACAAATTTGATAACTTAGATGAAATTGACCAATTCCTTTGTTTTAGTTTGCTAAAGCTGCTGGAATGTAATATGCCAGTTATGGACTGGAGTTTTGGGAGATTTAGTTAGTTACAAATTTAAGGCTCCTCAGAGGAAAGGCAGCTGGTTTTCCTCTGGCTTTCTCTATCACATGGGAGGGTGGAAGGCACATGGCGATGACTGCTGGCCCTCCCTCCTTCCTTCTGGGTTCAACAGTTTTCCCAAGAGAGATTCTTTTATGCATCCCCAAATGCCTGGGTCTTTGTCAGCTCTGAGCTCCGAGCTGAGTTTTGCTGAACTGGGCTGAGCTCCTTCCCTCTCTTCTGACACTTCCTTTTAAGCCTCCAGTGGATCAAATCAAAACATCACTCATTGTGGAAGGCACTCCCCTCAGCCAACCGCAGTTGTAATCAGCCATAGGCGAATTTTACTATACTGATGATTTAAGTCCACAGCAACAGAACAGCTGGGCACCATCACCTGGCCAAGTTGACACCTGAATCTAACTACCTTATCCCTGAAAGGAACAAACTACCAAAACTCACAAAGAGTTTTTATTATTTCTAATAAAAAATCTGAATATGTATATATATCTATTAAAGAAGTTAAATCAATAATTAGTAACATTCCAAAAAAGAAAGCATTGGACCCAGAGGGTTTCACTGGTGAATTCTACCAAACATTTAAGAAAGAAATCATACTAGTTCTGCACCATATCTTCCAGAAAATAGAAGCAAAGGGAACCCTTCCTAACTCATTCTAATACCAAACTCGGAAAAGGAAATTGCAAGAAAGGAAAACCATAGAGCATTTTTTCTCATGAACATAGATGTAAAAATCCTCAAAAAAAGTTTGCAAAATGAATATGACTATATTTAAAAATATGATACACACGATATAATTTGAAGACTATGTGTAAAGACTGTAAAGCCAAAATAATCAAGATGATGTGGTATTGAGAAACCAATAGATGTATAGATCAGTGGAACAGAGTGGAGCCCAGAAATAGAACCACACGTACAGTCAATTTATTTTTTACAAATAAGTGAAAGCAAGGGTGACATCATCAACATGGTGATGTAAACAGCCACTGAAAGTCTCTCCTCAGAGATTTAGTGTTAAAAAAGAACAATTCTGAATAATTCCAAAATCTGGAGGAGTATATGGACTGGAAAGGGACCCTACAGATCCCAAATTGAAGAAGAAGAAGAATGTTAGGTATGAAATTTCTGTCTTGGACTGGCTGGGTCTCTCCCCTACTCCTGACTTGGTCTCACAGCATGGGATGGACAGAGGAGACGGTGGCAAGTACCTCTCCCAATGGGGACAAAGAATACTTATTCTCTCACAGCAGTGGGACAGATCCTCACCTTTTGGAGACCAGGGGAACAGGGGAGAGCATTTCAAGGCCCAGATTAGTGAGAGACAAAGAGTCTGAGAAAATGTGGGCAGAAGCTTTGTATTCAGCTCTGGGTCCTAAAGTCCTCCTACCCACTCCTGTGAGAGACCTGATCCCTGCCTAGAGGAAGGGTAAAACTGGGACAGACAGAGGTGTACTCTGCCACAAACAAAGTCAGCAACACAGACCATATTGGGCCAGATTCTGGCTGGCAAAGAGAGGCAATAGGAAACCTGCATTTTTTTTTTTTTTAGGTGCATGGTCTGGAAATTGAACCCAGTTCTCCCACATGGAAGGCAAAATTTCTACCACTGAATCTCCCGTGTACCCTGGAAACCTGCAGCTTTATTCATACCTGGAGAGATACAACCAGTGCTCTGAGGGTGATTAAGTTATAAAACAGTGCCATATGCTGGCCAGAATGGAAAGTGCAAGAGAATTGAAGGGATTTTACAGAGACTACCCAGAAAATTATTTGAAGCTGACTGGAGCAGGTCTAGACTCCCTGCACAGGAACCCACCTCAGTTTTAGCTGAGAAACACATGCAGCCCAACTGTTAAAGCAGTGCCCTAAAACAAACCCAGGTCTTAAAGGACAGGGAAAAACAGAACACCACTGGGAGACAGCAGACTTGTTTTACCCACAAACAGTCATTGATGTGCTGCCCAGTGCTATGCACATCCTGAGGTAAGCCACAATAGATGCCTGGTTTGGGGGGAGACTGAAGGCAGAACAAATCTGATAACTAGCTGGTGGGAGAGACAAACAGATAGAGAACAAACCCAACCAGCAGGAAAACTGTAGGCAAAGGAGTTAAAATGACCTCTAGAATAAACTAAACAAGAAAATAAGATGTCCCAACAACCACAGAAAATCATGACTCATACCAGGAAGACTGAAGATATGGCCCAACCAAAAGGTGGGCCTCAACTGAGATACAGGAATTGAGACAACTAATTAATGATAGTAAATAAGATCTTCTAAATCAATTCAATGAGTTGAAGGGAAATATTGAAAAGGACATGAAGGATATAAAGAAGACGCAGATGTCCATACAGAAGAACTTGAAAGCTTGACAAAACAAATGGCAGAACTTATGGGAATGAAAGGCACAATAGAAGAGATGAAAAAACAAAATAGAGACATAAAACAGCAGATTCAAAGAGGCAGAAGAAAGGATTGGTGAACTAGAGAACAGGAAATCTGGAAGTTCTACATACAAAAGAGTAGACAGGAAAAAATGGAAAAAATTGAAGAGTCTCAGGGAACTGAATGACAACATGAAGCACATGAATATGCGTTTTATGGGTATTCCAGAATGAGAAGAGAAGGGAAAGAGGGCAGAAAAAATAATGCAGGAAATAATCAATGAAAATTTCCCAATTGTTATGAAAGACATACAACTACAGGTCCAAGAAATACAGTTACCCCAAACAGAATAGATCCAAATAGACATATGCAAAGATACTTACTAATCAAATTTTTAAATGTTAAAGACAGAGAGAATTCTGAAAGCAGCAAGAGAAAAGCAATCCATCACATGCAAGGAGAGCTCAATAAGACTAAGTGCAGATCACTCAGAAGAAACCATGGGGATGAGAAGGCAGGGGGATGATAACTTTCAGATGCTGAAAGAGAAAAACTGCCAACTAAGTATTCTATGTCCAGAAAAACTATTCTTCAAAAATGAGGGGAGGATGGTGGAGTGGTCTGCAGTGAGTTCACTCCTGTTTGATAGAAAACAGGGAGAAAATGCCCAGGACTGCACGCCCCACGGTGTGAGTAGGCTAGAAGGATCTTTAGTCAATTTTGCAGGGGAAGATCAGAGGAGAGCAAGTGAGTCGAGTGACCCGGAACCCCACTGGGCGGGCTGCAGTGCACCAGGGAGGTGAGATAGGAGGGAAGTGACCCTCCTCGCCTATAGCCTGCACAGCTGCCAGCTGGAGAAACCTCCCCTTGAGGTTGCGGTGGGCAGTGCCCACAGGGAGCCCAGAAGCCGGCGATCATCCACCGTGGGGCGGACATCAGGGTAGGGGGAGTGATCACCGGGTCAGGTGCGGGAAAAGCCAGCTGCATTTGTGGTGTCTGGCAGGCCCGCCAGCGCTGTGGTCAGCTGATCATCTGATCCCCCACGCTCTAGTCAAGTCCACAATCCCCCGGCAGAGACCTGCTAGCGGCTGCCGACTGAGCAGGACCCTGATGAGCAAGACCCCTGATGAGCACGCCAACCTCCAGTCGCTCAGGTCAGGAGGGGTGGGGTTGAGGGAGGAGGAGACTCAAGCATGCCATCTGCTGGCCAGACGCCATAAGTACAGGTCAACTGCCCCAGACAGAGGGGAGAGCTTGAGGAAGGAGGAGCCTCATGGTCGCCACCTGCTGGGGACCAGGTGTAGATGCAGGCAAGTTAGCTCCCTAACTGTCTAGGTCTTTATTTTTAGTTATTTATTTTATTTTATTTTTATTTTCTTCTCAATATTCTTTTTTTACCTCCCCCTTTAAAAAGTATTCTTTCTATACATTTTCATTAGTAATATAATTGTCCTTTTCATTTTTAAAATTTTTATAGATATTTTATGTTATTATATTTTTACTCATTTTCTATTTTCTTTTTCACATATTATTTTTATAATACCATTGCCTTTATTTTCATTATTACTATTATTATTTTTCGCTTAAATTTTCTTTCCCTCTGGTAGGCACCAGCCTGACTTCACTCCCAGTATATCCTGGGGGTGTTTCCTTTTGATTCTGGTGCCCACTATTCTTGAGGTGTGTTTTGTTGTGGCTCTTGTTTTTGTGTTCCATATTTTTATTATATTATTATTTTACTTTATTATTATTATCTCTTTTTTCTTCTTCTTTTCTCTTTCTTTCTTTGTGTGTGT
The DNA here is from genome assembly GCF_023851605.1 of Tamandua tetradactyla. Taxonomy (NCBI): domain Eukaryota; kingdom Metazoa; phylum Chordata; class Mammalia; order Pilosa; family Myrmecophagidae; genus Tamandua; species Tamandua tetradactyla. Next base: position 23,668,461 of record NC_135353.1, on the reverse strand, counting down.
GTGTGTGTGTGTGTGTGTGTGTGTGTGTGTGTGTGTGCATAGGCTAGGAGCTGAGCCTGAGTCTCCTATATGGTGGGCAGCCGTTATGCCACTGAAGTACCTGTGCACACTGGCCTTGCTTATAATAGACACTTAAGTTGGATTGTATCCCCTACATGAGATCTAGATCTTGATTTGGCAGAGAATAACCAACAAACAGAGTGCAAAAGGAAACATCCAGCAAAAACTAAGTAAATACAAACTTTAGAAGAGTAAAGGAAACCAACTTGCAAAATAACCATATCAAGATAATCAAATGCTCTGAGCACAACAGAAAACCACAAAGTACATGAAGATCCAAGTAGAAATCGCCCAGCCAAATGAGCAAATCAAAACTCCAGAGGTAGGGAGGGACAGAGAATATGGAACAACTACTCAAGGATATTTATCAAGAAATAAAGAATATATGAAAGACACTAAAAAAGCATAAAGAAGAATACAGGAGGTTAAATAGAAAAATGGCAGATCTCACAGAAATGAAAGATACAGCAGACCAAATAGAAAATACACTGTAAGCACGCGATAGCAGATTTGAAGAACCAGAAAGAAGAATAAGTGATCTAGAAGATGGAAAAATAGAACTAGAGAGCAGAAAATAAAAATGGCAAAAAGTTGTAAAAAAAAATGCAACTGGATCTTAGGGAAATGGTGAACAATGAGAGGTGCACAAATATAAGAATTATTGGTGTCCCAGAAGGAGAAGAGATGAGTAAAGGGTTGGGAAAGTTAGTTGAATATATAATCGGAGAAAACTTCCCAACTCTTATAAAAGACACAAATACGCACATCAAAGAGTCACAGTGAACTCCAAATAGAATAAATCTGAACAGACCCACTCCAAGAAACATACTAATCAGACTGTCAGTTGTTGAAGAGAAACAGAAAGTCCCAAGAGCAGCATGAGAAAAAGCAATCTACTACATACAAGGGAAAACACATAAAACTGATTTCAGACTACTCAACAGGTACCAAGGATGCAAGAAAGCAGTGGTATGATATTTTTAAGATCCTGAGTAAGAAAGGTTTTCAACCAAGAATTCTTTATCCAGCCAAGTTATCCTTCAAAATTGAGGGAGAGATTTAAATCTTCAAAGACAAAGAAAAATTGAAAGGACTAGTCAGCAAGAGACCAGCCCTACAGGAAATACTAAAGGGGGCCCTGTCTGCCAATAAAAAAGATAGGAGAGTGAGGGCTGGAGGAAGGAACAGAACTGAAGAATATGAGTAAAGGTAATTTAAAAGAAAAGAGAGAGAGAGTGGGAAAATAATATACACATCTGACAAATAAAAACTAAAGGACAAGATGGTAGAATCAAGAACTGCTCTTACAGTAATAATTACTTTGAATGTTAATGGACTAAACTCACCAATTAAAAGATAGAGGCTGACAGAATGGATCAAAAGACATAATCCATCTATATGCTGTTTACAAGAGCTGCATCTTAGACTCAAGGACACAGATTGAAAGTGAAAGAATGGAAAAAGATCTTCTATGCATACTGTAACCAAAAGAAAGCAGGAGTAGTTATACTAATAGCAGACAAAATAGACTTTAAATGTAAACATGTCATAAGAGACAAAGAAGGACACTATATATTAATAAAAGGGACAATTCAGAGGAAGAAATAACCATAAAATGTATGCTCCCAGTCAAGGAGCTCCAAAGTACATAAGGCACATATTGGAAAAACCAAAGGGAGCTATAGAGATATCATATCTTTGCTATGATGTCATTTTTCATTGCTTCTGTAATTGGTATTGGCTTAGCAGCATCTGGAGATATATATTTTGTAAAAGTATTCACTGCATCTTGTTCTATACTTTTCATTAGCTTTCCTGATAATTCCTTTAGTTGAGAAGAAGGACTACTACTGGCTACTAGAAGTCTGGAGGATTCTTGGTTTTCCACGGAAACTTGAGGAGTTCCTACTCTGGCCATTTCAATATGGAAAGGATGGGCACTGTCACATTCCTGAAGTGATAATCATTGATGCTGCAAGTCTGGATCCAGAATCTTTATATCAATAGACATATGCAGGGAAGATGATATTTGGAAGAGTCAGTGACTGGGGGCAATTCATCCGGGAATCTGAGCCTGAACCTCATGTGAAGAAATCAAAAGGATCCATGTTCTCACAAGCTATGAAGAAATGGGTGCAAGGAAATACTGATGAGGCCCAAGAAGAGTAGCTTGGAAGATGCCTAAGATGATAGTCAGTGACGTTATGCAGCAAGCACAGTATGATCAGCCATTAGAAAAATCTACAAAGCTGTGACTCAAAATCTGAAATAAAGGATTTCTACTTTTGAGAAATAAGAGAACTTTTTTCCTCTGGTTGGATTCTTCAACAATCCAACAGCACCAATGAAAACAAAGCACTGTATTTCTTTTCACTGATCTATCACTGTTGTTTCCAAGAAAGAGTAGACAACCCAAGACTTCCAGCCTAACACCAAGTAATGTTAGATATATTTGATGCACATGATGTTCACTCAAAGAAAGTCATTAAGAGACTAAATGGCACTGTTTACATTTCTAGAAGATTGTTAGTTTTCCAATGGCAATAACCGATTCACAAGAGTGTTTTGGCCCAGTAGGCTAGATCAGGGCCAAATGTTGTGGGAGACAGGTAAGCACAGAGCTGATATCTGATGCACATTCCTTTAGAGCATCGTAAATCAGGTACCACAGGTGTTTTGCTTTATCATTCTAAAACAAAAAGGTGAGCCAGGTGGCTCAGAGGAGCTGTGTGGTGCTGGCACTGTGTCTATCTTCAGTGGAAGAGGATGAGGGTGTACTGTGCAGTCTTCCTTCACAGAGGCAGTAATTTAGGAGGAAGCTGACAGGTCATGGGAGAATACTCAGTGTCACTGTCCTTCCCTTTGGTGGCAGCATACAATTTTCACATTTTGTTTGCTCCTGAGATGCTGTCTCCATAAAGTCAGGCTCTCCCAGGTTAGCCCTCTGCTAACGACAGTGTGACTCAAGTTGACGTGGAGAGTTGATCTTTCTACTCTGGTGTTCTGGGCTCTGGTTACTTAAGTTTCAGAATACATGTGGAAAGAGAGAAATAACAGCAAACACTCCAGTTTTCCCCTGTGGTACCTTGAACTAGTTGTTTATTCCCAGACTGAACTATTTTTTACAAAGAAGGCAGAGAGGATGGGTAGAAATGCACTCAACTTATTTGACTACATCCCCCTTTTTTCGCAGTGAGCTGGGAAGTTTGCAGTTGGTGGCCTTTTTTCTTTCTGTCTTTAGGACAGTAAGAAACTCACTCACTGCCCTTCTGCTTAGTTGGCTTCTGCATCTAGGCCACAGAACCACTGAGCAGGGCTGCCCTCGGCAAGTACAGTCCACCAGTTCTTCAGGGCTGAGGCTTCCTTGCCACAGGCATCTGTTTGAGGAGAAAGTTCTCTTGGGTGTTATTGCTTTTGCTCAGACTTTGCAATATATATATATATATATATATATATATATATATAATTAATCACTTCTGTCCTTTCAAAACTCTTAAGTGAATAGGAAATTTATTCCATTGCTGCATTTGATTGTATAGAAGCACAGTTTCATCAACAGAAGAAGCAAAAAGGCTCTGTATGTTTTTGGTACTATGTACCACCTCTATTATTCTTCTAAAGCTGAAGTACTCCTGTACTTATATAATATTCTATTTAATTATGTTTAATTTTAAAAGATATATAGGGCAGGCCATGATAGCTCAGCAGGTAGAGCTCTTGCCTGCCATGCCAGAGACCCAGGTTCAATTCTCAGTGCCAGCCCATGCAAAAAACAAAAAAGAAGAAGAAGAAAACTTATATATACATGAATTATATTTTTTTAAAAATGAAGGGGACCTGCCATATGGGAGACCCAGATTCAATTTCCAGTCTATGCACTTCCCAAAAAAAAAAACAAAAACAAATAAACAAACAAAATTCAACAAAAGGTGCTGCAATAACAGGATGCTTACGTGGGAAAATAATGAAATGTGACCCCACCATACAGCATACCAAGAAAAAGGGGTGTTTAGAATATATACAGACAAACTGACACTGAGCCAATTCATGAAAAAGAGACCTGCTGTACAAGAAATACTAAAAGGAGCACTACAGGCAAATAGATAAAGACAGGAGAGAGAGAAGTTTGTGAAAGAGTAGAGAAATGAAGATTAGCAAGAAGGGTAGATAATAGGGTTAAAAGAGAGAAAAATTAAGATAAACAGATAAAATCTAAAAGGAAAAATGTTTGAAGAAAGTACTGCCTTTATGGTAATAACATTAACTATTAATGGATTAAACTCCCCAATCAAAAGACATAGATTGGCAGAATATATATAAAAGCAGGATCCATCTATACGCTGTCTACAAGAGACTCACTTAAAACCCAAGGACAAAACAGTTTGTAAGTGAGAGGATGGAAAAAGATATTCCCTGCAAACAAAAACCAGAAAAGGGTGGGGTAGCTATAATAATACCAGACAAATTAGACTTCAAGTGCAAAACAATTAAAAGAGACAAAAAAGATACTGTGTGTTAATAAAAGGGACAATTCATCAGGAAGACATACAATCATAAATATCTATCCACCATGCCAGAGTGCCGCAAAATACATGAGGCAAACACTGATGACACTGAAGGGAGAAATAGATACTTCTACAATAGTAATTGAAGATTTCAATATACCATTCTCATCAAAGGATAGAATATCTAGACAGATGATCAATAATGAAACAGAGATCACGAATAATACAATAAATTAATTGGGCTTAACATATTTACAAAACACTGCACCCAACAACAGCAGGATACACATTCTTCTCAAGTGCTCATGGATCCTTCTCCACAATGACCACATGTTGGGGCACAAAGCAGGTCTCAGTAAATTTAAGAATATTGAAATTATAGAAAGCACTTTCTCAGATCCTAATGGAGTTAAGTTGTAAATCAATAATAGGCAGAAGACAGGAAAATTCACAAAGTATGGAGAGTAAACAGCATACACTTAAACAACCAGTGGGTCAAGGAAGAAATTACAAGAGAAATCAGTAAATATCTCAAAGCAAATGAAAATGAGAACACAACATATTAAAACTTATGGGATGCAGTAAAGACAGGGCTGAAAGGAAAATTTATTGCCCTTTAATGCCTATATTAAAAAAAAAGGAAGAGAAAAACTGAGGAATTAACTGCTCACCTGGACCTAGATAAAAAAACAGCAAAATTAACCCCAAAGCAAACAGAAGGAAGAAATAACAAAGATTAGAGTAGAAATAAATGAAATTGAGAACATGAAAACAATAGAGAGAATCAATGAAACCAGAAATTGGTTCTTTCAGGAAGTCAATAAAATAGATGGACCATTAGCTAGGTTGACAAAGAAACCAAGAGAGACGATGCAAATAAATAAAATCAGAAATGTGAGAGGGGTCATAATTATTGACCTCACAGAAAAAAAGGGAGATAACGAGAGGATACTGTGAACAACTATATGCTAACAAACTAGACAACTTAGATGAAACTCTAAACTTCCTAGAAAAGTATGAACAACCACCATGACAGGAGAAGAAATAGAAGATGTCAACAAACCAATCATAAATAAAGAGATTGAATTGATCATCAACAAACTCCCAAAGTTATTACCTTGCACTCTGCCAGGTTGTTATATCACAGCACCAGTGGCCCTCAGGGTAGGTCTGCTCAGGTTCACTGTACCTGAGGTCTATGAGCTGCCATCATGTCAATCTTCACCTCCACCAACCAGATAGGTTTAACCAAGGTGGCCGGGGTTCACATGAAGCACACCAGGAAGTGCTTCAAAAATTGCTTGCTACAAAAACAAGGTCATCAACTGGCAGACTGGAATGGAAAAAGGCCTTGAAGTTCTGCAGACCCACTCGGTGTTTGTAAACATTTCTAGAGAACAGGTTGCAAAGAAGGAAGATCTTGTCAGTGCATTTGGAACAGATGACCAAACTGAAATCTGTAAGCAGATTTGGACTAAAAGAGAGGTTCAAGTATCAGATAAAGAATGGCACCTGCAGATGAAACAGATGTTTGGAGACATTGCAGATAAATGTGTGAATCCTGAAACAAAGAGACATACACTGTTATTTTTATCAAGAGAACCATGAAGAACATCTCCTATGCAGTCAAAACCAATAAAAGTACAAAACAGCAGGCTTTGGAAGTGATAAAACATTAAAAGAGAAATTGAAAATAGAAGATGGTCACATGAGACTTCAGTTCATTTTACCAGTGAACGGATGGAAGAAGCTGAAAGAAAAGCTTAAGCTTTGATCAAGGTTATAGAAAGTGAAGACTGCAGTCAACAGTTAGAAATTATATTCTGATTGACCCAGGATGCTGCAGAGAAATCGATGAGCTAATTAAAAAGGAAAAAAATAAAAGGCAAAGGTTCATTGGACAACTCAATTTGAAAGAGGTTGTTCTAATTTGCTAACTGCCAGAATGCAGCACACCAGAGATGGATTGGCTTTTCATAAAAGGGGGTTTATTTCATTAGTTCTTCAGAGGAAAGGCAGCTAACTTTCAACTGAGGTTCTTTCTCATGTGGGAAGGCACAGGATGGTCTCTGCTGGCCTTCTCTCCAGGCCTCTGGGTTCCAAAAACTTTCCCCAGGGTGATTCTTTCTGCATCTCCAAAGGCCTGGGCTGAGCTGTGAGTGCTGAGATGAGGAATGCTGAGCTGCTTGGGCTGTGCTACGTTGCGCTCTCTCATTTAAGCGCCAGCCAATTAAGTCAAACATCATTCATTGCAGCAGTCACGCCTCCTAGCCAACTGCAGATATAATCAGCAACAGATAAGGTTCATGTACCATTGGCTCATGTCCACAGCAACAGAACTAGGTGCCTTCACCTGGCCAAGTTGATAACCGAATCTAACTACCACAGATGTGGAAGAAAGAGATGTGAAATTTGAATGACATTCATCAGTGTCTTCAGCTATAAAACACAAAAGAGTTTTAGTTTTCCATGGTACTGTTCCCTTTCTGTGGCATGCCAAATGATTGTTTGGGATAGGAATCAGAGGTAGCTACCTCAATATGATAAAGGGAATACATGAAAAACGAATAGCCAGCATCGTACTCAATGGAGAGAGACTGAACGCTTTCCCCCTAAGATCAGGTAGAAGGCAAGGATGACCACTATCACCACCATTATTCAACATTGTGCTAGAAGTTCTAGCTAAAGCAATCAGGCAGGACAAAGAAATAAAAGGCATCCAAGTTGGAAAGGAAGAAGTAAAATACTCATTATTTGCAGATGATATGGTCCTATACTTGGAAGATCTTGAGAGATCCACAGCAAAGTCACTTGAGCTAATCAACAAATTCAGCATGTAGGGATGGAAAAGACTTGGTCAAGTGATTTTTGACAAGGCACCCAAATCCTCTGAACTGGAACAAAATAGTCTTTTCAATAATTGGGCATGGAAGAACTGGATATCAATAGCCAAAAGAATGAAAGAGGACCCCTATCTTACACCCTATACAAAAGTTAACTCAAAGTGGATCAAACACCTAAATATGAGAACTAGCACCATAAAGCTTCTAGAAGAAAATGTAGGGAAATATCTTCAAGACCTGGTAGTAGGAAGTAGCTTCTTAAACTTTACAACCAAAGCCCAAGCAGCAAAAGAAAAAATAGATAAATGGGATGTCCTCAGAATCAAATGCTTCTACACCTCAAAAGACTTTGTCGAAAAGGTGAAGAGGCAGCCACCTCAAAGGGAGAAAATATTTGGAAATCACATACCAGAGAAAGTTTGATTTCCTGTATATACAAAGAAATCATGCAACTCAACAACAAAAGAACAAACAACCCAATTATAATATGGACTAAAGATATGAATAGGCATTTTTCTGAAGAGCAAATACAGATGGCTCAAAAGCACATGAAGAGATGCTCATTTTCACTGGCTATAAGGGAAATGCAGATCAAGACTACAATGAGATACCACCTCACACCTATAAGAATAGCTGCTATTAAACAAACAGGAAACTATAAATGCTGGAGAGGATGTGGAGAAACTGGGACACTTATGCACTGCTGGTGGGACTGTATAATGGTGCAGCCACTATGGAAGACTGTTGGGTGGTTCCTAGGAAACTAAATATCACGCTGCCCTATGACCCAGCAATAGCACTGCTTGGTATATACCCAGAAGAGCTGAAAGCAATGACACAAACAGACATTTGCGCACCAATGTTCATAGCAGCATTATTCAGGATTGCCAAAAGATGGAAACAAACCAAATGTCCATCAACAGATGAGTGGGTCAACAAAATGTGGTATATACATACGATGGAATATTATGCAGCAGTAAGACAAATGATGTCCCGAAGCACATGACAAGATGGATAAGCCTTAAGGACATAATGCTGAATGAAATTAGCTAGACACAAAATGATAGATACTTTATGATTTCACTTTTATGACAAGCACAAAGATATAATCAGAGGCTTATAATACAGAATATAGGGGACTTAAAGATACGTAGAAACTAGAGATGAGTGAACCATTAGCTAATGAGGTTGAACTCCAATGTAAGGAAATAGATAGGAGTAAAGGTGATTCTGTAGCAGGTCTAGAAGTAATATTACCATACTGAAGATGGACAAGATTGAAAAGGGTTGTATAGACCTACGTGTCCCATTGACTCACACTAGAAATATGAATGAGTTCTCATAAGAATTACTTCAAAGATATGATTCTTGTACAAAGAGTGTTTACATCCAGGGTACAGGGGGAAAACTGCTATTGCATGCTATGAGCTATGTTCAAAAGGAAACCATCAGCACTACCACAGCAACAGCAGACATAAATAATGGGGGGAGGGACAAGAGCTAAGAGGAGGTTTAGATTTCCTGTTTGGTGAAGGTGTGTTTATTGGTTTTCTGCCTCTTGTGAACAATGAAATTGTCTAAAATTGAGAATGTTGACGGACTGTGGACTTTGGCCCTATACATGATGCCTGATGAATGCTGGTGGCTGAAGGATGCACTGCCGGAGAAGTTGATTGGTGAACGATGATGTATAGTTATGAACGAAGGTTGTGCTGCTACAAAAAGGAACGAAGTCGTGAGGCATGCAACGACGTGAATGAACATGTGGGACATTTGATGAGACAAAATAAGCCAGAAACAAAAGAACAAGAATGGTATGGTCACCTTTAGAAAATGCTTATAAGAAAACAGGGGCCTAGATTGTAAGCTTTTAGAGCAGACACATTAAGTCCGAAGTAGTGATTAAGATTTCTGGGTTTTGAGAAGCTGGTTTATATATATAACCTGACATTTAGAGATAAGAACGAAGCCAAACACTTTGGGGTTAAAGTAATTCAGAACATAGAGGTAAGGAAGACAGTGTCTGTATTTTAGAACCACTCATACTCTGAAACAAGTGGAAGAAAGCTTTATTTGATCTGGAACTGAAATGTTCTCTAGTGCATAAGCTAATTCACCCTATCTATATACCTCATGTGAACAACCGAAGCATAGGGAGGACAGAATAAGAAAGAGGTCCTTTAATCCTGTATAGATTACTGTAATGCCTGGATGCATTCTAGAGTATATTAAGTAGATAATCAAAAAGTATTGGCAAAGTCCCCTGAGAGAGTGGAGAAAGACTATGGAACTATTAAACCTTACCATCAGGGAATCCCCTGATACTGTGTCAAACTTTAGGGACACCCAAATCAATAGGCCATGCCCTCGATCATGAGGCTTACTCTTGCAAAGCTTATGTAGGTAGAGGAGAAGCTTAGCCTACCTACAGGCATGCCTAAGAGTTACTTCTGGAGGATCTCTGTTGTTGCTCAGATGTGGCCTCAGTCTCTCTAAGCCCAACTCTCCAAGTGAGATCATTGCCCTCACCCCTACATGGGACAAGACATCCAGGGATGAACGTCTCCCTGGTGACGTGGGAGATGACTCCTAGGGGATGAATCCAGATCTGGCACCATGGGATCAACAACTACATCCTAAACAAATGGGGGGGGAAGAGTGTAATTAATAAATTATCAGTGGCAGAGAGAGTTCAAATGGAGTCGAGAGGTTACTCTGGAGGTTACTCCTATGCAAGCTTCAAGTAGACCTTGTACCTATCATAACCTGCCAATCCCCAACCAGAACCACTCCAGCCAATCCTAAAAAACAGCTAGGGCAATATATAAGATTCCACAAGGGTTTCAGGCACTAGAGTAACTTTTCAGAAGCCTACAACCTCCAGATGGGTCCCTGGTCCAGATAAGTACTGAAACCTAGCCCAGCCTCTCTAGAACATCAGATAGTTCCATCTCCCTATCCCATATTAGTGGCAGACTCTTCCAATATCAAAAATTTAGAATTGCCATAGCCCAACAACCCTAAATAAAAGTATGGAAATATGTTATTTTTCACCAAAAAGAAGGACAAATAGTCAATTATGATGATAAAAAATATATAAGCCCTCTAACCTCCTGTATTCTGGAGCAACTAAAATGAAAAATATGGGAGGATGGTATGATAGTCCATGACAAACCCTGGGATCTGTCCTGTAACTACTTGTTGAAGAGTGCTTTGAAAACTATTGCTTTTTTTTATTTCTTTGCTTTGTATATATGTTATACTATGCAATAAAAAGTTAAAAATTAAAAATTAAAAAGAATGCATAATGTTTTGTTTCTGCTTAATGAAACTTGTTAAGTTTCAAATGTTAAGGCTTAGTTTGAATAAAGACTTTTTGATTGTCTGAAAAATAGACATACGATGACTGTCCAGGACTTAAATAATTTTCATTGAACATGCTACCATAACTTAGATTATTCTTGGCAAAAAATAAAGTCATTTATTCTAAATCTTAAAATCATAATATATATTAAAATAGATAAAATTATATATACTCAATAAAACCAGTCATTTCTGTTCTGAAAAAAACTCCCAAAAAAGAAAAGTCCAAGACCAGATGGCTTCACATGTGAATTCCAGCAAACATTCAGAATTGCTCAAACTCTTTAAGAAAATTGAAGAGGAGGCAAAGCTACTTAAATCATTCTATGAAGCCAACATCATCCTAATATCAAAGCCAGGAGAAGATGCTACGAGAAAAGAAAATTTCAGACCTGTCTGTTTAATGAATATAGCTGCTGTGCCAGTTTGAAAATATTATGTACCCCCAGAAAGCTGCATTTTAATCCTGACCCATCCTGTGGAAGCAGCGATTTCTTTTACTCCTAATCCAATATTGTAGGCAGCAACTTTTGATTATATTACCTCCTCGGAGATGTGACACACCCAATTGTGGAGAGACCTTTGATTAGATGGACATATAACTCCACCCATTCCAGGTGGGTCTTGATTAGTTTACTGGAATCCTTTAAAAGAGGAAACATTTTGGAGAGAGAGTCAGAAGTGACAGAAGCCTCGGAGTCAACAGAGGGAAAGCAGAGATGCTTGGAGAACAGTTGCTTCAGAGAACAGAGACACAGATGTTTTGAGATGTTTGGAGCCCAGCAGACATTACCATGAAATGTTAAGCAAGCCAGAACCTGGAGAGAGCCAAGGAAATCCAAGAGATGAAAGCCAGACCCAGAGAAGCAAAGTGAGAAATCTCAGCAGGAACAGAGGATGAAAGCAACAGGTCCCAAGAGCAAGAGACCAGCAGATGCCAGCCATGCAGCTTTCAAGCTGACGTGGGTGTTCCAGATGCAATGGTGTTTTTATTTGTTCTTTTTTTTGTTTTGTTTTGTTTTGAGTGAAGGTAACCTCTTGTTCGTGCCTTAATTTGGACATTTTTTTATAAGCTTAGAAATGTAAACTTGTAACTTAAATTCTCCTTTTTAAAAGCTCTTCCAGTTCTGGTATATCATATTCTGGCAGCTTTCAAACTAACAGAGATGCAAAAATCCTCAAGAAAATACTTGCAAATTGAATCCAGCAGCAAATTAAAAGATTTACACACCGTGACCAAGTGGGTTCTGTCCCAGGTATGCAAGGGTGGTGCAACACAAGAAAACAAATTAATGTAATACACCATATCAATAAGTTAATGAGGAAAAACTATGTAATCATCTTGATTGATACAGAAAAGGCATTTGACAAAATTCAGCATCCTTTCTCTTTTTTTTAAAATTATTTTGTCATTTTTTAACCAATGGCCACCAAAATTATGAAATGAACACATTTACTTTTGTGGGGGGGACTTTCTCCATTCATATTTATAATTATTTTCTTGTGCTTTGCAGAATATTTAAAACATACAGAGATGGAGCAGGCCACGGTGGCTTAGCAGGAAAGAATGCTTGCCTGCCATGCCAGAGGACCCAGGTTCGATTCCTGGTGCCTGCCCATGTAAAAAAAATAAATAAATAAAAATAATTAAAAAACATACAGAAATGTATAAAGAAAACAAAAGTCACCTATAATCCTACTATCTAAAGATAAAGACTTCTATCATTTTGGTATCATCCTACCAGGCTTCTTTTTCTATGTATATGTGTGGCAAGATATACATAGAATATACTTGTTATCATAAATACTCTTTTGAAATCTGCTTTTATTATTTAATATATTTGAACATCTTCCATAGCACCAATTATTTTTCTAAAACATTTCTACATAATATTTCATTGTATGAGTGTTCCATAATTTATTTATAAATTTAGATTCAAGTTTTTCACTACTAGAAACTTAATATGATTTTATTTGTCCATAAATCTTTGTTTTCTGGTTTTATATAGAATAAGAAAATAAGATCGTTTCCTTAAAATCAGTTGCTGGGAATGGGAGATTACTGGGCAAGAGGAAATTATTTAGGCTCTTGAAGCATATGGGCAGATTGCTATTCAGAAAGTTTATGCCAATTTATACTCCCACCACCAGCATACTTTCTTAATGAAAATACTTCAAGGGATAATAGTGAGGGAAATTTCCTCAACAAGATAAAGGGTATATATAAAAATCCACAACTAACATCACACTCAATGTTGAAAGACTGAAAGATTTTCTCTAAGATTAGGAACAAGGCAAGGATGCCTTCTGTCTCTATTGTTATTCGGTATTGTGCTGGAAGTTCCAGCTAGACCAATTAGGGAAGAAAAAGAAACAAAAGGCATCCAAATTGGAAAGGAAGAAGCAAAGCTTTTACTGTTTCAGATGATATGACTCTGTATGTACAAAATCCTGAACAAAACTACAGTAAGCTACTAGAGATAATAAACAAGTACAGCAAAGTCACAGTATTCAAGATCAGTGCTCAAAAATCATTAGTTTCTATATACCAGCAGTGAGCAATCTGAGGAGGAAATCAAGAAAAAATTTCCATTTAAAATAGCAACCAAGCAATTCAAATATCTAAGGATAAATTTAACTAAAGACATAAAAGACCTATACACAGAAAACTACAAAACTTTACTAAAAGAAACAAAGGAAGACAAAAAAAAAAAAAGGAAAGACATAACGTTTTTATGGATTGGAAGACTAAATGTAGTTAAGATGTCAATTCTGCCCAAATTGATTTATGGATTCAATGCAATACCAATTTAAATCACAACAACATCCTTTATGGAAATAAAAAAACAAAGAGTCAAATTTATTTGGCAGAACAGTGTGACCCTAATAGCTAAAAATATCTTAAGACAAATGAAGTGGGAGGACATGCACTACCTGACTTTAAAACATATTACAAAGCTACTGTGCTTAAAAGATCATGGTACTGGCATAAAGATATGTGTACTGAGAAGTAGAATCAAATTGAATGATCAGATGTGGACCCTCACATCTATTCCCAGTGGATATTTGATAAGGCAGTCAAACCAACACAACTGAGGAAGAGGTACCTCTTCAACAAATGGTACTTGGAGACCTGAATATCCATATCCAAAAGAATTAAAGAGGGCTACTATCTCATACCTTATAAAAAATTAATTCAGAATGTATCAAAGAACTAAACATTAGAGCTAAGACCATAAAACATTTAGAAGAAAATGGAGGGAAATACCTTAAGGATCTGTGATAGGCAGCAGTTTTCTAGACCTTAAACCCAAAGCATGAGTAATAAAAAAGAAATAGATAAATGAGATCTCTTCAAAATTGAACATTTTTGTGCATCAAAGGCCTTGGTCAGGAAAGTAAAAAGGCAACCTATGCAATGGGAGACAAGATTTGGAAACCATGTATCAGATAAGGGTTTAAAATCCAGAATACATAAAGAGATTCTACAACTCAACAACAAAAAGACAAACAACCCAATTAAAGAATGGGCAAAAGGCATGGACAGACACTTCCAAAACAGAAATACAAATGGCTCAAAAACATGTGAAAAGATACTCAACGTCACTGGCTATCAGGAAAATGAAAATCACAAATACAATGAGATAACATGTCACATCTACTAGAATGGCCATTATAAAGGAAAACAGAAAATGACAAGTGCTGGAGAGGATGTGGACAAAGAGGCATACTTATTCACTGTTGGTGGGAGTGTAGAATGGTGCAACCACTCTGGAATGCTGTTTGGTGGTTCCTCAGGGAGCTAAGTTTAGAATTGCTATGTGATAAGCAATTCCATTACTAGGTATATAATCAGAGGAACTGAAGGCAAGGACACAAATGGATGTTTGTCCACACCAATGTTTATAGTGACATTATTCATAGTTGCCAGGGGATGGAAAAAGCCCAAATGTCCATCAACAGACAAGAGGCTAAACAAATTGTGGTATATATGTATATATATACACACACACACACACACACACACACTGTGGAATATTATGCACCTATAAGACAGAATAAAGTCATAAAACATATAACAATGTGGCTGAACCTTGAGGACATTGTGCTGAGTGAAATTAAATAAAATGACAAGTACTATATGGTCTCACTAATATGAATTAACATTAATGAGTGAACTTTGAGAATTAAAGTTGATAGCACAGGTTATCGGATAGAAAGAGGGTAGAGATGGGGCATTTGATGATGAAGGAGTACAGAATGTTCAACATAACTGATTGTAAAAACCCAGAAATGGATAGCACAATAATACCTGAGGGTAGCACAGCACTGTAAATACAATGAACAAAGCTGAGTGTGCACATGGTTGAGGGAGGAGGAGTGAGGAATGGACAACACCAGAAGGAAAGATAGCAGTTAAAGGCTGTAACAGTAGTTTTGAGACGGAAGTGCAGAGCTCTCAGGAGTGCACAGGCAGGGAGATGGGGATAAGGAAGTAAGCCTCATCCACACCACCCCCAACTCATGACCCACTATTCACCCCATGCACCTGAACCCCATACCTGCCCACTCCACTGTGCTCCAAGCACTCCTGCCCAGAACACACCCCACACTCATGTTTGCCCCAGGCCAACCCACCTCTCCTGCACAAGTGTACAGTCTTTTTCCACCCCTCCCAAGGCCCTTAACCTGCCTCCAGCCCCACAAACCCCACCTTCCCCTCCCTACCTCCTGTAGACAGCCACCTGAGTATCTGGGCTGTGGGTGTTCACCTTCATACCCAGCACTGCTGTGACCTGCACCATGCCCTGCATCCTGTTCCATATCCATCCCACAGATACAAATCTCTAGACTACTGGAGGAAACCAACATCCAAAGTAACCCTATCAAGATATTTACATGCCTCAAAAGCAGTACAAAATCACTAAGCATTTCAACATTCAGATAGATATAGCCCAGCCTAATGACCAAATTAAAACACAGAGGAGACAAAGATATTGGAACAACTAATGGAAGATGTTCAAATAACTACTAAATAAAATCAATGGGATGGTTAATAAAATAAAGGAGATCAAGAAGACACTAGAAGAGCATAAAGAGGACTTTGAAAGAATAAATATAAAAATAGTAGATAACACAGAGATTAAAGATACTGCAGACTAAATAAAAATATACTAGAGACACATAACAGCAGAATTGAAGAGGCAGAACAAAAAATGAATGAACTAGAGGACAGGACAACTGATTTCAAACACACAAAAGAGCACAGAGCAAAAAAGAGGGAAAAAAATGAATTGGATCTCAGGGAAATGATGGACAAAACAAAGCACACAAATGTGAGAATCACTGGTGTCCCAGAAGGAGAAGAGAAGAATAAAGAGCTAGGAGGATTAGTTGAGGATATAATGAGGGAATACTTCCCAATTCTTATAAAGGACATAAATATGCAAGTCAAAGAAGCTCAACAAACTCCAAATAGAATAAATCCAAGTAGACCTTCCCCAAGACACATACTAATCAGTCTCAAATGTTGAAGAGAAGCAGGAAATCCTGAAAGTGGCCAGAGAAAAACCATCTACTATATACAAGGGAAACCACATAAGACTGAGTTCAGATTACTCAACTAGCACCCTGGAGGTGAGAAGGCAATGGGATGATAGATCCTGAAAGAGAAAGAGGGAGAAATAAGAATTTTCACAGACAAACAAATGCTGAAAGAATTTATCAACAAGAGATAATCCCCACAAAAAATTCTAAAGGGAGCTCTGCCAGCTGAAAAAAAAAAAAAAACAGTAGAGGAAGGTCTGGAGGAGGACACAGAATTGAAAAGTACCACTAACGGTAATTTAAATAATACAAAGAGAAAGAGGGAAAAGAATATATAGATATGACAAATAAAACCGAAAGGATGAGATAGTGGATTCAAGAAACACATTTTCAGTAATAACTTTGAATGTTAACAGACTAAACTTAAAAATTAAAAGATACAGATTGGCAAAATGGATTAAGAAACATAATCCAGCTATATGCTTCCTACAAGAGACTCATCTTAGACACAAGGATACAAATAGATTGAAAGTAAAGAATAGAAAAAGATGTTCCATGCAAGCTGTAACCAAAAGAAAACAATAGTAGCTATACTAATATCAGACAAAATATACTTCAAATGTAAAGATATCATAAGAGACAAACAAGGACACTATATATTAATAAAAGGGACAATTCATCAAGAAGAAATAATAATCCTAAATGTTTATACTCCCAATCAAAGAGCTCCAAAGTACATGAGATACATTCTGGCAAAACTGAGGGGAGAGATTGATATTTCAACAATAATATAAAGAGACATCAACACACCACTTTCCTCTACAGATAGAACAACCAGACAGAGGATTAGCAAGGAAATAGAGAACTTAAACAATTTGATAAATGAATTAGACCCAACAGACATATATAGGTCGTTATACCCCAAAACACCAGGATATACATTCTTCTCTGATGTTCATGGAACATTTTCGAGGATAGATTATATGCTGGGCCACAAAACAGGTCTTCATAAATTTAAAAACATTAAAATTATTCAAAGCATTTTCTCTGATCACAATGGAATGAAGCTGGAAGTCAATAATCACCAACGAAAGAGAACTTTCACAAATATATGGAGATTAAATAACACTCTTAAACAACCAGTGGATCAAAGAAGAAATTGCTAGAGAAATCAGTAACTATCTGGAGAAGAATGAAAATGAGAATACAATTTATCAGAACTTATGGGATGTGGCAAAGGCTGTGCTGAGAGGGAAATTAATTGCCCTAAATGCTTACATTCAAAAAAAGAAAGAGCAAAAATTGAGGACCTTACAGCACACCTGGAGGAACTTGAGAAAGAACAGCAAACTAACCCCAAAGCAAATAGAAGAAGAGAGATAAAAAAGATTAAAACATTAGAGTTAGATGAGTGGGAGAACAAAAGAACAATAGAAAGAATCAATAAAACCAAAGGCTGGCTCTTTGAGAAAATAAATAAAATTGATGGGCCACTATCAAGGCTGACAAAGAAAAAAAGAGTAAGGATGCCAATAAACAAAACCAGAAATGAGAAGAGGGTCATTACTACAGGCCCTGAAGAAATTTTTTAAAAATCATAAGAAAATACTATGAACACTATATTCCAACAAGCTAGACAACTTAGATGAAATTGACAAATTCCTGGAAACAAATGAACAAGCTACACTGACTCAAGAAGATTTAGAAGATCTCAACAAACCAATCACAAGTAAAGAGACTCAATCAGTCATCAAAAATCTTCTTACAAAGAAAAGATCAGGGCCAGATTGCTACACAGGGGAATTTTTTCAAACATTCCAAAAAGAACTAACAACAATCTTCCTCAAACTTTTCCAAAAAATTGAGTAAAAAAGAACACTACATAACTCATTTTATGATGCTAACATCACTTTAATACCAAAACCAGGTAAAGATGCTATAAGAAAGGAAAATTACTGGCCAATCTAATGAACATAGATGCAAAAACTCTCAAGAAAATACTAACAAATCAAATCCAACAACACATTAAAAGAATTATACACCACGACCAAGTGGGATTTATACCAGGAATGCAAGGACAGTTTAATACAAGAAAATCAATTAATATAACATAGATACTAACAAATCGAAAGGGAAAAATAACATGAACATCTCGACTGATGCTGAAAAAGCATTCGATAAAATTCAACACCCTTTTCTGACAAAAACATTTCAAAGGTAGGAATCAAAGTTAACTTCTTCAATATGATAAAGGACATATATGACAAACCTATAGCCAGCATCATACTGAATGAGGAGAGACTGAAAGCTTTCACCCTAAGATCAGAAACAAGATAAAGATGCCCTCTGTCACCACAATTATTCAACATTGTACTAGAAGGTCTAGCTAGAACAATCAGGCAGGAAAAAACAAATAAAAGGCACCCAAATTGGAAAGGAAGAAGTAAAACTTTCATTATTTGCAGATGACATGATGCTATACTTGGAAAATCCTGACACATCTACAACGAAGTTACTTGACCTAATAAACAAATTCAACAAAGTGGTGGGATATAAAATTAATGTGCAAAATCAGTAATGTTTCTATACACAAGTAATGACATGAGGAGTCAATTAATGAAAAAATTCCATTAAAAATAGCAACTAACAGAATCAAGTATATAAGAATGAATTTAACCAAGGATGTAAAGGACTTATACACAGTAAATGGCATAACATTGCTGAAAGAAATGAAAGAACATCTGAATAGGTGGAAAGACATTCCCTGCTCATGGATAGGAAGGTTAAATATGGTTAAGACGTCAGTTCTATCCAAATTGATCTACAGATTCAATGCAGTACCAATCAAAATTTCAAAACCTACGTGAAGACCTGGGAAAGCTAGTTAGCAAATTCATCTGCAAGGGAAAGAGACCCTGAATAGCTAAAAGCATCCTAAAAAAGAACGAAGTGAGAGGATTAACACTTCCTGATTTTAAAAGGTATTATAAAGCCACAGTGGTCAAAACAGAATGGGACTGGCACAAAGATAGAAGTATTGACCAATAGAACCAAATCGAGAGTGCAAAAATAGACCACCAAATCCATGGATTTTTGACAAAACTTCCAAATCTACTGAACTGGGACAAAACAGTCTTTTCAATAAATGGCTATGGGAGAACTGGATATCAATAGCCAAAAGAATGAAGGAGGACCCTAACCTTACACCCTATACAAAAAATTAACTTAAAGAGGATCAAACACCTAAGTATAAGAACCAGTTCAATAAAGCTCCTACATGAGAATGTACAGAGACATCTTCAAGACCTAATAATAGGAGGTAGTTTCGTACCCAAAGCACAAGCAACAAAATAAAAAAATAGAAAAATAGGAACTCCTCAAAATCAAATGCTTTTGTGCGTCAAAAGATTATCTCAAAAAAGTGAAGAGGCAGCCAACTCAAAGGGAGAAAATATTTGGAAATCACACATCAGATAAAGGTTTGAAATCCTGTATACATAAAGAAATCAGACAACTCAACAACAAAAGAACAAACAACCCAATTATAAAATGTGTTAAAGATATGAATAGGCATTTTTTTGAAGAGCAAACACACATAGTTCAAGAGGTACATGAAGAGATGCTCATTCTCAT
Organism: Tamandua tetradactyla; assembly: GCF_023851605.1. Taxonomy (NCBI): domain Eukaryota; kingdom Metazoa; phylum Chordata; class Mammalia; order Pilosa; family Myrmecophagidae; genus Tamandua; species Tamandua tetradactyla. Next base: position 23,648,510 of record NC_135353.1, on the reverse strand, counting down.
TAGCTATAAGGGAAATACAGATAAAGACTACAATGAGATACCACCTCACACCTCTGAGAATGGCTGCTATTAAACAAACAGGAAACTACAAATGTTGGAGAGGATGTGGAGAAATAGGGACACATATACACTGCTGTGGGAATGTTTAATGCTACAGCCATATGGCAGACAGTTTAGGCAGTTCCTTAGGAAACTAAATATTGAGTTGCTGTATGACCCAGCCATACCATGACTCACTATATATCCAGAAGAACTGAAAGCAGTGACACAAACAGACATTTGCATACTGATGTTCACAGCATCATTATTCATAATCGCCAAAAGATGGAAACAATCCAAGTGCCCATCAACAGATGTTGGACTAGCAAAATGTGTTATATAAATACGATGGAATATCATGCAGCAGTAAGATGAAATGATGTCCTGAAATATTATTTCTGGATCTTGAGAGGCTGTTTTATATATCTATAACCTGGTATTTGGAGATAAAAACAAAGCTGATCAGGTCAGGATTAAAGTAATGCAGAACACAGGGGTAAAGAAGACATTGTCCATATGTTAGAAATGCACCTGCTCTTTGAGACCAAAGGTTTACTTTGACTGGAACCTAAATTTTCTGTAGCACACAAACTAGCTTAAATTGTCTGGATAGCTCATTTGAACAATTAAAACACAGAGAGCCCAGAATAAGAACAAGGGCCTTTAGTCCTGTATAGCTTAATGTAATGCCTGGATACATCCTAGAATATATTAAGCAGATAGAAAGTATTGGCATACTCCTTTGAGGGATAGGAGAAAAATATGGAACTATTAAACTTTATCAACATGGAATCCCCTGATACTGTCAAACATTAGGGACACCCAAATCAATAGGCCAAGCCCTTGTTCTTGAAGCTTCCTCTTGTGAAGCATATGTAGGTAGCAGAGAAGCTTAGCCTACCTAAAGGTATGTCTAAGAGTTACTTCTGGAGGACCTCTTCTGTTGCTCAAATATGACCTCACTGCCTCTAAGCCCAACTCTGCAAGTGAAATCGTTGCCCTCTGCCCAGTGTGTGGAACATGACATCCGGGGGTGAAAGTCTCCCTGGCAGTGTGGGAGATGACTCCCAAGGATTAGTCTGGCCCTGACATCATGGGATCAACAATTCCATCCTGACCAAAAGGGGGGAAAAAGTGTAACTAATAAAGTATCAGTGGCTGAGAGAGTTCAAATAGAGTCGAGAGGCTACTCAGGAGGTCACTCTTAGGCAAGTTTCAGTTAGACATTGCTACCTATCATAACTTGCCAAACCTCAACCAAAACCAATCCAGCCAATCCTGAAGAACACCTAGGGCAAAATATAAGATTCTACAAAGGTTTCATGCACTAGGGTAACTTTCCAGAAGCCTACAAACTCCAGATGGGTCCCTGGACCAGATAAGTCCTTAAACCTTGAGGATCCAGCCTCTCCAGAATATTAGCTAGTTCCATCTTCCTACCCATATTATTGACACTCCCTTCCAACATGCAAATGTTAGAATAGGCATAGCTCAAATGCCCCTAAAGAATGGGAGAGAAAGATCAAAGGTGATGGTGGAGTTATACAGAGAAAGTAGGGTTTAACAAATGAATATTTTTACTGAATCAGTATATCGATATGTCTTTTTGTCTCCAGTATCTTAGAGCAGCTAGAAGTAAAAACCTGAAATTCCCTATGGGGAATTGTAACCCATACCAAACTCTGAAATCTGTTCTACAACTAATCATGCTGTGCTTTGAAATTTGTTGCTTTTTTGTATATATGTTATTTTTCACAAAAAAAGAAAAAAATGTCAATTGTATGATAAAAAAAAATATTTATTCCTTTTAGCCTCCTATATTCTGGAGCAGCTAAAGGGAAAAATCTGAGAAGATGGCATGGTTGCCCATGATCTGTAATTACTTGTTGAAGAGTGCTTTGAAAACTATGGCTTTTTTATTTCTTTGTTTTGTATATATATTATATTACACAATACAAAAAGTTTAAAAAAAGAGTAAAAGCTAGATAACAGACTTTGTTTTTCCAAAAACAATTCTCACAGTTCCTAATTCTATCAGATTAGTTTTATAAATTGTTCCTAAGCATTTATGCTCATTTTTTCATTGCTGTAAAAACATCAAGTCTTCTTGCTTGAAAAGAAAAAATGAACAGAGATATATAAGTGCTGGATAAAATGTGAAGAGAAAGATGTACCATTTCACTGTTGGTAGGGAAGTAGAGTGGTGCAGCCTTTCTGGAGGGCAGTGTGGTACTGCACAGGAGACTAGCTATATGACCCTGCAACCCCATAGCTAGATGTATTCTTGGAGGAACTGAAAGCAGGGACATGAATGGATATTTGCACACTGGTATTTAAGGTATCAATGTTCATGATTTGCAATGGATGGAGCTGGCCTAAGGGTACATTGACTGAAGAACCTAAGGGGAAACTGTGGTATATACATACAATGGACTATTGAGCAGCTGCAAGAAGGAATGAAGTTGTGAGGCATGCAACTAGGTGGATGAAACTTGAGGATAGTAAGTTGAGTGAAATAAGTCAGAAATGAAAAGACTAATATTATAATGCCTCACTAATATGGACTAAATATAATGTGCAAACTCTGAGAATTAAACTGGAAAGCACAGGTTATCAGGTCAAAGCCTGTTGCAAAGATTCCTAGATTTTTACCTCTTACAACAATCACATCTATTCTAGAGTTTTAACTGTTATTTCTAAATTCTGAGATGGTGAGCTCTTTTTTTATTATTAATTTTTTAATTTTTAAAAAATATAACAACAAACAAATGCAAACATTCTTAATTTATGATCATTCCATTCTACATGTATAATCGATAATTCACAATATCATCACATAGTTGCATATTCATCATCATGATCCTTTCTTAGAACATCTGCATCAATTCAGAAAAAGATACAAAAAGACAACAGAAAAAAATTAATACATACCATATCCCTTACCCCTCCCTTTCATTGATCACTAGCATTTCAATCTAAATTTGTTTTAACATTTGTTCCCCCTATTATTTATATTTATTTCATGTTTTACTCATCTGTTGATAAGGTAGATAAAAGAAGCATCAGACACAAGGTTTTCACAATCACACAGTCACATCCTGAAAGCTATATCATTATACAATCATCTTCAAGAAACATGGCTACTGGAACACAGCTCTACATTTTCAGGCAGTTCCCTCCAGCCTCTCCATTACATCTTGACTAAGAAGGTGATATCTATTTAATGTGTAAGAATAACCTCCAGGATAACCTCTCGGCTCTGTTTGGAATCTCTCAGCCATTGACACTTTATTTTGTCTCATTTCACTCTTCCCCCTTTTGGTCAAGAAGGTTTTCTCAATCCCTTAATGCTAAATCTCAGCAACCCACGTTGCCAGGAAGGTCCACACCCCTGGGAGTCATGTCCCACGTAGACAGGGGGAGGGTGGTGAGATTGCTTGTTGTGTTGGCTGGAAAGAGAGGCCACATCTGAGCAACAAAAGAGGTTCTCTTGGGGGTGACTCTTAGGCCTAATTTTAAGTGGGCTTGACCTATCCTTTGTGGGGTTAAGTTTCATATGAACAAACCCCAAGATTGGGAGCTCAGCCTATTGTTCTGATTGTCTGCACTGCTTGTGAGAATATCAAGAATTCAACTTGGGGAAGTTGAATTTTCCCCCTTTCGGTGAGCTCTTTTTTTTAACCTGGTTGTTCCCTGGAAATTCGGGAACTTGTGTGACGCCTGAGACAGAGGTAGAGTTCTATAGCTATGAAACTCAGCATTACCCCATACAGCAACTGTCAAAAACACTGAAAAAGAGATCAGAGTTCAATCAGACATATGAATGAAGCTGACCTGGTTAGGATTAAGGTAAATCAGACTAAAAGGTAAAGGATGATATTGACTCTATTTTAAAACTTCAACTTCTGTGTGAGCCCAAAGGAAGGGATGTTATTTGATGCAAAATTTATATTTTCAGTAGCACATATCTAATTTAACTTGTATGGTAAGCTTATTCAGACACAATAATTTCATGGGACCATGTATAGGAATGAGAGCTTGTTGTTTTGTACAGGTTGGTGTAATGCCCTGATATATCCCAGGGTATGTTGATCAGAAGATAAAAAAGTATATTGCAAAGTCCCCTTGAGGGACTAGGGAAGAAGGTGGAAATATTCAACTTCTTCACCTGAGGAAGACCCAATCTCTTGTAAGCAGTGGGGTAGCCAACTTGATGGGACAGGCCCTCAATCTTGGGGATTGCCCTTATGAGACTTATTCCTGCAAAAGAAAAGCTAAGCTTACTTATGAATATGCCTAAGAGTCACCCCCAGAGACTCTCTTTTGTAGCTCAGATGTGGCCTCTCTCTCTAAGACAACTCTGCAGTTGAACCCACTGACCTCCACTATGTGGTATATGACTCCCAGAGGTGTAAATCTCTCTGGCAATGTGGGACTTGACTCCAGGGGATGAACCTATCCCTGACATCATGGGAATGAGAAAATCTTCTCAACTGAAAAGGGGAAGATAAATGAAATAATTAAATTTCAAAGGCTGAGAGATTTCAAATAGAGGTTTTTCTGGAGGTTATTCTATATACAGTATATAGATGTCTGTTTTCTGTTTTTTGTTTTGTTTTGTTTATGTATTGGAGTAGCTAGAGGGAAATACCTGAAACTGGAACCCAATAGCCTTGATTCTTGTAGATGATTGAATAACTATTGAGTTTTTAAGGTGTGACTGTGTGACTGTAAAAACCCTGTGACTGACACTCCCTTTATCCAGTGTATGGACAGATGAGTACGAAAAAGAAAGCCAAAAAAGAAAGAAAGAAAGAAAGAATATGGGGGTTATGGTATGCTTTGGATACTAGTTTTTACCTTTATTTTTATTTTTATAGCCTTTGGAGTAATGAAAATGATCAAAAATTGATAGTAATACTGAATGCTCAGCTTTGTGATGATACTGTGAACCACTGATTATACACTTTAGATGACTATATCTCAATAAAAATATCATTGAAAAAAGAAGCAAAGGCAATTCAATGGATCAAGGATAGTCTTTCCAATAAATGGTGCTGGAACACCATAAGAATAAAAAATGTGTGTACAGGAAGATCTTATACCTTTCACAAAAATTAACTCAAAATAGATCATAAATATTGTGAACTATTAATTGTACATTTTGGATGATTACATTGCATGTGAATATATAACATATATCAATAAAAATAAATAATTAAAATAGATCATATTGCTAAATGTAAAATTCAAAACTATCAACTTATACAAAAAAACAGTAGAAAGTCTAGGTGACCTTGGGTTTGGCAATGAGTTTTTAGATTTAATCTCAAAACCACGATCAATGAAAGAGATAACTCAAAAGTTGGAATTTATTAAAATAAAAATTTCTCTGTTAAAGACACTCTTATGAAAATGAAAAGACAAGTCATGGACTGGGAGAAAATATTTGCAAAATACACATTTGATAAGGGACTTGTGTCCAAAATAGTCAAAGAAGTCCTAAAACACAACAATAAGAAAATTAACAGCCCCATTTAATATGGGCAAAATATCTGAACAGATAGCTCAGCAAAGTAGATATACAAAGGCAAATAAACATATGAAGAGGTGCTCAACGTTGTTTGTCATTAGGGAATTGGAAATTAAAACAATGAAATATCACTACACACCTCTTACATCTAAATGTAAAAAGCTGACAATACTGATTGCTGGCAAGGATGGGGAGTAACAAACATTTTCATTCATTGTTTTTGTGAATGCAAAATTGTACAGGAACTCTGGGAGACAGTTTGGCAGTTTCTTACAAAGCTAAACATACCATTCAGTCTAACAATCATGCTCCTAGGTATTTACCCAACTGATTTGCAAAATTATGTTCACGCACAAACCTGCACATGAATATTTATAGCAGCTTTATTCATAATTATCCCAAACTGGAAACAATCAAAATGTTCTTCAATAGGATAATGGATAAACAAACATTTATACAATGGAATATCATTCAGAGATAAAAAATAAATGTGCTATTAAGCCACAAAAAGAGATGGATATATCTTAAATGCATATTGCTAAGTGAAAGAAGCTGGTCTGAATAAGCCGTAAACTGTATGATACCAACAATATGACATTTTGGAAAAGGTAAAGCCGTAGTGACAATAAAATGATCATTGGTCACCAAGGTTAGGGTGGAGGGGAGTAAGGGTAGAGTAGGTAAAGCATAGCGATTTTTTAGGGCTGTGAAACTATTCTGTATGATAATGCAATTGTAACTACACAATGCTTTGCATTTGTCAAAACCCATTGAACTTTAAAATACAAAAAGGGAACCTTAGTGCATGCAAATCTAAAAAAATCATTTAAGAGATCAGGAGAACCCCAAGATAGAATGCCAAAAATGACAAAACAATTTAGCAGTATTACAGATTTTTGAAACAACTTCACTGAAGGGAATAGGGAAAAGGTGCTGTGCTGGTTTGAAAGGATGCATGTCCCCTAGAAAAGCCACGTTTTAACCTAAATCCCATTTCATGAAGGCAGAATAATCCCTATTCAATACTACATGTTTGAAACTAGAATCAGATCATCACCCTGGAGATGTGATTTAATCAAGAGTGACTGTTAAGATGGATTAGGTGATGACATGTCTCTACCCGTTTGGGTGGGTCTTGATTAGTTTACTGGAATCCCATAAAAGAGGAAACATTTTGGAGAATGGCAGATTCGGAGAGAGCAGAGAATGCTGCAGCACCACGAAGCAGAGAGTCCACAGCCAGCGACCTTTGGAGATGAAGACAGAAAACGCCTCCTAGGGAGCTTCATGAAACAGGACGCCAGGAGAGAAAGCTAGCAGATGACGCCGTGCTCAGCATGTGCCTTTCCAGCTGAGAGAAAAACTGTGACTGTGTTCACCATGTGCCTTCTCACTTGAGAGAGAAAACTTGAACTTCATTGGCCTTCTTGAACCAAGGTATCTTTCTCTGGATGCCTTTGATTGGACATTTCTTTACACTTGCTTTCATTGGGACATTGTCTCAGTCTTAGAACTATAAACTAGCAACTTATTAAATTTCCCTTCTTAAAAACCATTCAGTTTCTGGTATATTGCATTCTGGCAGCTAGCAATCTAGAACAGGTACTGACCTAAGAAACTTTAGAAATGAGTAAAGTTTTAAAATAAAGGCAAGAGGATGGTAGAAAGATGGCAGAGTACAAAGCTCCAGGAATCAGTCTCTCCACCAGAACAACTATTGAACAGGCAGGAACTGTCTGAACCAACTATTTCAAGACTCTGGAGTCCAGAAGAACACTGTGCAGCGTTGACAAAACAGTGGGAGAAATTTGCTGGTAAATTATTGCACCTTCCACACAGAGACAACCATTGTCCATTCCCCAACCTTGTGGCAGGCAGCAGTAAGGGCACTGGCACAGCTTTCTAGTGTCTAAATGCGACACAAAGGCTCAGTTCCCCAAGAACCAGGAGTATACAGTCAGAGCACTGATCGCTGCTTTTCATTATCTACTTCAGATCACTGGGGGCTCCTATCTGAGGGTGGCCATTGTTCCAGCCACCCCTGACTATGTCAACAGAGGAGACTTAAGATGGTATGCTCCTCAGAGCTGTGGAGGACAGTGGAAAGGCTGCATTTGGTGAGCAGGTACCAAGACATGAAAATGCACCTTCGGGAAGCCATGGGGGAGCTCCTGATGCACTCCCTAGCCCCTCCCTCAATTCCTCCCCAGGGCATTTTGGAGCTGGCCTCTGCTCTCTTTGTGGATCCCTGGTCTTATTTTGGCTGGGAAGGATTGACTTGAGAAACTCCTCTCAGGCTTTCCCCCCTTCCCAGAAATTTTCCTTGCAGTTAAAGAAGCTTAAGACAGTGAAAGCAGAGTAAAAAACAATTGAACCAGGCAGTCTGGGGCAAAGCCTTACCTGCTTCAAATCATACAAAGGAACACCTTAGAGAGTGAGAAGGTCTGTTTTCTGAGGAATAGAGGCGACATTCAAATTCCTGTAAACAGGGGAATTCCTAAGGCTACTAGCAAGCACAAGCTCAGCATTAGACAAAGGCCCAGAAAAGACAAGGATAAGTATGAACTCTGCATTTGTCTTGGATGGGCTTTCTTGATAGGAGGGCTAAATTCTGAAGGAGAAAACCAGCAAACACAAAGCTAATTTGCAAAGAAAGTGAAAGGTGATTTTTGCTTTGGTTTACTTGGTTTTGTTAGTGCCTAACTCTAAAAAAAAAATCTCACATCACTAACCGGATACAAACATAAAGAAGAGATATTTTCAGGGATTAAATCACAGAGGTAACATTTTAAAATATTAAAATGGGGTGCATGGGTGGTTCAGTGGTAGAATGCCTGCCTTTCATGTGGGAGACCTGGGTTCAATTCTTGGACCATGCACCCCCAATATATGTATATATATAATGTACAGTGTTTAACAAAATGTTATGAGACAAAGAAACAGAAATTGATGGCCTACCCAAATGAAGAGAATAAAAATCAGAAAGGATCAATGAAGAAGAAAAAATTAGGGTAGGCCATGGTGGCTCAGCAGGCAGAGTTCTCACCTGCCATGCCGGAGCCCTGGGTTTGATTCCCAGTGCCTGCCCATGCAAGAAAAAAAAATTCAATATGCTCAGTGGATGTGGGAAAAAGAGAAAGAACTAATGGATATCAGGAAAATAATGAACGAACAATATGACAATTTTAGTATACAGAGATAAAAATTTTTAAAAGAAACCAAACAGAACTACTGGAGCTGAAGACCACAATAACCAAATTGGAAATTGGAAAATGCCCAGGAGGGTTTCAAGAGCAGATTTTCACTAGCAGAATAAGGAATCAGTGAATTCAAAAAAAATGACTGAAACGAGTCAGGTTGAGGAGCAGAAAAAAAAAGAATGATAAAAAGTGAAAATAGCCTATGAGACCTGTGGGACACCATCAAGCGTAGGAATACATGCATTACGGGAGTCCGGAAAGAGAAAGAGAGAAAGGACTGAAAGGAATATTCAAAGAAATAATGACAGAAAATTTCCAAATTTAGCAAAAGACATAAATATGCACATCCAATCAGCCCAGAGAACACCAAGAAGGATAAACCAGAAGACAAATATGCCCCACCAAATACTGACCAAATTGTTGAATTCAAAGGAAAAGGAAAGAGCTCTGAAAGTGCAATAGAAAAGCAACATTTTATGTACAAGGGAGTCCCAATTAGATTACATGCTGATTTCTCATCAGAAGCCATGGAGACAAGAAGGCTGTAGGACAAAATACTTGAAAGACTGAGGGAAAAAAATTGCCAACCAAGAATTTTATAGCCAGTGAGACTTTCTCTCATAAGTAAGAGATTAAGACATTCCTAGATGAACAAAATCTTAAGGAGTTCACCACTACTAGACCTGCCCTAGGAGCAGCATTAGACAAAAGGTAGTTCATCAAGCTGAAAGGAAAGGACACTAAACAGTGGTTCGTGCAATATAAAGAAATAAAGATTGTTGATAAAGGTCAAAATATGGGCAATTAAAATGCCATATTTTTATGGCATCAACATGGTGATAAGACATCCCCTGAAAATACATCCCTAGAGATTCAGTGAACAGAAGATAAATCTCACTTGCTTAGAACTCTGGAGGAAGGTAAAAACCAGAGAAGGCTCCACAAATGCTGAATCAAAGAAAGAAAAATATCAGGTCAGTAACTTCCATCCCAGACCAACCAGTCCTCTTCACTACCCATTGTTTAGTCCCATGCAGCTTTGGAAGTGCTCAAAGGTGGAAGATCTTTCACCTCCCAGAAGACTGGAAAGCCACTTAACAGCAGTGAATTAGATCCCATGAATATCCAGACACAGGGACCAAGTCCACAGAGACCTAGGACAAAACACAAGCCACTGAGAAGTGCAGAATACGAAGGGTCCCCAGCAGGAGCTTCCAAAACGAAGAATTAAAGAGGGAGGGACAGAACCTATGTCTCTCCCAAAAGCAGCATGTACCAGGTAGAAACTATCCAAATAAACTAGGGCAGGTCAGTACAACAGCCCGGGAAATAAAGGATGAAGAGACTGAGAAGCCATGGTCAGAGACTGAGTAATTCCCTCTATGGTTCCTAGTGCCCATCCTTTATGCTTGAGGGAAACAGGAACCGGCAGCCCACTCCTTGCCTGCGGGGCGGCTATAGGTTGGGATGGCCACAGGTGTGTTCCTCCCCAAGTAGAGGGGAGACAGCCCCAAATTGAGCCAGATATTGACCTGTGAAGTGAAATCAAGGGATCCCACAGTTGCAGACCCTCCCAGCCAGAAGCTGCTTTAGAAGTGAATCTGGCAAAAAGCCAGAAAAGCCTACTTTCATAGGGCTGAAGGGACTAGGTAGCAAAAGAGCATCATCTGCTGGGAAGGACAGTGAGTGCAGTCTGGTGACAAGAAAGGGAAAAAAATTTAAAAAAGAAGGGCTTTTTGGAGTCTTTCCAGACCCTTCCCCAGGGCACATTGGATGTGGTTTATACCCCCTGTATGGATACCTGGCCCTATTTTGGCTGGGAAATACTGATGATCCAAATGTCAAAGAAGAGTCTTAATACAAACTGAATCAACAACAAAATCTTAGACAAGAAAGAGAAACCAACTGTGGTAGTTTGGAGCTGTTATGAACACCAGAAAGGGCCATGAACTTTTAATCCCATTCCTGTGGATCCACATCTGCTGTAGATGGGACCTTTTGGCTAGGTTATTTCAATTGAGATGTGATCCATCTCATCCAAGGTGTGTCTTAATCCTTTTACTGGAGTCCATTATGAGAGGATAAAGAACACAGGAAAAGTCCAGAGTGCTCAGAGAGAAACACCCAGAGAAATTTGAAGGGATCAAGCCCCCAGAGGAGCTGAGAGGAAACCAGATGCTGGAAGCAATGAATCCCACGGGAGAAAGACCAGTAGATACCAGCAATGTGCCTTCTCATGTGAGAGTTGTCCCAGATGCTGGCAGTGTTTCTTCAGAGAAGGTATCATCCAGTTGATGCCTTAATTTGAATATTTTCATAGACTTAGAACTGCAAATTTACAAGTTAATAAGTCCCCATTGTAAAAGTCGTCCTATTTCTGATATAGTCCATTTCACGAGCTTTAGGAAACCAAAACATCAACCTTCAGAATAAACTCATCAATATAATCAGATGACCCAAATAAGAACAAAAAAATCACAAGGCTTACTAAAACACAGGAAGCTATTACACAGTCAAAGGAACATATTAAAAAGTTGGAGGAGTCACAGAATGTGTAACAACTAATCAAAGAGGTTCAAAAAATTCTCCTTAATTAATTCAAGGAGATGGCTAAAGATGTAAAAGATATTAAGAAGACACCGAGTCCCACGATGGCAGCATAGGGGGTTCTAGGATTCAATCAGTCCTCCAGAGAAGCTAATAAGGAACCAGGAAGTATCTGTAATAACTATTTAGGTTGTCCTGGAGACCCAAAGCACATCATACACCAGCCAGGTATGAGCAGAAGGAAGAGACTGATAAATTGTGGTGAAGAGCTGTGAGATCTTTCCATGCTCTGGAGGCTGGTGCGTATCCTCCAATGGCACAGCAGGCTACCTTGGGAGTCACTCACTGGCTGGAAATAGAAGGCTTCTGAACTAAGAACAGAGGGAGGGCACTAATTGCAGATTCTGATTAGCAAATTTGGTCTTTTGGGTACCAGATTCAAGCACTACTAAATTTACAACTAACCCAGGATAGAAAGAACCTGGAAGGTTCTGTTTCAACTCCACTCCCAATAGGGGGGAAGCAGGGCGGATAGAGAGACAAAGAACCTTCTTGAGGTGGCAAAGCTCAGTTTGCTGAAGGATGGCTCTGCCCCAAGAAAAGGGGGAGACAGGACTTGGCACCAACTCTGGCTCTTGATTGATGAATTCAGAGTGCTGGACTCCAGCTTCAAGAGTAGCTATATTTTTTAAGGAGCCTATTAAACAAAGCAAGTGGCAGTCCCTGTTTTTTTTTTCTCAGCCTCTATTTTAAGCCTGCCCCTGGTGGGGTAGGAAGCAGGGCTAACGGGGGGGGCAAGACTTCTCAGGGTTATGGGGAGAAGTTTCCTGAGGGATGACCCTTCCCTTGGAAAAGGCATGGGGCAAGGCCCAGTGCTGTTTGCAGCAGTTGTCTAGAGAATTCAGATCCCAGGGTCTGGGATCTAAGAGCAGTTTTAGTCTGCACCAGAAAAAAAAAAAAGCATCTGGCAGTCTCTGTCTCAAGGATGCACCTGGCAGGGGCAGAATTGACTGAGATTTAAAATCACAGTACCACCTTGGGACTGTGGGGAACAGTTGACTGAAGAACACAATCTGTTGGGCAGGACAGGAAAAGCACAGAATCAGGAGAGTTTATACAGAAGACTGACATACTTCCTGGTGTCCTCCTCAGGGCACTTTGGAACTGACCAACACCCCCTTTCTGGGTGCTGGACCTCTTTTGACTGGGACAAATTGACTTGTTTAGGTAGGTGCTCTTCAGTGGGACCCTCTTACCAGAACCAGCCCTCAGATAAAAGTATCAGAAGACAACAAGGTAGTGTTCAAAACATATAGAGACTGTTCAAATCTGTTGTATACCTCTAATGTATATAACTTTTCTATTGTGCCTTTCATTCCCATAATTTCTGTTATATTTCTTTTCATACTTTCCAATTCTTCTTTATGTTTATCCACTGTCTTTTTAATATCCTTTATTTCTTTAGCCATACTTTCCATCATCTCCTTGACTTGTTAGGAGATTTGTTTGAATGTCTTTGGTTAATTGCTTCAAATTCTGTTTCATCCAAAGTTTTAATTTGTCTCCCTCTTTCATAGTATGACTTGTAATTTTTTGCAGAGGTCTAAGCATTGATTATCTTGATTAATTTGCTCTGAAGATCAGTTTCTCATGCCTGGGGTTTTAATGTTTATTTGCTTTGTGTTAAGGCTCCTCTTTGGCTCTTGGTTTAACTTATTCTAGACCTTTAGAATTTTAAGAGTAGGATATGGGCACCACCCGCTGCTGCACTTCTTCCTTTCACTCTTCCCTGGATGCTGTACAGAGCTCTCCTGGCCTCTGAAACCAAACAGTTGTTTCAGACAGTTTCTACCTGTCCACTCGCTGTTTGGAGGAGGAGTGAGTCCTGGAGCTCCCTAATCTGCCATCTTCCCGAGAGGTTTCCACCTGTTTCTTTTTTTATTTATTTTATTTACATTGTTTCTATAATATAAAGTATTTAATTGTAACATCCATACTACTACCACCACCAAATCTCTTGTTTACTAATATCTTTATTTTTTTTAATTAAATTTAAAAATTTTTTTAATTTTTAGTCTACAAGAATTGTAGAACTAGAAGATGGATAGTGAATCAAGGAAATAAAGTAATTTTACATAATGATCAAATATTATTTAAGTTGTTATTACACAACTTGTCTCTGATTTTTGTTTTTTAATTATTTTTTATTGAAGAAGTTGTAGTTTTACAGAAAAATTATAAAAGTAAACACAGACTTCCCATATACCACCCTATTATTAAGACCTTACATTAATGGGTACATTTGTTATAATTGATGAAAGAACATTTTTATAATTGTACTGATTATAGTTTTTAAATCATCACTTTATTATTTGCTTTCATTTTTAAGAGTTGGAACACTTTCCTTTAAATAAAATAACTGTATTTAAAAAAAATATATAGAGGGTGCATGGGTGGTTCAGTGGTAGAATGCTTGTCTTCCATGCGGGAGATTCAGTCCCCCCCAAAAAAAGAGAGAGAGAGAGAGAGAGACAAATTTTTAAAACTAAACAGAGCAGGTCAACATTCCCAGAGGAGAGAGAGGGAAAAGGAAGCTTTATCCTGCAGGTGAAACAATTGCACTAATAGTGCAGTCTCAAAATTCACACCATATGTGCAAGGCAAGAATCAGAAATATTTTAAAAAATCAGAAATATAAGAGCTGAAAAATTCTGATTAGTTAAACACAAACTATTTTAAAAGTCTAGAATAAGTTGAACCAAGTGCCAAAGAAGTATTATAGCACAAAGTCAATCATCAAGAAAACTCTAGGTAAGAGAGAGAAACTGACCTCCAGAATAAATTCATCAAGAAAATCAGACATCTAGACACTAGCAAAAAATCACAAGCCACACTAAGAAATGTGAATAAACGATCCAAAGTAACAAACTAAAATTTCAGATGAGATACAGGAGTTGAATCAAATAACTAATGTCGTTCAAATAAATCTAAGTAAACTCAAGGAGATGAAGGAAATGTGGCAAAAGACATAAAGTATATAAAGACAAATGATGGGTTACCATAAAGCACTCAGAAGCATGCAAGTAACATTGCAACATATAAGGAAAAGCTGCATGAAAAAACAAAGAATCCAAGACAGACATTGCACAGCACGAACTCAACTGTGGCACCTGGTACCCTCAACTCCTGAAGTTGGCAGCTGTGGGACAGCTTGGTTCTGGACAGTTTGTGAGATATGGTGCAGTTCTGCTCCAACTGTGGGCCAGCAGCTAATCATCCTGGTCCTGCAGCGTAGGGTCTTTCCACACAGGAGGTTGGAAGCTCAAAGTTCCATTAATCCCACAAATTGAGAGATTGCAGTAAGAGACTAATTTCCACTGTGGTTCCTGATGCCCATTTCCCATCACTGAGACAGGTGGTTTGGGGCAGCTTGGTTCTCACCGTGGTGCAGTCTTGGACAAACTGTTCACCAGCAACGTTAACCCTCTCAGCCCTGCACCCTAGAGCCTTTTCACATTGGAGTTCAGGAGACTGCAGAATCATTAGTTCCACAAACAAAAAGACTGGTAAGAGACTGACCTACACCAAGGTTCCTGGCACCCATCCCCCACCCATGAGGCTGGCATATCCAGGTACAACTGGTTCTTCTCTGGATGGCTGCAGTGGACTGGGTGTGGGTCATGGCAAAGTCCTGTTCTGGTTGCTGGACAGACAGGGTGACAATCTGAGTACCATTGCTTTAAAACTTTCTACCATTTCCCCAGAGAAGCTCAGGGCTCACACATTTCCACTGTTTCCACAAACAGAGAATCTGTGGTGAGTGATTGAGCTTCACTGTAACCCCAGATGCTTATCCTTCAACCCCAAGGCTGGCAGCACCAGACATGCCTGATTTTTGTCTTGCAGGCTGCAGTGGTATGAAAGGGACAGGAAGGCCTTCCCCTAGAAAGAGAGGGGGATGCAGAACAATTCTGACCCAAGTGTTGGCCAGTGAAATAGAACAGCCTTGGTTCTTTCTGGACAGGCATGCGTAGCACTGCAGGGTTATTATGTCCACCTACAGTAGAAAGAGAGTGGTCAGAAAGATAAAATAATAGCTTACCTTTGTAGAGCAGTAGGAAATCATTGCTAAAGACCACCATCTGCTGGAAAGGCTGGGAAAGTGCAGTCTGAGAAGCTACTTTTCTGACCATTTTGCAAGAGCCCTTTGGTAAGGGTCTGCACCACCTGCATGGGGCCATTCTCTTGGTTTGGCTGTGAAATACTGATAAGTATTTCATAATACTTATAAATACTTATATAATACAAGTGCCAAAGGAAACCTTCAACATGAATACAAGCAAAACAAAATCTTAGGGGCAAGATGGCAGCATGAATGAAGCAATGTGGTGTAATGAGGTGTGGAATTTAGTTTGTCTTCCAGAGCAGCTGGTAAATAACCAGGAACTGTACAGAAGAACTGTCGGGGGGACATCAGTGACACATTGCATACCAGTCTGGAACAGGTGGAATGGCTGAGATCCCATGCAGAACTGTAAGTCTCCTAAGCCACAGAGGCCAGTGCCCCTCCCCCTTGGACACAGCAGGCTGGATCCCTGAATGGACTGGAAACAGACTTGACTAGTAGCAAGGAAGTTAGCTTAACAAGCTCCAGTTGCAGAATTAATTAATAAATTTGGACTGCTGAAAACAGACCCCAAGCACAGAAAAACTCAGAGTAAGCACTAAAGGAACCAGGAGTTTTCACCCCAGTAGAGAGGGGGCAGAGAGGACAAAAAGAAGGGGGGCGCTTTTTTAGTTGGAAAGTACAAAACACTGGAAAAGGGCTGGGCCCCAAGAAAAGGGGGCACATAGAGCCTGGGGACACAAAAAGCCCCATACCAACTCCAGCTTTTGATTGGCAAATCCGGGGAGCTGGGTTCTAGCTCTGAAAAGACTTTTGTCTCACATGCTCTCTTGCTCTCTCTCTCTTTTACTTTACTTCTTAACAGTTCATTAGATAAAATTGCTGGCACTCTTAGCTTTCAGCACTGCCCCTGGCAAGAGTGGTATCAAGGCATGTCTGAGTGATAAAGTAAATAGTCAGCAGAATTGGGACAATTCCCTAATAGGAGCATCTTCCCCAAGAAAAGGAGGGTAGGGCCCAGCTCAAGTGGTGGCCCTCCTTCAGGGTATTCAGGCCCCAGGGGCTAGAAAACAGAAGCAACCTAAGCCCACCCTCTAACTTAACCTCTGTCTCAACTTCTAGAGGCTTCATTGGAAAGTCTGACAACCTGCTGAGTCTCACCCTCAGGGAAACTTGATAATAGAGACTCTCTTCTCCTGAGATGTGGGCTTTTCTGGCCTGGGAAAGTATGACTGGGTTGATCATAACTGACAAGATCCTCCTCAAAAAGGTTTCATATAGACAGGGCAAGAACCAGGAAAAGAAGAGCTGAAAAAATTCTGATCAGTTAAACAGAAGCTATGCTAGAGGTCTAGAATGAGTTGAGCTGAATGCCAAAGAGTAGATAGAAAACAAAGCCAGCCAACAAGAAAACCCAAAATAAGAGTGAAAATGACATTCAGAATAAATTAATTAAGGAAATCAAATGCCTAGAAACAACAAAATAATGAGTCTTACTAGGGAAATAAAAAACATAGCCCAGTCAAAGGAATAAACCAACATTTCAAATGAGATTCAGGAGTTGAAACAACTAACTAAGGATGTTCAAACAGACATGCAAAATCACGTCAAAAATCAAATCAATGAGTTGAGGGAAGATATGGCAAAATAGGTGAAGGATATAAAGAAGACATTGGGTTAACATAAAGAACTCAAAAGATTGAAAAAAATGCAGAATGAAAGGCACAATAGAAGAGATGAAAAACAATAGAGACCTATAACAGCAGATTTGAAGAGGCAGAAGAAAGGAGTACTGAACTAGAAGACAGGACATCTGAAATCCCACATACAAATAAAAGATAGGGAGAAGAATGGAAAAATACAAGCAGAGTCTCAGGGAATTGAATGACAACATGAAGCAGACTAATATATGTGTTATGGGTGTCCGAGAAGAAGAGAAGGGAAAGGGGGCAAAAGCAAAAATGGAGGAAATTATCAATGAAAATTTCCCATCTCTTATAAAAGACATAAAATTTCAGAGCCAAGAAGTACAGCATACTAAAATCAGAATAGTTCCAAATAGACCTATGCCAAGATACTTACTAATCAGATTGTCAAATGTCAAAGACAAAGAGAGAATTTTTAAAGCAGGAAGAAAAAAGCAATCCATACAAGGGAAGCTCAATTAAGACTATTGTGGATTTCTCAGCAGATACCATGGAGGCAAGAAGGCAGTGGTATGATATATTTAAGATTCTGAAAGAGAAAAATTGCCAACCAAGAATTCTATACCCAGCAAAACTGTACTTCAAATATGAAGGGGAGTTTAAAATATTTTCAGACAGTTGCTGAGAGTTTGTGACTAAGAAATCTGCTCTGCAAGAAATACTAAAGGGAGTACTACAGGCAGATATCAAAAGACAGAGGAGAAAGTTCTGGAGAAGAGTACAGAAATGAAGACTCAGTAAATTTAAAAAAGAGGGAAAAAATGTGAATATAAACTCCAAAAGACAGAATTTCAGAATAAAGTACTGCCTTAACAGTAATAACATTAAATGTTTATGGTTTATTTTAAAACTTCAACTTCTTTGTGAGACCAAAGGAAGAGATGTTTATTTGGTACAAAATATATTTCTTGGGTAGTGCATTACATAATTTAACTTGTGTGGTCGGTGTAGTTAACACCATAAGTACATGGAATCTTGAATAGGGGATGAGATTGTGTTGATTTTTCCAGGTTAGTGTGATGCCCCAATATATCCCAGAGTAATTTGGGCAGTGAATAAAGAAGTATTTGCAAAGTCCCCTTGAGGGACTGGAGAGAAAGGAGGAAATATTCAACTTCCCTATTTGTAGAATTTCTCATATTCTCACAAGCAGTGGGACTATCAAATCAATAGGTCAAGCCTTTGATTTTGGGCTTTGCCCTTATGAAACATTTCTGCAAGGGATAGGCTAAACCTACATAAAATTATGCCTGCGACCCCTGAGAAAATCCTCTTTTATTGCTCATTTGTGTTCTCTCTCTAAGCCAACTCAGCAGGTGAACTCACTGCCCTCCCCCCACTACGTGAGACATGACTCACAGGGGTGTAAACCTCCCTAACAACACGGGACAGAACTCCTGGGATGAGCCAGGACCCAGTATCATGGGATTGAGAAAGGCTATTTTAACCAAAAGGGAGAAGAAAGAAATGAGACGAAATGAAGTTTTGGTGGCTGAAAGATTTCAAACAGAGTCAAGAGGTTTTCCTGGAGGTTATTCTTATGCAATATATAAATTTTAGTTTATGGTATATCATAGTGTATTCCTATGGAGGGACATACCTGAAACTGTTGAGGTGTGTTCCAGTACCATTGATTCTTGAAGACTATTGTTTAAAGATATAAAGACATAATGTTTGCAAGGTGACTGTGTGATTGTGTCTGATGCTCCTTTGATTCAGGGTATGGAAAGAGGAGTAAAAAAAATATGGGTACTAGATGGAAGTACCTGAAACTGTAGAGTTGTGTTCCAGTAGCCATGTTTCTTGAAGATGATGGTATAATGATATAGCTTTTACAATGTGACTTTGTGATTGTGAAAACCTTGTGTCTGATGCTCCTTTTATCCAGGGTGTGGATGGATAAGTAGAAAATAAGGATAAAAATAAATAATAGGGGAATAAAGGTTAAAATAAATTGAGTAGTTCAAAATACTAGTGGTCAATGAGAGGGAGAGGTAAGGGATATGGTATTATGAGTTTTTTCTTTTTTCTTTTTCTGGAGAGATGCAAATGTTAAAGAAATGATCATGGTGATGAATACACAACTATGTGATGATACTATGAGCCACTGATTGTACACTATATATATAGAATGTTTATATGTCAAGAATGTTTGTATATTTGTTTGTTAAGGTTTACAAGAAAATATTTTTAAAGTATGGATAAAAATAAATAAATAATAGGGGAATAAGGGGCAAAATAAATTGGGTAGATGGAAATACTAGTGTTCAATAAGAGGAAGGGGTAAGGGGTATGGATGTATGAGATTTTGTTTTTTTTTTAATTTCTTTTTCTGGAATGATGCAAATGTTATAAAAAATGATCATGGTAATGAACATACAACTATGTGATTATATTGTGAGCCACTGATTGCAAACCATGTATAGACTGTATGTGTGGGAAGCTTTGTCAAAAAAATATTTTTTAAAAAAGGAATTGTCAGACAAATTAAGTAAAAAAAAAAAGAAAGAAAAGAAATTATGGAAGACCTAAATAAATGGAAGGGCATACTGTGTTCATGTTCATGCATTGGAAGACTAAATATAGATAAGATGTCAATTCTACCCAAATTAATCTATAGATTCAATGCAATACCAATTAAAATCCCAACAACTTACTTTGCAGAAATAGGAAAACCAATAACAAAATTCATTTGGAAGGGCAGGGTGCTCTGAATAGCTAAAAATATCTTGAGATGATTGCACACTAAGTATGGAATGTTCATATGTTAAGAATCCTCATGTTTTTATGTTATTTGGTTTTATCATTAAAATTAAAAATATATATATCTTGAAAGAAAGAAAAACGAAGTGGAAGGTCTCACACTACCTGGCCTTAAAGCATATTGCATCTTACTGGAATGAAGATAGTTGTAATGACCAATGGAATCAAATTGAGTGTTCATAAATATACCCTCTCATATATGGGCAATTGAGCTTTGATAAGGCAGTCAAGCCAACCCAATTGGGACAAAGCAACTGCTTCAATAAATAGTGTTTAGAGAACTGGATATTCATATGTCAAAATATGAAATGATCCTTATCTCACAACTTATACAGAAAGTGAACTCAAAATGGTTCAAAGTCCTAAACATTAGAGCTATGGCCATAAAGTTTTCAGAAGAAAATATAGGGAAATATCTTCAAAATATTGTGATAGGAGGTGTTTTCCTAGACCTTATACCCAAAGCACAAGCAATGAAAAAAGAAGTAGGTAAATGGGATCTCCTCAAAATTAAACTCTTTTGTGCATCAAAGAACTTCATCAGGAGAGGAAAAGGGCAGCCTATGAAATTGGAGACAATATTTGCAAAACACATATCAGATAAGGGTTTAATATTCAGAATATATTAAGAGGTCCTACAACTCAACAAGAAAAAGACAAAAAAAAAAACAATTAAAAAATAGGTAACACAGGGAGACCAGAATAAGAATGAGAGCTTTTAATTCTAAATAGCTTATTGCAATGCCTGGACACATCCCAGAGTATATATAGCAGATAGTCAAAAAGTATTGGCAAAGTCCCTTGAGGGACAGGAGAAAAAATATAGAACTATTTAACTTTACCACTGGAGAAATCCCAGATACTGTGTCAAACATTAGGGACACCCAACAATAGGCCAAGCCCTTGATCGTGAGGCTTGCTCTTGTGAAGCTTATATATGTAGCAGAGAAGCTTAGCCTACCTATATGTATGCATAAGAGTCACATCCAGAGGACCTCTTTTGTTGCTGAGATGTGGCTTCACTGTCTTTGAGCCCAACTCTTCAAGTGAAATAATTGCCCTTCCCCCTATGTCAGATGACATCCAGGGGCGAAAGTTTCCCTGATGGCATGGTATATGACTCTCAGTGATGACACCAGCCCTGGTACTGGGTGATCTCAGTAGGGAAGCTGAGAGGTACAGCTTCTCTGGAGAGTAGTGTGGTGGTTTTATAGGAGGCTAGGGTTGTGGGTGTCATATTATCCTGCAACCCTGTTGCTAGGTATTTACCTGGAGGAACTGAGAGTTACTTAGCATGAATTCTAGGATTACATCAGAGATGCTCTCCTTCCCTGTCTGCAAGACCAGTTTGAGTTGTTCTGTACATTGTCTAATTTCTCATTTCTCTCTTCCCCTTTTTGTCAGTAAGCCTTTCTCAACCTCTTGATGATGAGTCCTAGCTTATGCCAGGCTTTCTGTTCCATGTTGCCAGGGAGATTTACACCCCTGGGAGTCATGTACCACATAGGAGGGAAGGCACTGAGTTTACACGCTGAGTTGGTTTAGAGAGAAAGAGGCCACATCTGAGCAATAAAGGAATTCTATCAGGGTGACTCTTAGTCCTAATTTTAAGTAGGCTTAGCCTATCCTTTGCAGGAATAAGTTTCATAGACGCAAACCCCAAGATTGAGGGCTTGGGCTATTGATTTGGTTTTTCCCACTGCATGAGAGAATATCAGAAATTGTCCAAATGAGGAAGTTAAACACCTCCTCCCTTCTCCCCATTCCCCAAGTGGGACACCACAAATACTTCCTTACTCACTGCCAAGATCACTCTGGCATTTATTGAGGGCATCACACTAACCTGTACAAACCAAAAAAATCTCATTCCCTGTTCAAGATTCCATGCACAATAGAATGTTGCCAAGCATTACAATACGAATTAAAACCATTCCTGTTCAAACCCTTCCAAAAACTTGAAGAGGGAACACTACCTAACTCATTCTATGAAGCCAACATCATTCTAATACCAAAGCCTGACAAAGTTACTACAAGAAAAGAAAACTACAGACCAATCTCTCTAATGAATATAGATGCAAAAATCCTCAACAAAATGATTTCTTAATATAAAACAAATGACTACTGTTTTTATTTCTGAAAGCAGCTTCATTTAAAAATGCTTATGAAATTAAACTTATCCCTGCAAAAGATAGGCTAAGCCTACTTAAAATTAGGCCTAAGGCTAAGCCTACTTAAAATTAGGCCTAAGAGTCACCCCCAGACAACCTCTTTTGTTGCTCAGATGTGGCCTCTCTCTCTCAGTCAACATGACAAGCAAACTCACTGCCCTCCCCCTGTCTATGTGGGACATGACTCCCAGGGGTGTGGACCTTCCTGGCAACATGGGACAGATATCCTAGAAGAACTGGAACTCAGTATCAAGGGACTGAGAAAAACTTCTCAACCAAAAGGGGGAAGAGTGAAATGAGACAAAATAAAGTGTCAATGGCTGAGAGATTCAAAGCAGATTTGAGAAGTTATCCTGGATATAATGCATAAGTTATTCTTATGCATTATATAGATATCACCTTTTTTGTTAAGATATATTGAAGAGGCTGGAGGTAACTGCCTGAAAATGTAGAACTGTGTTCCAATAGCCATGTTTCTTGAAGATGATTGTATAATGATATAGCTCTCACAATGTGACTATGTGATTGTGAAAACCTTGTGTGTGATGCTCCTTTTGTTTACCTTATTGAAAGATGAGTAAAACATATGGATTAAAAATAAATAAATAATGGGGAACAAATGTTAAAATAAATTTAGTAGATTGAAATGCTAGTGAGCAATGAAAGGCAGGAGTAAGGGGTATGGTATGTATGAATTTTTTCTGTTTTCTTTTTATTTTTTTTTCTGAATTGATGCAAGTGTTCTAAGAAATGATCATGATGATGAATATACAACTATGTGATGAAAAAAAGAATGTTCATATTGTATGTTGGTTTTATTAATAAAAATTAAAAGGAAAATGGAAAATATATATATATATATCAAACACCAAAATGTTAAAAAAAAAAAATTAGGCCTAAGAGTCACCCCCAGAGAATCTTTTTTGTTGCTCAGATGTGACCTCTCTCTCTCAGCCAACATGACAAGCAAACTCACTGCCCTCCCCCTCTCTACATGGGACATGACTTGCAGGGGTGTAAACCTTCCTGCAATGTGGGACAGAAATCCTAGAATGAACTGGGACTCAGCATCAAGGGATTGAGAAAACCCTCTAGACCAAAAAGGGGGAAGAGAGAAATGAGACAAAATAAAGTGTCAATGGCTGAGAGATTTCAAACAGAGTCAAGAGATTATCTTGGAGGTTATTCTTATGCATTAAGTAGATATCATCTTGTTATTCAAGATGTAATGGAGAGGTTGGAGGGAACTGCCTGAAAATGTAGAGCTGTGTCCCAGTAGCCATGTTTCTTGAAGATGATTGTATAATGATATAGCTTTCACAATGTGACTGCGTGATTATGAAAACCTTGTGTCAGATGCTTCTTTTATCTACCTTATTGACAGATGAGTAAAACATATGGATTAAAAATAAATAAACAGTAAGGAGAAAAAATGTTAAAATAAATTTAGCAGATTGAAATGCTAGTGATCATTGAAAGGGAGGGGTTAAGGGTATGATATGTATGCTTTTTTTTCTGTTTTCTTTTTATTTCTTTTTCTGAATTGATGCAAATGTTCTAAGAAATGATCATGATGATGAATATACAACTATGTGATGATAAAAACAAAAAACATAACTACATTTATCTATAAATTCACAACATAAACTAACCAAAAACATATTTATAATATCTAAAAATAACACATGTATAACCCATTAAAGGCATATATTATGCAATATTCCAAAAAAAATCCTCAGCAAAAAAACTTGAAAATTCAATCCAACAGCACATTAAAAGCACTATACACCATGACCAAGTGAGTTTTATTCCAGGTATGCAATGGTGGTTCAACAGAAGAAAATGAATTAATGTTATAAAACACATCAACAAACTGAAAGCATATGATCCTCTCTATTGATGCAGAATAGGTATTTGAAAAAATCCAGCATCTTTCCTTGATAAAAACACTTTGAAAGGCAGGAATTGAAGGAAATTTCCTCGACATTATAAAGGGCATATATGAAAACAACCTTAGCTAACATTGTACTCAAATGTGAGACATTGAAAGCTTTTCCGCTTAGATTGGATACAAGACAATGATGCCAAATGTCACCATGCTTATTCAACATTGTGCTAGAAGCTCTAGCAAGAGCAATTAGGCTAGAGAAAGAAATCAAAGGGATCCAAACTGGAAAAAAAGAAGTAAAACTTGTGCTATTTGTACATGACATGATCCTCTATTTTGAAAATAAAAAAAACTACCACAAACTTACATGAGCTAATAAATGAGTTCAACAAAGTAGTGGAGAATAGATCAACACACAAAAATTAGGGTTTCTATGCACTAGTAATGAGCTATCTGAAGGAGTAATTTAAAAATTCATTTATAATAGCATCTAAATGAATTAAATATCTAGGAATAAACTTAACCAAGGATATGAAAGACCCATATCCAGAAAACAACATAACATTGCAAAAACAAATCAAAGAAGATCTAAAGAGATTCCGTGTTCATGGATTGGAAGGCTAAATGTCATTAAGATGTCAATTAGCCAAAAGTGATTTACAGAAACAATGCAATACCAATCAAAATTCCAACAGCTTACTTTGCAAAAATGGAAAAAGCTAATTTTCAATTTCATTTGGAAGGGCAAGTGGCCTCAAACGGTTAGAAACATGTTGAAAAGAAGAATGTAGTGGGAAGGGCACATTTCTGGACTTTAAAGCATATTATAAAGTCACAGTGGTCAAAATAGCATAGTTCTGGCATAAAGATAGACAAACTGATCAGTGGAATTGAATTGAGAGCTCAGAAGTAGGCCCTAAGATCTATGGTCAATTGACTTTTGTCAAGGCCTCCAAATCCACTAAACAAGGACAGAACAGTCTCTTCAATAAATGGAGCTAGGAGAACTGGATATCTACATCCAAAGGAATGAAAAAGGACCCCTACCTCAAACCCTATGCAAAAATTAACTCAAAGTGGATCAAAGACAAAATACAAGAGTTAGTACCATAAAACTCCTAGAAGAAAATATAGGGAAACCTCTTCAAGACCTAGTGATATGTGGTAGCTTCTTAGACCTTATACCCAAAGCATAAGTACTGAAAAAGAAAATAGATAAAAGGGAAATCTTCAAGACTAAACACTTCTGTGCTTCAAAGGACTTTGTCAGAAGGGTAAAAAGGCAGCCAACTCAATGGGAGAGATTATTTGGTTACCACATATGTGATAAGGGTTTAATATCCAGTATACATAAAGAAATTCTATAGCTCAGCAATAAAAGGACAAACAACCAAATTATAAAATGGTCAAGAGGTATGAATTGACATTTTTCCAAACAGGAAATACAAATGGCTAAAAAGCACTTGAAAGGATGCTTATCTTCATTAACTATTAGGGAAATGCAAGCCATAACCATAATGACATATTTCACACCTACTAGAATGGCTGCAATTAAACAGGAATCCACAAATGTTGGAGAGGATGTGGAAAAAGAGAAATATTTATTCACTGCTGGAGGGAATGTAAAATGGTATAGTCACTGTGGAAGACAGTTTTATGGTTCCTCAAAAAGTTAAGAATAGAATTATCATATGACTTGGGAATTAAACTTCTAGGTATATAATCAAAAGAATTGAAAGCAGGGATGCGAACAGATACTTGCACATTTATGTTCATAGTGACATCATTCACAATTGCCAAAAGATTGATGCAACTCAAGTGTCCATCAACCAATGAATGAATAAAGAAAATATCGTATATATGCATGTGCTGGTTTGAAAGGAAGTATGCCCCCTAGAAAAGCCATGTTTTAATCAAAATCCCATTTCATGAAGGTAGAATAATCCCTATTCAATACTGTATGTTTGAAACTGTAATCAGATCATCTCTTTGGATGATGTGATTTAGTCAAGAGTGGTTATTAAACTGGATTAGGTGATGACATGTCTCCACCCATTTGGGTGGGTCTTGATTGGTTTACTGGAGTCCTATAAAAGAGGAAACATTTTGGAGAATGAGTGATTCAGAGAGAGCAGAGAAGAATGACATAGCCATGAGAAGGAGAAGTCCACCAGCCAGCGATCTTTGGAGATGAAGAAGGAAAATGCCTCCCAGGGAGATTCATGAAACAGGAAGCCAGGAGAAGAAGCTGGTGGATAATGCCATGTTTGCCATGTGCCCTTCCAGATGAGAGAGGAAACCGTGACTGTGTTCACCATGTGCCTTCTTGGATGAGAGATTTCCAAGCTAAGTGTAGAAAGTGCAGCTAGGTTTCTCCTTGCTGCTTATAGTAAGATACAAAAGGAAAGGAATAAGCTGAGAACTGAAATCCTGGGCCCAAAGAACCAAAAAATTGATGGCTTGGAAAATTCTGAGTTTCTGGATAGTGATTATCCAGAGAATAGGGCACCATGTGAGGGATTAACTGAACATGGATCTAATAGGTCATTTCAGTACAAGTCAGGATTGGAAATGCAAATATCTAGGAAGAATTTGTGGAAAGTTCTTTTGTCTGATGGTTTGGTCCCCTATGTACTACTCACAAATGAAAAAGTTTGTGGGGTTCTTTTGTTTTGCTTTTGCAAGAGTTGTATGAAAGAAACCACTGCCAACTTGAACTAAGGACTGAGTGGCACAAATTGAAGGAAAAATACTTCAAGGGCAGAACCATGGAAACTGAAGTCTGGACCAAAGACATCTCAGGCCAAGAGAGCAGGTCCATCCATATGTGTGGAATGGGTGAATATACCCCAGTGCTTGGAGAGGTCGGCCTTCCACCCCATTATTCAAGAAGAGTGCTGATGCCTCAGTGTCCTGAGAGTGTTGAATCTGTTGCCTTGGGAATTGCTGAGAGTCTGTCTGCCATAAGCTTTAAGAGGATGAAGCCTTCACCCTAGTGTGCAGGGAATGCATGGCTGCTGTGCATGTGCTTGGAAGGGGTGGGTCTGCTGCTTCATCAGACACAGAGGACAAAACACCATTCTATAGAATGATTCTCAAATCTTGAAATCTGATGGAGTATGTTTCAGAGTTTTGGAATTGTTTAGGATCCATGATGCCTGTCTTTCCTCAAATTTCTCTCTATGGGAATGAGAATGTTTGTCCTATGCCTGTGCCTCCATTGTATATCGAAATCAGATAACTTGTTCTCTAGGTTTCACAGGTTACAGACAGAGGGGAATTGTTCCCCAGGACAGGCCACGCCCTTAACAGATTTGATGACACTGAACTTAGCATCGTTATTGAAGTGACTTAAGGCTTTTAGGATATTGTGATCAAGTGAATGTATTTTGTATGTAAAATGTACATGTCTTTTGGAGGTTCAGAAAGTGGAGTTTGGTGATTTGGAAATGTATATACTCCAGAAAATCATGTTCTTAAATCTTATCCATTCCTGTGGTGCAAACCCACTGTAAGTAGGTCTTTTTGATGAGACTACTTCGGTTAACGTGTGGCCCATATCAATCAAGATGGGTCTTAATCCTCTTACTGGACTCCTTTATAAGAGAATGAAATTCAGACAGAGACAAAGCCATGGAAGCAAGAAGCTGAAATCATGTAACCTGGAAGAGAAGGGAGAGAACAGAAGATGCTGCCATGTGTCCTGCCATGTGGCAGAGGAGCCAAGGATCAGCAGCAGCTAATCTTAAGGAAGAAAGCATCATCTTGATGATGCTTTGGTTTGGCCATTTTCCTGACCTCAAACCCATGAGTGAACAAATTTCCAATTGTTTAATCCAACCCATTTCATGGTATTCCCTTTGAGAATCCTAGGAAACTAACACAATAGGGATTTATTAAAGGGACATAGGAGCCAACTAAAAGAGCTGCCAATATCCAAAACTGGAACAATTTCACATAGTATCACATTATAACCTAAAGTATAAAATAAATGTCCATTAGTCCTTACTTATGTAAATGATGGAATGAATTAATAATGGGGGAGAAGAGAAAAATCTCTCATGCAGAAGAATTCTAAATAATTGAGGTAGACACTCTGTCCCCAAAGAGGTTAAACATATATCCCCAATCTCTTACTGTGGGATACAGAAAGTATCTTCCTTCTAAAAAGTACAATATAGAAAGGGGGAAGAGGGTAACTTTACATTGGAGGAATCTCACAAGTACTATCTCAGCCAAGTGACTAAGATTAACATCAACGCTGATAAGGTATATTAATAACTACATACCCTTGAGATGATGTGATGGGAATGCACTTTATCCCCATGATCTTTCTCTCCAAAATACATAACTCATATAATCATGGAGAAAACATCAGACAAATTCCAATTGAGATATTCTACAAAATAGCTGAGCTCAAAACTGTCTAGGTCATCAAAAAGTAGGAAAGCTTGACAGTGTCACTGACAAGAGGATACTAACGAGGATTTGACTATTAATGTAGTGTGTTATCTGGGATGGGATGCCAGAACAGAAAAGGGACATAAGGCGAAAACTAAAAATGTCTGAATAGATTATGAAATTTAGATAACAATGAGAGGGAGGGGGTAAGGGATATGGGATGTATGAGTTTTTATTTCTTTTTTTCTGAAGTGTTGCAAATGTTCTAAAAATGTTCATGGTGATGAATACAAAACTATGTGTGATGATATTGTGAGCCATTGGCTATATACTATGTATAGACTGTATGTATGTGAAGATTTCTCAATAAAAATGTATTTTTAAATAATAATGTAAGAGCAAACAGAGCCAACAGAAAGGAGAGAGCCCTGGGGAAGCCATTGAAGAAAAAGCCAACAGATCTCACCATGTGCCTTTCCAGCTAAGAGAGAAACTCTGAACATCATTGGCCTTCTTGAACCAAGCTTGCAGACTAGAACAGATTCCTAATCCCTGTTCCAGAAGGAGAAGAGTACACTTCATGCATATACTGGAAGCATGCATGTCTGGCTCAATCTGTCTGTTGGTAGCCTGAGAGGCTCTCAGAGACTGACCTGCTTGTGAAAGGCAGTTCACAGAGCTCTCCTACAAAATGCTGTGGACTCTGAAAAAGCAATTAAGTTGTGGTACCTAGGGCAAGGAATTGCTGGTTGCATGACATACAGTGTAGTGTCCATGATGGAAGAAACTGTTTCTTAGGGAAGAGGGGACATTCATAACTGTATAGATGGGGAAATTCCTAGAGCTACATGTGCATGCCCAAGAAAAGATGTGTGCAGCAAGGGTCAGGGTGGTCCCAACACTTTGGCCTGAAAATACTCTCTAAACTCACTGTATGGAGAAATTCTGAAGGAGAGTACTTGCAAAGGTCGATCTGCAAAAACTAAAAAAGTTTTTTTCTTTGTTCCTTCTTCTTCTTCTTCTTTTGTGTTAAGTTCCTAGCATTCAAGGAAAGCTCTGTCATAATACTAGCTGGACACAAGCTTAAGGAACAGAAACCTCAGAGTCTTAATTCCAGCAACAACACATTAAAATATCAAAAGATCAAAACTAGAAACTATCAATGTGCAGGACCAGACCTGGGACATACCAGACAAAGACATTTAAAAATAATGGTCCTAAATTGTCTCAACGAGCTAAAAGAAACATGGACAAAGGACTAAAGGAAATGAGGAAATCGAGAAACACAAAGAATATCAATAGAGAGATGGAAATTATGAAAAGGAACCAAAGAGATCTGAAGAATACAGCAACAAAAATTTAAAATTCCATACAAGGATTCAACAGCAGTTTGAAGTTGTCAGAAGAAAGATCAGAGAATTTGAAGAATTTAAATCATCCATTTTCAGGAGTAGAAGGAAGTAAGAACAAAAAAAAATGAACAGAAACTAAAAATGAAGTTGCCCTATGACCCAGTAATAGCACTACTTGGTATATACCCAGAAGAGCTGAAAGCAATGACACAAACAGACATTTGCTCACTAATGTTCATAGCAGCATTATTCAGAATTGCCAAAAAATGGAAACAAACCAAATGCCCATCAAAGACAAATGGATCAACAAAATGTGGTATATACATACAATGGAATATTATGCAGCAGTAAGACAGAATGACATCCTGAAGCACATGACAAGATGGATGAGCCTTGAGGACATAAGGCTGAGTGAAATAAGCCAGACACAAAACGATAGATACTGTGTGATTCCACTTTTATGACCAGCATAAAGGTATAATCAGAGGCTTATAATACAGAATATAGGGGACTTAAAGATACATAGAAGCTAGACATGGGTGAACCATTAGCTAATGAGGTTGAACTCCAATGTAAGGGAATAGATAGGAGTGAAGGTGGTTCTCTAGTGGGTCTAGAAGTAATATTACCATATTGAAGATGAACAAGATTGAAAGAGGCTGCATAGACCTACGTGTCCCACTGATTAATACCAGAAATATGATTTAGTTCTTGAAAGAATTACTTCAAAGACATGAGTCTTGTACAAAGAGTTCTAAGTCCAAGGTACAAGGGGAAAACTGCTATTGCATGCTATGAGCTATGTTCAAAAGGAAACCATCAGCAGTACCACAGCAATAGCAGAGGTAAATAATGAGGGGAGGGACAAGAGTTAAGGGAGGTTTAGATTTCCTATTTGACGAGGGTGTGTTTATTGGTTTTCTTCCTCTTGGGAACAATAGAATTATCTAAAATTGAGAATGTTGCTGCACTGTGGATTTAGGCCCTCTACATGATGTCCAATGAATGCAGGTGGCTGAAGGATGCACTGACTGAGAAGTAGATTGGCAAACGATGGTGTATACTTACGAATGAAGGTTGTGCTGCTCCAAAAAGGAACGAAGTCGTGAGGCATGCAACGATGTGAATGAACATGTGGGACATCTGGTGAGACAAAATAAGCCAGAAACAAAAGAACAAGAATGGTATGGTCACTTTTAGAAAATGCTTACAAGAAAACAGGGGCCTAGATTGTAAACTTTTAGAGCAGACACATTAAGTCTGGAGTGGTGATTAAAATTTCTGTATTTTGAGAGGCTGCTTTATATATATATAACCTGACATTTAGAGATAAGAACGAAGTCAAACACTTTGAGGTTAAAGTAATTCAGAACATAGGGGTAAGCAAGACAGTGTCTATATTTTAGAACCACACATACTCTTTGAGACCAGTGGAAGAAAGCTTTATTTGATCTGGAACTGAAATTTTTTCTAGTGCATAGGCTAATTAACCCTATCTATATACCTCATTTGAATAAAGTAATTCAGAAATTCAGTAATTCAGTGGAAGAAAGGTATATTTGGTCTGGAACTGAAATTTTCTGTGGGGAATAATCTAACTCAACCTATCTGTATAGGTCATTTGAACAATAGAAACACAGGAAGCCCAGAATAAGAAAGAGGTCCTTTAATCCCATATAGAATATTGTAACACCTGAATACATCTTAGAGTATATTAAGTAGATAATCAAAAGGTATTGGCAAAGTCCCCTGAGGGACAGAAAAAAGAATATGGAACTATTAAAACTTACCATCAGGGAATGCCTCCATGTCAAACTTTAGGGACACCCAAATCAATAGGCCAAGCCCTTAACCATGAGGCTTACTCTTGTGAAGCTTATGTAGGCAGTGGAGAAGCTTAGCTTACCTATAGGCATGCCTAAGAGTTACTTCTGGAGGACCTCTTTTGTTGCTCAGATATTACCTCACTCTCTCTAAGCCCAACTCTGCAAGTGAAATCATTGCCCTCCCCTTTACGTGGGAAATGACATCCAGGGGTGAAAGTCTCCCTGGTGACATGGGAGAGGTCTCCCAGGGATGAATCCAGACCTGGCACCGTGGGATCAACAATTACATCCTGACCAAAATGGGGGAAAGAAGTGTAACTAATAAAGTATCAATGGCAGAGAGAGTTAAAATAGAGTTGAGAGGCTACTCTGGACGTTGCTCATATGCAAGCTTCTGTTAAAGCTTGCTACCTATCATAACCTGCCAATCCCCAACCAGGACCATTCCAGCCAATCCTAAAGAACACCTAGGGCAATATATGCAATTCCACAAGGGTTCCAGGAACTTGAGTAACTTTCCAGAGTCCTACAATCTCCAGACGGGTCCCTGGTCCAGATAAGTCCTGAAACCTAGCCCAGCCTCTCCAGAACATCAGATAGTTCCATCTCCCTACCCCATATTACTGACAGACCCTTCTAATATGGAAAATTTAGGATAGCCATAGCCCAAACACCTCTAAAAACAGGGATGGAAAGATCAAACGTGATGGTGGAGTTATACAGAGAAGGTAGGATTTAACAAATGAATATGAACGCTGAATCATTAAACTGATATCTCTTTTACTCTACAGTATTTTAGAGCAGCTAGAAGTAAAAACCTAAACTTGTGGAATTGTAACCCATGTAGAAGTCTGAAATATGTTCTACAACTAATTGTGGTGCTGCACTTTGAAATTTATAGCTTTTATATATATATGTTATTTTTCACAAAAAAGAAGAAAGAAGTCAATTGTGATGATAAAAAAATATTTAAGCCTTCTAGCCTCCTATATTCTGAAGCAGCTAAAAGGAAAAATATGAAAGGATCGTATGGTAGCCCATGACAAACTCTGGGATCTGTCCTGTAACTACTTGTTGACGAGTGCTCTGAAAACTATGGATTTTTTATTTCTTTGCTTTATATATATGTTATACTATGCAATAAAGAAAGTTAAAAAAAAAAGTGGACAGGGGCTGAGAACCCTGTAGTACACCATCAAGTGTACCTATATATATATATATATTCTGGGAGTTCCAGAAGGAGAAGAGAGAAAGGGGCATAGAATAATATTCAGAGAAATAATGGCTGAACACTTCCCAAATTTAAAGAAAGACGTGAATATACACATCCAAGATACTCAAGAACTCCAAACAGAATAAACCCAAATTATACTACAGCATATGTTAATCAAATTGTCAAATGCCAAAGAGAGAAGCAACATGTCATGTGCAAAGGAACCTCAATCAAATTATGGAAGCAAAACATTTCAACCAAAAACAATTTTTTTTAACATGGGCAGGCACCAGGAATAGAACCTGGGTCCTCTGGCAAGAATGCTTGCCTGCTGAGCCAACCTATCTGTATAGCTCATTGAGGGCATGGCCCGCCCTCAACCAAAAATTTTCTGTCTGGAAAAGCTGTCTTTCAAAAATGAGGGAGTTACAGCCAACACAGTAAGCAAACTCAC
Organism: Tamandua tetradactyla; assembly: GCF_023851605.1. Taxonomy (NCBI): domain Eukaryota; kingdom Metazoa; phylum Chordata; class Mammalia; order Pilosa; family Myrmecophagidae; genus Tamandua; species Tamandua tetradactyla. The sequence goes on along the minus strand of NC_135353.1, from coordinate 23,615,294 downwards.
TGCCTTCACCCTCTCTACGTGGGACATGACTCCCAGGGGTGTAAACTTCCCTGGCAACATGGGATAGAAATCCTAGAATGAGTTGGGACTCAGCATCAAGGGATTTGAGTCCCAAATCAACTGAAAGGGGGAACAGCAAAATGAGACAAAATAAAGTGTCAATGGCTGAGAGATTTCAAATGGAGTCAAGAGCTTATCCTGGAGGTTATTCTTGCACATTATATAGATAACCCCTTTTTAGTTTAAGGTGTATTAGGGAGGCTAGAGGGAAGTGCCTGGAACTGTAGAGCTGTGTTCCAGTAGCCATGTTTCTTGAAGATGATTGGATAATGATATAGCTTTTGCAATGTGACTGTGTAATTGTGAAAACCTTGCATCTGTTGCTCCTTTTATCTACGATATGGACAGATGAGTAAAACATATGGATTACAAATAAATAAATAATGGAGGGAACAAATATTAACATAAATAGAGAAAATTGACATACTGGTGATCAATGAAAAGGAGTGTAAGGGGTATAGGAAAAAAATAGGGGGAACAAAGGCTAAAATATATTGGGTAGATGGAAATGCTAGTGGTATATAGAGGGAGGATTAAGGAGTATGGTACGTATGAGTTTTTTCTTTTTTCTTTCTATATCTTTTTCTGGAGTGATGCAAATGTTCTAAGAAATGATCATGGTGATGAATATACAACTATGTGATGACATTGTGAGTCATTGGTTATATACAAAGAATGGAATGTTTATATGTTAAGAATGTTCATGTTTGTATGTTGTTATTTTTGTCAATAAAAAATCGAAAAATAATAATATATTGATATTGGTTCATTAATTGTAACAAACATACCATGTTAATGTTAATAATAGGGGACACTGAGAGTGGGCTACAATGGAACTTTGCATTATTATCCCAATTTTTCTGTAAATCTAAAAAACTTTTAAAAATAGTATATTTAGAAAACACCTTTAGAAAGATAGAGGGCCCATTTAAAAGACTAAAGAGACACACTAATGAAGAAATGTGTGAATCTTGGTAGAGGGCAACAGCTTAAAAGCCATTTTGGGAAACATGGGTTAATCTGAATGCAAAATAATATTGGATGGTTGATTATGTTCTTATGTGTGAGAATGGTATCGTGGTTAAGTAGGAGAATGTCCTTATTCTTAGGAGAGGCACACTGATGTATTTAGGGATGCCAGGAAGACATGAAGCATCATGATGGGGTATGAAACATAAATGATTGCTGGAAGGGGAAAAGATACATTTGGAGAAAGCAGAAGTAAAAGAGACAAGATGTTAGGGATCAGTGAACCTCAATGGAAGGTATACTTGTGTTCATTATACTATTCCTTCAAAATTTCTGCAGGTTTGAAGTTTTTCAAAATGTTCAGGATCCACAATGATTGGAGGGGGCCTAATGTAACAATGACTGGCGAATGAAAGGGGAAACTGTGGTATTTACGTACAGCAGACTACTGAGTGGCTGCAAGAAAGAATGAAGTTGTGAGGCATACAACTAAGTGAATGAAACTTAAAAATGACATGTGTTGAATCAAACATCATGCCTAAGTCATATGGATTAATTATAACATACAAACTCAGAGAGAATTGAAGTTGAGATCATAGATTATCAGGTTGGGACCTATTGTAAAGGTTCCTAGATTGTAAGCTCTTATAGCAGTCACATATATTTAGGAGTTGTAATTGCTATTTCTAAATTCTGATTACTGAGCTATTTGTATATATCCTAGTCTTTCCCTGAAACATTGGGTATTTATGTGACACCTGAGACAGAGAGTTAGAGCAATGAAGCTATGAAAGTCAGCATTACCGTAATCAGTAACATGTACTGTCAGTTTACTTGAACACAATAATTACATGGAATCTTGAATAGGGCATGAGATCTTGTTATGTTTATACAGGTTAATGTGATGCCCCAATAATATCCCAGACTATTTGGAGCAGAGAATTAAAAAGTATTTGCAAAGTCCCCTTGGTGACTTAAAGAAAGGAGGAAATATTGAACTTTCCCATCTGGGTAATTTTTAGTATTCTCACAAGAAGTGGGGACAAACAACTCAATAGGCTGAGCTCTTGATCTTGGGGCTAATCCCTATGCAGCTTATTCCTGCAAAGGAGAGGCTAAACACATGATAATTATGCCTAAAATTATCCCATGAGAGACTCTTTTTGTCATTCAGATGTGGCCTCTCTCTCTAAGCCAACTTGCCAGGTTGCCCTTCCCCCCTATGTGGGACATGACTTCCATGGGTGTAAATCTCCCTGGCAACATGGGACTGACTTCTGGGGATGAGCAGAACCAAGAATCATTGGAATGATTCTTGCATGTTTATTTATCCGGATGAACGTTTGTATCATTCTGTCCAATTCTAAGTCCTACTGGTACTTTTTCTTAAGCCCCAAAGATAACTGAATCACAGATTTTGATATCTAATGGAGTTTACCCTGCAAGTTTTTGAAACTGCTTGGATCCTGTGACCCCTGTGTTCCTTCCAATTTCTCTCTATGGAAATGGGACTATGTATTTATGACTGTCTCTCCTTTGTATATTGGCAGCAAATAAGTTGTTCTGAGTTTTACAGGTCCAGAGCCAAAGGAGAATTTTGCCTTAGGACAGACCATGCCTGTAGCAGTAAATCTTCCTCTTAGCACTGCATTTGCTGCATCCCATAAATTTAGATATGCTATGTTTTCATTTTAATTTGCCTCAAGATATTTACTGATTTCTCTTGTAATTTCTCCCCTGACCCACTGTTTGTTTAAGAGTGTGTTGTTTATTCCCCATGTGGAGAATTCCTGATATTCTCACAAGCAGTGGGGACAACCAAAGCAATAGGCTGAGCCCTCAATCTTGGGTTTCTTTATATGAAACTTATCCCTGTAAAGAATAGGCTGAGCCTACTTAAAATTAGGCCTAAGAGTCACCCCAGAGAACGTCTTTTGTTGCTCAGATGTGGCCTCTCTCTCTCAGCCAACACAACAAACAAACTCACTGCCCTCCCTCTCTCTACGTGGGACATGACCTCCAGGGTGTAAACCTTCCTGGCAACATGGGAGAGAAATCCTAGAATGAGCTGGGACTCAGCATCAAGGGATTGAGAAAACCTTCTCAACCAAAAGGGGGAAGAGCGAAATGAGATAAAATAAAGTGTCAATGGCTGAGAAATTCCAAACAGAGTTGAGAGATTATCCTGGAGATTATTCTTATGCATTAAATAGACATCACCTTGTTAGTTAAGATATAATGGAGAGGCTGTAGGGAATTGCCTGAAAATGTAGAGCTATGTTCCGGTAGCCATATTTCTTGAAGATGATTGTATAATGATATAGCTTTCACAATGTGACTGTGAAAACCTTGTATTTGATGCTCTTTTTATCTACCTTTTCAACAGACGATTGAAACATATGGAATAAAAATAAATAAATAATAGGGGGAACAAATGTTGAAATAAGTTTAGTAGATTGAAACTCTAGTGATCAATAAAAGGGAGTGATACGGGGTATAGAAAAAAATATGGGAAACAAAGGCTAAAATATATTGGGTAGATGGAAATACTAGCAATCAAGGAGAGGGAGGGGTAAGGGATATGGTATGTATGAGTTTTTTTCTTTTTATTTCTTTTTCCGAATTGATGCAAATGTTCTAAGAAATTATCATGCTGATGAATATACAACTATGTGATAATATTGTGAGTTCTTGATTATATACCAAGAATGGAATGATCATATTATAAGAATGTTCGTGTTTGTATGTCGTTATGTTTAAAAAAATTTTTTTAATTAAAAGAAAATAAAGGGAGCCCATAGTTGTCTTGGATGTTGGGTATTTAATAAACTCAGCCTGTGTTCAGGATATCTCAAAAATAATAATAATTAAAAATTAGAAAGAGTGTGTTGTGTACCTCAATATATTTCTGAATTTTCTGGCCCTCTGCCTATTATTGATTTCCAACCTCATTCCTTTATGATCCAAGAAAGTGTTTTTTATGATTTCAATCTTTTAAAATTTATTAAGGATTGCTTTGTGACCTTGCATATGATCTATCCTTGAGAATGATCCATGAGCACTTGAGGAAATTGTGTATCCTTCTGTTGTGGGGTATAATGTTTTATAAATGTCTGTGACGTCTAGTTCATTTATCGTATTATTCAAAATCTATTTCTTTATTATCCTCTATCTAGATGTTCTATCCATTGATGAAAGTGGGGGATTGAAGTCTCCAACTATTATGGTAGACATGTCTACTTCTCCCCTTAGTGTTGTCAGTGTTTTTCTCATATATTATGCACTCTGGCTCAGTGCATGAATGTTTATGATTGTTATGTCTTCTTGTTGAATCACTCATATTATTAATACATAGTGTCCTTCTTTGTCTCTTTTAATCATTTTACATTTGAAGTCTAATTTGTCAGAGATTAGTACAGCTACACCTGCTCTTTTCTGATTGATGTTTGCATGAAATATTTTTTCCCAACCCTTCACTTTCAACCAATTTTTGTCCTTGGGTCTAAAATGAGTCTCCTTTAGACACCATATAGATGGGTCCTGTTTTTCAATCCATTCTGCCAGTCTATATCTTTTGATTAGGGAGTTTAATCCATTAACATTTACAGTTATTACTGTAAAGCCAGTACTTTCTTCTGCCACTTTGTCTTTTGGATTTTCTGCATGTCTATTTTTTTTCTCTTTTTACCTTTACTGATAGTCTTCAGTTCAATACTCTTTTCCAGACAACACTCTCTTGCCTTTTCCTATCTGCCTCTAGTGTTTCCTTTTAGTATTTCTTGCAGAGCCTGTCTCTTGATCACAAATTCTGTCAGTGATTGTTTGTCTGAAAATATTTTAATTTCTCCCTCATTTTTTGAAGGACAATTTTGTTGAGTAAAGAATTCTTGGTTGGCAGTTTTTCTCTTCTAGAATCTTAAATATATCATACCACTGCCTTCTCACCTCCATGGTTTCTGCTGAGAAATCCACACATAGTCTTATTGAGCTTCCCTTTTGTGTGATGGATTGCTTTTGTCTTGCTGCTTTCAAAATTCTCTTTGTCTTTGACATTTGACAGTCTGATTAGTAAGTGTCTAGGAGTATGTCTATTTGGATCTATTCTGTTTGGGGTATGCTATACTTCTTGGATCTGTAATTTTATGTCTTTCATAAGAGATGGGAAATTTTCAGTGATAATTTCCTCCATTAGTCATTCTCTTCCTTTTCCCTTCTCCTCTCCTTCTAGGAAAACTGCATGTATATTCATGCACTTCATTTTGTCATTCAATTCCCTGAGACCCTGCTCATGTTTTTCCATTCTTTTCCCCATATTTTCTTTTGCGTGTCAGATCTCAGATGTACAACCCTCTAGTTCACTAATCCTTTCTTCTACATCTTCAAATCTATTGTAGGTTTCCATTGGTTTTACATCTCTTCTATTGTGCCTTTCATTCCCATAAGTCCTGTGATTTGTTTTTTCAAACTTTCATGCTCTTCTTTTTGTCCACCAAATGTTCTTCTTTATATATGCCCTCAACTCATTGATTTGATTTTGAATGAGAATTTGCCCGTCTGTTCGAGCATCCTGAATTACTTGTTTCAACTCCTGTATCTCATTTGAAGTTTTGGTTTGTTCCTTTGAATGGGACATATATTTGATTTTCCTAGTATGACTCGGTTTTTTTGCTGGTGTCTAGGCATTTGATTTCCTTAATTAGTTTATTCTGGTGGTTGCTTTCACTCTTCTACCTAGGGTTTTCTTGCTGTATGGCTTTGTTCTCTATCTGTTCTTTGACATTCCATTCAACTTATTATAGACTTGTAGCATAGGTTCTGTTTAACTGATCAGAATTTTTCAGTTTTTGTTTTTCTGTTTCTTGCCCTGCCTATATGGAGCTTTTTTTTGTTTGTTTTGAGGAGGGTCTCCTCAGATTTAATAGATCCAGTCATATTTTCCTGGATAGGCCCATGTCTCAGGAGGAAAGAGTAGCCAGCATTAGTTTTCCTCGAGTGTGAGACCAAGCAGGCTCTCAGACTTTTCTATGAAGCCTCTAGACTCTATGCTTTTTCTATAATGCCCAACATGTGGTGCTTGTCTGCCCGTGGCTTCCCACCAGCTTAAAGCAATGTGGTGCCTTTAATTTCAGCAGACTGTCCCTGCCAGGGGGTGGCTGAGACATAGGTGAGGTAGTAGGATGGCTTTGACTGCTTCTGTTTTCCAGTCCCTGGGGCCTGAATTCCTTGAAGGATGGATTCCATTCGAGCCAGCCCCGCCTTTCTCTTTGGGAAGATACACCCTTTAGGGCATTAACCCCCTTCACCTGACTGGTTATTTTGTCTCTCAGGCAAAGGGAAGTCTCTCAAGCTTAATTTCACCCTTGCCTGGGGCAGTGCTGAAGCCTGAGAGTGCTTCCAGTTTTATCTAATGAGCTGTTTCAGGAATAATAAAAAAAGCAAAAGAGGCTTTTCAGAGCTGGATCCCGCTCCTTGGGTTTGCCAATCAAGAGCCTGAGTTGCTATGTGGTTTTATTTATCTCCAGGCTCTATGTGCCCCCTTTCCTTGAGGCCTAGCCCTTTTCCAGTATTTTGTGCGGTCCAACTCAAAAACCTCTGTTTTAGTTTTCCCCCATCAGCCCCACCCCTCCCCCCTTGCCGGGGCAAAAACTCCTAATTCCGTTAGTGCTTATTCCAGGTTTATCTGTGCTGGGGGCCTGTTTTCAGTAGTCAGAATTTGTTAATTAAGTCCACAGTTGGAGCTTGCTTGTGCTAAGTCCTTACTGCTAGTAAAGACTGTTTCCCTTCCCTTCTCAGGGAACCAGCCTGCCATTCTCATGGGGGAGGGGCCCAGCCTCCGCAGCTCAGGCGACTTACAGTTCTGTGTGGGATCTCAGCTGATCCACCTGGTCCAGACTGCTGTACACTGTGTGTCCAGTCACTGATGTTCCCTGGGCAGTTGTTCTGTACCATTCCTAGCTATTTACTAGCTGCTCTGAAGGACAAACTAAATTCCACTCCTCACTATGCTGCCATCTTGCCCCGCCTCCAAGGATAACCTTTTAATCAGTGTGGAAAAAAGACAATAAATGGGGTTGGGATAACTAGATAGCTATTTGGGGGAGAAAATATTGTATCCTTATCTCACTCCTTCTACATTCTAAATGAGTCAAAGATTTAAGGGTTAAAAAAAAAACTTAAAAGTACTGGAAAAATACGCTAAATTTATTTTTAAATATAAAGGCTTTTCTATGCAAAGCACAAATCTCAGAAGTCATAAAATGTTTGATAAGTTTGCATAAATAAATAAAACTCAGGAAAATATTAGTAAACATGATTTTCTTAGGAGCTTTCTCAGCTTACAAAGAGCTCATACAAAATCAACTTTTTAAAAAAACATCTAATAGAAAACCAGACATGACCATACAACTCACAGAAAATGAAATATAAGAAACCAATAAACATGAAAATGTGCCCCATCTCCTTCATTAAAATTCATTGCACTTTTATCAAAATGCAAGATACCACTTTGCCCTTTCGAATTACCAAAGGTCAAAAAGGGTGATTAGTACTCAGTATTGCCATGGGTCTGGTAAATTATCATTCTCACATTATATGTGGAAGTGTAAACTGAGCAAGGATTTTTGGTGAGCAACTTGGCAGTAACTATTAAAGCAAAAATGAAAAATATCCTTTGTTCTAGTGATTCTATTGCTAGAAATTAATGTCTGCAGATACTATCTCATTATAGTACAAGCATGTTCATTACTATATGCTTTAGTTGTGCTAAAATACTGGAAACCTAATAGTCCATCAATGACTGAATATTTATGAGACATTCATACATTGGAATACTACACAGTCATTAAAAAGAACGAGGTATTTCTGTATATACTGATACAGAACGATCTTCGGATATAGGTAGTGACAAAAAGTTGGCACCAGGAATGCATAAAGTCGATTTCATTAATGTAGAATTTTAAAAATATATATTTGCTGGTAAATATGTAGTCTTTCCCTTGAAAGAATACACAAGGCACTTTTAGCTCATTACCATTTTAGAAGCAGGAAAAAGGACTTTGAATTGTATGCCTTTCTATACCACATGAGTATTTTGTTTTGCCGTAAGCATACACTTTTCTTCGTCCCTTTTTAAAGAACACTTAGTTGGTTATTTTGAGATGTCCCTACGTAGAGATAAATACTGGCAGTGCAATTTTTCAAAATACTGTAGATAAGTGCCAAGTTTCGTAACCAGAGCTTCCTGATGGATTTTGATTAAACTTTACATTTTACTGATTGCACACCATGTATATGGGCTGTATGTGTGAAGATTTGTCAATAAAAATATTTTTAAAAATCTTTAGATTTGCCCCCTGTGGCTTTAATTATACTCATTTCCTGTTTAAGTATGTTAAAATTTTGTAAAGGTGATTTAGTTACATAACAACTTTGTGATGGAAATGATTAGACACTTCTGCTCAAGGAACCAATTCTTACACCCAAAGGGCATCTGATGATTTAGAACTATAAAATGAAATTATAAATTCTATTTTTATCCTAAAAAAACATAAAATTGAAGACTTTACTTGTACAACAAAATGTAAAGCACCCACCGAATTTAATAAAATGGTACCACACTTGAAAAAAGGCACAAAATTCACCCTTACATTTTTCCGGGGACAGAGAAGCAGAAGAAAATGAGATTAAAAGTATTAAAATAAGAAACAATACACTACCAAAAACAGGGTGAGACAACCATTTATTTATTGGACAGGGCAAGGTCATTAAAAGAGAGGAAACATATCCAAAAAAAAAAAAAAAAATGGGTTTAGGTTGGGGTTACAAGCATTGATGCTCACAACAAACAACATTACTGAATACATCATGGAAACAGGCCACATACAACCAGGAAGGTGCTGTCATGCCCACTTAAAAAAAATAAGCCACAATGCTTAGGAAACAATCATTAGGTAGTTACAAAGCATAATAGCCTCCAGTGAACCCCTCTGCATTTTCATCGGGTGGGCCATTAGCCCATAGTATTTAGGTGGTTCCCTGAAAATTTTCCTCTATTATAGAGAACCTTGAATAGTACACACTTCTGAATGTTACTGAAATCATAGTTAACTGCAGGCTTAACTAGTTCACATCACATTTTTGGACTACCATAGGTAGTACCGGTACTCATAGTACTGTACTCATAGTACTGTACTCATAGTACTGTAAATAAAATTCTGTACTCAATTCATTTAGCAGTTTTACAATGCACCCACATCATCTTCAGTCCCATGGTACCTACTTGAAAAAGACAGCAGAAATTCAATGGAGGAAATTTTGTTTTTAATTGGAAGCTCACCTGGCCCAAGGTATACCAGCTGCTAGCAAAGCTAGATGCACCTGAAAACTGCAATGCCAATTACCTGTCAAATTATCTTGCATCGTTCTTAGCAGGACCTTCCAGACTGGGCAGGCAAAGATTTAAATACCCATTCCAGAGACTAGCCAAAATATTCTAAGCAGTAATATCTCAGGAATGATTGGCTGTGAGGAAAAACTACTGAATACATTCAGCATAAGATTTACTGAGACATCTGCTAGGCGTCTCACCCTCCCTCTTCAAATCTATTGATTTTGCCAACTACTTCCTTTCACAGCAATAACGGTTCTCCAGATGAGAAAAATTTCACATGCCACATAGAATAAAATTGCATTTGGAAGGCAGACACAAAAGACCACGTATTGTACAATTCCATTTATATGAAATTCCCAGAATAGGCAAATCTATAGTGACAGAAAGTAGAATAGTGATTGCCTAGGGCCTGTGAACTTTGGAGGGAAATGGAAGGTCACTGCTAAAGGACATAGGATTTCTTTTTGGGGGTGATGAAAATATTCTAAAATTGTTGTGGTGATGTTGGTACAACTCTATGAATATATTACAAACAAACTGAATTGTACACTTTAAATGGGTGAATGGTATGGTATGGGAACTATAATCTCAAGAAAGCTGTTACAAGAAAATATATTAGGAAAGGAAGACAGCCCCAAAATAAAACAAGAGGCTCTCCCAAATCAAGTCACACTTGAGGAAAATGGTAAACAAGGCTGATTTAAGGAGCGTGTTTTGATTTAATAATCATCAATTTAACTCCTAACCTCACATTTTTAACTCATTTCTATATTATTTTAGGTTATCAGCAGATTTCTAACTTTGTTCTCATTAGAGAGCAGAGTCAGTGTTCCAGACAGACTGGGCTGGCAAAAAACAACAATAACAACGACAATAACAACAACAAAAGCCCAATGACAAAACAATCTCATGCTTTGGAGCTGTGCATTATCAGATAGAATACAAGGGCTAAGGTTCAAGGTTCAAGTGTAAGGGTATCCGTATTACTCTTTCCTAAAGCGCATTTCCTTTTCAAACCTGTTTCCATTTATTCCCATTACACCTATGCAACTCAGCAAAAGCAATGTGCTCCAGAAAGAAATGTTCAGCTTTCTGAAGATTGAAGTGCTAACCAAATTTCCCTAAAAGTAAAATCTCTGTTTAACACACAAAAAAATTCAACTCAGTATCCTCATTCTCACCTTCAGCAGCTCTCAGCCTGCTATAAATTAGAAGTCACAAAACAATTTCTTAAACGACAATTTTTCTTTTAAATTAGATGTTAGTTCTTAACATTTAGAACACATTTGAACCAATTCCTAAATCACCTCTGCTGTCAGATGAGACCCCTTCTTTATTTTACTAATTCACTAATTTAGTATACAACAAACTGAGTTTTTGAATAAGTTAAACTAGCTAATGACAAATAATCAGTTTTCCTTCTACAAAGGCAGTATAATTGAATCATGAATGGTCATTTTGGTCTATCTTCAACTATTCTTACACTATATAATCAATTAGGGCAAATTTTTACAGATAAACAAAGAGAACACAAGTAACTTTACAGCCAGTTAAGCTTGTTAAATATATTTGTTATAACAAAGAATTTCTGATGCAAAAATTGCTCACTGCATACATAGAACCTCAAGAAGTGAAACAAGACAGATGACGTTTGACAGCATATGGGAGCAAGGTGGGGTGAAAAGTCATGGATAAAATAAAACTGGCAAGTATCTGCTAAAGCAGAGCCACTTTTTAGGGGGCGTAAGAAAAACTGATGAGTCACCATTTTGATCTCGTTCGTGAAGTCCATTTGTTGTTAAGAACTGAAGATCATTTTTCCATAATTCATGCTGCAAAATGCAGTAGTCACATAGTATTTCCTAAAGGATCCTAAAAACTGTAGTGCAAAAGAAAAGAAATCTAAGAAAATAAATAATCACAAAAACCATCAACAATTTTCAAAAGAATCTGTTCAAAACAGTGACTTTTACAAAAGATGTGAATTTGTTTTAAATGAAAATAAAATTCCTTCTTTGAAAGATCAGAGATTCATTTCACAGATAATTTATACTGCATTAATTACTTGATTAACAGTATACAAACAAGGGCCATAGACTTTTATTAGGTCTGAAAAATCAATATAAATACTGATGGGGGGAGTGTTTTATACCCCAAACTCCAATATTCCAGCTCTGTGTTCTGTCCTGTTATTATAATCTGTAAAAATCTAACGACGCAGTGATTCAAGTTTTCGTAACTTCAATGATGTATTAGAGGACAATGCATCTTGGGTTGAAGAATTTGTTGTATCTGAAGGCCGGAACAGTACTCTACCACGATGATTAAATACATAAAATGATGGGTGATTCCTTAATGTGTCAAATGTCCTTTAAAGAAAAAAAAAAAGCATTAGTTTTAGGTGAACTTTCATAAACGCCTATATGACAATAAGACTTCCAATGAATTATGGATTTGCTGTGGGCTACATTTCAAAGTAAGTACAAATCCATGAAATCAAACTATAAATGATAACCATATTGTGTGCCGGTTTGAAAGGATGTATGTACCCTAGAAATGCCATGTTTCAATCCTAATCCCATTTTGTAAAGGCAGCTATTTCTTCTAATCCCTATTTTCAGCATTGTATGTTTGAAACTGTAATTAGATCACCCCTAGAGATGTGATTTAATCAAGAGTGGCTGTTATGCTGGATTAGGTGGAGGCGTGTCTCCACCTGTTTGGATGGGTCTTGATTAGTTTACTGGAATCCTATAAGAGGAAACATTTTGGAGAAAGTGAGAGATTCAGAGAGAGCAGAGCAGAATGACATAGCCACAAGAAGCAGAGTTCACCAGCCAGTGACCTTTGAAGATGAAGAAGGAAAATGCCTTCCCTGGAGCTTCATGAAACAGGAAGCAGGAGAGGGAGCGAGCAGATGACGCCATGTTCACCATGTGTCTTTCCAGATGAGAGAGGAACCCTGACCATGTTCATCATGTGCCCTTCCAGCCGAGAGAGAAACTCTGACTGTGTTCACCATGTGCCTTCTCACTTGAGAGAGAAACCCTGAACTTCATTGGCCTACTTGAACCAAGGTATCTTTCCCTGGATGCCTTAGATTGGACATTTATATAGACTTGTTTTAATTGGGACATTTTCTCGGCCTTAGAACTGTAAAACAGCAACTTGTTAAATTCCCCATTCTAAAAGCCATTCTGTTTCTGGTATATTGCATTCCGGCAGCTAGCAAACTAGAACAGATTTTATAACATTTTTTTACTGTACAAGGAAACTAAGAAATCTGGAAAACTAACATAAAGTCCCCAAATGTCTTTTTTATTCAGTCATTCCTTCCTGGATACCTATGAATAATAAAATAAATCACAGCTCAACTTTAATCACCACTGTAAATGTAATACTAGCCCATGCCAAACAGTCTTTACATAGATTGTACCTCTGATTATTCTCTTTTGGTCCCCACTATTCAAGTCATATAAACAGTTCATAGATCTGCTTTCCAAAAATCGTTCAAGTACAACAAAAACTCCTTTTGGTTCTTCTGTACCTGCCATTGCTCCAACATATTTGGATATATATTTTTTACTACCACCTACTCAAACCATTCATTTTAATTATTTCTTTCCTGGTCCCTTGCCTATGATTCTTGGTAGACTTTCGTTAAGATCAGTAATGCGTTGTGACAGTGGAGTATCCTTTCTTCTTTTCCAGTTTCATAGACAGTCTAAAAAATTTACAAGCGGGTGAGCCACGGTGGCCCAGCAGGCAAGGACACTTGCCTGCCATGCCAGAGGACCCGGGTTCGATTCCTGGTGCCTGCCCATGTTAAAAAAAAAAAATTCACAAGCATCTAGGTGTTTGGCCTATATTATTTTCTTTTAAATATTATTTTCCTGGAAAAAATAGAACTCTTCATTTGATAAAACTCAGATCTCAAAGTCAGACTGCCTAAGAATCCAAACATACCCCCATAGAAAACAGGAGGCCTGAGATCTGACTATTTAAAATGTACATATGGAAGTAAAAGTAAAAACGGAGGGGGGTGTGTGAATTTCCTCTAACACATAAATGTTTATTTTGAATGCTTCTAAGAAATATTGTAAAGAGATATCATTTCCTGGATCAGAAAGGAGATGGGACTGAACAAAGCTAAAGGATGTTTTGAGGGAAGTAATAAAGAAATATTATGGAAAAGTGAATAAAGCTCGTGAAAACAGAAGTATAGGAGAAAAAAAGCAAGTAGAACAACAAATAGACTTTAATCCAGGAATAGAAAAGAGCCAGAGAGCACAGCTTATGTCACAGACTAGGTTGAAGTGATATATGGGTTTTCTGTTTCCCTTATCAATGAGTAAGATAGGATAAAAGGATGAAAAGAAATAGAAAAAAAGAAGAGAAAGCAAGCAAAGAGAAGACAGAAAAGGAAAAGAAAAGGGAAGGGCAGGACAAAATAGGGCAGAGAAAAGAACTTGGTTAAAATCTCCGAGGGAATATCTTTCTATGTATCTATCTATTTCCATCCATCCAACCAAGCAACAAATAATTTTAACCAACTAAGAGGTAATATAAGAATTGATGTTATTCTAATGCCAATAATCTGGCATTCAACTTCTATTTTTCCTATCATGTCAAACACTACTTCAATATTTTTACCCAATTATTCACACATTGCATAATCAAATTTAAAAGAAAAAAATAAACTTTTCTGCACCAGAAACCACACATTTTAAGTTATATACATGTAGCAAACCCTTATGAAATGAAATGCCTCTGGAAAGGGAAAGACTTACTTATTTTTTAGTTCTGAAGTGGCATCCATGTCTTTAAACTCCCCTGCAATATGAACTATACCATAACAGGTAACTGCAAAGGCGAGAAGTGTTTGAAGAACTATCTGTGAGTATAAAGATTGAGATTACTAAATAACATACAAATATTACTCTAAAAATTCACAATTTTCTCTCCATCTTTTTTTTAGCCTCTAACAGCTATTCTCCCAGACGCAAGTATTACTCATCAAGGAGTCAATTCTTACTTCAAATAATCTGGACTCAATAAAATTCTCTATAAATTCTGTAGATTAGCTGCGAGAATATTTTTGATGCTTCAATAAATGAACTTAGTGACATATGCAAATCGCAAAAACAGGCACTACATCATTCAGAACTTGATTAGCAAATATTGCCTGCTTCCATGAGTAACTTAGAAATGTTTAGTGTAAGTATTGTTAAATAGCATACATACAAAAGAGCATACATACATGGTAAAGAAAAGCAATGAAAAGGCCACTTACCCAACCCCCAGCCCAAGAAAAAGAACATAACCAGTATCTCTCAAGTCCCATGTGTCCCTCTCCCAGTATATACTTCGTCCTCCCTCTCAAAGTTAACTACTTTCTGAATTCTGTATTAATCCATTTCTTGATTTTCTTTATAATTTTACAGCCTAAGTATGTACCTCTAAAAATTATATCACTCAGTTTTGCCCAATTTGAACTGTATATAAATGAACTCAATGTATTCTTTTGTGTCTAGCTTTTCTGCTCAGTTTTATGTTTGTGAGTTTCATTCCTGTTATAATTTGTAGTTGTAGTCCATTCGTTTTCATTGTGTCTCATATTTCATTGTATGAAAATCCCACAATATATCCATTCTACTATCAGTGGATATTTGGGTTGTTTTCTGTTGGTTACTTTTACAAAAAAATGCCAACAAGAATATTCTTGTATATATGTTCTATTGCCCAGGAGAGGAAATCTCACTGGGCCTAGGATATGCATATGTTCAGCTATATTAGGTAATATCAAACAGCCTTCCAAAGAGGTTACACAGGCAAAAATGTTAAAAGTTTGCTATTAACCAACATGGGATTACAGGCATATTTTACTTTCTGGTATGAGTTTTCTGTTTTTCACATTTTCTAATTTGTCATCAGAAGTTATTTAAAGTATATATAAATGAAGCACCACAAAGCAAAGGTGACAGGAAAATGAGTTAATAGGCATATATACCATATCCTTAATTAGACAACTAAAGTCAAAAGTAGCCTCAAGCTATTATTCTAACTTCCTAAATTAAAACCTGAAGTCATGTGCTATATCAGTTTATACTCCCACAATCAATGTCCTAGGAAGGCCTATTTCATACAATGGAATAGCTAAAAAGCACTGTTAGCAAAAATGTGGTAACTCTGTAAGAATTGTCGTAAATTATGTTCTAGATAAGCTGTCAGGTTAAATCCAAAACTACACATATATATGTACATGCATAATAACCTTTTTAAAGAGAAAAACACTATTTCTGTGGATATGATTAGATAAAACTATATATACCTAAATAAAGATACCGTTGTTTATGCATAAGAATACTGACCTAGTAAACTCCAAACTTAACAGTTTGGCATTAGAACTGGAATTGCTGAGGAATAGGGTCAGTTTTAATTTTTATGTTTACTGTTTGATTCTGTTAGAAAGAACTTAATGTTTTTATAATTTAAAACCCAGTAACAATAAAAATTATGAGGTAAGCTGTACTGTTTATCAGTTTAGCTTAAAAAAAATACACCCTTACTTCAAAAAAAAGAAAAAAAACATCTCCTTGGTTTGTTTAGTTTTACCACCTATGCAAGTGTTCCTAAACAATGTATTTTTAGTATTGTTTGTTTTTAAACTTTATATAAAAGGAACTTTTTTAAAAATAAATAAATCCAAATATTCAAGTTTTATAAGCCCATCTCATACTTGGACAAAACAATGTCTACGAAGACTATTTAAACTATAGTTCTGGAAATCAAACAGAAATTCTTTAAGGTTTCCAATTATTTGAGTTTTATAATGAGCGATGAAAAGTAAAAGTGGAGAACAGATGTTATTTCATGTCTAGAAAATTTTAAGAGAATAAAAATCAGTTAAAAATCATTATAAGCTATGTGGCTAATTCAAAAAATATACTTTAATGGAATATAAATGACCAACTTACATCTATTGGCAGTGATTCATCTTCCTTTTCTGTTAATCGCATATAAGAACGATCTATAAACCAGAAGCATACCATTAAAGAAATTGTAGCCCAATTTTTTTTCTTAAAATGCAAGCAAATCAATATACCAAAAAAAGGCTGATCTACGTGCCACATAAAGTAATGCTAATCCCAGATTCCTCAAAAAACCTCTGTCCTCTAAACCAGTCAGCCTTATCTTAATGAAATATTTTCATCTCATCATGACCTGCTCTATCAACTTATAAAACGGGGTGAGAATGAAAGATTAGCAAGCATGAGGCAGAAATATCTAAATGTCATTTTTCTTTCACTATTATAGGAAAACTAGAAACCTCTCAAACTAAGCAGAAGAAAACCATTTCTTTCACTAACTGAGCAAAGAAATCAATTATTTAAAACTTAGCCAACCTACAGAAAAATCTCAATTCTGAAATAGCACCATTATCTCATACTACTGACAAAGTAGTTTCACTGAGAGAAGATGCTAGGGCAGTGGTGGAGTAGGAATTCTAAGACATCAATTTTTTTTTACCTCTACTATTTAAATTATAGTTCTGCTGCTACCTTAACCTCAGGAGGCAGCAAGATATAAAGGAAAAGGATCAGAATTTTCAGGCTGATAAACCTGGATCTTAATACCAGCTCTTCAATTTATTTTATTTTAATATATCTCATTCAATTTAAGACAACCTCAATGTGCTATAAGGAAAAAATGCCAACAATTAAACAAAGACATGCCACTGACTATAAGACACATATCAATTTCAGAACGTTATGAAGTGGGAGTAGGAGGGGGGAGTGTCTTAGAATCAAAGAAATTCAGTATTTATCTTTTCATTGCCTAAATTTCCAAAAGGGTAAAATGGCACTAACATGAGGATTAAATGAGATACGGTACACAATAGGTGCACCAATATAACAAAGTTCATTATGGCAAAGATGGGCACACCATACTACCAAAGCATTTACTGCCATGACCTGACATAACCCAATCAGGGGAAATAATAGTCTCTTCCCAACATGAGCATTATAAAGAGGTCCCATTGCAGTGATAAATCCACAAGGCATTCTCATCACTTGAAAAGTAAAAATACAAAATCCTGATTCTAGAGGAACTCTGCACAATCCCTATTTAACAATGGACTTTAAACTAAAAACTCCAAACTGTTTTGAGTGAACGTGCTTTGACTCTCTCTTAAAAGAGAATGTATATTCAAGTGGCTGAGAGAGTTCAAATAGAGTTGAGAGGCTACACTGGATGTCACTCTCACACATGCCTCAATTAGAAACTGCTACCCATCACAACTTGCCAAACCCCAACCAAAACCATTCCTGCCAATCCTAAAGAACATCTAGGGCATTATGTAAGTTCTACAAAGGTTCCACACACTAGGGTAACTCCAAAATCTACAACCTCCACATGAGTCCCTGGACCAGATAAATCCTGAAATGCAGAGGGGCGAGCCCTTTCAGAACATCAACTAGTTCCATCCCCCATCCCATATTATCGACAGCCCCTTCCAACATGAAAAGTTAGAATGGCCATAGCCCAAATACCCCTAAAGAATGGAAGAAAGATCAAAGGTGATGGTGGCGCTATACAGAAAACGGCGGGTTTAACAAACGAGTATGAGTGTTGAATCTTTATACTGATATTTCTTTTAGCCTCCAGTACCTTAGAGCAGCTAGAAATAAAAATCTAAATTTGTAGAATTGTAACACACACCAAACTCTGAAATCTGTTCTATAACTAATTGTTGCAATGAACTTTGAAATGTATTGCTTTTATGCATATATGTTATTTAAAGAGAAGGAGGAGTGTACCAGAGAAGATAGAATGAGTATGACTGCTAAATCATTATATAGATATTTCTGTTGGTCTCCAGTGTCTTGGAACAGCTAGAAGAAAAAAACAAAAAATCGTGGAACTGTAATCCATACCAAATTTTAAAATGTCTATAAGTACTTGTTAAAATGTAGCTGGAAATTTATTGCTTTTTTGTATATATGTTATAGTTCACAATAAAAAAAGTTAAAAAATGTATTCAGAGACTTTCTTAAGTTACAGTGTTTATCATAAGGACATGTGTGAAAAAAAATCAAATCAAACCCCAAAATAGGTTTTTGGCTAACCTCCTACTATTCATTCAATTATCAGCTAGCTTTCTTCTTTGCATGAAGCCTAATCTGACTTTAATATTACCTTTTTAACCAGGTATTTCCTTGTCTGTAAAATGAAGGAGTTTGACTTTGGTGATGTTCAAGGGCCCTTCTTGTGCTACTGTTAAATAATTTTACAGCTAAAGCTTACTGGAAAAAATGACACAGTACTCCAGGGTATCCTAACCTCCTCCAAGACAGTGCTTCTCAAACATTAATGTACATACAAATCACCTGAGGATCTTATTAAAACACAGATTCTGATTCAACAGATCTGGGGAGGGGCTTGAGTTTCTGCATTTCTAACAAGCTCCCAAGTGATGCCCTTGACGCTGGTCTCTTGATCACACTTTGAGCAGCAAGATTCTATGATACTTGTCTTAACCCCCTTGCCCCCCAAAGAAGTGAATGCTCCTGCCCCCATGCATCCTTACATAATTTCAATGGAGCATCTATGCCACTTTATTGTGACACTCCAACTTATTTCTCCACTAGACACTAAACTCCCTCAGGGCATCACTATACCTCTAGCACCGAGGCCCAGCACAATTTCAACCAATTACCTGAGATTTGATTTTATAAAGCTATATAGCACATAAGAATCAAACTGCTTAAGTTTGAATGCTGGCCCCACTACTTATTATTTCTGTCGTTTTGTGCAAGTTTTTCCTAGTGTATCTCAGTTTCCTCATTGTTCAAAAGGAGATGATAATAATAATAACTGTTACCTCACAGGGCTTTGGGGAGGAACAAATTATATAATACACTTAATAAATGTTAGGTAATATTAGTGGTAGTATTATTAGTTATCATCATTAAAGGCTGAGGCTTTGGAAAAACTGTCACAGACCAGAGGAGACTGGGGAAACATGCCACTAAAGGTAAGTTGACACCATGTATTAGATCCTGGAACAGAAAGAAGACATTAATGGAAAAAATGGTGAAATTCAAATGAAGTCTAGACTGTAGTTAATAGTAATTTACTGATGTCAGCTTCTTAGTTACAACAACATCCCATGGTACTATAAGATATTAACAGTGGGGGAAAGTGGATGAGGGATATACAGTAACTCTCTGTACTATCTTTGCAACTTTTCCATGTATCTAGAATTTCAAAATAAAAAAACCTCTTTAAAAATACAGCTGAATTTCTGTCAGACAAAATGTTATAATACATGTATGTTAAAAGTAGTTAAAATAACTGAAAATTTTTAATTATATATAAAATAAATATTACAAAAGATTTGATTTTGAACAAAAATTGGAGCTTTAAAGGAATTCAGATACACATTTCATTTTCTACTTTATTCGTGGAGATGGGATACAATCTGGAGAAGCAAATAAAGGAATTCATGTCCTTCTTTCAACTCATTTATCAAGTACCTACTGTGGAGAGCACTGTGCTAGGCACTGAGGGTATCACAATGAACAAAATACACACAGTCCCTGCTTTCCTGGACTTTACAGTCTAGGGCAGGTGTCAGAAAACCTTTTCTGTAAAGGGCTTTTCTGTATAGTAAATACTTTAGGTTTTGCAGACCATAGTGCGTCTATCACAACTACTCAAGCCTGCATTGGAAAGCAACCACTGACAACACCTGAATGAATGAACTTCCACTAAGACATCACTGATGGGCACTGAAACTTGAACTTCATATAATCTTAACGGATCATAAAATGTTATTCTTCCTTTGGTTTTTCTCCCAGCCACTTAAAAATGTAAAGCATTTTTAGTTCACTACAAAAACAGGAGGGAGGCAGCATTTGACCCATGTGCTATGTCTTGGTGACCCCTGGTGGGGGGGAGAGAAGGAAGACCTCGAACAAATCAGCTGTCTCAGGAGTGTTCAGCAGCCTCTGCTACACTCCAAGTTTCCTCTTGACAAATACAACACAACCGCTTTTGTATATTTCACAAGAAGCACTTTCACTTTCTTTTTTTTTTTTTTTCATATAAACTTCCCAAACACTCTGTAAGGTACAAAGGGCAGGAACTAAAATCCACCTCACTGAAGACTCAGAAAATGGATTTGATTTGCCCAAGGTCACATAAATTTACCTGTTAAGTAAGTTTTTAAGAAGCAGCCCTTTAAATGCCTCCAAATGTCCAATTCTTTTCACCCTGTACCAGAGTGCCTCCCTCAGGCAACCGGTGTCACTTAACTTCTCAGTCTCTGGACAGCCCAGGAGTGCCCAAAATGTTCTCCATCTAGTTGTTGAGGGACCCTGAACATATGAAGTCATCAATCCCACACTTTGCCAATAAGCCCCAGGCTGGATCTGCTATCACTTGTCCGGGATTCCCGGCTAGACTCCCTCTCTGCCCACTCCACAGTCCGCACGCCCCACTCCGCACCCTTTCCCAGACACCCCCTCCCCCGCTCCAATCCTCCAGCAATCTCAGGTGCTCCACTCTCTTCAAACTCCAAACCTGTCAACGGGGAGCCCTGCACTGCTTCTCTTAGTCAACCCCAAGGCCTCAAACGACCCTATCTCAGACACTCGGGTCCGACACTTCCTCAAGGGTGCGCCCTTACTCCGCTCCCCGACTCTCGCATGGGAGCGGTCCCGGTTCCCCAGGCACTTACGCTGAGCAGCGGAAAAGGCTGCATGGGCTAAGGCAAAGAGGCCGATGCCCACCAGCCCCTTCCACAGAGACGGCGCCATGACTCGAGACGAAAAGCAGTCCAACAAAAGAAGTGAAGGGTGGCGAAGCGGTTCCTTCTTCCACCGGCAGACGTGCGCGAAGCGCAGAAAGATGACGTCACTGACCCGCTGGGCGCGAAGCGCCTCACTGGTGGAAAAACCTAAGAAACCGTGAGAAGGCGGAAATAAGAATGACGGGAAGAAGGGAAAAGCGACAAGGTAAAGTCTACGAGCCTGCGCAATGTCGCCTCTCTGGAAGGGGTGGAGCTGAGTAGAAGGCGTCAAAGAAAAGCACAAGGGGAGAGCAAATGGGGAAATGAAGAGAAAGGATGCCGGCAAGCGAGCGTGGGTCTAGGGCGAAGGGGACGAGCCCTGCTGGAGATGGAGAGGGTGGGGCAAGGTGCAAGGAGCAGGTGGCTGGAGGCGGTCGTTAGAGCTGTGCGCTCTGGGTTGCGATCCCAGACAGTTGCATTTTGGTTTGGTTTTGCTTCTTTTTGTTTGTTTGTTTTTCTCGAGCTATGTCCTTGTGTTTTCCCCCCAAAATCTGCACCAGCTCTTCCAGTGCCCCCTAACTGATTGGCACTGTTTTGTAAACTGCAAATCAAAAGGTAAACATAAAGTATGATCATCATTCGTTCTTCTCTATCCTATCAGAATCCTGTGCTTTAGTTTTAGCAATTTGCCCATACTCGCTTGAAGATGCTTGTCATGACTACCACTTTCAAATTTGTAATATTCTCATTCCCGAGTTCCTTAGCCTGCTCTATTTCTATCTCACCTTCTAACATGCTGTATCATTTATGTATGTTGCTCTGTTATTATTTACTGTCTGTCTTTCTCCACTAGAATGAAAGCTCCCAAGGAGCTTTAGGGATTTCTGTCAATGCCTGGAAGATTAAATGTGTAAGAGTAAATAAAAATTGAAAAAGGAAAAACTAATAATAATTTGCCCTGGTGCACAAAGGGAAAAAGCCTCTCCACCAGGACCCTTCCCTTTTTTAAGAGCATTTTGTTTACAAACCTTGTCATTGTAAATTCTTTCTCTGCCTCCCCCTTGAGATGTCTGTAAGTCTTTTGAAATGCTAAATAAGCTTTTTGTTAGCTTTGCTACCTAGGAATGTCTTTCTCAAGGATTTGGGAGCCATCTCTCTGAAATGTTAACATCAAAGAAGTTAGCACCCTTATCTCCCCACCCTCATGGTAGTTTAACTTAGGCATCAAGCTTCCAATTGTAACTATGTGTCACGGGGGATATGAGAAGTTTTACTATTCCTTTGGATTGCCGCAATTAGGAAACACAAAGGCCACTCCAATTACCAGGTGAATTTAAGATCAATTATGCATGACAAATGGTTCTGTCAAATCACCTTACTTGACATCTAGTTGTTTATCTTGAGAACCCCAATGAAATGGGTTGCATATACTTAGCTATGTAAAAGGGTGGACTCTCTGTCTGCAGTCTCTTTAGCAGGTTTTCTGTGATACATCACATTCTGGTTTAATGCTCATTCAATAATAAAATTGTTTTGTCTTCTACCTTTGTGGATTGGCTTTGTGGGTTGGGAGCAGATGTCTTTTTAATTATATATCCCCCACAACAGTCACATGGTTTGCATTCAATAAATGTTTGTTGAATGAGTAAATGGATTATGGAAAAGAAGGGGGAGGATGTATTCTCTTTGGAAAGGATCTCTAAAGAGAGTCCTTCCATAATTTTAAATTATGTTCAGAAATCCCTGTAGATTTGCATGCACTCTTAAATTTTGGTACCCCTTTCATCATAAAAAAAATTGCTGATATATTTGAGCTTCTTAAAAGCTGGAAATAAAAAACTAGGAAATGAAGAAGGCATACAGGTGGGCAATGGTGGCACAATGGCAGAGTTCTCTCCTACCATGCCAGAGACCCAGGTTCGATTCCTGGTGCCTGCCCATGCAGAAAAGAAAAAAGAAAAGAAAAAGAAAGCATCCAAGATTCGTCGGATTTCCTCAACTTTTCTTCACATAAATTTTGTCCTGTCCACAACCCAGGCACAGAAAGTGGAAGGCCCTGAAGATGCCAAGTGAAGCATACATTTTTGATAGCTTTGTACTTCTAGTGACTACTGTTTGAAATACTGTGGGGTTTTTTTTTTTTTTTTGAGTCAAGTTTTATAAAAATGTAGAAATTGGTTTATCTTTTTGTTGTTGTTATGTTGTTAGCACACAGAATGCTTCAATGTTGTCTTTTGTAGAAAGGTCAAATACCATTAATAGAATGAATCTCAGGGGACAGACTGAAATGGGGGGAAATAGGATTTTCTATCTTGGATTTTGAAGATTGTTCTTGGTTCCCAGGAGGAATTCTCCAACATTTTGGCACAGAAAACCTTGTCATGTGGGGGAGCAACACTTCATGTTTTCTTCTTCCCTGACGCTATTAGCATAGAATTGAGACAAGTGTGTTGATATGGCCCTGGCACCCCAAAAGCAACTGTGTTAGGTAACAATACACAGACAGTACAGACTTTTGGTGACGACATCAAGATCGTGTCATTCAAAAGAGCCAAGATTCCTGTTTCTAGTTTGTGGATTGCCCCACTGAGGATCCTGCTTTTTATCATTTCCTCCATATCAGAATTGGCCTATGAATAGCTCTTAAACTACATGCTTCATGTGAAATAGCCACCTAGGTTGAAAAGTTTTCCTGCTGAAAGCAGCCAAAGAAGTCTGTTAAATTTTACAATGACTTTTGGGGGAGGAGAGTTTGGAAGTTGTAAAATATTATTAATTGTTGCCTTCCCCTGTAAGTAAACATGACTGCTTTTGTACAGTATCTTACAGAGCCGGATACAAATTGGCTTCGAGAGGGTGGATGGAATCATTTCCTACTGGATGTCGTTAAGATAGTCTCCAGTATTGACTTACTTGTAAACGTTTTATAGTTTTGCTTTTCACATTTGTCCTTAGTCTGCCCTCAACTGACTTGTGAAAAGTGTGAGGCAGAAATCCTGTTTAATATTTTCTCCATATAGAAAGTAGTTGTCTCAGAACCATTTACTGAAAAGTTCATCCTTTCCCTACTGATCTGTAAAGCTGACTCTCATAAACTAAGCTTCTTTGTGGGGGTGGGGGAAGGTGAGTCTGTTGTTGGGCCTGGTTCTGATACACTGATCAGCCTGACTAATCTTGGGCCAGTATTAAACACTCCTGATTCCTACAGCATTAGAACAAGGTCCTTATATCTCAGAGGGTAAATCCCACCTCTACCCCCAATATCACACCAAACTTTTCTTCCTTGGGAGAGTGTTGATTCTTCTTATCCATATGCTCTTCCATTAAACTTCTAGAATTAGATTGACAAGCTCTACATTAAACAAACAAAAACTCTGAGTCTCCCAATCTGTGAATATGGTGTAGCTTTCCATTTTATTTTGGCCTTTAAATGTCTTTCAATAAAGTTTTATGATTTTCTCCATTAAAAAAAAAATTTTTTTTGCCTTGGATCCTACTTTCCAAACTTTTAATTGTGATCATTTTTTTTGTCTGGACCTTCTCCAATTTCTTCATGTCTAAACCAAAATTTTGCACATACTTGATCAATGTCAAATAGAATATATGCTCCTTACAAATGTATTCCTATTTATAAACCTCACAATCAGGCAGAGCCAGGACGTAATCTCCCTTTACTTGGGAGGAAAATTCTTTCTTTTCCACTCTTGGGAAGTGGCAAATTAGAAAAGGCAGTTGACAAAATGAATATTTTGAAGCTTTGTAGTAGCTTTAATAATGGTCAAATTGCAATTAGCCTTTTCAGGTGTCCTGTTAAATTACCTCTCCCAATATCAATTTATCTGAAGCAGAAAATCATTAGAAGATTTCTTAAAAAGATCTGAGATCAGGCTCCTTTCTTTTGAAAAGATAAATTTATGGAAAAAAGGACAGCGCCAGAAAGGAATCTGATATTTGTGTAAACCACCCAATACATTATCCTTGTCTTCAGGGAAGCATCCTGTGTCCAGGCATTGAGTTCTGTTTTCTCCATTGTCCCCTTATAATGTAGTACCCACCATCTTTCTCTTTTTTAGCAAACTTTAGTAAATTCTTTTGTTATAAATTACCCAAATGTTGCAACAAAAATCCCTGGTAACTTGCATTTTGTTTACAGTATTAATGTAACCAAGAAATCAGAATTTAAGGGATGATTTTGATTACTGAATCGTTATATAGAGATTCCTTTTTGCTTTCTGGTATATTGGGGTAGACAGAGGGAATACATGAAATCTCTAAATTGTAATCTAGCTGCCTCGACCTCTGATAATGATTGTATAACCTTTATCGTCTGCCCCTGTGATTGTAAAAACCTATGACTAACCTTTATTTGTACCTTGTTATCCAGTTTTTCAACTTTAGAGTCTTGTGATCACTAAAGACAGCCCCTACGCACGTAGTAGTAGTAAACTCTTTCTCTCTTTGAAACTCCGGTGTCTCAGGAATGGGTTATTGAGCATATCTGGCAACAGAATCCATGGCCTTTGTCTGGTAACAATTACTTGATATCATATAAATAAATTTCTAGTATGAAAAAAATGCATTATTGCAATAATACCTCTTTGCAAGTAGAAAATCCTTGGTTTATAATAAAACTGTTAAGTGAAAAATAAGAAAAAAAGGTGTAAAATCATCAGCGCCATCTATTGCAGAAGTTCAACAGCTTCTTAAAATGTTACTCAACAAGTTGCAGAGCAACATATCTGGAAGCAACATATAATTGAAAAGAAACTGCTTGTTTTTTACCATTTTATATTTTCTGTAAATTTCTGTAGTATTTTCTCCTTCCCAAGTAGAGATGTACATCTTTTTGTGTCAGCCATTCTGTGCATTCGCCACTTGCATGTTTCCAAAATCATCATCTTCTTCATGTGTTCTCTTCAAACAGCCTGTGGTACCAGAATGGACAGATAATGACCTTTCTAACTGTATTAGAGACATCATCTGTATTGTTAAGTTTGCTAGGTAGATGGCTTCATATTCCTGAAGTTGATGGACCAGCATTAGGATTAATACAAAATCTTCTTTCTTGACCATAAGCAAATGCATCTCTCCTTGAGATCCCTGCATTTTCACAGACGAGAACTTTCTTCCAGTTTGTAAGCGCCCATCAATAAATTCTTTAGTCATGGGTTTAAAAAAAAAGTGTCATATTTTTCAACTGGATATCTGCAATATCCAAGACTAAATATCTTGCTTTTAAAAAATATTTTTATTGAGTAATATCAAATATCTTGCTTTTCATAGCAGAAGAACATGGGCCTAAAAAGAATCCAGGTAAAATTTCCTGCATCTCTCAGCTCACAGGCTAGGTCCATTCCTCGGCATCTTCTTTGCACTGTGGGAACATGGGGAACTCTAGCTTCACATCCTCCATAGTCCAGGCCTGTGGGCTGGTGGGCGGGTTGGGAAAGCGAGTTGCCAGGATGGCTGACCTCACAGCGGGAGGTGGCGGGACAAGGGAGAACCAGTGGCTGGGAGGCCTGACCGGCTTACAGCTAATGCACACAATCTAAAGGATCCCCATGGCAGCAACAGTGAGGAAGAAGAGGATTGGATGGCTGGGACTCAGCCACCATCTGCTGCCACCTTCCACCCTGAGTGTCTCTTCACCCTCAGGCCGCCCTACCACCCCCTTCTTTTTATCCTCTTTCCCATGTACCGAGTTCAAGAAAATCAACATAGTTTACACATCTTCTAGAAATAAATGGTTAATGTTCATGGACTGGGTTTTTCATTCTTTTATCTGTAGATTGCAACCTAAAGAAAGAAGCCAAGGTGTGCCGGTTTGAATCTGTTGTGTACCCCCAGAAAAGCTAAATTCTTTAATCCTCATTCAATGTTGCTGAGTGGGAGCATTTTGATTGTTTCCATGGAGATGTGACCCACCCAATTGTGGGTGGTAACTTTTGATTCGATGGTTTCCATGGAGATGTGTCTCTACCCATTCAAGGTGGGGTTGCTTACTGGAGCCCTTTAAGAGGGAACCATTTTGGAAAGAGCTTGAGAGCCCACACAGCCAGAGACCTTTGGAGGTAAAGAAGGAAAACACCCCTGAGGGAGCTTCATGAAAAAGAAGCCTGGAAAGAAAGCTAGCACACGTCGCCATGTTCATTTTGTGCCTTTCCAGTTGAGAGAGAAAAACCCTGAATGTCATTCGCCTTCTTGAACCAAGATATCTTTCCTGGATGCCTTAGATTGGACATTTCTATAGCCTTGCTTTAATATTGGAGATTTTCACAGCCTTAGAACTGTAAATATGCAACTTAATAAACTCCCTTTTTAAAAGCTGTTCCATTTCTGGTATATTGTGTTCTAGCAGCTTGCAAACTGGAACACAAGGCATTCATAGTGACAGTTACCAACTACTCTATCAGTTGAACAAGTACCCTGGGTCCATTCATACTTAATTTTCTAGATTGGAGTTAATCTCAATGGTGCAAGGTACCGCTGGTTGTAGCACTATTTTCATCAGCTTTTAGAACAAATGTCAAACCTCTTGAGAAAGAGCCTTTAAATTCCTAAGTGACCCCAAGAGAGCCTTTATTTTCTCCAAAGCAACAGCCATTTTCCGTATGCACAGTGAATAAATGACATGGGATGTTATCAAAAATCTCTTAAGACATTTCCTGCCAAAATATTATTTGTGAAGAATCATCACATTTCCCTGGCATAGCCTATTGATTAGAGAAAGAACTACTCTCCCAGAATTGTTTTCAAGTTAATTAACCTTGTTACATGCCACCCAACTGGACTCTTTATATGTCACTCATCTATGTCTCCACGCAGATTTCCCCTCTATCTTGCACACAGTCTTTTACTACCTAGTTCAGAAATCCACTTTCCCTAGGAGTAATTTCCTGAGTAATAACCTATTATAGGTATCTATATGAGGTATATATCCATTGTTGGTACTAAACCTTTCTTCAAGCTATTTCTATTTATTAGAACCTCACTGGGTAACAAATTCCAGAAGTTTGCTACCTGCTGGGAAAACTAGTATTTTCAATATTTGTATCAAATGTGTATCTTTATTTTTTTCTTTAAAAAAGTGATGCATCCTCATTGTAAAAGAATATTCGAATGACAATTAAAAAGCATTCCTCTTAAATCATTATGTGGAACCTTGGTATTTAGAATTTTGAATCTTAGTAAACAAGTTTGTGGTCATAGGATTCATATTTTAAAGATTTGTTTGGTTGTTCGAAGGTTTATACTACACACGGGTTAAAGCACATGCTCTGGAATCAGATTGGATTTGGGTTCTGGCTTCTTCTTTTCTAGTTCCGTGAGAATGGAGAGTCTCTTTAACCTTACCATGTCTCAGCTTCTTCATCTATAAAATGGGGATCATAATAGTACTGACCTGCTAAGGTTGTTAGGATTGAATGAGATGATACCTACAAAGTATTTAAAATAGTCTTCCACCTAGTGAGCACTTGATAAATGTCAGCTAAAATTTTGTTGCTGTTGTTGTTGTTGATCCTTCTAGCTCTATTTTTCCAGACTGAAGAGGTTCTTTATCCCTTAAGTCTTTGCTAAAACATCAGTTGCTTCTCTCCTTTGGTTATTTTAATTGCTCTTCTCTGGACCATTTCCAGATCTACTAATATATCTCTTGAGATTTCATTACCACACTCGCACAAAGTACCCTAGGTTACTTGTATGAGGGTAATGTGATGGTTCATTTCAAATCCGAAAATCTTACTTGATTTTTTAGCAACTTAAGTTATGTTCAGGAAATAAATTGGGAAAACTCCAGCATGCTTATACTGGATTCTAACTGATAGTTATGAGCTCATCTTTGTTCAACTCAGTAAATATAGGCATTTCCTATACTACTGCCCTAGAACTCTTTCTACCCTCTCTTCATTGGAGAAGGCATGAATTCTCACTGCTTTGATATTGTGCGTATAGCTTTCAACTCTGTCACTCTTCTTGACTTTGCTTCTGAACTCCAGACCCAAGTTTCCAGCTGCCTCTTTTGATATCTCCACTTGGATAGCCATACCAGTCCCTTAAATCCAATCTGTCCAAAGCAGTGCTCTTCCTTCTGACTACTGTATCCATGCTAGGAGCAGCCCTAGGTTTTCCATTTATCCAGGCTCAAAACCTTGGAGTCATCTTTCAATCCTTCCTCAAGCGTGCCCCACCACAAATCAATTTCCAAGACAGGTTAACCTTACTGTTGCATTGACTCTTGCATCTAGTTTCTCATTTCTATTCCTACTGTATCCGCTTAGTTAAGACATCATTACTTTTCAGCAGTGTCACTTTTCTATTGCCCATCTCTGTATTTCATTCATCCCACTTTCTGAGCCCAAATTAATATTGGGAGTTTTTTTTCATTTTTATTTTTTTTTAATTGGGAGGTTTTTGGTAAGGGAAATGGAGGAGTTAAAATTTCTGAGGCATAAAGGCCTTCCACAGTATAACCTCAACCTGACTTTTCAGCCTTTCATCTAATACACAAATTAATTAGTTCAGTGTTTCTCAAAAGCCTCCAATGACCAAGGACTCTATTAAGCACTGGACCAAACTTATCTACACTTTTCAATGATTAAGTGTTTACCAAACACTTAATATGTATGCAGCATCATAAAACCCTCTTCCAAGTTGTCCTTATTGAATTGAACCTATATCCCCAGGTTCAAACCTGAGTGACATTTACTGATGATCATGCATGTTTATTGAATGAGTCCCTACTTTGTTTAGGCTTAATGCTATAAATTGTCAGAAAAGAAATATATACACTTGGTCCCTACTCCCAAGTTCCTCACAACCTGTGGGGATAACAAATGTGTAAATCAGACATAATAATATGTTATGAGGGTTATGACAGAGATTTTCCCACTGTGGGAACCCATAAAAGGGGTCACTACCTCTGCCTTGAAAGCATCTTGGAAGACTTCATGACGTTTAACCCGAGTTTTGTTGGATAAACAAAAGTTAGTGAGATGAGAAAGGGGTGGAAAGACTATCTGAGCAGAGGGAATACATGGGAAGGCATATCAATGGCCTGAAACAGCATCCCGCATGCAGCCAACTTCAATGAGTTCAGAACTGAGATAATAGCAGGAATTCCCCAGGAGAGGAAGTTTAATAATTCCACACATTGTTACTCCAGTCTCTAAAGGTTTTTGCAAATATTTTTTTCATTTTCTGACCCAAATACTCTGAAATGCATCCAGGTAGTACAACAGCCAGTACAAAATATTAAGATCTCATTCTTTATTCTAGGTTTCATGTCAAATAAAGTTGAATTACATTGGTTAAATAAACTGACCAGACAGCTTAAATCAGATAGTGTGGTACCAAAAATTTAAATTTTGGCAAAATAAATCTCTCCTCCTTTGGTTTCACGCAGAAATTAAAGTCCTAAACTACAGAAAATGTCAACCTTTACCCTGTGTGCTGGTTTGAATCTGTGGTGGACCCCCAGAAAAGCCATGTCTTTTAATCCTCATTCCATATTGCTGGCTTGGAGCGTTTTGACTGTTCCCATGGAGATGTGACCCACGCAATTGTGGGTGGTAACTTTTGATTAGATGATTTCCATGGAGTTGTGACTCCACCCATTCCAGGTGGGTCTTGATTAGTTTGCTGGAATCTTTCTTTAAAAGAAAAAACATTTTGGAGAGAGTCCCTTTTCAGAGCAACAAAGCAGAGAGCCCACGCAGCCAGAGACCTTTGGAGATGAAGAAAGAATATGCTCCCAGGGGAGCTACATGAAGCAAGGGGCCTGGAGA
Source organism: Tamandua tetradactyla (assembly GCF_023851605.1). NCBI lineage: Eukaryota > Metazoa > Chordata > Mammalia > Pilosa > Myrmecophagidae > Tamandua > Tamandua tetradactyla. The sequence continues at coordinate 23,584,294 of NC_135353.1, read as the reverse complement.
GGAAGCTAGCAGCCATCACCCTGCTTGCCATGTGCCTTTCCAGCTGAGAAAGAAACCCTGAACTTCATCTGCCTTTCTTGAGTGAAGGTAACCTCCTGTTTGTGCCGTAATTTGGACATTTTTATAGACTTGCTTTAATTCGGACATTTTCATGGCCTTAGAACTGTAAATTAGTAACTTGTATTCTATTTACCTTCGTCCTAACCAGATCAGCCTCATTCAGATCCCTAATTGAAGTCTGATCTCTCTTTCAGCTTCTTTAACAATTGCTGTATGGAGTAATGTCACTCCTTTAGTACTTCTAGAGCTCAAGAACGCTGAGTCTGAGTCTCAGTTGTCACACAGCTACCCAAAGTTCCACTGAGCTGCCAGGCTATACGCAAAGGGCAAAGCATCTCAGAATTTAGAAATAACAGTTGAAGCTCATGAATAACTGGAACTGCTGTAAGAGTTTATAATCTGGGCCCTAGTTTTCTTTTAAGCATTTTCTAAATTAACCTATTTCCAGAAATAAAAACATTTTATTGGGGACATCAACCATAAACTATAGTAGAAGTTTTGTCTTCTCTCACTTTTACACATTGTTCTAGTTTAAAAGCTGCCGAAATCTGATATACCAGAAATGGTATGGCTTTTTAAAAGGAAATTTATTAAGTTGTAAGTTTATAGTTCTAAGGTTGCAAAGATTCCAAATTGAGGCATGAATAAGAAATTACCTTCACTCAAGAAAGGCCAGTGAAGTTCAGGGTTTCTCTGTCAGTTGGGAGTGTACATGGTGACGTCTGCTAGGTTTCTCTTCTGGCTTCTTGTTTCATGGAGCTCACCAAGGTGCATTTTCCTTCTTCATTTCCAAAGGTTTCTGGTTGTGTGGACTCTGTTGGTTCTGGTTGCTCTCCTGGCTCTGGTGGCTCTAAGGCTTTTTCCAAAATGGTTCCCTCTTAAAGGACTCCAGTAAGCAGCCCCACTTGGAATGGGTGGAGACACATCTCCATAGAAACCATCTAATCAGAAGTTGCCACCTACAATTGGGTGGGTCACATCTCCATGGAAACAATCAGAAAGGTCCCACCCAACAACATTGAAAGAGGATTAAAGGACATGGCTTTGCTGGGCTACACAGTAACTTCAAACTGGTGCATTCCACCCTTTGGACCCTAAAAACACATGTTCTCCAAATGCAAAATATATTCATTCCATAACAATGTCATTTAAACCATGTCAGCAGCAATACAAATATAATACAAAGTCAGAAACAGTACAACATCTCATCAAAATCAGCTACAGGCATGGTCTGTCCTAAGGTAAAAGTTCTCTTCTTGCTCTGGATCTGTAAAACTCAGAACAAGATATTTGCTGCCAACATACCAAGGTGAGATAGTCATAGGCACATATTCCCATTTCCATAGGGAGAAGTTGGAAGGAACACAGAAGTCACTGGACCCAAGCAGTTGCAAAGACTTGCAGGGAAAATGCCATCAGATTTCAAAGTCTGAGAGTCATTTATCTTTGGGGTTTTAGAAGGTGGCAGTCCTACCCTTCCCATGGATGCACGCAATGGCCTGCCTCTCTCTGAATGCAACCTTGGGGGACATTGGGGAGACCACCTTTTTCTCAGTTTCCCCCTCTTCAAGCATCGGAGCTGTACCCGGACTCTCTGCCATCTCCAGGGCACATGATGAAACGCTCCACAACAACGTGGTGGCAGCCAGGCTCTCCTCAATCCCGATGGAATGTGCTCCACCCTCTCCAAGGCCTGAGGTGGCACAACTCTTCCACTGCAAAATGTGAAGGCCAACCCTCTGCCTTCTCGGCAAACTTACTCTCTCCTAGTACTTGGGTGGGTCCACTCTCCTGGCCCAAGGTTTCTTGACTTCATATTTTAGCCTTCATAGTTCTGCCTCTGAATTTATTTTTCCTCCAATGTGTCCCTTCTCTGTCCCTCTCAGTCACGACTGGGGATCTTTATACAAATCCCCAACACTCTTGTTGGCTTTCTATGCAGTAGCCTCAGACCATGCCCATTAGATAGAAGGAGTTTACACAAATTCTTCCTGGATAATTCCATCTCCAATCCTGGCTTTCTCTGGAATGGCTGACTGGTTCCACATTTGGCCAAATCCTCACATGGGACACCACTCTCTGGAGTTTCTCTTCCTGGAAGCCCAGAATTTTCCAGCACCTCACTTTCTGGTTTCTTTGCATTCAAGAGTTCAGTTCTTGCCTTATCTCTTTCCTGTTGCATTTTGCTATAAGCTGCAAGGAGAAACCAGACCGCACCTTTCTGGTTTCTTTTTTGCTAAATATCCAAGTTTATGGCTTTTAAAATCTGCCTTCCAGCCAAGGCCACTAGCCAATTTTGCCAGATTATCTGCCATTTAAAAATAAGGATTCCCTTCCTTCCAGTTTGCAATAACACGTCTCATTTCTGTCTATAGCCTCATCAGGGGCATCTTTAGAGTCCACATTTCCACCACCAGTCTCTTCAAAGCATTCTAGGCCTTCTCTGTCAAGCTCCTCACAGCTCTTCCAGAATGTTCCCCTTATCCATTTAAAAAGCTGTTCCAACATGTTTGGTATTTGTGAACTGCAGCACCCCACTTCACTGGTACCAAAATCTATTCTAGGTAGTAAGCTGCTGAAATGCGATATACCAAATGGAATGGGGTTTTGGAAAGGGTAATTTATCAAGTTGCAAGTTTACAGTTCTAAGGCCATGAATATGTCCAAATTAATGCAAGGCTATGAAAATGTCCACATTAAGGCACCAACAAGAGGTTACCTTCACTCAAGAAAGGCCACTGAAGTTCAGCATTTCTCTGTCAGCTGGAAGGGCATATGATGAACTCTGCTAGCTTTCTCTTCCAACTTCTTGTTTCATGGAGCTCCCCCAGGGGCGTTTTCCTTCTTCATCTCCAAAGGTCTCTGGCTGCATGGGCTCTAAAGCTTTTTACAAAATGGTTCTCTCTTAAATGGCTCTGGTAAGCATCCCCACCTTGAATGAATGGAGATACATCTCCATGGAAACCATCTAATCAAAGTTTACCACCCACAATTGGGTGTGTCACATCTCCAAGGAAACAATCAAAAGCTCTCACACAACAATATTGAATGAGACTTAAAGAATTTGGCTTTTCTGGGGTACACAACAGATTCAAACCACCAGAATCTCTAATATATGAATAACATTTTACCCATAGAAATGTATGCAAAGAAGCTTAGAAAATCCCTTTTAATTTATTTTTATTTTTATTTTTTGGTATGGGCAGGCACCAGGAATCTAACCTGGGTCTCTGGCATGACAGGAAAGAACTCTGCCTGCTGAGCCACCATGGCCCACCCCCTTTTTTATTTTGATGACACTTCCTAAACACTTCTCATGTAATATATTAAACTAATTTTAGCACCTCACTTTTACAAGGTGATAGAACAAATCTTTTGCAAGAGTTTGAAATAAAAACATATCCTTTAGCATTCAATTTTGGGGAAGGCAAAATGTCAAAAGTTATTAGGTTTGAATGTTATGTTAAACAAGAAAAAAGTTTACTATAAAACAATATTTGGTTCCTTATTTAACCCAGGTGACAACAAAAGGCAAAATAGGTATTAATATGAGTGTAAGGAAAAGATTTAGCTCCTTTAAATGTGAGAAGATGTTTTCTAAAATAAAAGATGGTAAAGTCAACAAAAACACCAACAAGGATATTATGAAAAACCTTTCATAACTTCATTAAGAGCAGACCAACAATCCACATTATTTTAGGAGAGAAATTAAACTCTAGTTTCGTATGAATGCATAGTTTGACACCCAAGCTTTTTAAAAATATTATAAATGAACTTATTATAATTTTGGTCAACATTGACTAGGACAAACAGAATTCACTTTCACAAACCTTCTACAGCTTTCATATCCATTCAGGTCTTCTCTTACATATTAAAATCAACAATCTTACTTTAGGACAAAACCGTACTTCTTTAGACAAGGTTATCAAATTTTAATCAGCAATGAGTGCAATAAATAAAATTCACCTTCACAAACTTACACAAATTTCCATATTCACCCAGGCTTTTTCCTATATATTTTTGAGGATTAAACTACATACCTTTCCTTAACAAGGCACATCCTGCATACTTCATACACCTGAATAATTTAAGTTACCAAAAAAGATCTTTGACACTCTCTTTAAACATCCTACAAAACATAATTATTCTTAAAATAAATTTTGTCAAAGTAACTTCATTTCATAAACACAAACTTACATTTTCACCTTCTTAAAGAGCTAATACATAAAATGCTAGCTTATTTTATCAATAAACTTGTATAAATTTAGGAAGAATATACCCAAGTAGAATATAATTGTATTTGTGTGCTTCAAAAGTCATCACAAAAACAGGAATAGGACTATATTTTGTCACTGCATTTTTGCAGCTCTATTTGCTTTTCCCCTTTTTATTGATGGTTATCTTAAAGGTTATAAATATCTTAATGTCTTTAAGATATTTAATATCTTAAAATTATGAACCACTTTAAAAGCATACTGTCAAGCTCTGCAAAATACACTACAATTGTTTAATTTGTCCCAAGCATAAATCCAGGAAAACTTTTTCTCAGGACATTGTCTTTTACTCACTGAAATTTGGCAGTTAGCTCTTATTTAATCTCCCCTATCCCAAGGCTACTTATGTTTTAGAAATAATTTATTGTGGCTACTGTGGCAAAGGTATTGTTAGAAAAAATTTAACTGGGGAATTCTTTCAGAGCAAACAGGGCCTATTCTTTTTTTTTTTTAATCTTTTAGTGCAATGTTATTGATATATATTCCCACACCATATAATCTATCCAAAGTACACATCAATGACTCACAGTATCATCATATAACTGTGCATTCATCACCATAATCAATTTTAGAATGTTTTCATTACTCAAAAAAAGAATAAAAATAAAAATCAAAACCCAAAACATCCCATTCCCGTTATCCACTCCACCCATTATTTTTTTCTTTATTTTGTTACTCATCTATCCATTTGCTGGATAAAGGGAGTGTCAGTCACGAGGTTTTTACAATCACTTTTTCACATAATAAAAGCTATATAGCTATAGGATCTTTGTCAAAGATCAAGGTTACTGAATTGCAGTTTAACAATTTCAGGTATTTCCTACTAGCTATTCTAAAACACTAGAAACTAAAAAGAAATACCTATATAATAAGTCATAGTCATAATCATTTGTTAGATCCTATTTTCTCAATTACACCTCCTCCCTCTCATTTGATCGTTTTCTTAATCTTCAGGGAAGTCTTGGCAATGGCCATTTTAAGTTCTTCGTGCTGGAAAGGTGTGTTAACATTATGGCATAGAGGAAACATGGTCTATTCTATGACATTTATTCTGTTACCCTTTCTAATCTTCAGGCCCAGTAGAAAGAACTATAAACCAAATTCACACCTCCTTCATCTTTCTGCACTCAACTCTCTTCCCCCATACTTCCTTAACAGGTTCCTTAATATTTGGCCAAGGTTTAAGAGGCCCTGGGAGCAGGGATAGGTGAGACAGAAAGAATGTGGCCTGCACTTCTGAATTGGTTCTAAAAGTTTTAAATGAGGGTGGTGGGATTTAAGATCCATAGCGTTGATGAGAGTTCCTATGACCTTCTGTTGTTTCCATTTATTAGATCTATTTTGCTTAAAGCTGTGACCCTGACCATTGGAAAAGCCTTTGTTTTTGCCTGGATTTGGGAAATTATAGGCAGGGGTTTCTTTCCAATGTCCAGGTTTTTTTTTACAGTAATTACAAGTACGAAGGCCTTGAACCCTGGTACCTAGAAGGTTGTTGTTTTGTTTTGTTTTTTTTTTTCCTTTTTCTCTAGGACTCCAGGAGTACTAATTTATACATGTATATATACTTATTTACCTTTAACCAATTTGAATAGAGAAGTATTTTAACAGTTTTCTTGTTGATTTGCTGTTACCTTCCAGAGGCATGAAAATATGCTTTGAGCAAGCAGACAGACACAAATAGAAAGTTAGACACACAAAAAACATTTGAGAGAGACAGAGGATTGACTATACATCATCTCATCCTATTTCTGCTCTCTTTTGCAGAACAAGTCTAACATTAATACAGTTCTTTTCCTTTTTTTTTTTTTTTTTACATGGACAGGCACTGAAAATTGAACCCAGGTCTCTGGTATGGCAGGCGAGAGCTCTGCCTGCTGAGCCACCTTGGTCCACCCCAAATCGTTTTCTATAGGACCATTTCCAGACCATTTGTCTCATGATTTTAAATCATATTAAGGTCATACTGTCTTACAGAAATAACAACTTTTTTACTTTTCATAGGCACGTAACTAAAATTCTTCCAGTTTTTTCAAAACACAGCCCAAAGGGATATATTGAGGAATGGTATAAGAATTAGAATTTCCCATTTTAAATAATTTCAGTAACCAGTAACTAATTAGGAACATTTGAACAATACAAATGCAGTAACACACCAACTAACAATTTAAACACATTTAACACTTACTATACATTTAAGTAACACACCAATTAATAATTAAACCTTACACACCAATTAACAATTAAACAGGCATTAAACACTTACTTAATCTCATTAAACACCAATGAATTGTTGAATTGCTTATTTTTTAGGAGTATACTCAACAGCAGGAATAAATTCAACACATGAACTCAGGTCAGGGCCTTGAACCCTGTACAGAAAGGTACTCAGAAAACAGAAAGGTGTAGAGGTCAGAGCAAAGGGGGATCATTCTGGAAGTGAGTCCCAGACATCAAAACTTAGATCCAGGGGACTCGAACCTCCGTAGTAATTCCTGTTCCACTTTGACCTTGGTGACCTACTCACCCGCTCAGCTGACAGATCTGGAACTGGAAACTATTTCTCTCTTTGAAGCTTTTAGGCACCTAGGGCTTGTGGTGCTGGTGAAGGTGCTCACCTAGTTGCTGAGCCCCTAGAATAACAGAGTCTAGTGACTACAAAAGGCTGGATTACTGTGCTTACCTGCCAGGGCTCCAGAATTTCAGGTAGTTGGGCTCCTTCCTTCTTAGGAACCTTGTCCCATCTGGTTTGCCAAATTGATACTGATCAAAAGTGGGGGATTCTCTGTTTGATGCACACTCAATTGACCAATTCTTGAGACAAGGTATTTCAAAGAGAGAAAGAGTTTATTGCTAAGCATGAAGCAGATCAGATGGTCTATCAGCCTAAAAATCTGTCTCTGAATTGAAGTAACTCTGACTGTTTTATAAAATCAAAAGACAGGCAGGTTTTAGTATAATTAGTACAATGGCTTGAGATGACAAAGTTAGAGATTATCTCATTATTGAGCATGAGAAGATTGATTACATGCCTTGACACAGAACATGTAGGAAAACGGTGGCCTTAATATGATGATGGGTGTGATTTTGAGTATTATAATGAGGTATAGGTCACTTATGGATGATGGTTTAAGCTACTGTGCATGTCAGGTGGGCCAATTTTAGTTAGATCCAGATTTGTCTAGTAAAATAGTCTAAGAATTGGGGTGGGTTAGTTTTGGGCTTTCTCAGACTCCTTCATTAATAATCATTAGAGTCTCTCTTTTGTGATCATAAGACTCTAAAGTTGAAAAACAGGATAAGGGAGTACAAGTGGGGCCAGTCACAAAGTTTTTACAATCACCAGATAAAGGTTATATAATTATACACTCATTATCAAAGGTTGAGGGAGCTGGGTTGCAGTTCAGTTATTTAGGTACTTCTTTCTGGCTATTCTAATACACTAAAAAGTAAGAAGAGCATATATATATAATGATTCAGTAATCAAAGTATTTGTTAATTCTTAATATCTCAGTTACAGGATGGCTGAGGCAAAATATACTTGGGGGAGAAGGACAGGATATAAAGATAAAGAGGCAGTATGGAGTCAGCATATGGGGAGCATTATGTACCAGACCAAGAAGCCAGAACTGAAGGTAACTGGTGGCCAGAGAGGAAGGCTGTGATAGAATCAGATTTGTGCTTTAGAAATACTCTTCTGGTAGCAGTGTGGAGGAATGATTGGAAGGCACTGAGGCAGGGGTCAAGAAACATTTCCTGTAAAGGGCTTGATTGTAAATAACTTAGGCTTTGTGGAGCTTGTGGTCTCTGTTGCAACTACTCAACTCTACCTTCGTAATATGTACAGAATGGGTGGGTGGGTGGGGGTTCTGATACAACCTCACTGATGGACACTGAAATTTGAATTCCGTATAAACTTCATGTGTCACAAAATATTATTCTTTTTTTTTGTAAACCATTTGCGGAACCATTCTTAGCTTTCAGGCTGTAGAAAACTGGTTGCCAACGGGAATTGGCCTTCAGGCTATACTTTAATAATCCCTGGCCTAGGGTATAGGAGTTCAGAGAATATAGACAACAGTTTTGAGAAGTTTTTTTTTTTTTTTAAGGGGAGGGGTGAAATAGAGCAATAGCTAGAGTGGTGGTGTAGACAAAGGGTTGTTTCTCAGAGGAGACTTGAAAGTGTTAATAGAGAGCAGAAAGAGAGAGTGGAGAAGGAGCCTTTGAAGACGGTAGGGTGTGTGTATGTCCAGGGCAGTGATGAAGTAGAACCTGGAAGAGGTGGGAAGGAGGTTATGGACCGCAGAGCACAGGTTGAGGGGTACTCTCTGAAAAGGAGGAGGAAACACTTCTTTCTCTGAGGCTGGAGGGGAGGAAGAAAAGATGGGTATTGATAGGAATATTTAAGAAAGTTGCAGGGTGGGAAAGAGAGGACTTTTTCTTGAGGACCTTGATTTTCCCAGTGAAAAAGGAGGCAAGGCTCAAATTCTAGGTGATTTGTCTTCATGAGCACTGAAGGCACCCAGGGGGAGGGCAGGGTGATGGGGAAGAGAAGGAACCAGATGCCCAACTACCCAAAGTATCTGCAGGAGTGATGAGGAAGTAATTAGATGACATGAAGGTGGAGGAATAATGGGTTGGGAACAACAATGGAAGAGAGCAGAGTCCTTCTTCAAGCCACGTAATACAGGGTGTGAGTTGTGTGCATGCGGTTGGGACGAAGTGAACAGCCTTCTCTTGAAGCAGCATCTGAGCACAACCAGAGACCTGGGCAAGACTCAGGTACTGGTGAGGGAGGAGATGGAGGGGGCATCATGGCAGCAAAGGATAGGGTTGGGTGGTCCGTTCATAATGGCAGGCCTTCTAGAGAGTACCCTGAAAAAGACTGGCAGGAAAGGCAGCTCTGAGGGGAGAAACTGAGGGTGGGGTCAGAGGCATAGAGCAGGGTTGGGTTGAGAGAGTATATTCTGTGGGGAGGCAACGGCTCAAGGAATTGGTTGTTTGTTGGAGTTATTGCTATCTCAAGATTCCTCTTGGAATCTTGATATAAAGTGCTTGCTAGAGCTACGGAAACAAGAGATACCATAGTTGAGTCTGGGGCTGGCAGACATTTTCTAACTGTGGTCAGGCAAGCAATTTGTAACCTTGGTTTTCCAAGTTCCAAACACTTAGAGAATGAAAAATGGTTTTGTGCTGAGGCAAAACAGCCTTGGATTGGGTGGTTAAGCCTAAAGAAGCAGTCAAATTCATTTGCTAGGTCTTCTGGAGCGACCAAGGTAGGTCTGGGGCAGGGGCAGTGGGGGAGACTAGGAAGGATCCTTGCCAGCCTTTCTCGCCTCTGCAAAGCCTAGCTCTGTGTGAAAGTCTGGTTAGGCTGAAGTCAGGGTATAAGGAAAGTCTGGTTAGGCTGAAGTCAGGGTATAGGGGACAGGCAGACTTGAAGTTTCTTGGGAAGTTACTAATGGTAGAAAATAAACTCAGTCACATTCCCTGGTTTGGTAACGTTCCTGACCTGACACGAACACTGTTCTGGTGCTTTAAAAAAAAAAAGAGAGAGAGAGAGAGAGAGAGAGAGAAAGAAAAAGAAAAAAGCTCACCATCTGCACAGAGCTTAAATGCTCGTTAGTGGGGGTGGGGAGTGAAGTCTACATGGGGGCAGCCTGAACGTTATTTGCTTTAGCAGAGAGGTTATATGGCCATGAAATGAACGCATTTGAGAATCATGATTTCTAGGCAGAATGATAGGTATTGGAGTGATAGGAGTACCATTGATGGTGTGAGGAATTTGAGAAAGAAAGCGTGTTTGCAGAAGGAAAATAACCAGCTCATTTTAAAGCATTTTTAGTTTTTGAGGTTGGCAGACTCCAACAGGTCTGAAGAGTGGGGAGCAGGTCAGGGCTTGAGATTTGTAGCTCATCCATGTGGAGGTAGAAATGTCAGTCTACAGAAAACAAAGAGCCCACAGAGACCGGGTGATGTGAAAAACACGGAGAAAATAGGAGTACACTGTTCTCTAATATGGAAGCGAGAACTGAAAATTCCGATGTGCGAGGTTGAGAGGTGTAGGAGGCTGAGAGCAGAGAAAATACTCTTTGAAGAAGAGAGACAGGAGATCGGGTCAAAGGCGACTTCCGAGCTAGGGAAATTTGCTTTAAGTCAGCAGAAAAAAGGAGCAAGTAAAGGAGAAACCCACCATACCACCTCTTCTTGAGGAGGGGAGAGGAGTTTGAGCCCGAATTGATTGAATCTTCCTTGGGGGCGGGGGTGGGGGGAGGGCGATGAGTTAGTTTTTCGGTGCAGTCTACTGCCATGAGAGATGATTAATTAGGTGTGCACAAGTAAAGAAAACTGAATATACAGACACGCAAAATCCATGCCTTTGAGCCAATTCTTTTTATGAACTACTGGGGTGGTGGTGTTTTTCCAAGGAGGACGGAACGAGGAGAATCAGATTTAAATTAACAGAGATGAAGATTCAGGCCACGCCCAAGGGGGCAACTTTTTATCCTGTTAAGAGACACAGGGGGACAATATTGAGATGGGTTATGAAAGATCGATTCCCCTGAGAGCGCTAAGAATAGGATTTAAAGTAGACGTGTCGCTCAAACTGCCTCTCCTTCGATATGCTGAGCGGATGTCTCTGTTTCAGAAGGCAGTGCGCTAGATTCGACGGCCTTTCATTCCTACCCAGCGCTCGGGTGTGTTCTGTGCTGAGGCGGGGTGGATATGGGGGAAGAGATGGGCCCAGTGGGGACAGACAGGCAAAGGGATGGGGAAGAGCAGCCTGGGGATGTTGCGTCCCCTTTAAGAGCGGCGACCGCGGAAGCGGCGGCGCGCGCTTCGGCGGCTTCCCTCGGGCCCCGCCCCTTTCCCGTGAGCCCTCAGGGAGTGGCCGGACCCCGGGCGGCAGCCGGTGAGGACAGGGGCGGGGGACGGGGAGGGGTGGGGGGGAGACATGGCTCCGCGCGGCTGGCAGCCGGCTCCCCTCCGCCGTGACAACGGTGGCGGCGGCAGTCCCTGGGTAGGCCTGCTTACGCGGCCCCTCTGGTTGCTCCTGGCAGTGGGCATCTTTGGCTGGGTCGGCGTTTCCGACGGCGCCGGCGGCGCGGCCAGAGCCATGGACGAGGAGATCGTGTCCGAGAAGCAAGCAGAGGAGAGCCACCGGCAGGACAGCGCCAACCTGCTCATCTTCATCTTGCTGCTCACCCTCACCATACTCACGATCTGGCTCTTCAAGCACCGCCGGGCCCGCTTCCTGCACGAAACCGGCCTGGCTATGATTTATGGCAAGTGCCCCAACCCCTGTCCGCCTCTTGGCGCTCCACTTCTCTCTGCACGTCGGCTTCTTCACCTCCTCTCCCGGTCCTTCCCGGCCTACGATCGGCTCCCCTTCTGTTCCTTCCATTTTCCGCCTCGCCTCCCAGCCCCCGCCGCCCGACTCTCTGCCTCGCTCACCCCCCCCCCCCTTTTTTTTTGCAGCTTCATCTCACCTTTCTCCGCCTTGCCTCCTTTCCTCCTCTGTTTCACCCCCCCCTCCATTTTTTCTGCCTTGCACCCTCTTTCCTCTGCCTTTTCACACCCAATTTCTCCTCCGACCCCACCCCCTTTCTCACCCGCACCCCTCCATCCCTTTCTCTGCCGCTTAAGCTGGGAGGCCCGGACTGAGGCTAGGAGGGGAGTGGGTGCGGTGTCTCGGATTGGGCTGTGGACTGCAGGAGGGGAAGGCACCATTTCCATCGATTTCTCTGGAGTGCCAGTTTGTTTAAGGTTCATTGAAGCTGCAGTAGTATCCATACCGCTAAGAATCTGGTGTTCTTTTGGAGACGGAGTCGACCTTTACCCATCACCCAGCCCTTGCTACGCCTTGTCCTTTCGAGGTCGATGATGAAAGAAAGCCTCCTGTGTAACCGATGTGGAAACCCGAATGGGAAATATGCCAAAGAAGGCTTAGAACATTTTAAATGACCTGCCGATTTATTGAACTACACCTATATCTGATACGGATACATATGGTTGACCCTCCCATTTCAGGCGTACAGAAGTGAAGCCAGGGAAGAGTTAAGGGTTCTCCGAGTAGTGTGTTGTACTATAGATGCTCAGGACAGTTCAGCCAAACAGTAATTTCACACCCCACGCTTATGCAGTATGGGTGACTTGATGTCGGCGTAGGATTATTGGCTGGTTGGTAGAGTAAATGGCTTCGGTCCTCGTGACTTATGGTGCTTTCTTGTTGAGACTTTTACTTTATTTTTAGTTTTTGGTAATGGGAAGAAAAGGGCAAATCAGACCTTGGGCTCAGAGGTGTTTTGAGCTGTGCTGGTGCTTCTCATGAGAGGGAAAGAAGATACATATTGCTGACCATCAACCTAAGATGACTGTGAGGGTATAGCTGAAGAAATAGGGGTAGACAAGCAATCCTTTCTGTGCAGCACATGAGTGAAGGTTGTTTATCTTCATTTGGAACAGACCTAAACTGGTGAGCTTATTGAGGTTTGTTTCACAGACTAGCAGATGGGTAGAAGAAGCTTTGGCACAGAGAGACAGTCCTCTAAGCTCCCTCCACCCCCACCCCTTTCCAGTAAATACAGACTTCTGGAACGTGCATCTCAAGGGTAGCAAGGAAAGCTTGTGTGGTGAGGAAAATGCATGAATTGAGGCTTGTTTTTCATTTGTAAGGTAATAAAATTATAAGACTGTGCACAGTGTCTCAGCTCTCTGGGACACCTCAGTTTTAAACACATTAGATGTTTTTTAAATTGGTATTTTTGCACTTAATTCACAGCACCCCTTAAGCTAAATTGGCCAGAGAAGCTGTACATTTCTATATGAATTCTCTATATAACAATGTGTCTTTAATTTAGCATCCTCAACAAACATTTACTAAGGAGCCAACTAGATATCATGCATAGAAAATGCAAAGAGGCATAAGATTTTTGCCTTCAAGGAACTTATTGTCCTTTTTGGATAGGCAGGTTGTATATAACACACACACAGAAACACACACACACACTTATATAAAATAATGGCATCTTAAATTTGGTTAAATCCCAAATGAGTATTATATTAAAAGAAGGAACCGATCATAGATAAACCTTTCTTACAGAGATAGTATGATGTAATGGTTATAGGTGCAAGGCTTTAGACCAGAGGTTGAACATTTTTTTCTGTGAAGGGCCGGATAGTAAATATTGTCGACTTTAATGGTCACATAGATCTCTGTGTCTTTGTTACATTTTCCTTCTCTCTCTCTCTCTCTCTCTCTCTCTCTCTCTCTCTCTCTCTCTCTCTCTAAAGGCATAAAAACCATTCTTAGCTCGTGGGCCTTAGTTTGGCAACCCCTGCTTTAGAATCAGACCTGGGTTGCCATCACACTGTGTGTGTGTATGTGTGTGTGTGTGTGTAGTCTTAGGCTAGCTTTATACCCTCATCTATAAATTGTGGGTAAGGATGGTAGGATTGTGAGGCAGAGATGTTGTTAGTTTAGTCCCTGACTCCCCAAGTAAGTGCTCAATAAGCCATGGTTGTGCTGTTGTTATTGTTGGTGTTGTAGCTCTATTTGCTTGGGTTAGACTTGGAACAATTCTTTTAAATTGCTCAGTCTTGTGAATTAATAGATAAACATGGTACTTTAAAAAAAATCGAATAGGAACTTAAAATTGTCCTGAAGCCATTTGCTCTTGGGAACCTGATATCATTAACCTCATCTCACTCTTGGGTTGGAGTAGAAAAATGGGATTAACGATTACTTTTCCTGAAGTCTCCCAAATTAGTAAAAAGTCTGAGAGTACTTTAGTGCTAGTATTTTGTAAAGAAACAAAAAGAGTTTGTTTTGTGGATTATAAAGTGGAAGGGCATTAATCTGAGAGTCGAATCTGAGGTTGACTCTGCCTGGGTTTGGCATTATTTAGCCTATCTCATTTTCTCAGTTTGGGAAATAGGGATTCTATGTGTACCTTCTTGAGTAGCTCCCAAGGTCAGTTTGAGAATAGATGGGATTGGGTCAAAGTATTTCCGATATCATGGGAATTGAAGTTTTCTGAACCTAATTACTGTCTGTCATTTACCTTTTCTTATGACTCTTGTACTATCGTGGCAATTGTGTTACTCTATTATTTAAGACCTTTATTTTTGACTTCCAGGTAAAAAAGGCTCCTCTGGGAATGTCTCGACCTCCAAGTCTCAGCCCACTGATGATTTTATTCCTGTGATGTTGGGGTTAGCTACTTAAACCCTGGGGGAAAAAAATGTTTATTTTCTTAAGAATGAAGGCTAAAAAAAAAAAAAAGTTTAAATTGCCAATGTGGTCAGTTTCCAGATTGTGATATAGACCCACAAACATACAATCTCAGAGCTCCCCAAGTGTTTTGTCCATTTGGCTAGCTTTCTTAAGCTTAAAAATGAGTCACTATTAGTAAAAATTGTCAAGGAAGTTAAGTCTGGAAAGCGACCACCCGCTGCAGTGTGCTAACAGATGGTATAAACAGCAAAGGACAGGAAAGAAGTTTTTTATTTATTTTTTGCCTTAAACTTAAAGCATCCAGACTTTTAGGCTTAACTATTGTGATTCATCAATAAACATTTAAGTGTCTGTGATATGCGAGAGATGAGAAATACAGGTACGAGTCACAGTCCCTGCCCACAAAGCACTTACAATCTAGCAATTTAATAGGTAACATTTATAGAGTGTTACAATGTTTTAGACTCTGTGTTAGATACTTTTCATTTTAAAACTCATAACAACCCTGTAAGATGGGTATTTTTATTTTTCTCATTTTAGAAATGAGGAAATTGGGGCACAGAGAGGTTAAATGACCCCCCTGAAATCATATAACTAGTAAGTATTGAGCCAGGATTCAAACCCAGTCAGGCTGGTTCAAAAGCCCCATTCTCCTAACCCCTAAATCATAGCGACTCAAGTTGAAGTGAGAAAACTTAATTGTAAGTGAAGTAAGTTGATAAGAAAAGAGAAATTAGTCCCCGTCTGGGAGAAGGAGTAAATAATCCATATTACCTTCTCAAAGGGGCATGTGATCCTCCCCACCCACACCCCCCAAATTTGGCAACTGTTTCTTCAGAGAGTGCAGAAATTAGATTACAAGGATTTGAGGAGAGAATAGGTGGTAAGAAATATACAGCTAGTAATTTACATTGACATTTATGAAATGCATGTAATTTATGTTTACGTTTATTAACTCATTTAATCTTCGACAGCATCTCTGTGATGTAGTAGGTACTATAAATATTGCCATTTACAAATGAAGAAACCGAGGCACAGGGAGATTAAGTCACTTGCCTGAGATCACACAGTTGGAACTGCAGAGCTGAAATTGAATATAGGCAATCTGGCTCAAAAGCCTGTGCAAGCAACTCTTTCAGAAAGTTTGGAGGAAGGAAAGGGAGCTACCATTGTTAAGTACTTACAAGACCAAGATACTGGACTAAGTTTTTAGAATTATCTCATTTAATGGTCTCAGCAACCCCATAAGGTTAGTACTGTCATCACCACAAAGGAAGACACTGAGGTCCAAGGAGAGGTTATTGACCCTAAGACCCATTAGAACTTGATGAAATAAGAATTTGTACACCGGTCTGACTTCTAAACCTATACTTTTTCTCCTGCACTATACTGTAAATTTTGTAATATCAAACGCATAGGGAAATAATACTCAAAGTTGTAGGGGTTTTAGTAAGTGGTTTGTGAGGGAAGGCTATGAGATAATGGAAACCTAAGCCATTCTAGTTCTCTGGCGAACCACTGGAAAAGTTGATGAAGTGAGATTGAGGAGATGATTAGAAAACCATAGAGTCTTTAGAATTAGAAAAGCTAGGTTTCAGTTATGGCTTTGTCACTTAAATGACTAGGCAAGTCATTTATCCCCATTTTATAGATGAGGAAGCAAAAGACTGAGAAATTGCTAATAGCTATTTCCCAAGGTTATGAGGATTTCAAATTATATATGCAGAAACAGTGAGGGTGGGGATTGGTCCAAGGTCCTTGGTGAAAGGATTTCCTTGGGAAAGAGATTTCTCTCTCCTGAGAGAGGAGCTAAAAGATAACAGCTTATATTGAGGTGGAGAGGCTTGGAATTTAGGCAGCTTATGTCAAATGAGCCCTATTTTCTCAGAAACCTAGGTATAGTGGGGGGTGAAGACCTGAGAAAGAAGATGAAGATTGGAGGAGCCACTGTGGAAAATGTGGTGGGAGACAAAGAGATGAATAAACACATTTAAAACTAGAGGTCAATAAAAGCTTACTTTCTTGACCTTCTTGGAGTTTAATCAGCTTTTAGCAGAATCGAGCAACCTTCTTCAAGCACATATATAGATAGATATTTATTACATATATATGTATTTTATCTGTATATATACTTTTTGTTCTGTAGAAGTTTTATCCGTTGTTTGCCACACTTAATGCCCCAGCAGTGTTCCTTCTATATTTCTGAGTGTCAGAGACTTGAAGTATGATGGGCTGGAAGAATGGGCTGAAATCAGTGAACAAACCAGTTTGTCCTAACAGTGAAAATCAGACAATAAAGGGGCCTAGGGCCATCTTAAGTTCCTTATCACTGGGAGAGTTTCCAGCCCAAGTGGGTCAGGAATGTGTGGGAGGGGTCTGACCTCTCTGTTTTGTGAAAAATATCTCTTTGTGATTGTGTTCTTTGTATCCTGTTAGTGGTAATTTTAAATCTCAATATCAATATTTTCTGTGTCTTGGACTGTGTAGGAAGCTAGATGTTTCTGCCTTGTTCTCTTAACAAAGCCCTCTTTTTGTGTTTTCTCTTTACTAAGAATTGCTTTAACTCTGTGATTAGGATTTGACTTTTCACAGAACCCAAATTAACTGATACTGTAATAAAAGGATCCTGATTTCTTTTTTCAACCTAAGTAATTTTTCTCTTTGTTTTAACTCAGCCAAGATATGTGCCTGAAATTTGTCTGAGTGCTGAGTCCTACTCAGGGCCCCCATTGATCTGTTAGCTCCAGGGAGGCAGTAAACCAAGAGGATACTTTTCTTTGCATAGTTGAACTTGAGGGACATGAAAAGAATGTATGCTGCAGTTATTAGTATGTTTAGTAGCTTATCTGTGATTTCTGCATAAAAATCCGAAGCGATAAACTTTACTGAGATCCTATGGTAGAGTAGGGAAAAGAGGTGCTTCTATATCATAATGCCTGGCTTCATCCACCTTGTAACTGCTAAGTGGATACCTACAGTGGAGAAACTCCCCACCCCTCCTTGAGGCTAACTGACTCTAGGTCTATAGCCTTTTCTAGATTATGTCCATCAAACACAGTTGATAGTCTGCTGTCTAGTTTATTATTTTGTTTTTGGAAGGTGAGACATTGTCAAAGTAGATCGTTCACTCATCTTAAATCTGGACATCTGTTAACGCTTTTTAAAAATTGATGGCCTTTTACTGTTACCAATTAATCATTACTGTTCACTTTTTTAAAAAAAAAAGTTTGAATATAAATTGACTGGAAGGATCCCTCATCCCTCCTCCCTCCCTGGCCAACTGCTGCTCTTACACCTCCGTGTTTCTGCTTTATCACTTCCCACTCTAGTCTGACTTCTACCCCCCACTACTCCACTAAAATTGCTCTTCCCAAAGTCACCAGTGACCTTCTTGCCAAACCCAATGGATGCTTCTTATGGCCTATTTTATTTGACCTTGCTGAGGCATTTGATATTTTTAACCACTTCCTCCTCCTTGAAAAAAATTTTTTCCCTTGGCTCCCTGAATTCTTTGCCACCACTGGTTCCTGTTTTCTTCCCATTCCCTGTGGCTTTTCCTTCTTAATCTCCTTCATCAGTTGTTCCTCTTCCTCCCCCTCCACCCCCCATTAATGTTGGCTATCCATAGTCCTCTTCCCATTTTATTTGCGCCCCAGATAATCTCATCTACGTCTGACTTCAACCACCTTATAACTGCCGAGTGTATCTCTCCAGTTGAGTCACCCCTCCCCCTTTCTTGGACTCAGGATCCCATATAGTTAACTGTGCATGTGTCACAGGTACATCATACTCAACATGTCCCAAACTGAACTTGGCATTACTCCTTGTGTTATAATGTGCCAGGGAAGCTGCAATAAATACTACATACCAGTTGGCTTAAACATCAGGAACTTATCATCTCACAGTTTTGGAGGCTACAAGTCCAAAATCAAGATGTCAGCAGGGTCATGCTTTCTCTGAAGTCTGTAGCAGTCTGGCAGTGGCTTGTAGGCAATCTGTCATTCAATCTCTGCCACCTTACATGACCTTCTCTCTCTCCCCCATCTGTCTCCTCCTCCTGTGTCCACATTTCCTCTGCTTTGTATGGACTGCAGTCAGTGGATTAAGGGCCACCCTGATTCAGTTTGACCTCATCTTAATTAATAACATCTTTGAAGATTCTATTTACAAATAGGTTCACACCACAGGACCAGGGGTTAGGGCTTGAACAAGTCTTTGTGGGTATTCATCATATCCTGTAAAGGCAATCTTCTCCCTGTGATCCCTGTCTTACTGAATGGCACTGCTGTCCACCGAATTACCAAGCCAATTTAGGACCCTCTTATTCTTTTATCTTCTTTCCTCCCAGTCTATCCAGTCACTAAATCCTGCACCTTATACCTTCTGAAAATCTCCGGAATTCAGCCCTCTTTCTGCCCCTCATTTACTCCCTTACATTAGGCCCTAACCTCTGAATGCCAGAATGACTGCCCTGGCTTTCTCTATCTGGCCCCTCTAGTCTAGACCAATTTTTTATCTCATCTCAAGTCTCTGCTTATAACTTGCTTTTGCTGCTAGGATAAAATCCAAACTCCCTTCCGCAACATCCAAGGTCTTTTATGATTCAGGCCCTGCTTCTCTTTCAAACCTAAATTTTTGACTCTTTCACCTGTACCTTATGAGCCAGCCATGCTGTACCACTTGTGATTCCCTAAATGGGTTGTGTTCTCTTGCTCTTCCTTGACTCCATACATATGGCTCTTCCCCCTTCCTAAAATATCCTTTCCTCTACTTTGCTACCTGCTCAGTTAGCATCTCTGGAAAGACTTCCCTAATGTCCCCTCCCTCAGGCTTGGTTAGGTACCCATTTTCTGTTTTGTTTTTTTTTTTAATAACCCATCGTATACATATATATTGTATTATAATTGTTTATTTGGTCTGTTTTCCCTTACTGGACTGAGCTCTCTTTGAATGAGGGACCTTGTTTTGATCTCTGAACCCTGGTGGGCTACTTAGCATAGTATTCCATTCACCTATAGTAAAAGAATGGCTGGCTGGTTGAAATAAGAATGGAAAATGTAACTAGTAGTGGTATACTATGCATCTGGAAGTTAAGGAATGTTGCAGAAGATTGGGTTCAATCTGTAGTTGAGGTATACTCATACAGTGGAATATTTGGCCATAAGAAGGAATGTATTTCTGCTGTTTACTTCAACATACACAAACCTTGAAAACATTATGTGAGTGAAAGAAACCAGACACACATCATACAATCACACATTGTATGATTCCACTTATGTATTTCTTTTCTCAGAAGAGAAAATACCAAGAGTAATGGTTGCTATGGACTGGAGGACTGGGCAGGGGAGAGGATGGGGAGTTACTGCTAATAGGTATGTGGATCTTTTTTGGGGTGATGAAAATGTTCTAGAATTAGATAGTGGTGATCAATATCCAGCTATTTTTTCTGTATTAGAGGAGTCGTGGGTTTACAGAGCAATCATGCATAAAATACAGAATTCTATATACCACCGTACTATTATTATTTTTTAATCTAGCATTCATATATTAAAAATACTGACAACCATTTCCTCCTTTCCTCCGGACATTAGTGTGTTGACACCAACAGAAGTAATCTTATTTTTAAAAAACAGTTTTGTTTACACATCATACAACCCATCCAAATTGTACAATCAGTGACCCTTGGTATAATCACATGATTATGTGGTGATAAATGCACATAAACATTGATAAATTGAGAACATTCTCATTGCTCCGAAAAGAAGAAAAAAAAAATCTCAAACACCTTATACCCCCTACTACTGATGCTTAGCTTTGGTATAGTACCTTTGTTACAATTAGTGGAAGGCTATTACAATGTTACTATTAACTGCAGTCCTTAGTTTGAATTCATTGTATTTTCCCCCATGTACACCCTGTTGTTCCCCCATGTACACTCTGTTGTTAACACCTTGTAATAGTGAAGTACATTTGTTCTTGTTCATGTAAGAACTTTCTTATATTTGTACAATAACCACCAGTCATCGTCCACAGTAGATTTTGCTATGTTATAAAGTCCTATTTTTATATTGTAGCTTTCCTTCTGGTGACATACATGACCCTAGACTTCTCCTTTCAACCACATTCACACTCCACATTGTTAAGTACACTTACAGTATTGTGCTATATTACCTCTATTTCTGAACCTTTACAATCAACCTAAACATTATGTATACCTTAAACATCATCTGCCCATTTTGCACCCTCTTGCTATCTTTTGGTAGCCTCTACTCTAGATTTTAACTCCCAGAGTTTGCTCATTATAATTGGTTCATTTTATTACCCTGTCGTTAGCACCTTACATTGGTGTGGAACATTTGTTACAATTGATGGTAGCATATTTTTCAGTTGTACTAATAACTATATAGTCCATGGTTTAATTTAGGGTTCACTGTTTATGTAGTATAATTCCATGATGCACAGCTTTTTGAACATAGTAAAACCTGCTGCATTGTACACTTGAAAAGGGTGAACTTTATGGTATGTGAATTACATCTTAATAAAGGTGTTAGCAATACAATTTTATTATACCTAGAACATTGTACCTAGCAAATTTGAATATCAAAGTCCAAGTAATATGTTGATCTCATAGCACTAGATTCAGGACTTCTATTCCATATTTTTATTATTTAAAATATCATATTGTGGTAACATTCATACAACATAATATTTCTCATTTTAACCACTTTCAGGTATTCAATCCAGTGGTATTAATTGCATTGACAGTGTTGTACTCCCATCATCTCCATGACCAAAACCTTTCCATCACCCTGACATGTTTTGATTTTTAAGCAGATATTTTTAAATTGAAATCTGGCCTTTTATTCGTTGAAGAATTCAGTCAATTTATAAATATTATTGATTTTTCGGTTTGTTCATGGTGCATTATTTGGCTAGTGTGTGCTGGAAGGATAAAGTGCGGAAGAGTACATGTTGAACAGTCTTGTGACTTGATGGATGGAGATGGAAACCACGTTTCTAACATGATAGCGCTGTCAGCTGTCAGGTTGGGAAACCTCGCAGCATATTCTATGTGCTGATAATTTGAAGATATTTCCTTGTTTTGTTATGTTCTTGATCACTTATTTATGTATTGATCTTGAAATGCAGTCTGTGGTCTATACTGATACCCAAAGGACTGATTTTCTCTCCTCTCCCACTGGATTATATGAATATTGGGCTCTAAGATTTGTGAAGTAAGTAATACTTAAAAATATAACTGCATTTGGTCTAAAAATTGGTTCTCAGCCACAGGAGACTATCATAAGAAATTTTCTATTAGCAATCCAATGGTTTGCGTGGGATACAAAGGAAATGGTCTCTGTCTGCAAGAAAGGCTTACATTTTTCTTTTATTTCTAGGACTTTTAGTTGGCCTTGTGCTTCGATATGGCATTCATGTCCCAAGCGATGTAAATAATGTGACCCTGAGCTGTGAAGTGCAGTCAAGTCCAACTACCTTATTGGTGAATGTTAGTGGAAAATTTTATGAATATACGCTGAAAGGAGAGATCAGTTCACATGAACTCAATAATGTTCAAGATAATGAAATGCTTAGAAAGGTAAGTTCTGGTTAAAGGGAATCTTTGAAATATTTCTAAGAGTATAACACAGCAAAGTGATTCGGAAGAATAATCAATGTGAATTTTTTAAGTAATGAATTTTTAATGATATTCAAAATAGTCTTTTAAAGTGGAGTAAAACCTCACTGAAGTAAGGTAATGTGATGCTAAGGAAATGGATGTGTTTGTAAATTTCATTTTCTGATTGAGGCTCAGTACTATATTTTTTGTTTCACCCCATGTTGTTTACAGTTGTAACAAGTGTGAACAGTGTCAAGTTAAGCAGAATTTAGAAACATTTGTTTCCATTTGCAAATGGCCCTTACAGTTTTATAGTGCTTTAGCACATTGAGCTTATTTATAATACTGAAAACTATTCCATTAATGTTTATTTGAATTCTCTCCCGCCTTGAATGTATTCTATACTGAGCACAATTTAATCATTTTAAATTCATATTCTAGTACAACTTCAGGGGCCTTTGTATGAGTATCAGTTATTTGTTGTACCGTGCTGTCATAAAGACAGCAACCATTACTCTTGGTATTTTCTCTTCTGAGAAAAGAAATATATAAGTGGAATCATACAATGTGTGGCGGTTGGATTGCATCTTACTGGCTTGCCAAAGTTTCTGGAGCTGCTTTCTCCTATTCCCTCATAGTTTCTGTCGTGAAGCTTCTGAATGCAGTTTGCTCATGTCTCTTTGTTTTCCTCCACTTCGACTGTCTTGCTCATGTCCCTTTGTTTTCACCCATCCATGGCTGGTTGCCTCTACTTCGACTGTCTTCTGCATTGGCAGAACTGGGCTTTTATAGCTCCTTGGTTGTGTTCCTGACTATCTTTAATGCTTTTGGAATTTCTTATGAACTAAACATTTACTCTGCAGCAAGAGTTCTTTCCATCTGTGGAAAATGCCAGTTTCTTAAAAGTTCTGGTAAAGTGTTTTAATATGGGCGTATCTATAGCTTCTTTGTATTCCTGTCAAATTCTACTATCGTTCTTATAAACAAAAGGGGGCATTTGCATTATTATATCAAATAGGTCTTAAAATAAGTGACTAGAAGTCTGGGTTATACAGAAACTTAACCACAATACCATGTTATATACCTTTAGAGTTGTTACCTATGCAAGAAGTATGTTTTTTCTTATCACCTATGGTGTTATGCCCCTAAATTTTATATTACCAGTTTTTTAAAAACATTTTTTATTGTGAAATATACCATATATGCAGAAATCATACCATATATGATTTCAAAGTACCTTTTAACAACTAATCATAGAACAAATTTCAAAATAGTGGTTGGGTTACGGTTCCACAATTTCAGGTATTTCCTTCTAGCTACTCTAATACACTGAAGACTGAAAAGAAATATTAATATAATGATTCAGTAATCATACTCATTTGTTAAATCCTATCTTCTCGGTTACAACTCATGCCTCTCATTTGAACCTTCTCTTGATCTTTAGGGATATTTGGGCAATAACCATTCTAACTTCTTCATGTTGAGAAGGAGTGTCAACATTATGGGTTGGGGGATGCAGCTGGTTGATATTCTTGGAGAGACTGGAAACTCTGGGCTTCAGGGCTTATCTGGCATAGGAACAATCTGGAGTTTTTAGGTTTCTGAATAATAAACTGAGTGAAACTGTTATAGAGTCTCAGATAGAGTTCCATCTAAAAGAACTCTTTATTTTAACAGGTTACTTTTGATCCAGAAGTATTTTTCAACATATTACTTCCTCCCATCATATTTTATGCAGGCTATAGTCTGAAGAGGGTAAGTGATTTTGTATTTCATATACTTTGAACAAACTGCATAGGGTTAATGTATTTGACACTTCCAAACCATATAGTTCTTTCCAGATTCTCCTCCCTTCTCGTTCCTGTTTGTTTAATTGCTTATCCTTTGTAGGCGCTAAAATTTATGCCTGTACAAGAATGCTGTCTCTTACTTATTTCCTTTAATGAATAATGCATTTAATATTAGCATAACACAGTAGAATAGAAAGCTTTTCTTTTTCAAATAATCGGTACGTATTCTAACACAGTGTAACTTTTTTTTTTTATCAGAGACATTTCTTTCGAAACCTTGGTTCTATCCTAGCATATGCTTTTCTTGGAACAGCAATTTCTTGTTTTGTCATTGGGTAAGTACTCGACACTTATGTAAGACACTTTTTAGTCTTCATATTATAAGTTAAAATAATACATATTAGATTTATGCAGTATTGTATTCTTGAATGTGACCAAGGACTTATGCAGTAAAATATATTCACATAGATAATAGTTTGAATTTTTCTGAAGCCTAAGGTTTACCATAATTAAATGACATGAATCAAATTCAGGATCAATCAAAAGGTATTACTACGGTAGATTCATTTGTTTTTACTCTAACTTCTTTAGCAGTTGATGTTTTTTCTAAAGTAGAAATATTTTTATTTAATAGGTCAATAATGTATGGCTGTGTAACATTGATGAAAGTAACTGGACAACTTGCAGGAGATTTTTACTTTACAGATTGCCTCTTGTTTGGTGCCATTGTTTCGGCAACTGATCCAGGTATGTGTTACATGAGCATGGACCATAATAACAAGGTACAGTGTTTTGCAGTCAAAGCATATGTGGGTATTTGAATTCATGATTCAGTACTTCCCAATTGTGGAGGAAAATCGAGAATTAATGATTCTTTTTGGCTTAAGCACACACTTATTTATTTTTTCTTTTAATTCTTGATTGCATTTGCCAGTTGCTGGTCCACAGTTTGATGCTATTTAGGCAAGCTTTATAAGGTACCTTCTTTAGAAATTCAGGTTGGTCTCTCGCTCTGCAGTGATTGGGTTTAGGAGATTAGCTAGATTAATTGAAATGGGTTCCTTTCCAGCTTCCAAAAAGCTGGGTTCCTAGAAAAATTCTGTTTGTATTCAGCTGCTTACATTTAAAAAAATATTTTTATTGAGAAATCTTCACACACATACAGTCCAAACATGGTGTACAATCAGTGGCGCACAATATCATCACATAGTTGTGTATTCATCACCATGATCATTTTCAGAACATTTGTATCACTCCAGAAAAAGAAATAAAGGAGAAAATCTCATACATCCCATACCCCTTACCCCTCCTTCTCATTGACCACCAGTATTTCAGTCTACTCAATTTTTTACCCTTTATCCCCCCCATCGTTTATTTATTTTTCTTTTTTTACCCTTTAACCCCTCCCATTGTTTATTTTTTTATTTTTTTATTTTTTTACTCATTCTATCCTTTAATAGAAGTACTTATCCATACCCTGGATAAGAGGAGCATCAGACAGAAGGTTTTCACAATCACATAGTCACATTGTAAAAGCCATATCGTTATACAATGATCTTCAAAAATAAAGACTGCTAGAACATAGCTCAACAGTTTCAGGTATTTCTCTCCAGCCTCACCAATATGCCATAAACTAAAAAGGGATATCTATATAATGCATAAGAATAATCTCCAGGATAATCTTTTGACTGTATGAAATCTCTCAGCCACTGGAATTTTATTTTTTTCTTTTTTGAAACTTTATTTTGTCTCATTTCTCTCTTCCTCCTTTTGTAGCTACCTACATTTAACAGTAAGAAAAAAGAGTTTTAAATTATTGTTACAAGGCAATTGTGTTAATACACAAGTATGAGTTGGAGTCATTGGTGGGCTTTAATATACACTAAATATTTGCTTATATAAAATGGAACTGTGGTTATAAAATTGTTTTGATATTAGCACTTCTTTCCCTTGTGCTTTTAGTGTTTTCAGATCTTTTAAAATGTCATGTAAGATGACTTTAATTATACTGAGTTATGTGTTTTATCCTAATATAGTATTGGTGAGCGTAACTTCTGCATTCAATGAAGGAATTTAGAGAAAATGCATGGTGAAGAGGTAGGGGCAGAACGTAGACTGAAGCTTTTGAACTAAGAATGGAAGTTTTTTTCTGTTATACTTCATGATCTTGGTAGAGGTTTGTTCTGTTTTACCTTTTGACCTCGTAAGTTAATCATCTTCTTTAATTGTCTTTCAGCACAATTAAATGAAGAATCCTAAGGTTATCTCTGAGTTCCTGTATTAACTCTTATAGCACAGGGTATTATGGGAAAGAGAAAAAATGCATTCTGTACTCTATAAGAAATGATTGTAAAAGATTAGTCAGAGAACCATTTTAGAAAAGCATATGTGTATGATGAGCATGTTTTGTTTTATTTTCACTCTTAAACTTGATATCCTTTAATAGAAGTACTAGGATATAAACAATACAATTTATATTATATGATAAGCGGGTAAGAGGAAAGAAAAAAGATATTTGCTTAATTACATATACAAATTTATTCATAACAAAACAAGGAGAAGATATTTATAACCATTTAGTCCTTATTTCTGTAACTTGTCACATGGCCATAGCTTGTATTTAAAATTGCATTCTTCCACTACTTATTCCATACTTTCTTTACCCTCAACAAGTACCTCAGTTGCTCATGGTTCTTTTCATGGTGACCCAAGCCTTCATTCTTGAAGTTTCTGGGTAATTGGTAGTCTGGCCTGGATCAGACTGCTGCAGTTTCCCATTGATTTTAATCACAGGCATGTTAGTACTAAGAGATGCCCTAGGGAATCTCTTGTACTCCAGGAAAACTGTTTTTTATCTCCATTGTGTAGCTGCAGTCCTATTTCCCCTTGTAAATGAACATGCTTTAAACCAGAAGTTAGATTGCTTCCTTAAAGACAGTCCTGGCTGCCCACTTACTGTTTGTAGGTAGGAAGGGTTTTTGCAGGGAGCCAGTGGTCTCTGTTTTCTGTGTCTTCTCAGTGAGAGCAAGCTCCTTAACTTTTCAAAGCCTAATGAGAAATCTTAGTCAATCAGGCAGAGCTATATTACTTCAACCTTCTAGTTTTATTTTGGCAGGGGTATTGCCTTAATGGCTTAAACAAAAATCTTTTGCTTATATTTTATTTTAAAGTTATAGTTTTTTTCTGAGTTATGTAGGCATTTGCTCCAATTCTATGATTTATCAGCTGTTCACGTGATAGAAGAGTGAGCCATAAGTTGTTTTCAAAATGCTGCTGCAATGCTGCCTCCCTCCTTCTTTCTCTCTTTGTAAGCCTTGGTATCAGTAGATTTCATGAGATGTCTACAGTTGAAACTATATCTTTTAAAATGCAAGTTTCCTAGTTTTTGTCTGACATTTGAAGAGGCTTTCTTATCTTTGGTTATATTAATCTTTCCTGTCTGTTTGGGTTTATTTAGCTAGCGACCTGTACATGACTCAGCAATTTAAGTTATAATACAATTTCATTCTCATCTAACAAGGATTCTCATTTAATTTTTGTAGATTTAGGAACACAGCCATGTTTTCCTAAAAGAAGGCTTTTTTTTCTTCTCAAGTTATAATATCCTGATTTTGGCTTCTTATTATGTTAAATGTAGCACTTGTGATTCTTTTTTTTAATAATAGTTTTATTAAGATGCACTCACACACCATACAGACCATCTGAAATATACAATCACTGGCTCATACTATCATCACGTAGTTGTGCATACATCCCCATCAATTTTGGAAATTTTCATTACTCGAGAAAAAAATTTAAAAATAAAACCCAAATCTTCCCATATCCCTTATCCCTCCCCCCCCACACCAACCCATTGACCCATAGTATTAGTTATGGTACATTTGTTAACTGTTAATGAAAGAATATTGAAATGTTACTGTTAACCATAGTCCATAGTTTGCAATAGGTACATTTCCCCCCATGTATCCATCTATTTTTTTTTAACATTTGTTCCCATTATTTATTTATTTTTAATCCATATTTTTTACTCATCTGTCCATACCATAGATAGAAGAAGCATCAGACACAAGGTTTTCACAATCACACAGTCACACTGTGAAAACTATATCATTATACAATCGTCTTCAAGAAACATGGCTACTGGAACACAGCTCTACAGTTTGAGGCATTTCCCTCTAGCCTCTCTAATACACCTTCAACTAAAAAGGGGATATCTACATAATGCCTAAGAATAACTTCCAGGATAAACTCTCAACTCTATTTGAAATCTCTCAGTCACTGACACTTTATTTTGTCTAATTTCTCTCTTCCCCTTTTGGTCGAGGTTTTCACAATCCCTTGATGCTGAGTCCCTGCTTATTCTAGGATTTCTGTCCCACTTCTGGTGAGACTAAAGCAAAAAATGTATATTTGGTACAAAATTTATATTTTGACTAGTGCATTTCCTAATGTAACTTATATGGACAGGTTAATTGAACACCATAAGTACATGGAACCTTGAATAGAGCATGAAATTTTGTAGGTTTGTCCAGTGTGATGCCCTGATAAATCCCAGCTGTTGTGATTCTGGCCATACATTTTACCACAACCAAAAACTAAACTTATGCTTTATTTCTTGTTGTCTTTGCCAAACTGATATGCTTGATATTTGAAAGTCAAAAAGAAGAATTAAAAAAAAGAGAGCTGGGGAACAGTTGTCTGTATTTAATTACTGAAAAGTAATCAGTTCTGCACAGCTACAGGTGCAGGTGCAATTTTTTTGTTTTATTGTTTTTTTTTCTGATCTTTTTAGGTTCAGTTTGATTTACCAAATTAATGTGCAGATGACAAAATTGGCCTTGACTTTGTTACTCGAAGTTCAGTTAAGTTGGATTTGTAGGTTAATTTTAGGATTTTTTGTTTTTACTTTTGTTTTGTTTTGTAAGATTTAAAGAATAATGTTGTTTGTACAAGAGTTACTTTAACAAATGAAAACTGACATGTAGCCAGTATTTCCTGCCTATATTTTGTTCTCTATAGACGTTTTAACTTTTAAAAATAATTTGACTTGGGACTTACAGTTTCTTTTCAGTATTCATCATTTTGTATAGATAATTTCGGTTCAAAAAAATATGTATCAGATAAATACATGGGCAATTCTCATTGTGGAATGACGTAGTCATACAGAACTATTTTATATTTAAGGATGTTTATATATCAAATATATAATTGTTGGTAAAAGTCTGAGAAAGCTATGCCTCTAACATTTAACTAAAATTTCTTAATAGCTCTTATTGTGCCACTTACATTATACAACATGGGCAGGACCATCTAACTTGCCAATTATTTTTCCTCTTGATTACTATAATGCCTTCATCCATTTTCAAAGGAATTTACTAATCATGAAGGTGGAAAATCTGTACTTTTCTTGCTCATTATGTCTTAATAATCATAAATGTTTAAATTTGACAGGTCTGTCTCAGTGAAGAAAACTTATAAATCTACTTTATTGCATTGTGTTTTTATTTGACATTTGAGATCTGTACATTTGTACACAGCAATGTGTTTTTTATGAAAATAATGTACAAAAACTGAAAAAAAAGAGGAGTTATAAGGCTCCACATAGAAAATAAGTTTGCAGCAGGAGATACTTTTAATAATAATTATAATTATAAATAATTATTATTATTATTAATCATCAAAGATTAATGGCTACCTAGTCTATAAGAAATTCTAAATATGTTCTTTATAGAAAAGAAATATAAAGACAAGATTGTTAGCATTTGCAAGAAGAGTGTAGGTCAGGCTAGCCCTCCAAGGTTATTTTCAGCTGTTTTTAAGAGAGAGAAAGAAGATAATGTGTGCCTACAATTAGGGAAAAGAAAAATATTGACATAAAATTACTGAATCTTCAATATGGTAAGAGAATGTTTGTTAGGAAAAATTCTAAGAGGAAGTAATGAATTTTAAATTGCTATTATAATCATGAATTTTTAAATTACTATTATAACCATCTGTTGTGGGGGGTAGTATATTATTTGTAATTTCTAAATATTCCTCTGGCTCTTTCTACTTGCTAGTGACTGTTCTTGCCATTTTCCACGAGCTTCAAGTTGATGTTGAACTCTATGCACTTCTTTTTGGTGAAAGTGTCCTCAATGATGCAGTTGCCATAGTGCTGTCTTCGTAAGTGTTTTGATTTCTTACTATATTCTGTATATTAAATGTTAGGGTACTAGGAACCAAGTCCCTCATTGAACAAAGTACCCCACTACCTAGAGACAATTGCTATAAACATTCTAGAACATTTCCTTCTGCTCCTTCCCCTCCCCCCTCACATGTGGTATTTTTAAATCATTGTGATTGTACTATAGATATATAATTTTGTATTCTGGTTTAACATTATAACCTGAACATTTTATTTTTTAAATTAAAATTTTTTTGAATCGCTAATACTTCCACATGGTCAGAGATCAAAACTATATAAAAACGTACACACTGAAAACATACATTCTTACTCCTGTCCTAGTTTACCCTGTCCCCCCAACTCACCTTATAGGTAGCCATTTTTATTCATTTCATGTGTATAAGTCTAGTATTTCTTTATTCAGATGCAAGCACATATGAATAAATATTCTTATTTGCCTCCCATTTCTTAATTTTTTTTTTTTTTTTTTTGGCATGGGCAGGCACCGGGAATCGAACCCGGGTCTCCAGCATGGCAGGCGAGAACTCTACCTGCTCAGCCACCGTGGCCCACCCCCTGTTTCTTATTTTTTAAGTATTATACTGTACCTGTTTTATAGGTACAGTATAATACTGTACCTATAAAAAAGGTTTTATACCTACCTTTTTTCTCATTTAACAATAGATTCTGGAGATCTTTTCATATCAAAACAGTTTCCTCATTCTTTGTTTGTAGCTGCATAATATTCTGTATGTGAACTGTACTATATTTAATCAAGTTCTATTACTAGACACTTGGAATGTTTTCAATCCTTTGCTATCCCAAACAATGCTGCAATGATTAACCTTGAACTTTCCTAACTTTGTACATGCGTAAGTATCTTGGTAGGGTAAATTCCCAGAAGTGAGATTGCTGAAAGGAGGTTTTTGTATTAATTTTTAATTATTTTTTTAGACATTACTAAATTGCCTGCCATATTGGCTTATCCCATTCTGTACTTTAACCAGTAAAACATGGGATTGCCTGTTTCTTCACAGCTTTGCCAACAGAGCACTTGTCATACTTTTATATTTTTGCTAATTTTCTAATTATGAAATATTTCATTGTAGTTTAATTTGCATTTCTCTTATTTAACATAATCATTTCAGAAATATTTTTAATCTTTAGAAGTGTTAAAGTTTTATTGAAGACAGTTATTGAAATGAGGAATATTTTTGCTACAATTATAGAAATTATTATACATGTCATTAGAAGGTTTTTGCAGGTAGAAAAATGGGTCTGGGCCTCTAAGGAACTCAGTTCTCCCTATCTAGTCCTCCTAAGCAAATATCTAACCCTATAGGCATTACTCCATACCAGAACTTTTTATGAGAGAGAAATAAAAACCCTCATATTTTTCTCTTTATTTTTATTTCCCCCCTTAATTTCTACTTCGCTGACTATAACAGAATAATAATTGGTCACTGACTCTGGTTTGTGTAGCCTGATTTCCCTTGTTACTTTATTGCAAAGTGGGAAATTATCCTTTTTGAGGTGACTCTGTAACACCGATCCCTTAAGTTTTGTGTATGAGCATATACAAAAGGCCAAACACATTTTTGTGAATGCAATATGTGTAACTTCTAGCCCCCCTCATATTTATTTTCAGAACTTTTTATAGCTATATAAACTAATATAAGTTTAATTAAGAAATAAAGCCCAAAGGCTGTGACTAATACTGATACCAAACGTAAATACCTTTAGTGGCATTAGATGCAGGATAAAAGTTTTATTTTATTTGAAGAGAGGACAAAATGAATAGAATGGTTTTAACTTGTGTGGTATAAAACCAATGAGGCTGCAAAGATTGTTGAAGCTTTAGGTACTTGGGAGAGTACAGTGCTACTGAATGAAGAGAATATAATACAGGCAATTGCTTTTAGCATCAATTCCCTATCCTGGAAAACCATTCTACACTTAATCATCTTAGTCATAAATGTTTCTTTCTCATTGCTCTAATGGATTAAGAGTCAAAACTCTCTGTTTTGGTCCTATCTCAAACTGATGTTCCCTGTGCCTTAGTTTTTTATTAATAAAGTAACCTACTTCCTGCAACTTTAAGAACAATTGCATAGTGTTAAAGGTAAAACAAAACAAAACAAAAACTCATAGAAAGGTTTTGAGCTTGGGATAAATACATATCGATATTGACGAATAAATGTGTTAAAGAGAGAATACCCTTTCCACAACACTTCTCGCAAAGAGACATGCTCGCCCTTCTGTTACAGCCATTTTCAAGCAGGTTCTGTGAGAAAGTTAAGCCTTATAGAGAATGATTTGTGTGACTTTTCTCAGTTCTTCTAAGGATCCTGTATAGCTAGTATTATTCTAGAGGGGTAGGAGATAAATAATTATATACTCTGGTGGAATTCTGATAGAGAAGGGTTATATGTAGAACATATTATATGAGGGAATTTGTTGGCTGTGTAAGTGTCTTAATGGAGTTGATCAAATGAGTTCTTGCTCAAAAACTGAAGGGAAGTCGGTTGTGTTGCTGACTGTTCTAGTTTTCTAGCTGCCAGAATGCAATATACAAGAAATGGAACAGCTTTTAAAAAGGGGAATTTAATAAATTATAAGTTTACTGTTCTAAGGCCATGAGAATGTCCAAATTAAAGCAAGTCTATAAAAATGTCCAAATTAAGGCACCAACAAGAGGTTAACTTCATTCAAGAAAGGCTGATGAAGTTCTGGGTTTCTCTCTCAACTGGAAAGGCACATGGTGAACATGGCAACATCTGCTAACTTCCTCTCCAGGCCTCTTGTTTCATGAAGTTCCCCTGGGGATGTATTCCTTTATCTCCGAAGGTCTCTGGCTGCATGGGTTCTCTGATTCTAGTGGCTCTGCTCTCTTTGAATCTCAAGCCTTTTCCAAAATGCTTCTTTCTCCAAAGGATTCCAGTAAACTAATCAAGACCCACCCGGAATGGGTGGAGACACATCTCCCTCTTTTCAAAAGTTAATACCCACAACTGGGCGAGCTGTATCTCTGTGGAGATAATCTAATCAAGCTTGCAGCCTGTAGTGCTGAATAGGGATTAAGAGAAACTCCTGCCTCCATGTGCTGGATCAGCATAAAAACACGGCTTTTCTAGGGTACACAATCCCTTCAGGCCAGCACACTGACTATGGAAAGTTACTAGCTGGAGTGCTCAGCAATATGTTTGTCATCATTTATCATTTGCTGTCTATGTGTCAAAAGTATGTTAGACAGGGCTAGTCTATTTTTTTTTTAGTTCTGTTCTGTACAAACATCCTTGCATCAAAGGGAGACTCCTTTCTGAAAGAGTTATGCTTGGTAATTAACAGGTTATGGCAACCCTTCCAATTTAGTTTCTATTAGATTAACAGTACTTTATAAAAAATGGTAATACTTTTAATGCTGGGAAGGTTGAAGTGAACTGATCCCCTCAAATAAAGATCTGTATGTACAGATATAATATTGTACATTTATCTAGAGATAGAGTATAAGTTGAGTAGTATTACACTGAATGGTTATGCCATAATTAGGTTGGAGACCTAAATCCACAGTTGTTTAAATATGTTTTTAGAGCCATTTACATTTTGTGAAAGAGGAAGTACACTGAGTAGACAAACTGTGCAACTTCACTGGTTACCAAAGGTATATATGTTAAAATAAGTGGCCATTTAACCTATTTAATTAGCCAGAAAAAATTGTCAATAATGATAGTTATTTTGTCGGTACTTTTTTTTTTTTTCTAGCATAGGCAGGCACCAGGAATCGAATCCGGGTCTCTGGCATGACAGGCGAGAACTTTGGCTGCTGAGCTACCATGGCTTACCCATGGGGACGTTTTTAAATTATTATTAATAAAATCAATCAATATACAATATAAACATTCTTTTTTTCATCACATAGCTGTATATTCATCATCGTGATCATTTCTTAAAACATTTGCATCAATTCAGAAAAAGAAATAAAAAGAAAACAGA
The DNA here is from genome assembly GCF_023851605.1 of Tamandua tetradactyla. Taxonomy (NCBI): domain Eukaryota; kingdom Metazoa; phylum Chordata; class Mammalia; order Pilosa; family Myrmecophagidae; genus Tamandua; species Tamandua tetradactyla. Next base: position 23,550,156 of record NC_135353.1, on the reverse strand, counting down.
AAAAAATTCATACATACCATACCCCTTACCCTTCCCTTTCATTGATCACTAGCATTTCAATCTACTAAATTTATTTTAACATTTGTTCCCCCTATTATTTATTTATTTTTAATCCATATGTTTTACTCATCTGTCCATAAGGTAGATAAAAGAAGCATCAGACACAAGGTTTTCACAATCACACAGTCACATCGCGAAAGCTATATCATTATCCAGTCATCTTCAAGAAACATGGCTACTGGAACACAGCTCTACATTTTCAGGCTGTTCCCTCCAGCCTCTCTGTTATGCCTTGACTGAAAAGGTGATATCTAATGCATAAGAATAACCTCCAGGATAACCTCTCGACTCTGTTTGGAATCTCTCAGCCACTGACACTTTATTTTGTCTCATTTCTCTCTTCTCGCTTTTGGTTGAAAAGGTTTTCTCAATCCCTTGGTGCTGAGTCCCAGCTCATTCTAGGATTTTTGTCCTATGTTGCCAGGAAGGTCCACACCCCTGGGAGTCATGTCCCACGTAGACAGGGGGAGGGCAGTGAGTTTGCTTGTCATGTTGACTGAGAGAGAGAAGCCACATCTGAGCAACAAAAGAGGTTCTTTTGGGGGTGACTCTTAGGCCTAATTTTAAGTAGGCTTAGCCGTCCTTTGTGGGGTTAAGTTTCATATGAATAAACCCCAAGATTGAGGGCTCAGCCTATTGCTTTGGTTGTCCCATGGGAACATTTTTGATTGTCAAAAAATGGGGAAGCTGCTATTGGTGTCTAATGGCTAGAGGCCAGGGTACTATGAAATACCTTTCAGTGCACAGGACAGCCCCCCACAAAAAACAGTTATCTGGCCTAAAAAGTGAGTAATGCCATGGTTGAGAAACTCTGGTGTTATTCAATCAGACCCCTCATCATTGAAATTGTTATCACATATACTTTTTTTTTGTATGCTGTGTGGCGGGGTCACATTTCATTATTTTTCCATGTGAGTATCCCATTATTGCAGCACCATTTGTTGATTTTTTTGTTTTACGTGTTTTTTTATTGTTTGTTTTGCTTGTTTGTCTTTTTGGAAAGTGCATGGGCTGGGAATCGAACCCGAGTCTTCCGCATGGCAGGTGAGAATTCTACCATTGAACTACCCTTGCACCCTCTGCACATACATTTTTATATTCCATCTTTTATCATTTTTTATGATAATGAAATTAATACATTTGTCAAAGTAGAAGATTCCTGAAATTTCAGCTCTCAGAGAAAGTTGCTATTATGGTTTTCATGCCAACTTTTTCCTTTAGGATATTGATAGACATATAAATATATTAATAAATTCTAAACAGAAAAAAGACATAGTACCAGGCATATTTTTTCTGTAACTTGCTTTTTCATTAGGACATTCTACTATAATAATACCTCTGTTATTCCATTGTGTGGATGCACTACAAATTTACCTCTCCAATCCCTTGTTGATTAATTGCTTTTTTGTAACGTTTCATTATTATGAACAGTGCTACGTAAACATACTTACGTGTAAATCTCTGTGAATATTTCTGTGGGATATTTTTTGAGAAGTAGAATTTCTAGGTCAAAGGTTATGATTATTAAAATAATTGAGAAATATTGCCGTTTCCCTGCAAAAATATAATGGACACCCTTTTGAAAGCAATTGAACAATATATAAAAAGAGCCATAGATAGAATAATAATGTATTTCTAGGACTGTAGCCTAAGCAAATAGTCCAAAATGTGTAAAAAGCACAAAACTGTTCTTTCACACTGTTAATTTTAATAGGAAGAAAATCTGAAGCAAGTTTTAAATGTCTGATGTCGAAATGGCTAAATAAATTGTGCTATATCCATTTGGACTATCTTGAAATCTTAAAAATCATGGTTAGAGAGAGGCTGATATAATTCCTTAGGTCATTGTCAGCTGAAGAAGCAGAATTCAAAACTGTTCACTATGGTTATAACTAAACATGAACTAGTACACATGTTAAAAAAAAAGGGGGGGGTGGATTACAAAAGGAAAATTAGATGTGTCAGCATAGTGGAACAATGGGGTGATTTTTCTCCTAAATTGTACATTTTATTCCTTTTAGAATTTAAAAATAGTACTCATAAAAATGTTGCTGCCTTGAGATAAAATGTTGATTGGTGTGGAAAAGATGAGTTAAGATGTCCATCCAGAGGCCAGCTTTTCACTAAAAAAAAAGAAAAAACCCTATCTGTTCTTAGCCATGCTTCTCGTTTTGTTCTTGTACTCTTTAATGATTAAAGAATAAATGATAATGATGATTAGTGTGAATCTTGAATTTACATGAACCAATTCCATGGAAAGCAACCTTGGAAGGCATGGCATAGGTAATTTGTTCTGGCCAGCATTTTGAAACTATTTCAAGGGAGAAAAAAAGTGGTCATAATAATATCCTTTCTTTTCTTCAGCCAGCTACTGTATTTTAACATTATAATGTGGTCAAATCTTATTTATGGTGGTGGGGCCCTGTATGTTTAAGTAAGGTAGTATGATATTAAAGGTCATTTTATATTCATTAAAACAATACCAGATTTGATGGTCCCTAAATATTCTGGTTACTTTGAACATTTAAACCCAAATTTCAAAAAGTTCAACTCTGTTTGAGTCGTGAAAATTTCTGGATGCCATTACCAGAAATTAAGTTCAGTGCCATACTTCAATAAAGTAAATATAAATTTAAAATTTTTAGTTCGGTTTTGTAAATATATATGTTTAACTTAAATTTTAAGCATAAATTTAAAATTTAGTTTGGTTATATAGGTATATGTATTTAACTTAAGCTGAGAAGTATGAAAAGAACCTGGTATATATGGTATAACAAGCACAGCTTTTAAAAGCATTGCAGTAATTGCCAGGAGAATTCATAATATTCTTAGGAATGTTTTCCCTTCTTTTCTTTGACATGGCTTGTATGATGTCTTTGAGTCTGGACTTTTTATAATGTTGGTACCTCAATTAACTGAGATAAGAACTGATTTAGTAATGGCAAGCACTCTTGCCAGAGACTGCTGGCACCAGCAATTTTCTCAGCCATTTCAATTTCCTGGTGTGACTGTATAAAAGAAGCTTTTTCAGTCCCAGTTTGGACTGTGAGTTCAAGATGGAGAGCGTCTCCTGTAATTGCCTGCCTTGGCCTGTTACAGCGTGACTTTCTTTCAGAAGTTTGGGTTGGAGGGCCCAGCTGGGTATGCTAAAAGTACTGTTGAGTGGATTATAATTCCTTGGAAGGTCTTTCAAGCCATTTTTTTCTATAAAAGTCCATTTCAACGAGTGAATAAGATATTAGGCATTTGTCCCATTCTGGTATTGTAAAGGTTGAGAGCATGCTTCAGTCATCTTTTTTTTCCCATAGGAAAAACAAAATGTGGCTAGATTGAGTATTGAACAATATTCTTTATCTTCTTATGCCTCTGCTGGAAATACGTGGAATTTTTCATTTGTTTGTTCACATTAGTACGTTAGGGCTTTCAGGTGCTCAGTACTGGTAAGTATTAAATAGAGTCGCAAGAGAACAATGTTGCACAATAATTTGAGGATGAAGGAAAAGCTCTGTACAACATTTATAAAGACAACTATGCTCTTTCTTAAAATCATTTAAGTAAAAGCTGTGTTTTCTTGCTAGCTGGTTACATGGCAGGATTTTGTCCTTATTTTAAGCATTTGATTCCAGAGCTGCTTTTTTCCCTCTGATTATGTCATCTTTCAATCTCTATACTAGATAATATTTTTAAAGTATAAGTTGCTTCTAAAAGTAAGCACAGTCTCTCTTTTGCAGCTCAATAGTGGCCTATCAGCCAGCTGGGGACAACAGTCACACTTTTGATGTCACTGCCATGTTCAAGTCTATTGGGATTTTTCTTGGGATCTTCAGTGGATCTTTTGCGATGGGTGCTGCTACTGGAGTGGTGACAGCTTTGATATCCTTTTACTGCATTTATTTTTTCTGGTTAATCTAAAATGAAGTAGGCAAATGCTGTGTTCAGTGATTTCTCCTAGTTCCCTAATTGGAATTACATTATAATTATTAACCTTATAATCAGGTACTTGGCTTGAAAATATTAGGCAATAATATTTACCACTAAACAAATAAAAGAATTTCACTGTACTGCAAAGGCTCAGTGCCCTAAAGCTTTAGCTACAAATGCCTGATTAGATACCATGACCCCTTGGAGGTAGGATATATTTCAAAGAGATTCTATGTTCTGTGCCATTGGTTGGCCAGGCAGTCTTTTGCTGTTTTTAATAGGACAAATAGGAAATGTAAGACCATGAAGTCAAATGAAGAAAATGTGGTTGTGGGGTTAGGATATATGATTTTATCTGCTCTAGAGGCCTGAGTTGTAATACTGGCACTACGACTGTTTAACTATTAGAAGTATTTAGCAAGTCATTCTTCTATTCATCCAGGCCCTAATTTATCAATTACTTGCTATATGCCAGATAGATGCTATGCTAGGCTCTGGGTATCAAAGATAAGCAAGACAAACATGGCCCCAGCCCTCATGGAACTTACAGTATAGTGATAGACATGAGCACATTGGAAGCTTTGACACTACATCTCTTTGAACCTCAGTGTAGTAAAGTGGGGGGCAGGGACGGTGGGGAAGAAGAGTGGGATTAGAAGATCTCCAAAGAGTTTCCAGCTCAAAAACTTCTGAGATATTTTTATGTAAAAAAAAAAAAAAGTGCATTATCGATTTTTCAAGGATCTATTAAATTGACTGTATTTCAGCTTTATGTCAGAAGAGACTTGTTTTATTGCTTTTTACGGGTGAATTAAGGCATAAAAGGGGCAGCAGGAAGAGTTCTGAAATAGGAGCCAGACCAGATAATATCTCTTCCCCTTACATTGCAAGTTTCTTGAGAATAGGAAGTGTATCTTATTAATCTTTTTGTGGTAGTACATATTTGTTGAAGAGAATCTAGATTCTAGCCTAAGATAGGTCACAACTTGACACGGGTCCCACTGCTGTCAACTTACAAATAATTTTTAGACTGGTATAAGTGGAAGAAGTGCCTCAATTTCTTCATCATCAAATGCCCTGCATCACAGAGGTGGTAGAGGACAAACTAAATGTGAAATCACAGGTTCTTATAAATGTCCCATTTCTTTAATTATGGAAGCCATCTTGCTTTGGGTCATAAATGAAGAGTCAGAGTTCAAATGGTTGTACATTCGATCTGTTGCTCCAGTTGCTACTTGACCTTTGCTGCATGGTTTCCGGTAAGGTATGTAATACCCCTAAAACAATTGGATTGACCAAGCCGTAAGACTTCCTTCCTGAAGGGAAGAGTGCTCGGTCCTCAGCAAGATGCAAGTTTTAAGAGTTCTTCACTTCGTTGCCTGTTCATTCTCGAGTGTTTTGTTAAAGAGGCTAGATAGAGAACCCTTGCTTTTGCAGTTGCCTTGTTCAGACTATTATTTTTCTGTTACCAACCCTAACAGTCTTACGTAACAAAGTTCACCAAATTACGGGAGTTCCACTTACTGGAGACTGGCTTGTTCTTCTTGATGTCTTGGAGTACCTTCCTGTTGGCCGAAGCCTGGGGTTTCACAGGTGGGTTACTGTCTTCTTTCTCTGTTAAGCTCCTTACAAGAAAGGACTTTGCCACTTACTTTTTCTGCCAGCAGACAATCCCCCCTAGGATTTGAACATAATTTTTTATGGTGGGCTCTATGCTACCACTTTAGAGTGTAAAAATGATTCTCAGTATAAGTGGTTCCGCTCGCCAGAGTAAGTCACAAATGAAAATTTCCATGTGACACCTACTTCTCTAAAATGAGCCTTCACTATAGAAGTCGGAAACCATCCATCCTTTTATGTGAACTTGGAACTCATTGTATTTTTAGGTGTGGTTGCAGTATTGTTTTGTGGCATCACACAAGCACATTATACATACAATAATTTGTCCACGGAGTCTCAGCATAGAACTAAACAGGTAAGAGAAACTTTAGTTTATGAATAAACTTTTCCTCCTTTCACTATAACAGAAGTGACTTTACTTAAAAACAATCTTTGATCTGTTTAAAATGATGGCTTAATCATTTCAACTCCTCTTCCTTTGACTGGAGAAATAAACTGGTTTGGCAAATTGAAGGGCAACAGCTTTTAGGGCAGAGATGGGCAGCAGAATAGCCAGAGGCTGTTAGTGTTTTTCCAAATTAATGGCTTGTAGGTGGACTGTTTTGAATACCCATTCTGATCTGATCAAAGCTACTGCTGTGTGATAACAGATAAGGTTAATTTACTTCAGTGTTCTTTCAGGCACCCAGAAGCTACTCTGTTTCTAGGAATAAGAGGGGACTACATCAGTGGGTGGGTCAGGCTTCATATGGGATTGAGTAACCAGTTGTGTCAGGATCCCTGAAAGGAATTAGAAAGGAAATAGGCATAGAATATTCCAGTCTTACAAGGGATATGGGACAAATACATGAGCAATGTGTAAATGTCTGCAGTAGAAACAAATGCATGTTTAATTATGCTCTGTTGAAAAATGGAAGCCTTAAGTTTTGCCAAGTGATTAGAATGCATTGAGATTGCCCTGGAAAGGGCTAATAGTAAAGCAAGAGCAAGAGTACTTTTTCTTTTCTTCTTTTTCTGGAGCCACAGATTTATTTTATTACGTGAGGTTTTTCCCAAGCCTTCAGGAGAAACAAGCATTTTTTTTCCTCCAAACAAAATACATTGGGGTTACAGGGTCTTTTGTTGTTTTTTTTTTTTTTTTTTGCAAATTAATTCAATACAATAAGAACAGAGAAAACACATACCTCTAGGTAGTGAAGTGGAGAAATAAAAAAAACAAGTAGGATAAGAGTTTCCCACCTTGTTGGTGATATGAAGCTTGTTTACTTAAAAAAATGATTACTAATACAAATCCTAGATTGGGTGTTTCAGATTAGGTGTCATATAAGAGGTCAAAAAAAGGGGAAAATGATTTTAGGCTTGAGGAGCTAGAAAACCATGATAGAGGAAGTGATGCTCCTAGGAGGATGGGAAAGATTCGGAAAGGCCTGAGGGTAACAGTGCAGGTCAAGGCAGTAATAATGATAATACCTGTTAGTATAGTTTAGTTTAGTGCAAGGCTATAGTGCCAGGCAATATAGTTTAATGCAAGGGTTGGCAAACTACTACCCTCAGGCCAAATCCAGCTCACACCTGCTTTTGTAAAGTCTGGAAGCTAGTAATGGTCTTCATATTTTTAAATGGTTCGAAAAAAATCAAGAATATACATATATTTGTATGGACAGACACTGGCAATCGAACCCGGGTCTCCAGCATGGCAGGCAAGAACACTGCCTACTGGGCCACCGTGGCCTGCCCAAGAACAATATTTTGTGACACATAAAAGCTATATGAAATTGAAATTTCAGTGTCTGTCAGTAAAGTCTTCTTGGGACACAGTCGTTACACTCTAAATTTGTTTCTGAATGGTGTGTGGCTGCTTTTGTGTTTCTGCAGCAGAGTTGGCTACTTGTCACAGAGACCTTGTGGCTCACAAAGCCTAGAATACCTATCATCTGACCCTTTAAAGAAAAAGTTGGCCAACCCTGGGTAGTGGTTTAAAGCTTGGACACTGGAGTATTGTTTCAAATCCTGGTATTACTACTTGCTAGCTGTGTGGCCTGAGGCACTTTATGTAACTTCTCTGTATTTTCAGTTTTGGCCTCATTTAAATGAAGATGATATTAGACCTTACCTTATGGAGCTGTTGTGAGATTAAAATGAGAAAATGCATGTAAAGCACTTAGCCTAGTGTTGGGCACATAGTAAACCTGATAAAGCTTAGCTAATATCATTAGATAAATAAATAGTAATGGTAAGTATATTGAGTAATTAAAAATAATCTAAGTATACTTAGATTACATTCATTCATTCAGTAAGTCCTATAAGCCTGCTAAGGTAGCATCTCTTGGCTAAGCAGTGATGCAGAAGGTGGGTGGACAGAGAGTAGGAGGAGAGGGTGTGGAGCACAGGCGTATAATACACAAACCCTATCCTTGCACGCTTACTCCTAAATGAGGGCTGCAGCCCATAGAAAAAGTGAAATCACGCAGCAAGGCAACAATACAAGATGTGTCATGAGGCCCTCTGTGCCAGGATAAAAGAATTTGAGGTGGATTTCTAAGAGGGAAGTGTTTTGAGAGAGACTCATTTTGGTGGGGATGTAGAAGTTGGGGGGAAGGGAAGAACCTGGAGGCAGGGCTACTAGCTGAGAGCCTTTGGCAGCATTATGGATAGGAAGTGATGAAAGCTGGATAAGGATAGTGACAGGGACACATGAAACATTCCCAAAGAAAAATTGACAGTCTTTAGAGGAGGAGGATAAAAGTGACCAAAAATGGGGATTTGGAGAGGGAAACGACATGGTAATGTTTCTGGCTTTTTTCCATGGGAATAAAATGTCATCTGTAATTCTCTCCCCTCTGAATCACATATTTTATTATGTATACATGAACTTTACATATTTAAAATGCCTGTTTCATTATCTTAATAATAATACTCATGTTTTCAAATTATGTAACTTGTTTGCTTTTTAAACGGGACTAACCTTTTAAATTTTTGTTTCAGTTGTTTGAGCTTCTCAATTTCTTGGCAGAGAATTTCATCTTCTCCTACATGGGGCTGACACTGTTCACCTTCCAGAACCATGTCTTTAACCCAACATTTGTAGTAGGAGCATTTGTATCCTTTATCATGTGTTCTGTTTTGAAAACTTTTTTAAAAATTGAAATTTTCATGTGTTCTTAAAAGGTGGCATGGTTGATAAGAATACATTTAAATACATACAGATTTCCTCTGATTAAAACAAATAAGGATTTCAGCCTGTTTTTTCTATTTGCAAGGAACTAGGATGGTATTTTTTCTTATTGTACAAATAATGTTGACAGATTTGAAATGACAGAAAAAAAAAACAACTCCTACCATCCTGCCATCCCCCAAAGATAAAACTATTTGTCCTTTATTGTAAGAGGGTGGAAGGAGAGAATGGATACTGAAGAGGAATTAGCAGTCTATGCCACAGGACTATAGTTAAAAGATGAGAGGTTGAATGAGATGGTTTTTGTCCTTTCTCTCTCCTCCTAACTCCCTCTCCTTGGTGAATTGAATCCTTAAAAATCATTTGAAAAGGAAAAACTGATTTTATGAAAAAGATCAATCAGAGAAAGCAGGAGGAGATGGAATGCAAAGCACAGGGAGAGGGATTGGTCTTTAGCAGGAGGAGGGACAGCTCCATCATTATAGGAGAGGTTGGGGTACGGCGTAGAGATGGAAGTACATTTGGGAGGTGGAGTTCCTGACTGATGACTTCTAATTTTATCTGTAAAGGAGGAGGTGAGATGATATATTGCAAGTGAGATAGAGAACATGGTGTATCAGTTATCTAGCGTATAAGAAATTACTCTAAAATTTAACAGCTTTAAACAACAGACATTATCTTACACAGTTTCTGAAGGTCAGGAATTCAGAAGTAGCTTAGCTAGGTGGTTCTGGCTCCAAGATCTCTCATGAGCCTGGGGCTGGGGCTGCAGTCAGTGAAGACTTTACTGGGACCCAAGGATCGACTCGGGTCGAAAAAGATAGTTGGGTCCATACAGAGTTGGGGTTTTGTCAAGTGGGTACAGTGAAAACACAGAGAAAGACAAACAAATTTAGGCTATTGGGAAAGGTATTATTAAAATGATGGATAAGAAGGGAAGTAGAAAAAAAAAGGAAGAGTATATATTGATTGAGAGAAAAGGACAGAGGTCATTGGACTGGAGGGCCCAGTGATTTAGAAGAATGATCAGAGAGTGATAGTTGAATAAGAAATATGGAAGGAAAGAGTGTGGTTGGAGAGAGGAATGTTCAAATTAGCAATTTTCAAAAGAAGTGTATTGAAAAAAAAACCCACCTCAGAATGAAAATTATGCCAAAGAGATCAGCAAAAACAACGGTTTTTTTAGTTAAGGCTCTGAGTAGGATCTCTATCAGAAAGTAAGGTCTTCCTGAAGTGCCGTTCTGCTGTCTTAGTATGCAAATGCATTTCAGTCAAAACAGATAAACCCCTATTAATAAGAGAAGAAACTTAGCTAGAAGACTACCATGAAATCAGTAATTTCACTTCCTGCTAGTCTGAGAAATTTTTGATCGGATGAGTGATTTGATGAATTAGTATCACTATATTTAATCCAGAAACAAGGCTAAATATTCTCTATAGGTTTCTGAGTCATTAGGAACTGAAGTTCCTCAGTAAAACATTCTATCGTGAAAATGAGTCTTAATAGGAGCAAGTTCTCTTTCTAGCTATATTAGTTAGTATATAGGTTTAATTTCATGTGACAAAGACCCAAACGAATGGATGTTTAAACAAGATAGAAGTTTCTTTCTCATGTAAAAGTGTGAACTGGTGTGACAGCTTGGCTCCACAAAATCATCAAGGACCCAAGCTCCCACCTTGTTACCATTCTTAGGGAACTGTCCTTTTTGGTCCAAGTAGCTGTTTTAGTATCCTAGCTGCTAAAACAAATCCCGTAAAATGGGTTGACTTAAACAATAGGAATCTATTGGCTCATGGTTTTGAGGCTAGGAGAAGTCCAAAATTGAGGTGTCGCCAAGAAAATGCTTTCTTTCAGAAGACTGTGGCATTCTGGCTGGCTGCCAGGGATTCTCAGTCTTTGGCTTTTCTGTCACCTGTTAATGCATATGGCAGGGTTTTTTTTCTCTTCCAGGTTCTGTTGACTTCTAGCTTCTGGCTGTTCCCATGGCTTCTGTCTGTGTGACTTTCACTCTGCATATAAAGGCCTCTAGTAATCTGGATTAAAGCCCAACCTGAATCAGATTGGGCCACACCTTAACTGAAATAACATCTTGAAGAAATTTAATTTACCATGGGTCCACACCTGGCAGAATGAGGACCAAGACCAAGAACATTTCCAAACTGGGGTGCAACATTCAGTCTACCACATTGGCTTACCCCATGTCTGCCAATCCCCTTTTAAGGGCATGACCCAGAAGATCCACACATCCCTTACACTGGACATCCCGTTGACTGCCGCTACCTGCTAGGGAGGCTGGGAATTATATTCTTTATCTTGGTTACCATGTACCCAGTTAAAAATCAGGCATGCGGTAGGGTGGGTGGTGATATATGGGAAGTTCAGTGGTAGAATGCTTGCTTTGCATGCAGGAAACCTGGGTTTAATTCCAAGACCATGCAGCCCCTCCCAAAGAAAAAAAAAATCAGGTGTGGGGGGATGTCTGCTACTATAGAAGGAGGGAAGAATAGATATTGCGGATAACTAGCAGTTGCTGCTATGTTAGCCCATGTGTTTTGTTGTTCTTTTGTTTTCTTGTTTTTCAGGGAATCATGGCTTTTTTTTTTTTAACTTTTTTATTGTATAGTATAACATATACAAATCAAAGAAATAAAAAAGCAATAGTTTTCAAAGCACTCTTCAACAAGTAGTACAGGACAGATCCCAGAGTTTGTCATGGGCTACCATACCATCATCTCAGATTTTTCCTTCTAGCTTCTCCAGAACCTAGGAGGCTAGAAGGAATATTTTTTTATCATCACAATCAACATTTTTTCCTTCTTTTTTATTTTTGTGAAAAATAACATATATACAAAAAAGCAATAAATTTCAACACACAGGGCCACAATTAGTTGTAGAACATATTTCAGAGTTTGACATGGGTTACAACTCTATAATTTTAGGTTTTTACTTCTAGCTGCTTTAAGATACGGGAGCCTAAAAGAGATATCAATTTAATGATTCAGCAATCATATTCATTTGTTAAATCCTATCTTCTCTGTATAACTCTGCCATTACCTTTAATCTTTCTATCCCTCTCTTTAGGGGTGTTTGGGCTATGGCCATTGTAAATTTTTCATGTTGGAAGGGTGTGTCACTAATTGGGATAGGAGGTGGAACTAGCTGATGTTCTGGAGAGGCTGGGCCCTCTAGGTTTCAAGACGTATGTGGTCTAGGGACCCATCTGGAGGTTGTAGGTTTCTGGAAAGTTACCCTAGTGCATGGAGCCTTTGTAGAATCTTATATATTGCCCTAGGTGTTCTTTAGGATTGGCTGGAATGGTCTTGGTTGGGGTTTTAAATCAGCCTTTTTTTTAAAGATAGCTTTAAATTTACTGAAAAGTTGTGATGTAATACAGAGAATTCCCATGTATCCCACACCCATTTTCCCTGACTATTAACATCTTACATTAGTATAAAATATAATTAATCTGTTAAAATTAATGAGCCAATGATGATAAATTACTATTAACTAAAGTCCCTACTTTATTCAGATTTCCTTAGGTTTTGCCTAATGTCCTTTCTGTGTTCTAGGAGCCCATCTAGGATACTGTATTACATTTAGTTGTCATGTCTCTCTTTGCTGTGACAGTTTCTCAGACTTTCCTTGTTTACAATGGCCTTGACAATTTTGAGGAGTATTGGTCATGTATTCTGTAGAATGCCCCCTCAATTGGAATTTGTTGGTTTTGTCCTGTTTACACTGTGCTTATGTGTTTAGAGGAGGAAGACCACAGAGCTAAAATGCATTCTCATCACATCATATGGAGGGGACCCTATCAGTGTTGATGTTAATCACTCAATCACTTGGCTGATATGGTGTTGGTCAGGTTTTTCTACTGTTGAGTTATCCCTTTTTCCCCTTTCCATACAGTACTCTTTGAGAAAGAGTCACTGTGCAGAGCCCAAATTTAGGAAGTGGAGTGTTTTTCCTCCTTGAGGGAAGAGTCTCTATATCAATTATTAGCAATTCTTCTGCATAGGAGATTTGTCTCTTCTCCCCCATTTATTGTTTTATTCAGTCATTTAATGTATCTCACTATGGGTTCATGGATATTTATTTTATACTTTGGGTTATAATCTAATACCTCATTGTTTATTTTGTTGAAATCGTTCCATTTTTGCACACCAGTAATTCTTTCAGTTGGCTTCTGTGTCCCTTTAATATACCCTATCATTGTGGATTACCTTTTTTTAAAGCTTTTTAATTGTATAATATAACATATACACAAAGCAAAGAAAGAAAAAAGCAATAGTTTTCAAAGCACTCTTCAATAAGTAGTTACAAGACAGATCCTAGAGTTTGTCATGGGCTACCATACCATCCTCTCAAGAGTTTTCTTTTTAGCTGCTCCAGAACATTTGAGGCTAAAAGGTATAAATATATATTTTTATCATCACAATTGGCTTTTTTGTGTGTGAAAAATAAGGTATATACATAAAAGCAATAATTTCAAAGCACATCGCAGCAATTAGTTGTAGAACAGGTTTCAGAGTTTGGTATGGGTTACAATTCCACAAGTTTACGTTTTTACTTCTAGCTGCTTTAAGATACTGGAGACTAAAAGAGATATCAATATAATAATTCAGCAATCATGCTCGTTTGTTAAACCCTATCTTCTCTGTATAACACCAGCATCACCTTTGATCTTTCTTCCATTTTTTAGGGGTATTTGGGCTATGCCCGTTCTACCTTTTTGATGTCAGAAGGGGCTGTCTATAATATGGGGTAGGGAGATGGGTCTAGCTGATCTTCTAGAGAAACTTCCCAATCTAGGTTTCCAGGCTTGTCTTTTCCAGGGACCCACCCGGAGGTTGTAGGTTTCTGGAAAGTTACCCTAGGGCATGGAGCCTTTGTAGAATCTCGTATATTACCCAAGGTGTTCTGTAGGATTGGCTGGAATGGTCCTGGTTGGGGATTGGCAGGTTATGATAGGTTGCTGTGTCTAACTGAAGCTTGCATAATAGTGACTTCCAGAGTAACCTCTCGACTTTATTTGAACTCTCTCAGTCATTGATAGCTTATTTGTTACACTTCTTTTCCCCTTTTTGATCAGGATGGAATTGTTGATCCCATGGCTCCCACAGCCAGACTCACCCATGAGTGTTCTAGTTTGCTAGCTGCCAGAATGCAATATACCAGAAATGGAATGACTTTTAAAAAGGGGAATTTAATAAGTTGCTAGTTTGCAGTTCTAGGCTGAGATATTGTTCCAATTAAAGCAAGTCTATAGAAATGTCCAATCAAAGGCATCCATGGAAAGATACTTTGGTTCAAGAAGGTCAATGAAGTTCAGGGTCTTTCTCTCTCAAGAGAGAAGGCACGTGGCAAACAGAGTCAGGGTTTCTCTTTCATCTGGAAAGGCATGTGGCGAACATGGTGTCATCTGCTAGCTTTCTCTCCTGGCTTCCTTTCATGAAGCTCCCCAGGAGGCATTTTTCTTCTTCATTTCCAAAGGTCGCTGGCTGGTGGGTTCTCTGCTTCTTGTTGCTATGTCGTTCTGCTCTCTCAGAATCTCTCTCATTCTCCAAAATGTTTCCTCTTTTATAGGATTCTGGTAAACTAATCAAGACCCACCGAAACAGCTAATCCAGCTTAACAACCACTCTTGATTGAGTCACATCTCCAGGGGGGTGATCTAATTATAGTTTTAAACGTACAGTACTGAATAGGGATTAGAAGAAACAGCTGCCTTTACAAAATGGGATTAAGATTAAAGTATGACTTTTCTAGGGTACATACATCCTTTCAGACCAGCACACTGGGGGGTCATCTCCCACTCAGCCAGGGAGACATTCACCCCTGGATGTCATACCCCATGTAGGGGGAAGGTCAACGATTTCACTTGCTGAATTGGGCTTAGAGAAAGTGAGGCCACATCTGAGAAAGAAAAGAGGTCCTCCAGATGTAACTCTTAGGCATACCTACAAGTAGGCTATACTTCTCCACTTCATGCATAAACTTCACAAGAGCGAGCCTCAAGATCAAGCGCTTGGCCTATTGATTTGGGTATCCCTAATGTTTGACACAGTATTAGGGGATTTCCTGATGGCAAAGTTTAATAGTTCTATAATTTTTCTCCCATCCCTTAAGGGACGTTGCCAATACTTTTGATTATCTGCTTAATATATTCTAGGATGTATCCAGGCATTACATTAAGCTATACAGGATTAAAGGCCCTCATTCTTATTCTGAGGACCCTGTGTTTCGATTGTTTAAATGAGCCATCCAAACTGGTTGAGTTAGATTATGTGCTGCAGAAAATTTAGGATCCAAACAAATAAACCTTACTTTCTTTGGTCTCAAAGAGTAGGTGAGGTGCTAAAATATGGAAAATGTCTTCCTTTCCAGTGTATTCTGAATTACCTTAATCCCGACCTGATCGGCTTTGTTCTTATCACTGAATCCCAGGTTATACATGTATAAAACAGCCTCTCAAAATCCAGAAATAATAATTACCACTCTGAACTAAATGTGACTGCTGTAAGAGCTTACAATCTAGGCCCCTGTTTTCTTATAAGGATTTTCTAAAGGAGAGCATACAATAATTGCTCTTTTGTTTCTGGCTTTTTATGTCTGACCAAATGTCCCACAGGTTCATTCACAATGTTGCATGCCTCACAACTTCATTCCTTTTTGTAGCAGCACAAAATTTGATCATATATATATACCTTTGTTCTGGACTTCCTTTTAATTAAAGAAGTTATAGGTTTATAGAAAAATCATGCAGAAAATACGAAGTTCCCCTTTACCTCTCCCACCCCCTACCTCCTACCATGGATCTTTTTTTTTTTTTAGTACTTACTTTCTGATACTACAAGATGCTTCAGGCTTTCCTTGCGTATTCTCTGTCTCAGCCATAGAATCAGCCATTTCTCCAAGAAACTGCCTGCCTTTTATTGGAGAGTGTTAGGTTTGTTTGTTACTGTAGTGGTGTTACTTCTAGGTTCTTTCAGCTGAAAGCAATGAAATATATACATGTATACTGATCCATGTATGTGTGTATACATGTGTGTATTTATATAGAAATCATCAGTGTTAATGTTAAACTTAACGTGAATTCATACCTATATCTCCAACTAATCCATAATCACATGGATGATTCTAGCCTCCTCTCCTTGCTGATCTGTAAATTCCCATTCTACAAATGAGAAATGTGCCTCTTACCATTCACCATCTGTTTACTTAATTGTTCCCTTCCAGTATACATGCATGGCAGTGACCTTTACCCCATGGAAATCAACTTTATCAACAAATATATAGGACTTATGCGCAATTCCTTTTGTGGTTAATCTTACAGTTTCACTCATTTCTAAAGTTACTTAGGTCAGCACCATTTATTCCACCATGTTTTGTTTTTAATCTTAGATTTTCTTTAATACCCCTTTCAGGAAATTGGGTGGGGACTGTATTGTGATTTTCTATTGAGAACTGTAATTGTAGAGCAAGGGTCTCTATGGACAGTTTGACATCTGTTTTGACTGGATAAAAAGATACTAAAATTGGTTTCTAGCTAAAGCCAATCTGAATTCACATTAAGCCTTTCCTTTGAAGGAAGTTAGAAGTATAGACTCAAGGGAACTTAGCAGGGCTAGCAGGATTTTCAGTGGAATTTCAGTGAAGTGTTTGAGCTGCCCTTTGCTCTGAGAAAGGAATGGAAAGTTTAGCCAGTGTTACTTTTCTTCCTACCAACATTGCCAGTTAAAACTAATTAGCCTATTACATTAATGAGCTAAAGATGATACCTAAGAAGTTCTGCTTTTAACATGTTCCTGTTCATCTAATGAATTTCCTGTAAGTTAGACTTGGACTGTCCAATTTGGTAGAAACTGACCACGTATAAATATTTAAATTAAAGTTAATCAAAATGAAATAAAATTAAAATTTCAGTGCCTCAGTCACAGTAGTCACATTTCAAATGCTTACTGTATTGGACAGCATAGATTCAGAACATTTTCATCACTGCAGAAGGTTCTGTTGCACAGCGCTAAATCGAGACAGTGGAATCCAAAGAAGATGTGTTAGAAACTGAGTTCCCAAAGATATTCTTTCACCATCTTGAATGTATAATTTAAATAATACTAACAGTAAAAGGAAATTATCCTTAACCTATTTATTTTAGATTGCTATTTTCTTGGGAAGAGCTGCCAATATTTATCCCTTGTCCCTCTTACTTAATTTGGGTAGGAGAAGTAAGATTGGATCAAATTTTCAGCATATGATGATGTTTGCTGGTAAGTTGACAACATTTCCTCTCTTTCCCACCCCAGGAAACCACTTACAACATATATGTCTATTTAATTTCAAATGAAAATCATCTGTATGTAATATATGTCCCCTCTCCACCCTTTAAACATTGAAATTGCAACCTCAGGGGGAAAATTCATTCCCTTCTATATTCCCATGGAAGGGAATGAATTTTCACGTTTTGAATCCAAATCCCTGTTTACGAAAGATGTTATATGAATTGAGAATTGGAAAAGACAAGAATTAATGTAGTTTCACACAAAACCTGTAATGAATGCCTATAGCAGCTCTGTTCATAATTGCCAAAAACTGGAAACAACCCAACTATCTGTCCTTCAATTAGTGAGTGGATAAACAAATTATGTGCATCGATACCATGGAATATTACCCACTACTAAAAAGGAATGAACTATTGAAATATGCAGTAACATGGATGACTGTCAAAGGCATTATGCTGAGTGAAAGAAGCCAGTCTCATAAGGTTATATATTTTATGATTCCATTTATATGAAAGTTTTTTTATAAGACAATAGCAATGGAGAACAGGTCTGTGGTTGCTAGAAATTTGGCACTGTGGTGGTAAAGTAGACTATAAAGCCATAGACAAAGTACATTTGGTGGGGAGATGCTCAAACTATTCTGTATCTTGAGTGTGATAGTAGTTATATACCTCTATGCATTTGTCAAAACTCGTGGAATTGTATACCCAAAAGAGCTCATTTTACTGCATGTAAATTAAAATTAACAGTTATTTAAAAAATTAATCCATATCAGTATCATACACTAGTTCTATTTCTCTATTTATTTATTTACATACATTAGCATATGTTGCATATCTGTTCACGTGCTCCTGCATTTTTAAAATGTGCTTTCTTTCTCTGAATTTATTCCTTGGTAATGAATTAATAGAAGAAATACCTCTTCCATTCCCTTATAGGGCTTCGTGGTGCAATGGCATTTGCCTTGGCCATTCGAGATACTGCCACTTATGCACGGCAAATGATGTTCAGCACCACACTTCTAATTGTGTTTTTTACTGTGTGGGTATTTGGTGGTGGCACAACTGCAATGTTGTCATGCTTGCATATAAGGTAAGTAGTAATTGGAGACCCTCATTTTAATATTAAATTACAATTTGGTTTATTTTTCTTTTAATCTTGACAGGATTTTAGGATTTGGTGAATCTATGATGTTTCATTTTTTTTTCCTTTTAAAAAGTATATAACATTGGGGGTGCAAGGATAGTTCACTGGTATAATTCTCGCCTGCCCTGTGGGAGACCCGGGTTTGATTCTCAACCTATGCACTTCTACCCCCTGATTTTTAAAAGATATTTTTATTGATAAATTTTCACACATGAACATTCCATACATGGTATACAATCAGTAGCTCACGGTATCATCACATAATCACGTATTCATCACCATGATCATTTCTTAGGGCATTTGCATCACTCCAGAAAAAAAAAGAAAAGAAAAACCACATACATACCATACCCTTACCCCCCCCTCTCATTGATCACTAGTATTTCCAGCTACCCAATTTATTGTAAATTGATTTTTTAATGTAATATAGCATGGAAGTTTATGTCAGTAAATGTATGTATGTCATTATTTTTACTGGCTGCACGTATTTATTAACCAAATTTCTATTGTTGGAATTTTGTATTGTATCTAGAATTTTTCTGTTACCATTAATACCGCAAACATTCTTACATGTAAACATTACTGTATACTTGTTTGATTATTTCCTTAGGATGCAATCCTAGAAATGGAATTGCTTGGTCAAAGGATATGCATGTATTTGAGGCTTTTGATTTATACCACCAGATTTGATCAAAAAATTTTCTCCCATCTGCAGTGTATTATTCCAGCCCTTTAATCAATACTAGATAGGATCATTCTTTCTCATCTTTATGATCAGCATTGCTTCTAATCTGACAATCCAAGGCCGAGATTGTGAACTCTTAGTCTTGAATGCATTCTGGTTTACGTATTCAATTTGAAAGCTCCCTTGCATCTCAAGAGTTCTGCATTTGTTTCCATGGATACAGCAGTCTGTATTGCTAAAGCCTTTGTACATTTTAGTTCTGTGTTTGACTGAAACTTCATAGAACTGAAGAGTACTGAGCTACCAGAATTTATGGTTCATTAGTGAAAACAGTATTTCACATTTTATAGAATCTGGTCTCCATTTCTTCATTCAGTTTTATTCCTTTGCCTTTCTTTTAACCTTCTAAAGACCAGCCATCTCTGAATCACACTTTGAATGTTTTTATCATTGTCTTAATCTCTCTTTAATATGCAACCTTTCTTATTATTCCTGTGCTGTATTTAATAGAAAATGCATGAAATTAATGTTCTAACAACTATTACCTCAAGGAGGACCTGGCATTTGTTGAGCACCTACTATGTGCTAGGCATTGTGCTAACTGCCTCTTTCATATTTATCTAATCACAGTAAGCCTATTTTACAAGTGAAGAAATAGAGGATCAGAAAGATTCTAAGTTGTTCATGGTCATACTAATAATTAAATGGAGAACAGAGGAGTCTCTAGTCTCACTTAATTTCTTCTAGACATAATACATCAGTAAATGAGGCTGGTGATGATTGGAAAGACTAAGTACCTGCATTTTCTAAAGAGCTTGTAAAAGTCTTTCTAATACCAGGAGGATAACAAAATGAAATGTAAGGTAATTTAGGAAAAATAATAGTCTTCAGCACAATCTCTATCTTTAAGTAAGAATAAGTTCTCTTTCCTGACTACCCTCTACCCAAACAAAACACCCATTCTTACCAACCCCTACCCCCAACCAAGGCCAAAACCCCAAACCCACCTACTCACATAAAGTTTAATCTATTTTACTTCCTGTGAAATCTTTTTGTCTGGCTCCATCTTGCCTGTCCTGTAGTATATAATGTGGCATTTAATTATATACCCTGCCTTATAGTCTTAAATGAATTTTCCTTCTTTTTTTCTTTTTATTTTTTTGCTTTTCCCTCCCCCCAAATTTGTCTGATATAATTTTGAGGATGCTAGTAAGTCCTTAAAGTTTAAGATTCATGCAGACTTGACTTTGAGTACTTATTCCTTCAGTTACTAATTCTGTGATCTTGGGCAAATTATTTAAGATTATTAAGCCTCAGTTTCCTGCTCTGTAAAATGTGTATAATAGTACCTCCCTCCTAGGGTTGTTGTGAGGACTCAACAAGCTAATGTGTGTAAAACTTTTAGCACAGCATTTCAAATGTATCTGTTATTCCTTCATTTGTTATATATTCCCTGCACACCAGCCATGTGCTTGAACTCAGTGGTTCTCCATTGGGGTGATTTTGCCTTCCAGGGTATATTTGGTAATATCTGGGGACCTTTTTGATTGTCACAACTCAGAAAGAAGGCTGCTACTGGCATCTAGTAAGCAGAGGCCATAGATGTTGCTAAACATCCTACAGTGCACAGGACAGGCTCCCCCTACCCCAGCCCCATCCCCAGCCTTCCAACAAAGAATTATCTAGGCCAAAATGTCAGGGATGCTAAACTGTGCTCTAGAGAGGTACAGTGGTAATAATTAGATAGAAAAGGTCCCTAGTCTCATAAAATTTACACTTCAGTGGGAGAAGACACACAATAATCTAGTAAACAAATAAATGAACATGACAATTTCAGGTTATATTAAATACTGTGATGACACTCAAACATGGAACTGTGGTAATGACTGAACATGGGAGTGTATTCTATGAGGAGGTCAAGGAAGTTCTCTAAGAGGTTACATTTGACCTCAGCCTACCTGAATCTCAAGATCATGCCAGTTAAGCGGTGATTAGGAATTAGAGAGAAGTCCAGGCAGAAGGAAAAGGAAATGCAAAGGCCCTGAGGCAGGAACAAACTTGGCCTGTTTAATAGGCAGGAAAAAAATGCCCGTATAGATCAAGGGGGAGGTAGAAAATGAAGTGGCCAGGATTAGGAGGTGCTTCATCCTACAGAGCAGGCATCAGCAAACCTTCCATGTAAAGAGCCACATAGTAAATATTTTAGGCTTTGTGGGCCATATAGTCTCTATCCCTTCCACTCAATTCTAGCACAAAAGCAGCCGTAGACAGTATATAAATCAATTGGCATGTATGTGTTCCAACAAAACTTTATTTATGAAAACAGCAGTGTACCGGATTTGGCTTGTAGGCCTTAGTTTGCAAACTTCTACTATAGGGTCTTACAGGCATGTGTAAGGAGTTTCAATTTTTAAGTACAACTGAGAATCTTGGGGGATTTTTAAGCAAGGAAGTGACATGATCTAATTTACAGTAGAAAAGTATCACTCTAGCTGTTGTGTGGGCAGCAGATCCTCAAAGAGTTAAGAGACAGCCAGCTGTTCCCACTTCCTTTCATATGCTTTGTGACAGTCACATGTGACTCCCTGTCAGTTACCGAACATACTTGGCACTTCTCTGTCTCTGAGCCTTTGCTCATACTGTTCCCTCTGCTTGGAATTCTGTTTGCCTCCCAATAAATGACTCAACTCAAGCTTCTCCTTTTTACTCCATTCTTTTCTATTGGAGCCAGTCTTCTGTTTGCCTAACAAACTGTGAATCTCTATTATAGCGTTTATTTCTTTCAACCTTGTAATAATTTAATAGCTACCACTTTAGTGCATGTTTATGATGTAGCAGATACTCTGCTAAAATCTTTAGATACATTTTCTCATTTAATCATTGCAGCAACTCTGTGTGATGGACATTAGTCCCAGTTTTCCAGGTGACAGAATGAAGGTTCATAAGGCGGCATAATTTAACTACATTTAGACAACTAGAAAGCAGCCTCAGCCAAACTTGAACCCAACTTCCCTGATTGCAAAACTCCTGGGAACCATGCTATGGTTGTGTCAGTTTCCCCCACCAGTCTGTGAACTCCTTCAGGGCAGAGGCCATGCCTAATTCATGTCTATGCCCTGTGCCTAGTACAGTGCCTGGCAAATAATAGGTGCTCTGTAAATGTTTATGATGCTGAATTGGCTTGAGTTTCATGTACAATCTAAGAGTATTACCAATGTGCTATCTTCAAGACCACTAGATGTCACTTTAGCTGTATAAATGTTACTATGACTAAGAAGATAGTGACTGGCTTCTAGCAGTTTCAACAAAGAAGAAATGAGCCTTTCTGTGGATTATGAATCTGGTCATGGACATGTGTTTTCAAGTACTTGACCATTTATTCACTTGCCTTCCAGATGAGTTTTTGCATCAATTTCTTCCCTCAATATTATTCATATGCTGGGATGCTACTGCTACAGCTTCTTACACTGCTATTTTTTCTGTGTTGTCTGTAGTAGTTAACTTAATTGATAAACATTTGAGCACCTATTGTGTGTCAGGTACTGTGCTAGACTCTGGGGATACAGAGATGAATTGAGACATGGCCTTTACCCTCAAGGAGCTCACAGTCTATTTGGGGAGACTGACAGGTAAATAACTATAATCTGCTGTGCTGAGTATTGTAATGGAGGAATCTAGAAAGTGCTGCAAAAGCAGAAATAAATGATTCTGCTTGAGGAGGACATAGATGGTTAATATGGAACTTGTAAATTGAGTAGATAAATGAGGGAAAGTACATTTCAGACAGAGGGAACAGCATGAGCAAAAGCATAGAGGCTTGGGAGAGGACATGGATTTGGGGAGAGGAGTAGTCAGGGATGTCTAGCGTAGGGTATGTAGACATCAGTGATGGGAGATGAGGGTGGAAAGGTAGGTTGGAGTCGGGGTGGGGAGGTAGTCTGTAGAGAGCTTGAATGCCACACGAAGGACTTGACATTCTGGGTTGCAAGCTGCTCTCAGAGTCTTTTGTCAAGGTTGTAACCCAGTAGTGAGTTCTACGCTTTAGATGGCTAACTCTAGGGGAGAGCCTGACAACTGGAAAACCTTACAGCCAGTGGCTACAGACTCCATGAGTCAGCTTGAGGGCCCGAACTTAAGCACTTAGGGTGAAAAGGAGGGAAGACCTGAGAGACAGTTTAGAGGGAAAAAAATCCAGCAGCAGTTCACAAGCATTCTTCTTTGGGGGGTAGGAAGGAGTCCTCAAGAACTTCTTCATAATCAAGCTGTTCCCTAGGATGCAGAAGACAGGAATTTAAAGCAAATATGAAAGAGATATGAAGAACCAAGGTTAATATCTATCCATTAGCCTGTGGGGGGAGAGAAAACTAATCGGATTCTCTCTTCAGTCATTGTAATAGAAGGTTGCCATGAGACAAGAAGTCTAAACACAGGCAACTCCCTCCTGGAATTTCTTTGTGCCGGCCTTGTATTTGGAATAGCGACCTAGTACTACTTATTCAGCAACTGAAGCAGTGTTGCTGTGTCTGGCTCTACTTATGATGGACTTATATTCAGAGAAGGAGATGTTGTTTTTCTGATGCTGGTAAGTGGGGTTGCAGGAAGAGCATCATCGGTAGACACTGCTAGACTTAGAATCCAAGCTACCTTCTAAGGAAGTGTCAGGAACCAAAAATCAATGTCAACAACCATAGAGAAGCAAGAAAACAATTAACCATTCCATAGCTCCTGTGTTACGAAAAGTAGTCGCCCGTCCGTGTGCATATGTGAATACACCCTTTTTTGGCTTCAGAATCTCATTTTTCTTTTGTGTTTCTCCTTTAGGGTTGGTGTTGATTCAGACCAAGAACATTTGGTAAATATGCGTTTGTGTTGTCTCTGGCATTTCTGTCGAATGTGCAGTTGTTTGGAAAGAAAACAACCTACTGTAGACTTCATTCCACTGTGATTTAGATCCTGTCCTATTTGCCTCAGCTTTGAACTGACATAATGTCTGGCTTTTCTCACTGCTTGATAGAGACAAAACCAAATTTTAGGCAGCATGTAGTTATCAAGGGTGACAGCTTCCATATCTGTGGGCCGTACTGGGCTTTTGCCATGGAGGAAAGTAGTCTCTTAAGTGCTCCTGGGTTTTCAAGTGACTGCTCTGGCATGGGGAGCCTTTTTCCACTTGCGTTTGCGCATGAAGACTTGTCTCTGATGTAAGCCCCACTCCAGCTGCTCTTCCTGTGTAACTTTCAAATTGGATGACCAGCAGCTGCCCTTGAGAACCCACTGCCTAGAAACTTTTGAATCTCCAACCACAATTCCCTGCCTGTTAAGGAGAATACACTTTCTTACTCTGTACCTCAACCTTGTCCAGATTTCCTTGTTTATATACATGTGTCATTTTCTCCATCATTCCTATGAACCTGAGTCTGCTGGAATGAGTATCGTGTAACTTGGTTCCCTGTATAGGCTGACCACCCTTTTCTGGTATTTTCCATCAGCTTTTTAATGTTTTCTGAGCACCATTGAATATATGACTCTGTACTGGACATTATTCATAATGGTTTGTATGATGAATCACAGAAATTCTTTTTTTTTTTTTTAAAGATGGAAAACATCTCAGGGTAGCATTTAGTTTCAAAACACAGTTATTTTTCTTGTCTGAAACAAGCCCTGGTATATTTGTCTTTGGGGCATGGTTAAAAAGCAAACAAACACGTTTATCAGATTCATTTTCTAAATGCTAATTTTGTTAGCTGGTGAGTGATGAGTCTGTATGTGATATATTAAGTCCTTGCCCTCTTTTGTGGTGAGAACCTTAACATATAATTCCATGGGCTTAAAATACTTGTACAAACCAGGCTGGATAAATTCCCATGATGCCAAGCTGCTGGGGTAGTCTTCAAGCGATAATAGCTCCTCAGTGCCTCCACCCCTGAATCAAAACAAGAATAAAGTTATCACACAGCTCACGGGACAAATGCTTGATTACTGTCTGCATGAGTCTCTACCTGCTGTGTCACCTCTGTCACCACAGGGAAGAAATGGAAATGGAGTGACAGGGAGAGAGCGAGGTAGGTGAGTACCAGTTGCAACAGAAAAAAAAAATGATCATTTTCTCCTTGCCCTCAGAACCCTAGGAATTTCTTGGCTATATTGTTACTCAGTACTTTGAGTGTCTGCTAGGAAGCGCAGAGGAAGATTATACTAAGTATGGAGTAGGGGGAGCAGTTAGCTGTACAGGTAGGTGAATGGTCACGGGGTGGTGAGATTTATAGTTGAATCAAAATGTTTTGCTCTTCAAGAAACTGGATCACCCAAACATACGCCTCCGATTTTTAGTGGTCTTACAAATACTTTTATATTGTATATGTTCTGATATATGTTGAGGGGGAGAGTAATTTATTTTGAGTGTCAGGAAGGACGGAAGGAGAGGAATGAAAAGCCACAATCTCAACACTGCTCTTAGGAAATTAGGGAACCGTAGAACGTTAGAGCTGGAGAGGATTTTAGGGATTATCTAACCCTCACATTTTTAAAAAAGAAACCTTTTTGTTGTAGTAACATAAGTACATGAAGCAATTTGGGGCCTAGAAAGGGAAAGGGACTTGCCCAAACTAGTTTATCTCAGAGCCAGGACTAGAAGCAGATCGCCCAAGTGGCCGACTCCTGACTGAGCGCAGCATATTACAAATAAGGGCACGCTGTTTTCAGTAGCTATTTTTGAAGATGCCTGCTGGCTCTGTTAATTTTTCCTCCTAGCCTGTCAGTTTACCATGGAATTTCCCTACTTGCTTTCATTTTATTAATGTGCTAAGGACATACTAGCAACTTTTAGCATGCCAGTTTTTTGGAATTCATGACAGTTCCCAAAGACAGGGATGTTGATATGATATTTTATATTTAAGGTGCTGTTCATGTTGGAAGTGTAGGTCTTTCAGACTTAGGAGTGAATTATCCCACACTTATTTTTAAATGGCAGTAAGCAGTCTGAGTAATAGAGGCATTCAGAAATAAACATTTCAATTTCTTCTTCCAAAACTATGATATACAAGCTGTTAAATTTCTAATATTACCCATGTTAGTATCTTATACATAGTAGGCTGTATTTCTGAGTGTGCAAAGGAACGGCTCTAAGTAATGTATTTTGTCTTTGCATGTAATATTGATTTATTTATTATTTATTTACAGAGTATTCCTGAAAGTGAAAGGAGAACTACCAAAGCAGAGAGTGCTTGGCTCTTCCGGATATGGTACAACTTTGATCATAAGTATCCTTAATTGAGAAAAATATATAGTATGGACATAGGTACTTTACAGCTTAATGGAACAGCTGTTTCGACCTTTCCCTTCTTGAAGTGGAATATGAAACTTTCCTTTAGTCTTTCCTTTCCCCTTCAGCATACTGGAGGTTATTTATGGACACACAGAAATGAATTCTTCCCCAAACCCATGAAACCAGTAGGGACTGGTTGTTTCAGAAGCTGGCTGTGTGGAGGAAATCAAGAGTCCTAATGCCATACTTTCTTTGATGAAGAGGTATATTTATTTAGCAAAAATTAATATTTATTGTCCCTTAGCTAATTTAGTGAGTACTACAAGATATTTTTGTTGATTCTTGTCAGTGTACCTGCTAAAATGAAAGGAAAGATTGCCTCAGGAAGAAGCTTGATAATGAAAGAAAAATGCGGTAGTGTTAGGTACCGACTTATCAGTGATTTACCTTTATTCCCTGACCTTTCCAAATGCTGTGAGATTCTCCTCTCCATTTGGAATGCCGCAAATAACTAATAGTTTTCATTGTTTACCAAAATATCCATCTTGTCCTATTCTAACAGTCTTCTTCATAGCTATCCAACACATATCCAACACTTTAGATAGTGTTGCTATTCTACAACCTGTTTAAATTATGCATTTTAAAAAACATTTGATCATTGTTAGATATAATTACTTTCTTATTTGAAAATCCACCTAGATAAAGGAACCATGGAGTCCTTTCAGGCTGAGACCTACCAGCAGGTGAATCAAAACTCAGTTTATGCGTCACTGAAACAAACTTGGGACAACCACGTGAAAGTTTTTGGCTTTCAGCTTTCTGATCAAAGCCTTGTATATTTAAAGAAAACGTACTTGAAACTTACCATTAGAAGCTATTACTTACTATATACTATTTACTGGATTTGTACATTCACTTTTTTACTTCAAAATTAAATGACTGAGGGTGGGCCACGGTGGCTCAGCGGGCAAGAATGCTCACCTGCCATGCCAGAGGACCCGGGTTCAATTCCCGGTGCCTGCCCATGCAAAAAAAAAAAAAAAAAAAAATTAAATGAATGGAAACAATTAAATTACTATATGGAATATTTGTGGTATTAAGACTCCGATTATGGAGAGAGATCCTGGCTTTTCAAATGTGTTTTATGGTTGTGTCATAGCTTTTGTCTCCGTTATCAACATTTGGGGTATAAGTCACTCCCATATCTCTTTGGCTTTTACATCCCTCTGATTTAACATTATTTTTAGTGTTTTTTGAATTAAATGTCTTGTATGATTCTGCATAATATATAGAACAGTTAAATGAACCTAATGTAGTAAAATAAGTTGAGTAATCACTTATTTTACCGTATATCCTTGTAGAAGTAAACAGTAAGACTTGTTAACCTCAGCCTCACTTAGCCTATTAAGCACTACTAGATCAAAACCTAGCAGAATTAATCGTTCCTTTGTGTGTCCAGATTGTTCGTTTGTTTTAATTGGGATATAACTTAGATCCAGTAAAGTGTACAGATCTTAAGTGTGCAGCTTAATTGTTTGACCTGTGTGACTAACTGTGTAAAGATCAGCACCCCAGAAGGTACTGTATGTTCCCTTGCAGTCAGTTAACCCCTTCCCCACCCCTGTCCCTACCTCATCTCCACCACAACAAAAGGCTAACCACTATTCTGACTTCTGTCAACATGGATTAGTTTAGCCTGCATTTGAACTTCCTATAAATAGAATCATATATGGTGTAGTGTTTTGTGCCTGATGTTTTTCACTCAACGTTATGTCTCATTTTTCCATATTGTTGCATGTATCAATAATTCATTCCTTTTCATTGTTGTATAGCATTCCAAGGTATGTTTATACTATTCTTTTTATTGTTGGTGTTTTGTGTGTGTACATGTGTGTGCTTACCATTTTACTACTGATAAAGATTCTTGTATGTAGTGCTCAGTAAATACAAACACTCATTTCTCTTGTATATGTCTAGGGGTAGAATTTAGGGCAAGTGCATGTTTAGCCTCAGTAGATACTGCCAACCAGTTTTCCAAAATGAATATAACTGATTTACACTTCCACCAGCAGGTTATAGAAGTTCTGCTTGTTCCACATCTTTGTCAAAACTTGGCATTTGTCAGCCTTTGAAACTTCAGCCATTTTGATAGTGTATAATGATATCTTCTGTTGATTTCATTTATAGTTCTCTGAAGACCGGTGAGGTCCTGCACTCTTTCATATGTTCATTGTCCATTTGAAGTTCCTCTTTTGTTCAAGTTTCTTACCCATCAATTCATTGGGTTATATTATCTTTTTATTGATTTTCTTATTGAGTTCTTTTTATATTCTGGAATTGAGTGCTTTATTATATGTATTGTGAATATCTTCCCAGCTCATAGCTTACCTTTTCTTTTTATTAATCCTATCTATTGAGAAACAAAAGTGCATCGTAAGTCCATTTTATTGATCTTGTCTTTTATAGGTAGTATTTTTGTATCCCAGGGACTGTTTTATAGCCCAAGGTCCTAAGAATGTTTTCCTAGGCTTTCTTCTAAAAGAATGATTGTTTTAGCTTTTTCATTTAAGTCTTTGATCCATCACAGATTAATTTTTGTTTGTGATGTGAAGTGTATAAGTCAAGATACTCTTTTCCACATAAATAGTCAGTTGACTCAGCACTGTTAATTAAAAATGCCATCCTTACCTTCACTGAATTGCAGGGGACTCTCGGTAGTAGGTTGCATGGCCATTAATGTGGAGATCTGTTTATAAACTCTCTGCTATTGTATTTATCATTTTGTTCACTGATACTACACTCTCTTAATTGTTGTACTTTATAATAAGGCTTGCTATCTGGTAGGGTAAATGCTCTAGACTTGTTCTTCTTGAGTATTGCCTTGGCTGTTTTAAGTGCTTTGCATTTCTGTCTAAAATCAGAACAGCTTGCCAATTTCTATACACATACTCAAACTGCCAGCCATTTTATTGGCCTCAAATTGAATCTATAGATCAATTTGCAGAGAATTGATATCTTAAGAATGTTGGATCTTCCAATCCATGGACATAGTACATCCCTTCATTTATTTGGTCTTTAACTTCTCTCATAAATGTTTTGTGGTTTTCAGTATATAAGTCTTATATATTTTCATTAGATTTATCCCTAGACATTTTATGTTTTTGATGTCACTTATCATTGCTAATATATAGAAACTCAATTGGATATTATATTTTTTTTTTAAAAAAGTATTTTTATTGATAAAACAACATACAAACATTCTTAACATACAGATATTTCATACTTGGTGTACAGTCAGTGGCTCACAATATCATCACATAGTGGTGTATTCATCACCATGATCATTTTTTGAACATTTGCATCTCTCCAGAAAAAGAAATTAAAAAGAAAAAACTCATATACCCTTACCCCTCCCTCATCAACCACTAGTATTTCCATCTACCCAATTTATTTTAATCTTTGTTTCCCTTGTTATTTGTTTATTTTTATCCATATTTTTTACTCATCTATACATACCCTAGATAAAAGGGGCATCAGACACAAGGTTTTCACAATCACACAGTCACATTGTAAAAGCTAGGCTATATCTTGACTTTGTATTTGCTAAATTTACTCACTAATTCTAAGTTCGTAGGTTCTTTTCTTTTATATTTGATATTTAATGAATCATCTGCCTTATGTGAACTTACATGACATTTTTGGAGCTTCCTTTGTAGCACTTATTACTTTCTTCCCTGTGCTGCTTATCCCCTGTCCCCTTTTTTAAAAAACTATTATTAGAGAAATTTATGTTTACAAAAAAATGAGTTCCCATGTACCACCCCCCACAAACCCCCATTTATCTGTTCTCTAATATTTATTTCCTTCTTTCTTTCTGCTCATTTTGATTTAATTTCCTCTTCTTCTTTTAGATCTTCCAGTTCTGAGGTTAGAGCTCTGATTTGGGATCTTTCTTCTTTATTAATATAAGCATTTAGGACTATAAATTTCTCTCTCAGTCCTGCCTTTGCTGCATCCCATAAGTTTTGGTATTTTGTATTTTCATTTTTATTCACCTCAAGATATTTCCTTAATTTCCCTTGTAGTTTCTTCTTTGACCCATTAATTGTTGAAGCGTATGTTGTGTAATTTTCACATATTTGTGAACTTTCAATTTTCCCTCTATTTTTTATTTCTAGTTTCATTCCATTGAGGTGGGAGACAATACATTGTGTGATTTCAATATTTTAAAATTTATTTAGTCTTATTTTGTGACCTAACAGATGGTCTGTCTGGGAAAATGATCCATGTGTACTAGAAAAGAATGTGTATTCTGCTGCTTTTGGGTGAAGCATTCTTTATATGTCTATAAAACTAGTTGGTTTAGAGTATTGTTCAAGTCTTCTGTTTCCTTATTAATCTTCTGTCTAGATGTTCTGTTATATGAAAGTGGTGTACTAAAGTTTCCTATCAATGTTTAACAACTGTTTTTCCTTTCAGATCTGTCAATTTTTCCTTCATATATTTTGGGGCTATGCTGTTAGGTGCATATATATTTATAATTGTTATGTCTTACTATTGAATTGATCCCTTTATCAGTATATAATGATCTTCTTTGTCCCTCATGACAGTTTTTGACTTAAAGTCTATTTTATCTGATATTAGTATAGCTATCCCAGCTCTCTTTTGGTTATTACTTGCATGACGTGTTTTTTTTTTCTAACCTTTCACTTTCATCCTGCTTCTATTTGAAAAAGTTTTTAATATTTTTATTATAAACAATGAACTGACATACCAGAATTCTTGAAATACAATCATTCTTGACATTCGAACATTCTTGACATGGTTACATCAGTGGTTCACAGTATTATCACATAGTTGTATATTCATCACCATGATCATTTTTTTGAACATTTGCACCTCTCCAGAAAAAGAAAGAAAAAAGAAAAAACTCATACATCCCTTTCCACTCCCTATCATTGACCACTAGTATTTCAATCTACTCAATTAATTTTAACCTTTGTTCCCCCTATTATTTGCTTATTTTTTACTCATCTGTCCATACTGTAGATAAAAGCATCAGACACAAGGTTTTCATAATTACACAGTCACATTGCGAAAGCTGTATTATTATACAGTCATCTTCAAGAAACATGGCTACTGGAACACACCTCTACAGTTTCAGGCACTTCCCCTTAGCCACTCTAATACACCATAAACTAAATAGGGGATATCTGTATAATGCGTAAGAATTACTTCCAGGATAACCTCTCGACTCTGAAATCTCTCAATCACTGAAACTTTATTTTGTCTCATTTCTCTCTTCCCCATTTTGGTCAAGAAGGTGTTCTCATTCCTGTGTTGTTGGGTCCTGGCTCATCCCTGGGAGTCAGGTCCCATTTTTCCAGAGAGATTTACACCCTTGGGAGTCATGTCCCACGTAGTGGGGGAGGAGTGAGTTCATCTTCCCAGTTGGCTTAGAAAGAACAGCCATATCTGAGCAACAAAAGAGGTTCTTTAAGGTTGACTTTTCTTTTATATATATATATTTATTTATTTATTTATTGAGAAGTTTCCACACACATACAGTACAACCATTGGGGGTGACTCTTAAGCATAATTATAAGTAGGCTTAGCTTCCTCCTTTGCAGGAATGAGTTTCATAGGGGCAAACCCCAAGATTGAGGGCTCAGTCTATTGATTTGGTTGTCCCCACTGCTTGTGAGAATTTTCTCCATAGTCACCCCAAGGGGGCTGTTCTAGTTTGCTAGCTGCCGGAATGCAATATACCAGGAGAGGAATGGCTTTTTAAAAGGGGAATTTGATAAGTTGCTAGTTTACAGTTCTAAGGCTGAGAAAATGTTCTAATTGAAACAAGTCTATAGAAATGTCCAATCTAAGGCATCCAGAAAAAGATACCTTGGTTCAAGAAGGCCTATGACATTCAGGGTTTCTCTCTCAAGTGAGAAGGCACATGGTGAATACAGTCAGGGCTTCTCTCTCAGCTGGAAAGGCACATGGCGAACACAGCGTCATCTGCTAGATTGTTCTCCTGGCTTCCTGTTTCATGAAGCTCCCTGGAGGCATTTTCATTCTTCATCTCCAAAGGTCACTGGTTGGTGGACTCTCTGCTTCGTGGTGCTGCAGCATTCTCTGCTCTCTCTGAATCTCTCGCATTCTCCAAAATGTTTCCTCTTTTATAGGATTCCAGTAAACTAATCAAGACCCACCCAAATGGGTGGAGGCATGCCTCTACCTAATCCAGTTTAACAACCACTCTTGATTAAATCACATCTCCAGGGCAATGATCTAATTACAGTTTCAAACATACAATACTGAATAGGGATTAGAAGAAACGGCTGCCTTTACAAAATGGAATTAGGATTAAAACATGGCTTTTCTGGGGTACATACATCCTTTCAAACCAGCACATGGACTTTGCAAATACCTTTTTATTATCTGCCCACATTACTTTGGGCTATATCGGGGCATCATACTAACTTGTACAGACCAACAAGATCTCACCCCTATTCAAGATTCAGCTAAACTGACCATACAAGTAATTATGTAATTATGGTGTTCAGCTAAACTGACCATACAAGTAAAATTAGATAATGGGCTAGCCAAAATATAAATTTTGTTCCAAATAAGCATTTCTCCCTTTGGTCTAGATTTCCAAGTCTTAATTAAGATTCTCATATTATTCTTTCATTGTTTCCCTGATTTCCTTTAGTTCTTTCTCTGTTTTCCTCTATCTTCTTGGGCATATTGAGGATCATTTCTCAAAATGCATTTTTTTAAATATATATTCACCCACCATACAATCCATCCAAAATACATAATCGCTGGTTCCCAGAGTCATCATATAGTTGTATACTCATCACCACAATAAATTTTAGAACATTTCCATTACTCCAGAAAAAAAAAAGAAAGAAAGGAAATGAAAAAGAATGCCCAAAATATATTGTACCCCTTACCCCTCCTTATCATTGATCCCTCACCTTGGTGTGGTACATTTGTTACTTTTGATAAGATAATATTAAGATATCACTGTCAACTATAGTCCATAGTTTGCAGTAGGTGAGTTTTCCCCTATATACCACTCTATTATTAGTATTTCGTACATTTGTTCTAGTTCATGGAGGAAATTTTTAATATTTTTACTGTAAATCACAGTCATCATCTGCCACAAAGTTTGCTGAGTGTAAGTTAGATACACACAGTTCATCAGAGTTAATTATAATCATAATAATGTGCTGCCAACCTCTCTATACATTTCCATTCATTTAAATTCAACCCAGTTAAAAATT
This sequence comes from Tamandua tetradactyla, assembly GCF_023851605.1. NCBI lineage: Eukaryota > Metazoa > Chordata > Mammalia > Pilosa > Myrmecophagidae > Tamandua > Tamandua tetradactyla. The sequence goes on along the minus strand of NC_135353.1, from coordinate 23,516,716 downwards.
CTTCATGTCTTAATTAAAAAATGTTTTTGCATAAGGAAGAACAAAGGAATGTCAATATTGAAAGGTGTTGAAAATAGATGGTAACTCATATTTTAAAACTTTAGCTTATGTGCAAGAGTAAAGCAAAAAATGTTTATTTGGTACAAAATTTATAATTTGACTAGTGCATTTCCTAATATAACTTATGTGGACAGTTTAATTGAATACTGTAAGTACATAGAATCTTGAGTAGGACATGAGATTTTGTAGGTTTGTCCAGAGTGATGCCCTAATAAATCCCAGAGTGATTTGAACAGTGAATAAAAAATTTTTTGCAGAGTCCCCTTGGGGGAATAACGAGAAAGGGGGAAAATTCTGCTTCCCCATGTGGAGAATTCTTGATATTCTCACAAGCAGTGGGGACAACCAAAGCAATAGGCCGAGCCCTCAGTCTTGGGGTTTGTTCCTATGAAACTTATCCCTGCAAAGGATAGGCTAAGCCTACTTAAAATTAGGCCTAAGAGTCACCCCCAGAGAACCTCTTTTGTTGCGCAGATGTGGCCTCTCTCTCTCAGCCAACACAACAAGCAAACTCACTGCCCTCCCTCTCTCTACGTGGGACATGACTCCCAGGGGTGTGGACCTTCTGGCAACGTGGGACAGAAATCCTAGAATGAGCTGGGACTCAGCATCAAGGGATTGAGAAAACCTTCTTGACCAAAAAGGGGCAGAGAGAAATGAGACAAAGTGTCAATGGCTGAGAGATTTCTAACAGAGTTGAGAGGTTATCCTGGAGGTTATTCTTGCACATTATATGGATATCACCTTTTAGTTAAGGTATATTGGAGAGGCTGCAGGGAAGTGTCTGAAAATGTAGAGCTGTGTTCCAGTAGCCATATTTCTTGAAGATGATTGTATAATGATGTAGCTTTCGCAATGTGACTATGTGATTGTGAAAACTTTGTGTCTAATGCTCCTTTATCTGTGGTATGGACAAATGAGTAAAACATATGGATTAAAAATAAATAAATAATAGGGGGAACAAATGTTAAAATAAATTTAGTAGATTGAAATACTAGTGATCAATGAAAGGGAGTGGTAAGGGGTATAGAAAAAAATATGGGAAACAAAGGCTAAAATATATTGGGAGATGGAAATACTAGCAGTCAGTGAGAGGGAGGGGTAAGGGGCATGGTATGTATGAGTTGTTTTCTTTTTTCTTTTTATTTCTTTTTCTGAACAGATGCAAATGTTCTAAGAAATGATCATGATGATGAATATATAACTATGTGATGATATTGTGATTTATTGATTATATACCAAGAATGGAATGATCAAATGGTAAGAATGTTCATGTATGTTGTTATGTTTAAAAAATTTTTTTAATTAAAGAAAAATTCTTCCTGTCTTAAGTAACTGCTCCCCATTCTCTAGCCTCATTCTATCTCCTGGTGACTTACATTTTAGATTCTGTGTCCATGGGTTTACATAAGTATAATTATTTCATATTCATGAGATCATTCAATATTTGGCCTTTTATGTCTGACTTATTACACTCAACTTAATGTCCTCAAAGTTCATCCATGTTGTCACATGCTTCAGGACTTCATCCCTTCTTGCTGCTGAATAATAGTCCATCACACGTATATCCCACATTTTATTTATCCATTCGTCAGTTGATTAACAGTTGTATTGTTTCCATGTTTTGACAATTGTGAATAACAGCACTGTGAACATCAGTGTGAAAATGTCTGTATTCCTGCTTTCATTTCTTCTGAATACACACCAAGTAGTGGGATCACCAAATTGTAGGGCAACTTTATACTTAGCTTTTAGAGGAAATGTCAAACCACCTTTCACAGCAGCCGTACCATTTTATATTCCCACCAGCATTGAATAAGTGTCCCTATTTCTCCACTTCCTCTCCAGCACTTATAGTTTCCTATTTGTTTAATAGTGGCCATTCTAATAGCTGTGAAATGATATCTCATTGTGGTTTTGATTTGTATTTCCTTAATGGCTAGTGAAGTTGAACATCTGTTCACATGTTTTTTAGCCATTTGTATTAAGGATCATTTTTTAAAATTTTTGTCTAGTGTGTCCAAAGTCTTGTCTTCCTCATTGGTGGTTTTTGGATTTTTATCTTTTTTCTTTAGAAGGGCCCTCTTTTCCTGTTTCTTAGTTTGTCTTGTAATCTTTTGTTGCACACTGTACATTGTATTATTCTAATGTGGTAACATCGGGATTTAGTCCCTGAGTTGTCTTTTCCTTGGGCTTGTATCCAGTTATTGATATGACAGCAGTTTCCATGAATGCTAGTAACTCTAATAACACACAAAAGAATGTAAAACACACCCTTCATGGTCTTTGAAAATTGTCTCTGCCTTACCTGGTACTCTCTTTCAGAGTTTAGCCCTTCTATCAAAATGTCAGCCTGAAGAGAAAGGAAATTTCAGACTGCTGTCTGTCATTTCTGAGCCTGAGTCCAGTCCTGGGCTTGTGCTCATGGCTTTAGGAATTTCCTCACTTGCAGGAATTTTAATGCCCTCCTCTTCTCATTGTGAAGTGGACTTTCTTCCTCTTCTAGGTGCTTTATTTTATCACCTAAAAGGGTAGTCCCTTGCCCCAGGCAACTTTGGCTTGATTGTTTCTTACTATGCTGTGGTTGTCTGAGCTGCTTCTGTGTGCAGGGCAGATCCTGGGAGGGTGAGCCCCAGACAGAAAGGGAAACAGTTTCCTGTTTCAGTTTTGTCATGGTACTACCCAAGTGATAGATGGGGATTACACTGCTAAACAGGTCCAGGGACTTAGAGATCACAGGTTGGCTCCAGGCTGCACCAGTAAGGGGTACAGGAGGGGCCAGCAAGGATGTACAAGATTCTCCTATCCTTTTTTTTAAACTTCTTTATTGTTAAATATAACATATATGCAAAGAAAAGTAAGAAAAGCATTGATTTTCAAAGTAATTTAATCAAGTAGTTACAGAACAGACTTCAGAGTTTGTTATGGGTTGCCATTCCACTATTTACAAATTTTCCTTCTAGCTGCTCTAAAACGCTGGAGACTAGGAGAATTTTTTTTCTTTGTGAAAAATAACATATATACAAAAGCAATAAATTTCAAAGCACAGCACAACAATTAGGTGTGGAATATATTTCAGTGTTTGGTATGGCTTATAATTCCACGATTTTAGGTTTTAAATTCTAGCTGCTCTAAGGTAATGGAAACTAAAAGAAATATCAATATAATGATTCAGCAATCAAACTCGTTTGTTAAACCCTACCTTTTCTTTATAACTCCACCATAACCTTTGATCTTTCTCCCACTATTTAGGGGTATTTGGGCTATGTCCATTCTACCTTTTTCATGTTGGAAGGGCTGTCAATAATAAGGGGGCGGGGTTAGGGAGATGGAACCAGCTCATGTTCTGGAGAGGCTGGACCCCTCTAGGTTTCAGTACTTACCTGGTCCAGGGACCCATCTGGAGGTTGTAGGTTTCTGGAAAGTTACTGGAGTGCATGGAAACTTTATAGAATCTTATATATTGCCCTAGGTGTTCTTTAGGATTGGCAGGAATGGTTGTGATTGGGGATTGGCATGTTATGATAAGTAGCTATGTGTAACTGAAGTTTGCATAAAAGCGACCTCTAGAGTAGTCTCTCGACTCTGTTTGAACTCTCTCAGCCACTGATACCTTATTTCTTACACTTCTTTTCCCCCTTTCGGTCAGGATAGAATTGTTGATCTCACAGTGCCAGGTCTGGATTCACCCCTGGGAGTCATCTCCCACGCCGCCAGGGGGACTTTCACCCCTGGATGTCATGTCCCATATAGGGGGAGGGCAATGATTTCACTTGCAGAGTTGGACTTAGAGAGAATGAGGCCACATCTGAGCAACAAAAGAGGTCCTCCAGAAGTAACTATTAGGCATACCTATAGGTAGTCTAAGCTTCTCTGCTACCTACGTAAGCTTCACAAGAATAAGCCTCAGTATAAAGGGCATGGCCTATTGATTTGGATGTCCTTAAAATTTGATACAGTATCAGGAGATTCCCTGATGGTAAGGTTTAATAGTTCCATATTTTTCTCCCATCCCTCATGAAACCTTGCCAATACTTTTTGATTATCTACCTAACATATTCTGGGATATATCCAGGCATTACATCAAGCTATACAGGATTAGAGGCCCTCTGGGCTCCCTGTGTTTCAATGTTGAAATTAGGTTATGTGCTACAGAAAATTTAGGTTCTGGACAAAATAAACCTTTCTTCCTTTGGTCTCAAAGAGTAGGGGAGGTTCTAAAATATAGACAATGTCTTCCTTACCCTTTTGTGTTTTGAATTACGTTAATCCTGACCTGGTCACCTTCATTTTTATCCCCGAATACCAGGTCATACATACATAAAACAGTCTCTAAAAATCCAGAAATAATAATTTACCACCCTGGACCAAATGTGACTGCTACAAGAGCTTGCAGTCTAGGCCCCTGTTTTCTTATAAGCATTTTCTAAATGAGACCATACAGTAATTACTCTTTTGTTTCTGGCTTATTGTGCCTCACCAAATGTCCTATAGGTTCATTCACAATGTTGTATGCCTCACAACTTTTTGTTCCTTTTTGTAGCAGCAGAATATTCGATCATATATATATACACCATCGTTCGCCGATCTACTTCTCAGTCAGTGCATCCTTCAGCCACCTGCATTCTTTAGGCGTCATGTATAATGTCTAAAGTTCATAGTCCATAAGCACTCTTAGTTTTAGATAATTTCATTGTTCCCAAGAGAAAGATAACCATAAACACACCCTTACCAAATAAGAAGTCTAAACATTCCTTTAACTCTTGTCCCTCCCCCCATTATTTACCGCTGGTGGTGTTGTGGTATTACTGATGTTTTCCTGTTAAACATAGCCCATAGCATGGAACAGCAATATTCCCCCTATATCCTAAACTTATACACTCTTTGTACAAAAATCATACCTTTGAAGTAGTTCGTACAGGAACTTAATTTATATTTGTAGTTTTAGTCAGTGAGACCCATAGATCTATATAACCCCTTTCAATCATATTCACCTTCAATATGATAATATTACTTATAGACCCACTAGTGAATCACCTTCACTTCTATCTATTCCCTTACATTTGAGTTCAGCCTCATTAGCTAGCCATTCACCCATCTCTAGCTTCTATGTATCTCTAAATCCCCTACATTCTGTATGATAAGCCTCTGATTTTACCATGGTTTTTAAAAGTAGAGTCGTACGGTATCTGTCCTTTTGTATCTGGCTTATTTCACCTAGCATTATGTCCTCAAGGCTTATCCATCTTGTCATGTGCTTCAGGATGTCACTTTGTCTTACTGTTGTATAATATTCCATCATATGTATATACCACATTTTGTTAATCCTCTCATATGTTGATGGGCACTTGGATTGTTTCCATCTTTTGGTGGTTGTGAATAATGCTGCTGTGAACATCAGTGTGTAAATGTCTGTGTCACTGCTTTCAGCACTTCTTTGTATATACCTAGTAGTGCTATTGCCACATCATAGGGCAACTTGATATTTAGTTTCTTCAGGCACCACCAAACTCTTCCATAGCGGTTGCACCATTATACATTCCCAGCAGTACATAAGTGTCCCAATTTCTCCACATTCTCTCCAACATTTGTAGTTTCCTGTTCGTTTAATAGCAGCCATTCTTATAGGTGTGAGGTGATATCACATTGTAGTCTTGATCTGCATTTCCCTTATAGCCAATGAAAATGAGCATCTCTTCATGTATTTTTTAGTCATCTGTATTTGCTCTTCAGAAAAATGTCTATTTATATCCTTAGCCCATTTTATAATTGGGTTCTTTATTCTTTTGTTGTTGAGTTGTATGATTTCTTTGTATATACAGGAAATCAACCCTTTGTCTGATATGTAATTTCCAAGTATTTTCTCCCATTGAGTTGGCAGTCTCTTCACCTTTTTGACAAAGTCTTTTGAGGCACAAAAGCATTTGATTTTGAGGAGTTCCCATTTATCTATTTTTTCTTTGTTGATTGTGCTTTGGGTGTAAAGTTTAGGAAGCTACCCTACGTTTTCCTTTTACTGAGTCTTGACGATGTTTCCCTACATTTTCTTCTAGGAGTTTACTGGTACTGGTTCTTATATTTAGGTGTTCTATCCACTTTGAGTTCTTTTTTTTTTTTTTCTTAGGCAGGCTCTATGAATTGAACCCGGGTCTCTGGCATGAGTTCATTTTTGTATAGGGTATAAGGTAAGAGTCCTTTTTCGTTATTTTGGCTATTGAAATCTAATTCTCTGATGCCCATTTATCGAAAAAACTGTTTTGTCCCAGTTCAGTGGATTTGGGGGCCTTGTCAAAGATCAGTTTACCGTAGATTTGGTGGTCTACTTCTGTGCTCTCGATTTAATTCCATTGATCAATACTTCTATCTTTGTGCCAGTACCATGCTGTTTTGACCACTGTGGCTTTATAATAAGTTTTAAAATTAGGAAATGTTAGACCTCCCACTTCGTTCTTCTTTTTAAGGTTGCTTTTAGCTGTTTGGGGTCTCTTTCCCTTCCAAGTGAATTTGGTAACTTGCTTTTCTAAGTCTTCAAAGTAGGTTGTTGGAATTTTGATTGGTACTGCATTGAATTTGTACATCAAGTTGGGTAGAATTGACATCTTAACTATATTTATGCTTCCTAGCCATGAACAGGGAATGTCTTTCCACCTCTTTTGACCTTCTTTGACTGTTTAGTAATGTTATGTAGTTTTCTGCGTACCAGTCCTTTACATCCGTAATTAAGTTCATTCCTAGATACTTGATTGTTTTAGTTGTTATTTTAAAGGGAATTTTTTCCTCAATTGACTACTCAGTTAGGTCATTGCTTATATATAGAAACTTTACTAATTTTTGCATATTAATTTTATATCCCACCACCTTGCTGAATTTATTAACTTAGCTAACTTTGTTGTAGATTTCTCAGGATTTTCTAAGTATAATATCATGTCATCTGCAAATAATGAAAGTTTTACTTCTTCCTTTCAAATTTGGATGCATTTTATTTATTTTTCCTGCCTGATTGCTCTATATAGAACATCTAGTACAATGTTGAATAAAAATGGTGACAGAGGGCATCTTTATCTTGTTCCTGATCTTAGGGGGAAAGTTTTCAGTCTCTCCCCATTAGTTCAATGCAGGATATAGGTTTGTCATATATGCCCTTTATCATATTGAAGAAGTTACCTTTGATTCTTACCTTTTGAAGTGTTTTTGTCAGAAAAGGATGTTGAATTTTATTGAATGCTTTTTCAGCATCAATCGTGATAATCATGTGACTTTTCCCTTTCGATTTGTGCCATATTACATTAATTGATTTTCTTGTGTTGAACATCCTTGCATTCCTGGTATAAACCCTACTTGGTCATGGTGTATAATTCTTTTAAAGTATTGTTGGATTCGATTTGCTAGTATTTTGTGAGAATTTTTGCATCTATATTCATTAGATCAGCCTGTAGTTTTCCTTTCTTATTAGCATCTTTACACGGTTTTGGTATTAAAATGATGTTAGCTTCATAATATGAGTTAGATATTTTCCTTTTTCCTCAGTTTTTTGGAAAAGTTTGAGCAGGATTGGTGTTAGTTCTTTGTGGGATGTTTGATAAAATTCCCTGTGAAGCCATCTGGTCCTGGGCTTTTCTTTGTAGGACAATTTTTGATGACTGACTGAGTCTGTTTATTTGTGATTGTGTTTCTATTTCTTCCTAAGTCAGTGTAGCTTGTTTGTGTGTTTCTAGGAATTTGTCCATTTCATCTAAGTTTCCCAGTTGTTGGTGTGTTCCTGGTGTCATTTTATGATTTTTTTTTATTTCTTCAGGGTCTATGGTAACGACCCCTCTCTCATTTTTTATTTTATTTGCATCTCTCTCTTTGCTTGGTCAGCCTTGCTAGTGGTCCATAGATTTTATTGACTTTTCTCAAAGAACCAACTTTTGGTTGTATTGATTCTTTCTATTGTTCTTTTGTTCTCTCATTTATTTATCTCTGCTTTAATCTTTGTTATTTCTCTTCTTCTATTTGATTTGGGGTTCGTTTGCTGTTCTTTCTCAAGTTCCTCCAGGTTAACAGTTATGTCCTCGATTTTTGCTCTTTGTTCTTTTTTACTAGGCATTTAGGGCAATAAATTTCCTTCTCAGTACAGCCTTTTGCCACATCCCATAAGTTCTGATATGTTGTATTCTCATTTTCATTCTTCTCCAGATAGCTACCAATTTCTCTAGCAATTTCTTCTTTGACCCACTGGTTGTTTAAGTTTGTGTTATATAATCTCCTTATATGTGTAAAAGTTCTCATTCTTTGCTTATTGATTTCTAGCTTCATTCCATTGTGATCAGAAAAAGTGGTTTGAATACTTTCATTGTTTTTAAATTTATAAAGACCTGTTTTGCGCCCTAGCATATGATCTGTTGGAGAATGTTCCATAAGCACCAGAGAAGAATGTATATCCTGGTGTTTTGGGCATGTAACAACCTATATATGTCTGTTAGGTCTAATTCATTTATCAAATCATTTAAGTTCTCTATTTCCTTGCTGATCCTCTGTCTTGTTGTTCTATCTATAGAGGAGAGTGGTGTATTGAAGTCCCCTACTATTATTGTTGAAACGTCTATCGCTCTCTTCAGTTTTGCCAATGTCTGTCTCATGTACTACGGAGTTCCTTGATTTGGAGCATATACATTTTTGATTGTTATATCTTCTTGGTGAATTGTACCTTTTATTAATATATAGTATCCTTCTTTGTCTCTTATGATGTCTATTACATTTAAAGTCTGTTTTGACTGATATTGCTATATCTTTTGGTTACAGCTTAGTGAAACATCTTTTCCCATCCTTTTACTTTCAGTCTATTTGTATCCTTGTGTCTAAGATGAGTCTCTTGTAAACAGCATATAGCTGGATTATATTTCTTAATCCATTCTGCCAGTTTTTATATTTTAATTGGTAATTTTGTTCCATTAATATTCAAAGTTATTACTGTAAAGGCATTTCTTGAATCCACCATCTTATCCTTTGGGATTTTATTTGTCAGATCTATATATTCTTTTCCCTCTTTTTCTTTTTATCCTTTAAGTTACCCTTACAGGTACTCTTCAATTCTGTGCCATCCTCCATACCTCCCTCTCCTGACTATCCTTTTTAAAGCTCCATTTTCTTGATTTAGCACTCACCCAGTTACTGCAATCCTTTAACTGTTTTTCACAGTTTTGAGGAAGATGGCTCTGCAAGTCCTGCTAGTTGGTCAGAGATTCTGTGGAGAAACAGCAGCCTGGAGCATCTTATGCCACCATCTTGATTGAGTGGACACCCTTGTAGGTTCTTTTTGGTTTTCTGTATACACAGTCATTTCATCTATCAATAATGACACTTTATTTTTTTCTTTTCAAATAGCTTGTGGTTCTTCTTGTTGTCTGTTACATGGCTGTATCTTTTTTTTTCCTCATGCAAAAACATTTTTTAATTTGTAAATTTAGTCACTATCATTGTACACACTAGGCATTGCTAGTTTATACCATCTCAGTCTTTATCGTCCATCTTTCCTTCTGGTTTCATGTGAGGCTGGATCTTTCCAGTGCAGTGTTGAATATAAGTGATGATAGTAGACATTCTTGTCTAACTCCTGACCTAAGGTGAAATTGTTCAGTAATTCACCATTATGTATGATTTTAGCTATAGGTTTTTGAGAGACCCTTTATCAGATTAAGAATATTCCCTTCTGTTTGAAGTCTGCTGAAATTTTACGATGAACAAGTCTTGAATACTATCAGATGTTTTTTCTGCATTAGAATGATCTTATGTAGACTTTTTTCTCCTTTAACCTCGTAATCAGCTGATTTCCTTCAGTCAATTGTTTGAATGTTAAACCAATTTGCATTCCTGGAGCATGTTATCCTTTGTAGATATCACTGGATTTAATTCACTGATGTTTCATGTCTGATTTTTGAGTCTATTTTTATGGGAGATATTAGCTTGTAATATTTTTCTTGCAGTGTTCTTGTCAGGTTTTTATAACAAGATTATACTGGCCTCATAGAACAAGTTGAGAAGTATTCCTTTTTTTCTGTTGTTTGGAGGAGTTTGTATAAGGTTGTTGGTGTTTCTTCCTGAAGTGCTGGGAAGATTTTACCAGTGAAACCTGGAGCTTTTTGTTTTTAATTTCTTTAATAGATTTGAGAAGATTAAGGTTTTTTCTTTTTTCATCAATTTTTGGTAAGTTTTGGTTTTTAAGTAATTTTTTTCTGGTAGCGTTAAACACCAAGTCCTGTTAGCCTCGATTTATCCTATTAAATACCACTAGATGAAGACCTGGTAGCTTCTGTACTCAACATATTAGTAGTATTCATTATTCCTGTTTCTCAGTCACTCTGTTTGGCAAAATGTTTCATAAAGTACATAAATGTGTTTATTTAGAATGCTTTTGCCTTTACTTAGAATTTATAAATATGGGAATTCATAAAGTCTTCTCTTTCTCATTTTTAATTGAGAACAACCTGAGGTTCTAATTTTAGAAAAGTAGAAGATATGGTATATGTGTCTTTCTCCCTATTTTTTTTCTTGTGATTCCCTCTTTTTTCTTCTGCTATATATTATCACATCTATTTGGATATTTTTTCACAATAAGTGAATACTGAAATGAAGGTCCATGATGAGAAGCTTAGGACTCATAATCTTTTTAAATGTTTATAGAATTTATTTTCTTTTCCTCCTTACAGGTTTTTAGGAGAAGAGTCAACCTGATACTGAAGTTTAAACTTATAACATTCAAGAGGCCAGCTTAATCCACACTAAATGATTAATACCATTTTTTTTTACCATATTCCAGAGCTAGAATATTCAGTCTCCTCTCTGTTATCATAGTTTACTTTCTTCTTTATCTCCTTCAATGCTAAATGTAGAGTGATTTTGTCTTGGTTTTAGTAAAATCAAAGAAGCATTATGATATAGTGGAAAAGGCAGAGGATTTGGAATCAGACTGATTGGGGTTAGAGTAACATTCCTCTATTGACAGAATTGTGTGACATTAGGTAGACCATTGACCTCTCTGAGCCTCAGTTTCCGTGACTGTGAAATAGAGATAATAAATTTCCCTTTGCTAGTGCACTGACATAATGTGAAGATGAAGTAAAATTGTGTAGCTCTTTGCAGCCAGTCCCCTGAACTTGTAGGTAAACTCACGGTGTCATTATCAGATGGGTTGTTCTTTTAAATTTGTGAAGAAAGGAATGAAGTTCTTCCTTAACCAGCACAGCTATCTGAAGCCTCTGCTGACACACAGTGGCCCTCCTCTTACCACAACACTTCCTGCCTGCTGTGGACCCATCGCAAGATGCCTAACCAGCCCTCAGGCTTATGAAGTAAGTTGGTTTTACCCAAAACCTAAGCTGTTCATTAGGTTAAATTTATCTCCTCTATGGCTGGCTTGCTGATTTTATTTTGTTGTTTGCCTTTGAGGTATAAAAACCATGAGGGGGAGTACAAGCATATTTTGCTCAATAGATTGACCCCAGAAAAGTCACAGAAATCTATAAATATGATTCATAACCTTTCAAACATCTTTTGGAAACAGCTATAGAATATACCTCATCTTCCTGTAGGTGATTTTAGCAAATAATTCCATTTCCATGCTGACTTTTATTTATTTGCAGTGTGTGGCCTGAGCTCAGTACTAAATGTACTAAATGTTCACATATAAATTAGGGTTGTCGCATTTATATTGAGAAGATTAATAGAAAAAGTTTTGATGTGCATGAGTGTTGAACAGATGCACACCTGCCAACTTTTCAATCTTAGGGAAAGTTTATCTACCTCTGTTCCACATACTGGGAGATATGAGCCTATCTAAATATGATCTAGATCCATATTTTTGTCTTAACTGCCAGTATATGGTTGGTGATTTGGTAAGTACTGCAACTAAGAGAGAAGTGACAGATATGCTAACCAGCCTTTATTTTTAAATATAAACATTTTTATCTTTTGAGTTCTGTTTTTAAAAAAAAACAAAAAAAAACTTTGAAATCTAGCTTTTTTATTTTAAACCATCCCTTCAAAAATAAGCAGCTAGGTACCCAGGTAGATAAAATCCGTCAATTTTGACTCCCCTTGGGTGGAGAAGAGAAGCTGTAGAGAAGCAGGGTAGTGATGCACCTCCCCAGTTGCTTACAAGGTCTTTTGTGGTATTAGAGCAGCAAGACTTGGCAAGTTACAGGAGGCTGGGGTGGGGGCGGGGGGCTCGCTGGGCCAGGGAGCAGCACTCTGCAGCCGAGTGTTAATGTGAAGTCTGACGGATTTTGCTATTGGGGCAGGGAGACTCCCCCATGCTGCCTTGTCTCTCCCTCTCACATCCTCAACCATAGTTTATATTTCCTCTGGGCCCTGGTAGCCTATGTGACAATGTATAGAGGGCTCAGCCAGCCTCATTAGTTAAGTCAGTGAGGCTTGGCTCTTGGATTCCAGAGACCCATTCGCCGTCACTTGAAGCCAGAAGAATTCTACAACAACCATGCGTCTTGTGGCATGTAATAAAATACAACATACTGTCAAACTTAATTTTTTTTATTATGCTTTGTTTCCGTCAGCTGCTACCTTTTTTAGTTCTCAAACTAACATGCTTGTAGCCAAATATTCAAACACTGTGGAATGTACAAAATGAAAAATAAAAGTCCTCCTTCTCCTACCTGCATTCCCCAGAGGAAACCTTAAAGGTTTACTATATATACTTCCTGATATGTTTTATCTGTACAAACATATATATAGATATAGCTTTGTTTGGCATTGTTTTACACAAATAGGATCATAATAAGTATATTATCCTTCTACTTGCTTTTTTCATTTAATGATACATTATTAATTCCTTTCCATGTAAATCCATTAGATCTGTTACTTTCTTTTTTCATGGCTACATAGTTTTCCATTGTGTGGCTATGTCAAAAATTTTTAATCAGTCTTCTATGGATAGACATTTCGGCTTTTTCCTTTTGCTTTTTTTCTTCTTTTTTTTGCTGTTACAAATAATGCTTATAATGAATATCCTTTTACATATAAATTTATCCAAGTATATGAAGGAATGTAGAATAGATTTTTAGAAGTAAACTTGCTGGGTCAAAAGGTTTAAAATTGATTTTAAAAATTGATAGATATTGCCCCAAAACTCAAACTTAATAAATTAGCAGGTGCTGGAAAGCCCAGGCTGACCTGTAAAGGAGTTACAGAGCTTTGTTGCAACTTAAGTGATAGAGATTATCATTTTGTTTTTTGCTGACTTAAGTGATAGAGATTAGTTAGACACGAAGGGATTTTGGCTGGGTGCTGGTTATGGGTTGATATATTTTTCAGTGCACATTTTGTTTTTACTTTAAGTACCAGGCAAATTTCTATCAACAGTGATTTAATTTTTTACAGTTTTGTCTAATGGTCTTCTCACTCTAGTTTGACTCTCAAATAAATTAAAATTTTTCCAACACACACAAAATTGGGAAACCTGGATGATAGTATAAAAGTTCATCAACATGTATGATATGCCTGTCAACTCTGCTTCCCTCAAGGAGTGTTAGTCACAGTTTTTTTTTTTGCTAGATCAATATGAGTATTAGAATGAGTCTTACTCTTTACATTAGAAAAAGTGATTTTTTTAGTAATATGTATTCATTATTATAAAATATAAATAGTACAGAAACATATAAAGAAGACAATAAAAATCATCATCAGTCCTATCATGCAGTGCTATCAGCACTTGATTAAACACCTTTCCAGACTTTTCTATGCATACATACTTTCTTTTTTAATTTACCAAAATGGGACTATATGTTCTTGACTTTTTCCCCTTTTGTAGAAGTTGAAACAAATTGCACTGTTTTGGCCACTAAGTTTCCCTTAGAACCAAAGGGCTGAGAGACAAGTATGCAGTGAGGGTTCAGTATGTTTTGGAGATATTATCTTTCCACACATTGTTAAAACAAATGTAAAAGCTTTTATTTAATGCCATTAAATAATCAGTTAAACCTGCATTTAGTCAGTACTTTCTGTGTGCCACAAATTGTGTTAGGTACCTTTCCACATAAATACGCTAGCTCTGTTACTTTCTTTTTGCTGTTGGGGTGGGGAGAATCCCCCATGTTGCCTTGTCTATCCCTCCCACAGAAGACAACTCGGTCCCTGACCTCAAGGGGCTTAGAGACTAGTGGGGGGAGGGGGAGCAGACCAATGCACCTGCAGTTGTGATGCAGGGGTGAGTGCCACTATAGAGTTAGGACTAAGCACAGAGTGCAGTGACAGCACACAGGAAGGACACCTAGCCTAGTCTAGGGAGACCAAGGAAGACATCTTGGAGAGGGTTTTTCAAGCCAAGGCCTCAGTGATATGTAGGCATTAGTCACTTGGAAACAGACAGAGAGGATAGCATAACAGCCTGGAAGTGAGAGAGCACACAATGGGGATGTTGAGGTGGGAGAGGCAGATTGTGATGGGCTGTGAAGCCTAAGGGTTCCAAGTCACTACACAGTGTCTTTTAGGACAAAATAAGGGCTTTAGATCTATCCTGAGGGCCGTGGGATACTGCTGAAGGGTTTTTCATAGAGACTCCTTTAAATTCTATTATAAATGTTCCTTACGATTCTTAACATTTATTTTACTTGCATTTAGAACCAGGAACAGTTGAAAGATGATGATTCAGATCTTATTCTCAATGATGGCGATATTAGTTTGACCTATGGTGACTCTACTGTGAACACGGAATCAGCCACATCCAGTGCTCCCAGGCGGTTTATGGGAAACAGTTCCGAAGATGCTTTGGATCGGGAGCTTGCATTTGGGGACCACGAACTGGTCATTCGGGGAACACGCCTGGTTCTTCCTATGGATGATTCTGAACCCCCATTAAATCTCTTAGATAATACGAGACACGGTCCAGCCTAAGCTTGCTGATACTCACTTAATGATTTGTACAATTTGCACATGTGATCGTGAAGAAATTTGTACTACCTAAAAAGTCCCAGTGCATGTCTCTGAATGTTTAAGCTGTATAAATACTATTTATATGGCATAAAACAGAATATAAATATCATGTACAAGGCAGATTGTGAGCAAACTATTTCTTCTTTCAAAATTTACTGACTGCACTATGTAGAACGGATCTGTTTTAGAAAGTTATTTTTACAGTGATGCTGTGTGTTCTGTTAGCTTTGTGTCTCAGTTACGTATAAAAAGTGACCGATTTACTCTTTCTTACATTTACCTGACACGTAACCAGAGTATCAAGTTCTTGTGATGTGAATTAATTATTTTTGTTGTGTGCGTGGTAGGGGGAGGAGGGAGAGGGAGGAGGGAGTGTTATTTCCTAGGGAGCCGAGGGAGGAGAGGCTCCTTTGCTGGGAAACTTTGTGTTAATCGCTGCTGCTTTTGTTGTGATCTTTTCTTTCCTTTATCTCTGATGGCCTGTTGTGGTGCAAGGAGCCGATGAAGTATAATGCCGATGGCATTCTGATCTTGCCCTTTTCAGGTTGGGGAGTGAAGTGTGGGGGCCCTTTTCCCCTCCTTGCTGTGAAAGAACAGATTCTTTGACTACAGTACACTGCTGTTCAGAAAAGAAGACTGCAAATGACTTCCAAGACTTTATCTCTTTTTTTTTTTCCAGACCCAAGACCATAGAAGGAGCTGCATCCAGCCTGCTTAGCCAAAGTACAGTTGTATATAGTTCAGAGCACGTGATGTAGACTTGGAGGGGCTGGGGCAGAGAGGCGATGGAGGGCAGTAAGGGATAAAGAGAATAGCGGTTTCGGAGCTCTCTCTTCCCAAATATGTAAATATTCTATGCGAGATAAGTTTAAATAAGAAATTTAATTGCTGCTTACGTTTTGATTATGTACTTTATCTGTATAGCAAGCTTTGTGGTCAGAAGTTTTTATATCAATTTAAATCGCTGCTCTTTAGCAGCCAAACAGGAGCAAAATGTAAAATTTTTGAACTTTACTGTGTCTGGTTGTCATTTTTTAGTTTGTAGTTAATACTAAAAGTTAATTTATGAATCCACAATAGTTCCACGCTACCCCAAAGTCAGTTGTGCAAGAAATATAAATGCTTTGGTGCACCTTCCCCTTGGCATTTATTGGAAGGGCAGTGGCTCTTTTGTGTGCACTGGGTGTAGTCGTCTTCATTTTTCTGTTACCTTTTAATATAAGCTGCCAGGTGGGTTCTTAAATGTTTCAAGGAAGAACACAGAACCATTCCCCATTTCATATGCAGAGTATGAAAGTGGGTTTTTATTTTGTGACAATAACAATATCTAAAGGCACTTTGAACACTAGGAAGGGGGGAATGCTTTTTGATATAGATTCTGATCTATTCATATTTCAGAAGAAAAATAGGAACTTTTGTGTTTCCTTTTCCCCCTCTGGTGTGAGTAGTAGCATTGCCTTAAAGTTTACCCAACTGATTTACGTGAGGTTCACATTTTCCAGTGAAAAATATCTTTGCAAACAAGTGTGGACTTATTTTCCAAAAGGTATCTGTGCTATTGAAAACACTCCTTGGGATTTTAAGGGAATGCAAATGTTGTACCCTTTGGTGGCAGCTCTCACTGTTGGCATAGCCGTTTGTTATGTAGTGATAGTGACTTCCTGCCATGCAGGAATCCCGTGACGTGTGCATTTTCTATGACGTGTGCCTCTTCATGCAGTAAATAGTTTCTTGTTAATGTACATTCAAGGGGCTTTGAACTTCCGTGTCATTCACCCACAAAGTTATTCAAATTGTAAAACGTTACACAATAAATTAACAACTACCTTTTTTTATTCTGTCAGGTTACAGAGCTCACTTTATGAAAATTGCTGTAAATACATCGCATGACAAACTCAGTAACTCATCTGTTTCAGCATGCGTAACACTTTTTATTAGGGAAACTGATAAAGCTTGAGTCAACTAAATCTGCCTTCGTATTTTATCAAAGGGGAACCAAGCCTGCTGTGCTTGCATCAGCATCTGGAAGATTTTTCTGTCCTCTAATCTACATACACATCTCCAAACAAAGAAGAAAAACCAAACTCTGCTTATATACCTACTGGTTTCAGACACCTGAGTGATCTTGGATGAACTACCATCTGTTACCATCATGCACAAGTAGAACTGTTCTCCGACTTGTTTTTCTGTTGTTTCTGGAACCAACATGTTTGAATGACTTGAACGTTGCATCTTTTAAAATTATTTTTTAAGGTTTCTTGGCATTTTATCCTAGTTGTCTGTGTTTGGCAATGTGCTGTTAAAGTAATAGACTTTTAATCTTAATGTATTTTGTTTGTTTGTTTTTCCTTGGAGTACTTGGATGGATGTTACAGTGGTTTCTTTTAGGAAAATCTGTCATTAAAAAAAAAAAATTATAGCCTTGCAAATATCACCTCTCTGTATTTGAGTCACAGTTTATTCTAGTGAGAAGTAAAGACTCCTGACTTCATATATTTTTCTACCTGTATACCTACTGGAAAAGGGGAAAGACTGATGTTTAAAAAAGAAACAGACAGAAACCTAACAACATGACTTATGGGGTGGCAAATTTGGGGCACTTATGTATAAAGGTGGCTATATGTGCTCATGGTCACAATTGGACCATTTAAGAAACACAGCCCAAAGCAATCAAATTCCATCACACTGATATGTAGCATGATAGCTCAGTAATGGACAAGGTCATGAAAATTTTGTTTCATTATTCAGGGACAGTATATTCTTAACTCTGTTAGGTAGAGATACAGTTCCAAGTTTAGTTGCCAGAATGATCCTGCAAATACTGTTTTCTCGAGTTAAAGTTACATCTCTCTTTTTGTACTTGAGAAGTTTTTTGTAGGTTAGAGTTCTCTGATGGCAACATTGTGTTGTCTGGTAATGGCACCAACCAAGCTGTACGGGGAGTACAATAGCAGCTTTGTTTCCATCTACTCTGGGCTTCCATTTTCCTGACCTGGTGACAGCAGGCCCTCTCCTTGAAGAAACCCATGTTTTCTGATTCACCACAAATACAACCCTCCATTAGATTCAAGCAAGGTCATTCAACAACCTGACCCAGGGCATGAACATAAGGAGATGAGGTCTTGACTTAATCAGAAATTCCTTGATAGGAAGTACACCAAGCAGATGACGCAGTGTGAGGCTTGAAGATTGCAAAGGATAACAACAGTGGTTACCATTTTTATGGGCAATGTGTATACTAGGTATTTTTCATCTACATTTTAATTCAGTCTTAATAATGCTATGAGAGTAGATTCATTTATTTGCATTTCACTGATGAGGATGCAGAGAAAGCATCACACTGTCAGTAAGTAAGTGACAGATTCAGGACTCAAATCCAGTCTGATTTCAAAGTCCAGCTTACGGCTCCAAAGACAGGTGATGTGCTCATCCAACTCGGCTATGATTAGAAGGATAATTAAAAGAATTGCAGGGTCTCACGGCCCACCACATGCTTGTCATCAGTCCAGCCTAGGGCACGGAGTCTCAGCTGTGTCCCTCCATTCACTGCCCTGTTGGCTGCTGGTTATGAGTTCCCTGATTGAGAGGGTTCTCCGCATTCTTAGCAAAGTGTCCTCCTATGTCTCCTAGAGTCCTTGGGCAAGGTAGTTTGGCTGGGAGCATTCCTTCACACTCTGCATTCCAACATTTCCCCCAAGGGGGCTTTCATGGCAGGGTGTGCAGTCCTGAACAATGGTGCTGTGTCCGCATGGTTTTGTGTAGTAGAAAAAAAAAAACCCAGGCTTTGGAGTTACATGGACCGGGGTTCAAATCCAGGCTCTGCTTCTTCCTTATGGTGTAGTGTTGGTCAGTTACTCAACTTCACCGAGCCTTTCCATTTTCTTAGCTATAAAGTTAATTCATTTTGAAAATACTTGAGTACTTACTTTGTGCCACATGTAGTGGCTATAGCAGCAAACAACAGTCCCTTCTCTCACAGAGTACAGTCTATAGGAGATATAAATTATCTCATGGGGTCATTAGGTGTCATTCATGAAAGAACTACTGATTGCCCTCTTGTAGGGGCATATATATCTCAATCAACAAAAACATTAAATATAACCATCCCAGTATTGTTATGAATAATTACTATTATTATTTCCAGAATAACCAAAAAGTACTGGAAGCTATGAGAGGGTACTATAATCTGGTGGTGGGAGATGTAGGAAAAATGTCCCTGAGGAAGTGATATTTAAGCTTAAACCTTAAGGTTAAGTAAAGGGAGTGGGGGTGAGATGTATTCCTGGCACAGTAAAGAATAACAGCTCTATAATTGATATTCTGCACAGCATCTAATCCAATATTTATTGAGGGGCAAACATATCACCTACTGTCCTATATATATATACTGATGAATAAAATAGATGTGGGGCTTCTCTGATGGTACTTACATATTAGTGGGGTTGATGCCACATATCCAACAATTGTATAAGCACAAGCATAACAGAGTATATTGAACCCAAATCTGCCCCCCTGCAACTTTCCTCCACCTGCCTTCCACTGGACCTTGTAGAGCAAGTCTGCTCCCCTCTTCTATGTTACAGCCTTCCAACACTTGAAATGGGAACTGGTATGTTTTCCATGAGTCTTTCCAAACTTATGCTAAACAACCCCATTCCTTTTCTATCTTCTGGACATCCAGCAGAAATCCATTGTCTAGATGCTTCTGTGAGTATACCTGAGACTACACTGGCTTTTTGTTTCAGTAGTTGCCTTATATCCTCACCTTACATTGCAATAGAAAGTCTGGGCCAGCACCCTGCCCTCATGGAGCTTACATTCCAGTCAGGGAATAAATGCATGCCTACATACATAAAGTAATTAAAAGATTGCGGTAAGTGTAACAAGAATTATGAAATGTAATAGAGAGTAAAGGGCGGGTGGAGGTGGAGGTGAGAGGGGAAGGAGGATTACTTGGGAGGTAAGCTTAAAACAAAGGGTTGAAGGAGCCAGTCAGGCATAGGATAGGAAGAGTGGTGAAAAGGTCTGGTTTAGGATAGATGATTATCAAATATTTGTTGAAAGGAGCAGAATGTACTCCTGACCTTTAATTGAATTAATGAATGCCATCATGGTGGAATGGGAGAAGTAATTGGGTAATAAGAGGCCAGAGTTCCAGCCTTCCTGCCATTGGTACCCTTTAAGCGGGGAAGCTACTTAAACCTCTTTGAGCTGCTTTATTCCTTTATGAAACTATGAAGTTCATTGATCAATAAACATTTATCGAGCTACTACCATGTGCCAGCCTCAAGTAGCTCCCAGGGCTGTTAAGGAGATCTCCCAGGGCTGTTAAGATCAGATGAAGTGATGTACATTGAGACAGTTTGACAGATCCAGAAGGCTCTCCTTGAAGCTGAGGTTGAGTATTATATAAGGTTTGGCTGATGCACTATTATGTAAATAAAATATGGAAAGCTCTTAACAGACCATGGGCTGATTTCCTTTGGAATCTCCAATTCAGCAAGTTGGAGGTGCCCCAAGCCGTTGCCACAGTGAAGATTGAGCTCTGAGAACCGACTTAGCTGGGACTGTCATGTTTGGAACCAGAACTTCATGAGACCTGACTTCTCTGGCCGATTCTGCCTAAGGAAAAAATCCCTCCTTTACTATGAATCCTTATTTGCAGTTGCAGCTTAGGAAGTCCTGCCTTTGGTATCCCAGTTGGACACCAGGTCTGCTTATTTTCCACTTGGTGCTGCCTGGTGGGCACTGGGTCTCACTAAAAAGATGCAGCTCAGTTGTGCAGGTTATTTATTTTGTGGCAGTGGAAAAATATATTGAAAGCTCTGGGAGTGCTTCTTGGAAACAAGGTTTAATTTCTCCAGATTTGTTGGAACTGAAGTGGTTCACTGTGTGTTTAAATACTAATCCTACAAAAATTTCTTGAGAAGCATTCAATTCTTGGTTGCTTTGGGAGTCACGAGGCTTTATTGCATGAATTTTTGCCTTCATTTGAATTTCCTATACAGCTGTGTTCCCATGTGGACTGGGCAAAAAGCATGTGAGCTGCTTTTTCATCTGAAAAATCTGGAAGGCTTCTGTCAGATAATAGAAGTTGCCTGGTTGGTGGTTTTTTGTTTGTTTGTTTGTTTGGATTTTTTTTTTTAGGTCTTAGAGCTGATTTAAAGTGAGAAATCAAGTTAATGGCAATTGAACCCCGTGATTATGCTACAATTTTTTTAACACTTTGTTGAAACCTCAACAATTAAAGCTCTGTTTTCTTAGGGGAACCAAGAGGTTGGTATTTAAACTTTCCAGCCAAACAACATTTCACTTACTAACTTTCATTTGACAGACACTGAACATCTCACATGGGCTGAGCCCTGGCCAGACACTGGGGACAAAGAGATGAGTAAATCATGGTTTTAAATTAAAGAGATTGCTGCAACTAGGTGGGAGCATTGCAATTGTGTGGAAAGCATCATAATGGGCTTCTGTATGGAATTTAGATCCCTCACTTAGGAAGGTAACCTAAAAATGTACATTATCCACGGAACCTCACAAAATATGCCCCTTACCATCTTAGATGTATAGCCCCTGGGAACATTAAGGAGGAAGAAAAGTCTCTCTTACCCCCTCTCCCCAAGGTTCTCTTGAACCAACACAAATCCCTAGCAAGGGAGCTCAGGTTGGGGCACCAATTAAGAAAAGGAAGATTATTTCTTGGAGCCAGACCCTACCAACATTTGGGTTAATCATTCTGCGTTCTCACCATGTCCTTTTCATGACCAACATTATATTTTCAAGATGGCCAGTTTGGGTTCACAGTTGGCCTACAATAAATAGAATATAGACCTCCCAAAAAGTCTGCATCCTAATTCTGGAACCTGTGAATATGTTAGGCTCCATGGCAAAAAAAAAAAAAAAAAAAGTCCTTTGCAGATCTAAGTATGGTTAAGGCTCTTGAGATGGGGAGAATAGCCTGGGTTATTTAGGTGGGCCCAATTAACATCAAGGGCCCTTAAAATTGAAGAACTGTTCCCAGCTGTTTTTGGAGAAAGAGCTGTGATGATAGAAGTAGGATCCAGAGAGATGTTACAGTGCTGGCTTTGAAGTTGGTGGAAAGGGCCTCCAAAAGCTGGAAAAGGCAATGAAACAGATTCTGACGTACAGCCTCCAGAAGGCATGCAGCCTTGCCAACATCTTGGTTTTAACCCAATGAGATCCATATAGGACTTCAGACCCAAAGTACTGTAAGTTAACAAATGAATATGGTTTTAAGTCATCAAGTTTGTGGTAGTTTGTTATGAAAGCAATAGAAAACAAATAAACACACCTTTCAGGAAGAGGGTATTGTCACTGTTACTATTCAGTTCTGAATGTCTTCTTTGTGTCAGGTGCCGTGCATGGTGCTGTGAATACAGAATTGAATGAGATCACTGTTTGAGGTCTCATGGGGGAGACTAGCAAGTATGCAATCAACCGTGACCCAGAACACTGGGAGCCATGAGGGAGAAAAATCCAGATGATAAATGCACTGCTTAGAGAAGGATCGAGAAGGATTGGGAGGTTGGAGAAGGCCCTACCTTTCATGAATTTAACATAGCTTTAACTAATATTTCCACATTACTCACTGGTATGAGAAATTTTTCCAGGCCACCAAGCTCACTATATTATCAGGGAATGGCAGTGTACAGGAGACGTGATCATGTTTAGGTTTTAGAAAGATCACTCTTTTTGTGGTCACAGTGGGAAGGATGGAACGGATAGGGGCAAAAAGAGACCCAGGGATGATGCCTAGAAGAATTTTTCAGATGAGAGAGAGTGGAGGCCTAGAATAAAGAAATGTCAGTGGAGATGGAGAGGAGCAGTAAAAGTTCAAATCTAAATTTGCCTTTGTGTCACTATGGGTAAGGAAGGATGGAGCCCAATCTAGGAAAGAAGTGCAGAAGAAGGAGACTAAGGGCTCCAAATGAGAAAGGTTGGAAAAGGAATGCAGTTTGAAAAATACAAGTACTTGGAATTCATTTTCCTATTATAACCTGGGAACATCTGCTTTGGGTGGTGTCTGGGGAAAATAATTGCTTTAACCAGAGTACAATAGATGGAGGAAAAAATGAATTATTTTCCCTCCTTAGAAAAAGCAGAAGTTTTCAGAAGTTCTCAGGGAATGATGGTGGTGTTATTAGGAAACCTTTAAAAGTATATCACTCTCATTTCAGTATATCCCATCGCTGGTCTGGCCAGAAGAATGAAAATATATGTTGTGGGCTCTAAAATGCAGTTCTTAGCATTTTCCAGGAGGTCAAGGGCCAAGGAATGAATACAGGATATGGAAAGGAAGCCACAGCTCATTGGCCAGACCCTTTCTGGTGCTGTGGAGGTTTACATGCAAGCAAGGAGGCAGCTTCACTTTATATTATTTCCCAAAGGCTGTCGTGCGAGTTCTCTAGCAAATCCAACCTCGCGTCCAAAGCCCTCTGGTTTGCTGTTCTCATATGCTGTGTACCATTTAGCCTTCTAAAACAGTCAGTGCCTGAAAGTTTGAGCCAAGGAGCAATTTTTGGGACGGAATTCATCAAAATGCAAGGATACAAACTTTTAAAAAATTAATTTTCGCCTCAGTGGAAGGAAATCAGCCATTGGCAGAATAACTGAAAAAAAAAAAGAAAAGAAAGCATAGAGGTCTACATTAAGATGAAGGAAACATCTGGTTTTTGTTTTCTCAACTTGTATTAATTCATCTGAGGTGTGAGTCACCAGCTCATCTAGCCAATGTTTCCAAAATGAAGTCTTCGGTGCCTCTGGAGTAGTTGGGAAAAATCACTTCAAAACTACTTTGAGAGAATCTGATGATCTATAGAGAAGTGTCATTTAAAAAAAAATTCATTGTTGGTCGTGATAGGTATTTTCTAAAACAGCTTCTACATTAACTCACAAATATACACTTTCTTCATGAGGATTTCATTTCTTCACACACAAATTGTAGGACTGTTGAGCTGGCCTAAAAATGTACATTAACCACAAAACTTCATAAAGTATGCCACTCACCTATAAAGAAAACCTGATCAGCTCATCTTAGGGTGGGGTTAGACATGTACCCCCAAGGAACATCAAGGAAGAGAAGAAGTCTCCCCTCCCCCATCTCCCCAAGGTTCTCTTGAACGAACACCAATCCCTAGCAAGGGAGCTCAGGTTGAGACACCAGTTAAGAAAAGGAAGATTATTTCCTGGGACTAGACCCTACCAACATTTGGATTAATAATTCTGTGTTCTCATCAAGTCCTGTTCGTGACCAGCATTACATTTTGAAGATGGCCAGTTAGGGTTCACAGCTGGCGTATAGTTACAGCTCAGGGCAAAGCTGACTGCTCTGCATAATAATGAAGCCAGCAACATTGCCCTCATTACACTGTCCTTCATCCATCTGATCTCTATCTTTCTGACCCATTTGTAGGGATGCCAGTAGTGGGACTCAAACCTCTACTTTTCATAGTAGATGAATTACTTGATTCTGCTCACCACTCACTCACTCATCCATCCATTCATTCATTCAACAAACTTTGTCTGGATGCCAACTATCCTAGGTACTGGGAATTCAGAAGTGAAAAAGACATGGTTCTTTTCCTCAAGGAACATACAGTATAGCAGTGAAGACAGACTTGTAGTTAGATGAAATATGTTTCTATGATTCCTGAGGAAGATAGTGTTGAAATGAGCCTTTAAAGGTAAGTTAGATATGTAAGTCTGAAGCATAGGAGAAAGATCTGGGCTGTGGGAGTGGAAGAGATCACCAAGAGAAACTGTATGAAAGTATAAAAACAGCCCTAGGAAAAAAACACAAAAACAAACAAGCAAAACCAGTGCTATTAAAGGGAAAGTAGAATAAGAGAGAATTGAAGAGAAATAACTAGAAATCTTGGTAGAAAACAAGGAGAGGGTGGTGTTACAGATATCAAAGGAGTAAAAGAGTTTCCATGAGAATGGAATAGTCAATGATGTCAAAATCAGTAAATAGATCAAGTAATAAAAAGAAGAGCATCCATTAGATCCAGAAACATGGAGAAATCATTGACCACTTCTGACAGCAAGGGCATAGCAAGAGCAGATTTAGGGGTGACCTATTGATTGCTTGGATATGGGAAGTGAGGGGGTGTTTCAGTTTGCTAAGGCAGCCAGAATGCAACACACCTGAGATGAATTGGCTTTTATGAAGGGGATTTATTTAGCTATAAATTTACTAATTTGAAAAGGCACAAGGTGACATCTGCTGGGCTTCTTTCCAGGCTTCTCAGTTCAAATGGCTTTCCATGGGGCATTTCCTTTCTGCATCTCCAAACACCTGCGTCCAAGCTGGCTCTGAGCTCTGAACTGCATTCTGCTGGGCTGTACTGAGCTCCTCCTCTTGCGTCTGACTTTTCCTTGTAAACCTTACTCATTGTGGAAGACACGCCCCTTAGTTGACCATGGATGTAATCAACCATAGATGAATTTCACATGCTGATGATTTCAGTCCACAGCCACACAACAACTGGACACCAACACCTGGCCAAGTTGGCACCTGAACCTAACTATCACAGGGAGAACGGGATGTTAAGGATGACTACAAGTGTTCTGGATGGACTGATTGAGTGAATGAAGGGTGGTTCCATTTACCAAGATATGGAACTGAAGAGGAAGAGCAGATCATAGGGAAAAGAAAAGGGAATGATCTCAGTTTGGGTCACATTGAGCATGAGGTGCCTATGGGATAGCCAAGTAGAAATATCCAGTAGTCATTAGATATGTGAGTCTAGAACTCAAAATTCCTAGTTTGAAAATATACTTGACCAAAATGGTCCATTTTTTTTCTGTAGAGACCTCCATGACATCTTTTCATTATACCTTTCACTAGGATCAATCACTGAAAAATTTTCTAATTTTCACTATTTCTCTGTGTATCTCCACTGATTTTATTTGAACCAGGAGCATCCATGCTGGTAGTTCCTGTAGTACACGTTTGGAAACACTTCTAAAGAGAAACAGAAGTATATGAAAGTACCTGGAATAACTCTTCTCTCTGTATTGAACCAGTTGTCCACCTCCTGTCCAAAATGCTGTTGTTATATTATAGAACTTTCCATTGTTGTTAACCTAAGGAAGAAAGGTAAAGCTTAGTATCAGTTTCCGGCTCATTTATATAGGATCTAAGGTCAGAAGTGATCCACTTCCATATTAAATAATTCACAAAACAGAGTTTATGTATTTAAATGGCATGGTTGAATTTGAAGAACCATACCTGTCCTAGTAGTTCAGGATGGGAATTGAAGCACTGTCCCTTTGCCTTAAACACAGTAGGTCTTCAAGTCTTTAAGTGCATGAAGGAAGGCCTGTGTCTAGCTAGCAGAGAAATATCTCTTTTTCCTTCAGCAGATAATCTTAAATTTTTGCCAGCTTCAGAATCATTTTACTCTAAGATAGTTTTTGCACCTTGTCCCTTCTAGTAAATGAAAACTCCAATCTTCCCAAAGAAAATGATGTCATTGGCTCACCTTTTCCCAATTCCCCATCAGATTTGGTCAATTGGAAATGGTCAATTTGTGATGTGTAGGGTCCAAGGGAGTTTGTTTCAGCGGTGTGTTCTAACAATGCAAGCAATGTTTCCAATAAGAATTTTTATTAGGTGTTGTCACAGATGTAAATGTTTCATAAAGATGTCAATCAGATTGTAAATCATACACTTGAATTGACATTGAAGTCACTTCATTAAATACCAAGAAAAACCGTGTCTTTCACATAAATCCCAGTCTCAGTTGATTTAAAAAAAAAAAAAAAAAGGAGCAAAGACAAGAAACAAAACTTAAGCCTCAACCATCTGAGGCTGAACTTTGAGAGACTGAAGAATATGAAGATTTTCCTTTTCTGTGTCTTAGTCCTCAATTTCTGGAGCAGAGATTCAAACATTTTCCTGATCTTCCTAAGTCCCTCAGATTCTCCAGAGGTAATAGAATGGAAGGAATGATCAGGACCACTTAATTTAAGTCAGATTTATTGAGGTATGACTGACACAGAGTAAAACATCCTTTGTAGTGTACAATTCTATGAGTTTTGGCAAACACATACAGTCGTGTAATCATCATCACAAATAAGAAACGGAACAGCTCCATCACTCCCCAAATCCCCCTGTAATCTTTTTGTAATTAAGTCCTTCTTCCACCTCCAGTTCCTGGCAAACACTAATCTGTTTTCTGTTCAAATTATTTTGTCTTTTCCAGAATGTCATATAAAAAAAATTTGAAATAGTGCTACATGCGGAGTTTTGTATTTTGTAACTTAATATTGTGACCATTTTCTTAAGGATTAACTTGTCCTTGAGGGCCAGAGGCAAGAATCCAATCAGCAGGCCCAGGGAGGAGCAAGAAACAGGAACAGAACCTCAGAGACCCATACAGAAAACCTCTTATTCAACCTTTAAAAGCTCTGAGCCCTCTGCATATGGTTTCCTGGGCTGCTGAGTCCCACTTGTTTCAACCGAAAGGTGTTTTTATTTTCTTTCTGTTGCTGGCTTTCCCTCAGACTAAAACAAACATGTACTCTCGGAATGAATTTGGTGTCCATTCCTGTGGGGCCCTACAGCGCCCTGCGCCCCTCGCTAACAGAGAACTTTTCACAACACATTAGAATCATTCATTTATTTTGTCCATCTCCCCGACTGGATAATGATGAGCTCCCTGGGCACAGGCACCCTGTCTGATTCTTCCCATTTTCCCAACGTTTCTGCAAAAATCCATTGCCTCTAATATTACCTGGGCAAAGAGCAGCTACTAAGTGAAAGTAGAATGAATGAATGAATGAACAAATAAACCAGTACACCAAGAACAAACATTTCCTTCACTGGCCTGGTTGGTGCCATTATTTTGAGCCCTTCTACTTTACCCTCAGAAGAAGAAAAATGCCTTTTTGGACATTACTTTTGGTGGGTATCAGAGAAGGGGTGAGTTTTGCTTTTAAAAGCCTTGACATTTCTGACTCACAGCTATAGTGCCTGGCGAGATAGCCAACTAACCACTTTTCACATTGCTATGGCATTCCTCATAGTTGCCCTCTGGAGCCTGACCAAAGTTGCAGCGTCAAGGAGATGTGAGATGTAGAACCAACTGGACCTATCAGGGGGGAAGAGCAAGATAGTCGGCTCAGAGTTGCTCTTGATGGGCACGTGGACCTGTGGGTGATTCATTCAGAGAGAACCGAAAGGGTCCGAGTTTAAGAACCAGAGCGAGGGTGGGAGAAGAAAGAAGCACAGCAGTGTGGGGAAAAGAATAAAGAACAGACTCAAACAGATCCTTGTATGTTCATAGCAGCATTAGTCGCAATAGCCATGAGGTGGAAACAACCAAGCACCCATCAAGAGATGGGTGGAGGGCGGGCCACGGTGGCTCAGCAGTAGAGTTCTTGCATGCCATGCCGGAGACCCGGGTTCGATTCCCGGTGCCTGCCCATGCAAAAGAAAAAAAAAAGGGATGGATAGATAAACAAAATGCTGTCCATGCATACAATGGAATATTATTAAGCCAGAAAAAAGAAAATGAAGTTCTGATGAATGGGAAAATGTGGATGGACCTGGAGGGCATTATTCTGAATGAAATAAGCCAGACACAAAAGGACAAATATTGTACGATGCCGCTCATATGAAATAACCAGGATTAGCAGATTCATAATGACCAAGTAGATTCCAGGTTACCAGGAACTAGGTGGAGGAGTGAATGCTTAACGGGTACAGAGTTTCTGTTTGGGGTGATGAAAAAGCTTTGGTAATGGATGGTGGGGATGGTAGCACCATATCCTGAATGTAATTAATGTTACTGAATTGTACACACAATAAGCGGTTCAGATGGGACATTTTGTGTTGTGTATATATCACAATAAAAACTCAAAAATCCCAAAATGAATGGTATAGGGAAGATTAAGGCTCTTCTCTTCTTCATCTTTTTTTGTTTTTTGTTTTTGTTTTTGTTTTTTTATCTTCATCTCTGATCCTAGTCATTAGGTATTTCTCACATGTAATAATTATAATAGTTGTAGAAGTTGTCACTTACTGAACACCTGCTTTGGGCCAAGCCCAGGTCTAAGTCCTTCGCCTGCTTTGCTGCATTGAATCCTCATGATCCTCTGAGGTAAGCACTATTATTATCCCTATGTTATATATAAGGAAGAAATTGAGGCTCAGAGAGGTTCAGTGAAGGTCAAAGATCACACAGCTACGTAGCCCAGTGCCAGGGCTGCAAGGAACACTCGATCAACAGC
The DNA here is from genome assembly GCF_023851605.1 of Tamandua tetradactyla. Lineage (NCBI taxonomy): Eukaryota > Metazoa > Chordata > Mammalia > Pilosa > Myrmecophagidae > Tamandua > Tamandua tetradactyla. The sequence continues at coordinate 23,487,469 of NC_135353.1, read as the reverse complement.
ATCTATTATGATAATCAATACTATCATTGATCATAAGAAATAGCAGATGCCAAAGTCCAAGCAGCCAGGCCCAAAGGCTCAAAGCAGGGGCTGAGATGCAGACTTCCACAGGCCTTCTGGAGCTTGCGGAGGCCTGCTAAACCAGCCATGGAGCCCCCTGACTTCCCGCTTCTGCTTCTTGAAGACTTGGAAAGGTGGCTCCTTGGGTGGTGGGGCAAATGATGTTGGGCTTGTTTAAGCCTCCTTCTTGGTTCCCGCAAATGTCCTTAACATTTTCCACTTTCTGAGGGCTTTTTGTGAAAGAGCTATGATGTGGTTGACAGTGTTTGTAGTGAGTGCCCAAGTCAAGCCTTCTTCTGGAGGGAAGCTGGAAACCTTTAAGGGTCTCGTCAGTGCTCACGTAGCCCACAGCCTCCTTCCCCGAGCAGCACAAGGCTGAGCTTTCCTGGCAGTCAGCTGCAGAGCACATAGCTCTCATCGATGCCAACGCTGTTTCTTTGGGTGGGGGGACCAGCACCCTGTGAGCCTGGCTTGGGCTTGTGGGGGACTTCCTTTGTCCAGGGAGGGCTTTGCTGGAGCCACTGATCAGCCCGAGATGCTGTTCGCAGTTTAGGGACTTTTGTGTACTGATCGAGATGATTTCCCTTTCCGTATTTCTGCAACTTGTTTTTTCCAGGGCACTAGAGAAACTTTGAAACTTAAAATTCCCTACATGCTAGGAGTCCCCACAGCCTCCTCGTGACGTGTAGATAAGCCCCACATGCTGTTTCCATCAAAATAAATGACTTGCCCCATAAAGCATGCGGGTCCGAATCACTGGCTAGCCCCTCTTTTACCTTAGCAGCTGGAGCCCTGTATGTGAGGATGCCTTATATGTAGATAGCAATTTGGCTCTGAAAAGTCCCAAACTGTTTGTTTGTATGAAAGCTGCATCTCCTGGGCAGGCAGATAGTGGGCAGACCAGTCTTCCCCTTTGGGATGGGTGAAGAAGGCAGGAGGAAAAGACAGACAGATAGTGCTGCAGGATTTCATGCTGCTTCCCCAAGCAGACTTACAGAGAGGCAGAGGCCCCCCTTCAACCTAATGATCCCTCCCAACACCATGAGCTGTAGGCACGGAAAGAAGAGACAGCTCTCTTGGACCTCAAACATGGTGCAGCTTGGCTGGTGTTTCATTCATTCATTCTTTCACTCATTCTCTTGTCCAGGAATTATCAGGCACCTACTAAATGCACATCCAAAACTGCACCAAGTCCGGCTGCTACATACCACTTCTCCCCAATATTGACCTAACCAGGACACTGGGCTGGAACTAAAAGTTTGGAAGTCAGACAGGATGAAACCCAATAGCCTGGGCTACTAGTGAGCGTTGCTACATTCCACTGGGGTTTCATTCATTCATTCAACAAACGATGCCTGAGTTATGTGTGCAGACATGCCACTAGGCACTGGTTTTTCAGAAGGGAGAGTCCCAGCTTCAATCAATGGGAATTTCAGGTAGAAGCAGTTAACAATGATTGAGCACTTCTGTTGTGTGCCAGGCACTATGTTGAATGCTTTCCATTCCTTAACTCGTTGAATCCTCATTCTCTGCTGGCTGGGAGGTCCACAAAGATGGAGAAACTGAGGCCCAGAGATGTTCCTTACTTGCTTAAAGTCACGTAGGCTGAAAACCTGAACTTGTCAGAAGCAGACTTGGAATCCAGGTGAGTCTAAAAACCAGAGGCTGGGTTCTTGAAACATGACTACGCATAGCAAACTACAGCCTGCAGGCCAAATCCTGCAGACAGCCTATTTTTTGTACAGCCCGAGACCCAAGAATGGGTTTTACATTTTTAAGGAGCTGAAAAAAAATCAAAAGAAGCTGAATATTTTATGATGTGTGGAAATTATATGAAATTCACATTTTCAGTGTGCGTCAATAAAGTTTTATTGGAAAACAAGCAGACCCATTCATTTACATATTGCCTATGGCTGCTTTTCCATTCCTGTGGCAGAGCTGAGTAGTTGCAACAGAGATACAAGGCTCCACAAAGCCTAAAATACTTACTACCTAGCCCTTTACAGGAAGAGTTTTCTGACATCTGGCCTAGAAGGTCAGTGGCAGTGAACGACGCAGGTCTCAGCTCATCTCCAAAATCAAGTGCTTTACAACAACTCACGGAATTCTCCAGGGGGCCTCAAGCAAGCATTTTGAACAATGGCTGCCTTTGAGTTGTTTTCAGTACTTCTTTTGAACCCTGGAGTCTTTGAGGCCTGAGATGTTTAGGGTGGTGTTAGGGTTTTTTATCAAATGTTTAGATGAAAATGGAGACAGCAGATTTGGGGTTATTTGTGGACCAAGGCCTGAAAGCAATCCTGTTGGTCTTTGCTGAGAGGTGCCAAATTATCTCAGGCTCCACTGGGAGCTGCCTGCCAGGCCTTATATAGGCATAATCTCCTAAACCCGGCTTGTCTCACTCTGCAGTATGGTCAGATCCACTTTTAAGGATATGTGCGAACATTTCTAGTCTTCCTGTTTGCTCACCCTGTGGGGAATTTAGCTTCTGCTGTGCCTGAAGGAGATATGAATGCTGTCAACTTCTGCACATGTCTTATTTGTACATGAAGGATGACAGTTGCCTTCCGTTTGGCATTTGTCTCCCTTTACATTTGTCTGTAGGTACAAGGAAGCATTTTTGCAGGAGCTGGGATGGGGAGATGGCAATCCATTCCCCTAGTTGCTTCCTGGGATTAGTGTCTTTGATGAGATGTTGATTAAATATTTTCTATTTGCCTATAGGCAATAGGCACTGTGGGAAGCATTCCACGGGTGTTACCTTATTCACACCTCACAGCATTCATTCATTCATTCAATAGGTATTGAATGCCTCCTAAATGCTGAGTTCTGGGCTAGGCCAGGGCTATGAAGTGAATGAGACAAAGGTAGTCAGTCCCTAACCTCATGGACTGTCCTTCTACCAGGAAAGGCAGACAATAAACGTGTAAAGAAACAAAAATAAGCCATTACCAATTATGAGAAATGCTTTAGAGCAAAAGAATAGTGTTCCAAGGCAGAGTTATGGGGAGCCCTCCGCAAGAAGGGGAGGAGGAACATACAAGATGAGGCCTAAGAAGGAGCCAGCTGGCTGGGAGATTCTTCAGTAATTGGAGTGGAAATCTTGGTGTTTGAGAGTTTAGTTAAGAAGGTAAGCGAAAGAGATGCCCCAATAGTTCACCAACGTGGCATACTGTGGAATCCAATCTACAGATGGCTTTCTCTGGAGATTTCAAGCTGGATCCCTGGCAAATAGCTCTGGTTCAAAGAAGAACAATTGGACAAGCGAGGCGCTCCCACTATTGGCCATCGAATTCCACAAAATGTGTATGCAGCTCTTCCCACGTGCCCAGAGCTCTCTAGACTCTGGGGATCCACAGGTGAATCAGACAGCAAGGAGCTCCCTGTCTAGTGGAGGAAATAAATCTTATAACCAAATAAATGACCCAGACAGGGTGGTAAGTACACAGAAGAAATGAAAGTACAAGATCCCAAAGTAGCAGAAAAGAGGGGGTGGTGAGCACATCTGGGAGTGTCAGGGATCAGTGAAGGTGGTGTCATCTGGGCTAAGTTTTGAAGAGCTAGAAGGGCCTTCCAGAACAAGGAAGTAGCATGAGCAAAGGCCCAGGGGCCTGAAACCACGTGGGATGTTTTTGGAATTTGATGTCGGTACGTATCTTTGAGCTCAGGGTACAAGATAGAGAGTGGTAAGCATTGAGGTTGGAGACGTCAGCAGGGGCAGGCTAATGAAGGGCTTTGCAAATAAGTATCATGGATTTGAGCTGCACTAACAGTATGTAAACTTGAGAAAGGAGATGCCCCCCGCCCCGTTAATTTGCCTTGGTAATGCCCCTCTTGTTACTTAATCCTATTGGTTTAGACTCAATTTTCTGGGAAGCTATGGCATTTCAAAGAAACTACCTGATCCTTTTCTAGACAAATGTCATGCTTTTGGAAGTGCTTTTGGAAGTGGCTTTTCCCCCCTAAATACTTTATACTTTTTTTTTTACAACTTTTCAAAGCATCTACCATATGGTATTTCTCCCAAATGAGAGATTATGGTCCCTTTATTTGGGGAGAGCTGGAATGAAGTCATCTGTCCACTGGAGTGGCAGCTGCAAGCAGGGATGTGCTCCCTGGGGCATTGGTCGCCCCATCCAAGCCCAGCCCACTGTGTCTTCTCTGGGAGAGACTGACCTTACACAGCCACCTTCTATTGCTGCCTTCCCTTTTCCCTTGCTTCACATTATATAAGAACATTTTTGCAGAGATGAGCTCTGGTTCTGAATATTTTAGGTGTCATACATCCTGTTTTTCTCTGAGCAATTTGACCCTGGCAATGACCCACTGCATTTCAGAATGACATCATGGGATTAAACTGAGAATGGTTTGAGAGAGGCAAGAGAAGTGATTATGGGAGCTCAGGGACCTCTGCTTGTCCCTTTACCTTTCAGCAAGTTGTTTGGACATGTTGAACAGTAACAAATCTGCAAATGAGTGTAGTGGAGGAGGGATCGGCCAACTACAGCCTGCAGACCAAATCCAGTCCCCAGTTGTTTCTGCAAATAAAGTTTTATTGGAAGAGAGTCATGCTCATTCATTTACATATCGTCTATGACTGCTTTTCTACTACAGTGACAGTGGGTCCATGTGACAGAGACCATATTGCTTGCAAAGACTAAAATATTGACTATCTGACCCTTTACAGAAAAAGTTTGCCAACTCTTGCACTACCTCATTCTGCATAGCCCATCCCCACCCTGCTGAAGAGGCCATGTGAATTCAGTGGCATCCCTTGACTGAATACCATCGCCAATTCTTCCCCTCCCTTCCTTTCCAAACACGTTACAATGAAAAAGTACAGATTGATTTTTAACAAGCATATCGGAACTTTCATATTTATTAAGTGACGTCAGAACTTTCCACTTTGCTTTCTTTTTGGACCCAAAGTAGTGTAGCCTTTTAGAACATCTGCAGACTTGCTATGGGTCCAGGTTGTCCATTTTTTTTCTTTAAATAAAATCTAGTGCTAAGGATATTCCAAGGAATTGGCTGCAGGTTTTGAAGGCAATTCCCTAAAAGGCACATAACATACAATTCTTTCAGAGGCGAGGTGGCCTCACCCAAGGAATTGGGAGTTAAGGTTATACTCTGGAAACACCCCTTACTGGATTCTGGTACATGCTCTAAGCATTTGGGCCATATTATTTCCCACAAAATGAAATGTTCAGTATGTGGCCTTCTTCTCCCTATTTAGGACTATTCCCTTACTTCAAATGACTTTACCATCTGCTCTCTATTTCCTTATCTGTTTTGCTGTGGCTTGGTGCACTCTACCCATTTGGTTGAAAAACAGCATGGGTTGGGAAAAGGGAACCCTTTGCTCCTCAGTTCCATTTCTCACAGCCAACTTCAGATAGGAGAGAGTTCCCTTAGGAGCTGGAATCTGGTATTCTGTGGGTGAGCCTGGGATTGGTGGGAGATAGGGGAGGCAGTGGGCATGTCAACACTTGGTGGTATCTCTTGCCTCATAGACCCCATGCTGTTGCTCGGGACTGCTGTGGTGAAGGGGACGTGGAGTTTGGTGGTTTCCAAAAACCATGCAATGCCCACTGATAACTCTACATTTCTGCTTTCTCATCTTCCTTAAACTCATTCTGCCATCAGGGTATTGTGTGGCCAGTCCTGAAGCAAAAAGATAACCCGTTTAGCAAATTGTTTCTTTTTTTTTTTGTCTTTTAGTTTTTCTCCCAAGGTCACTGTCTCCCATGCAAAATGTCTAAACTTCCTTGTTCACAGTTATTTTGCTGATTTCTGCTCTGGCAGGGTCTCAGACGCACCCCTCTGGGTCTGTTGTTGCTCAGATCCACATTAGTATTTATACTTCCCATTAAACTAAATGTGCTTGTGTGATTGAGTATAAGCACATGGATTACTAAGAAGAAAGGAGGATTAGGGTCTAGAGCCACAAGTGTAAATGCCTCCCCAGGGCTCCTGGATTTACAGATAACCCTTAGTTAACAGCCGATTGATTAGGGAGTCGCTTGGTTTGGGGACCTCTTCTGAGATTTTCTTGCTCCAGGGACCAGAACATAAACTCAAGCTGCTATCTACAGCCCTGAATAAGGAGCAGGGCTGGCTTCTGGTGTTGGGAGCCAGGTCTTTGTGCCTCGGTGCCTGTGATGGCTTAGAAATACGTACCCTAGAAAAAAATGTCCTCAATCTTAATCCATTCCCGTGAGTGTGAACCCATTGCAAATGGGAACTTTTTTTTTTTGCATGAGCAGGCACCAGGAATTGAACTCGGGTCTTCAGCATGGCAGGCAAAAATTCTGCAACTGAGCCACTGTCACACCACCCATAAATGGGAAATTTTGACGAAGTTACTTCAGTTAAGGTGTGGCCCAGCTCAATTAGGATGGGTCTTAATCCTATTACTGGATGCCTTTCAGAGTAGGCGACAGAGAGAAGGCCACAGGGAGCAGACAAAAACTGGGGATGAATGGAACCCACAAGAAATAGAAGACACCATGTGCATTGATATGTGATGGAAAAGCCAAGGTACCCCCAAAGATTTCTGACCTGTCAGAAGATGTTGATTCTTGGAGGAAGCAAGTCTTCTAACTTCTGAAACTGTGAACCAATAAATTCCTATTGTTAAGTAAACCCATTTTTTCATATTTGTTTTAGCTAAAACAGTGCCCAAAGGAAAGCTGAAGGCCTCAAACCAGTCACCAGAGGTGCTGCAGAGAAAGGATGCTGCTCAAGCCATATTTACTATACCACAAGCTTCTTCATTACCACATATGTCCTTTATTCATACATTGATCTGGTTCCATCGGGCCCCATTGGGTAGGAATTAGGCCTTCTGTTTTATGTGCAGCACCACACAGGGACTACTCTCTTTGACCAGAAGACAGGAAACACATTTAATCATCTCCAACAATATATGAAATAGAAAGTGAGTGGGATTTTTGGGTGTTTGATTTTATATTTTGAGCTTAGTATCTGTTCTGTTAGTGCTTAATAACCAGGTGGCATGAATCCTCCAAGAGTCAAGTCCCACAGGACTTCCATCAATCAGACCACATTTGAAGGAACTTGTGCTCTGTTCATAAAAAGTCTGGCATCACTGGTCCTTGATTGCTGTCCAAACTGGCATGGCTCTCCACCAAAGAGAGGGTTGGGGGAGGGATTTGAGCTCTTTAGCTTGCAGTTTTAAAAAAAGAAAGGGAGTGGCGTCCGAAATGTTTGTTTAAAACTCAGAACCTCAATTTTGAGCAAGGGAAGAGGTAGATTGGCAATGGCTGCATTTAGGTTCACTTCTTAGTATTCACAGGCGTGAAAAGCTCTATTTAGTAGGTTGGACATATTCCTGTGGGCAGATCTTCTTGAGATGGAATGATGAGCTCTGTTCTTGCTGTTGGTGTGACAGGGGTAGGGATTGGGGGGGGGGTTGGGGTAGAACGATGGCAGTTAGAGGCAGGGCAGTGATGGAATGCAGGTACTTTTTTGCCAATATTTCTCTTCTCTGCCCTCCAGAAAAGCTGAGACTATTCAAAAGTGTCATTAGACATCTTGGCAGCTCAGTCCTGTCCTGGGCCCTGGCACTAGCCAGTGGTATACTGGTTTTCATGAGTGTTCATGTGACATCTGTGTCCTGGGCCTTATCTGTCACTGATCAACCTGTCTCCACTACCCACGAAAAGTTCTGAGAAGTCTCCTGTTTTACTTTGTTAAAGCTGCTGGAATGCAATATACGAGAAGTAGGTTGGCTTTTATAAAGGGGATTTATTAAGTTACAAGCTTATAGTTCTAAGGCCATAAAAATGTTCAACTAACGCATCCAGAGAAAGATACCTTGACTTAAGAAAGGCTGATCTGAGAAGGCATGTGGCTGGTGTCTCTGGTCCTTTGGCTACTGGTTTCAAACAGCTTCTTTGGGAGGCATTTGTTTTCTGCATCCCCAGACGACTCTGCCTGTGTCAGCTCTGAGCTTTTTCCAAAAATGGGTCCTTCTTAAGAGACTCTAGTAAGTGACTGATCTTGAATGGGAAGAGACACCTTTCCATGGAAACCACTTAATCAAAAGGTCCTACCCACAGTTGGATGGGTCAAATCTCCATGGAAACAACTTGATCAAAAAGATCCCATCCACAATTAGGTAAGTCACATCTCCATGGAAACAACCTAATCAAAAAGTCACACCCTAAACAATATTGAATCAAGGTTAAAGAACATGGCGTTTCTGGGGTACACAATAGTTGCAAACTGGCACACCCCCCTTTGCCAGCCCCTCCCTTCAGCTGCCTTGGAGGGCTGCTTATTCTTCTTCCCATATCAAGGGTCTGCCCCATTCATAGATTAGTAAAAACAGCTCTACCCAGTAGTGTTCCCCTTCCATGAGTGCCACTGGCAATTCATGCTGAAAGAATGAAGGCCACAGCCCTTAAGAAAGAATTGATGACCCATCTAAGGCTCCAGCTGAGGCTTCACTTGTTCCTCACTTATTTTACCATTTCCATTTGAGGTCTGCTGCTCTTCTCTGAAGGTAAGATTAGATTGACCCATTCATTCATTCATTCAAGTCATCCAACATGTATTTATTGAACACTGACCATGTGCCAAGCCTTCACCTAAGTGCTGTGTTATAATGGGGCAACACTAGACAAGGTCTCTGTTCTCATAGAGTGTACATTCCCACTGGGCTAAAGATATAAGATAAACAAACAAACAACAACAACAACAAAACACCAGAAATGCGACAATTATCCAGTGCAGAGAGTGAAAGTTGGGTGATGTGAGTGACTGGGCAGATAGCTCAAATAGCTGAGATCTGAAGGATGAGTGGCCAAATTTTTAAAGAGGGTAAGGGACGTCCCGAGTTTAAGGATGAACTGGCACAAAGGATCTCCTGTGAGCAAAACACTAGAGATTCGGAGGAGAACAAAAGAAAAGAGATGCCTGCCCTCTAGAGCTTATAATCTAGATGGGGAGACAGCTAGGCAGTTACATTGCAATGAGATTAACACCATGGCAGGAGTATACTGAGAACTCTGGAAACACTGAGCAAGGGCCGCAAAGGCTGAGCATTACAGAAGGCTTCCTGGAGGAAGTAGCACTTAAGCTGAGGCATGAAGGATGATGTTTCAGTGTGCTAAAGCTGCTGGAATGCAATATACTAGAAATGGACTGGCTTTCAACAATGGAAATTTATTAACTTACAATTTACAGTTCTTAGGCTGTGAAAATGCCCGACTCAAGGCATCAACAGGACAATACCTGGACTGTGAAGAAAAGCTGCTAGCACCTGAAACACCTCTGTCACATGGGAAGGCACATGGCTGGCATCTGCTGGTCCTTTGCTTCTGGGCTTCATTGTTTTCAGCTTCTGGTTTCAGTGGCCTTCTCTCTAAGCTTCTTTGTGTCCTCTCTTAGCTTTCTCCAGGGCTTTTCTCTAAGCTCTCTGGGCTTTTTCTGTCTTTTATCCTCTCAAAAAGGACTCCAGTAAAAAGGATTAAGACCCACCTTGAATTGGGTGGCTCACATCTCAATTGAAATAACCTAATCAAAAAGTCCCACCTACAATAGGTCTGCGTACACAGGAATGGATCAGAAAACATGGCCTTTTCTGGGGTACATAACAGCTTCAAACCAACACAGATGGGTAGAAGTTAACCAAGTCAATAGGGTGAAAGTGAAGTGGGAAGAAGAGTGCTCCCTTCCAAGCAGAGGGTACAACCTATGGGAACTGCCAGTATGCACAGTGCATAAGCATATTGGAAAGTACCAAGAGAAGTTCAGAGTTGGAGGGAAAGGGATCATGGGAGGCAAGATTGGAGGGGTAAGCATGGACATGTTATGGTTTGGGGATTCCGATTTTGACAGCAATAAAGGAACTATTAGTGGTAAGTAGGGGAGATACACAATCCAATTTATGTTTTGAAAAGATCATTGTTCTGGCAGTGGTGGAGAAAGGGACTATAAAGATGCAAGATTGAAGGCATGAATATTGTTAGAAGATGAGTATAGTCTTCTGGGTGAGAGATGATGTTGGTGTGGAACAGGGTAGTAAGTGCAGATGAAGAGAAGTAGATAGAATCATGAAATATTTATGATATACTGAAAGGACTTGGTGAGGGATTGGTATATGGGAGTGAGTAAAGAAGAAGGAGGTGTCAATGATGCCTTCTAGGTTTGGGGCCTGAGCAACTGGATATATGCTGGTACCATTTAAAGACATGAGGGAGAAACAAGGGTATGTCAGCTTGAAAGGCTGTACATACCCTAGAAAAGCCATGTTTTAATCCTAATCCCATTTGGTAACTGCATCCATTTCTTCTAATCCCTATTCAATACTGCACGTTTAAAATTTTCATTGGATTATCTCCATAGAGATGTGACTCCCTCAAGAGTGGGTGTTAAACTGGATTAGGTGGAGATGTATCTCCACCCATTCCAGGTGGGTCTTGATCACTTTACTGGAATCCTATAAAAGAGGAAACATTTTGAAGAAAAAGGGAGATTCAGAGAGAGCAGAGAAGAATAACAGAGCCATGAGAAAGCCACAACAGAGAGCACCACAGTAACACGAAGCAAAGAGTCCACCAGCCAGTGACTTTTGGAGATGAAGAAGGAAAATGCCTCCCGGGGAGCTAGAGAGGAATCTAGCAGATGATGCTGTGTTCACCATGTGCCCTTCCAGCCAAGAGAGAAACCCTGACCATGTTTGCCATGTGCCTTTCCACTTGAGACAGAAACCTTGAACTTCATTGGCCTTCTTGAACCAAGGCATCTCTCCCTGAATACCTTAGATTGGACATTTATATAGAGTCGCTTTAATTGGGACATTTTCTTGGCCTTAGAACTTTAAACTAGTAAATTACCCCTTTTAAAAGCCATTCCATTTCTGATATATTGCATTCCAGTAGCTAGCAAGCTAGAACAGAGGGGTAAAGGATTTGGTGAGGGAATGGAGGCAAGATGAAGAGCTCCTTCCTGCATCTTTTGAGTCTATGGAGATGTCCAGTAGGCAGGTGAAAATACAGATGTCTGAATACTGGAGAAAGTTCTGGCCTAGAAAGAGCTCTCTCTCAGTAGATAGGTGGGAGTTGTGAGAGTTGAGGCCATGAGAATGGAGATGTAATGCCAAAGGAAACAGGCAGAAACAGTGAAGGGGAGAAAAGGAGAAGACCAAGGACTGAGCCTAGAGGCCCTTATCACCACAGTTAGAGGTTGAGTACAAAAGGAGTAGCCAGTGAGATAGGAGAAAACCCAAGGGTGCATCTTGGAAGAGAATAAAGTATTTCAGGGAGGAGGGAGAGATCAGTATGTCTAATGCAACTGCTGAGTACTGAGACAGAGACAATGGAATGACTGTTGAATTTGGTACAGGAGATTATCTGTGTCCTTGACAATAGTTGCTTGAGCAAAGACGAGGGGTTATGGAAGCCTGGCTGGAGCCAGGGGAGATAAGAATGGGAGGCAACAAGATAGAGAGAGAGCCCTAAGGAACTCCAATTTTTGCAGTCCAAGATCGTACTGCTTTTCCACTGCTGCAGGGTTTTTTTGTTTGTTTGTTTTATTTGTTTTGCTAAGAACTGAGATGAAATAAATCCTCATTGGGTTGTGCAAGGCAGGCCACTCAGTGGGCATCTTAGTTTGCCTGGCTGCAATGACAAATACTACATACTGGTTGACTTTGCAACAGGAATTTATTGTCTTATGATTTCAGAGGTTGGACATCCCAAAACAGGCATCAGCAAGACGATACTTTTTTCTCTTAAGTCTGTAGCACTCTGGTGCTGGCTTGCTGCAATTTTGGGGGTTCCTTGGCTTGCATCTCTGCCTCCTGTTACATGGGGATCTCTGCCTTATGTCTGCTCTTCCAAGTTCCACTAACTACAGGCTTCTGGCTCCTCTCTCTGTGGCTTTCTCTCTATAAGACTTCCAGTAATATGAATAAAGGCCTACTCTGATTTAGGTGGGCCATATCTAAATAGGATCTTACAAGACCTTATTCACAAATGAGTCCACACCTTAACTGATAATACATCTTCAAAGGATCCTATGTACAAATGAGTTCGTACCTTGGGAACACAGACTAAGATTAAGAACATGGTTTTGTTGGGGTATATAATTCAACCTACCATAGGTGAGTTCTGTGTTCATTCAACATGTAACCCCTAACCCTTTCCTGAAAGAAAGAAAACACTTTATTTAAACTGAACCAGGCCCTCTGCACTTCACAAAATCCTGCCCTCTTCACAGAGCCTCTCATCAACAGGCTCACACTTTCCTAAATAATTTCAGTTCATCCAACATTTCATAGTTCTCATAAAGGGTCTTCCTTTAAGCTAAGGACACAACACACATGTGATAAAACTCTTTCATACTTTTTTTTTCTATCTTTTTTTTTAACTGCATGCACTGTTTTACTACATCCACTGTTATGGGTTCTGAAAATGGAGCATTGTAGACGGTTTATGTTCTTATAAACATAAACTTATGCAGTTTATGTTCTAGATCTAGTAGAAGAAGTGGACAGCAAGGAAGAAAACATGTGAAAGAAAGAAAACAAACACGATATATTCAGATAGTGATGAGTGCCTTAAAGAAAATAAAATAGGGTAATAGGATGAACAATGAATGGAAGGGGGGGGCTTCTTTAACCAGGATGGTCAGAGAAGATCCCACTGAAGGGGAGATGTGGACTCTCTGTAGAGCTGCACTGGTCTCTTTCTTCCCAATAGCAGCAATAGCTGCTGCCATCACAACCATAACGTCTTTTGCTAATGCCACCATCATTTCTTCAACACAAATGAACAAGATCCTTTCACCTCTGGCTCCTCAGTTCCTTGATTTCCCTCCAGTGATCTTGTCCTCTTCCACCTCAGTCACTCACTTCCATGATCATACCCTGTTCTAGTTTGCTAGCTGCCAGAATGCAATATACCAGAAACGGAATGGCTTTTTAAAAGGGGAATTTAATAGGTTGCTAGTTTATAGTTCTCTGGCTGAGAAAATGTCCCAGTTAAAGCAAGTCTATAGAAATGTCCAATCTAAGGCATCCAGAGAAAGATACCTTGATTCAAGAAGGCCAATGAAGTTCAGGGTTTCTCTCTCAAGTGGAAAGGCACACGGCGAACATAGTCAGAGTTTCTCTCTCATCTGGAAAGGCACATGGTGAACACGGTCAGGGTTCTTCTCTCATCTGGAAGGGCATGTGTTGGTCTGAATCTGTGCTAGACCCCAGAAAAGCCATGCCCTTTGATCCTCATTCAATATTGCTGGGTGGGAGCATTTTGATTGTTTCCATGAAGATGTGACTCACTCAATTGTGGGTGATAACTTTTGATTAGATGATTTCCATGGAGGTGTGTCTCCACCCACTGAAGGTGGAGTTACTTGCTGGAATCCTTTAAAAGAGGAAACATTTTGGAGAGAGTCCCTTTTTTGGTAAAGCCACGTGAAAGCCAGAAGACACCACCATGTTCACCATGTGCCCTTCCAGCTGAGAGAGAAATGCTGAACGTCATCGGCCTTCTGGAACCAAGGTATCTTTCCCTGGATACCTTAGATTGGACCTTTCTATAGACTTGTTTTAATTGGGACATTTTCTCAGCCTTAGAACTGTAAACTAGCAACTTATTAAATTCCCCTTGTTAAAAGCCATTCCGTTCCTGGTATATTGCATTCCGGCAGCTAGCAAACTAGAACAGGGCACATGGCAAACATGGCATCTTCTGCTAGCTTCTTCTCCTGGCTTTCTGTTTCATGAAGCTCCCCAGGAGCCATTTTCCTTCTTCATCTCCAAAGGTCACTGGCTGGTGGACTCTGCTTCTCGTGGTGCTGCAGCATTCTCTGCTTTCTCTGAATCTCTTTTCTCCAAAATGTTTCCTCTTTTATAGGACTTCAGAAACTAATCAAGACCCACCCAAATGGGTGAAAACATGTTGTCACCTAATCCAGTTTAACAACCACTCTTGATTTGGTCATATCTCCAGGGAGATGATCTGATTACATACAGTATTGAATAGGGATTATTCTGCCTTTATGAAATGGGATTTTGATTAAAATATGGTTTTTCTAGGGTCCATACAGCCTTTCAAACCAGTACGTACCTTACATCTGGTTTGACCCATATTTCTACCAAAAGTTTCAATCGCTCATTAATTTTGATATTAAGCATTCCAGTCTTGGACTAGCATCTCCCGTATATTTAGTTCACTCCCACTTGTGACTCCAACAATCTTTTGACTCCATGGGACTTGCAATCCATTGATTCTACCGCTTTTTCTCTGTCCCTTACTCCTTTAATGTCCTCTCTCCCCTCCTTACTGAGCTGACATTCAATGCTAAATCCTTGTATACCCTTGTTTTAGTTTGCTAGATGTTGGAATGCAATGTACCAGAAACAAAATTGCTTTTAAAAAGGGGAATTCAATAAGTTGCTAGTTTACAGTTCTAAGGCTGAGGAAATGTCCCAATTAAAACAAGGCTATAAAAATGTCCAAATTAAGGCATCCATGGAAAGATACCTTGGTTCAAGAAGGCTGATGAAGTTCAAGGTCTCTCTCTCCACTGAAAAGGCATTTGGTGAACATGGTGATGTCTACTAGCTTCCTCTCCAGGCCTCTTGCTTCATGAAGCTCCCCAGGGGTGTTCTCCCTTTTCATCTCCAAAGGTCGCCGGCTGGTGGACTCTGTAGGACCCTTGTCCTTCTGTCATGGTTCTGTGGCTCTCTCCAAAATATCTCTTCTTTTATAGGATTCCAGTAAATTAATCAAGACCCACATAGAGTGGGTGGAGACATGTCTCTATCTAATCAAGTTTAATACCTACAATTGATTGAGTCACATCTCCATGGAGATAACACAATCAAGTTTCCAATCTATAGTATTGAATAGGGATTAGAAGAAACCATTGCTTCCACAAGATTGATTAGGATTAAAACATAGCTTTTCTAGTGTACATAGATCCATTCAAATCAGCACATTCCACCCTCTGGACCTTAAAATAACATGTTTTTTCCATATACAAAATACATTCATTCAAAAAAACATACATTCATTCCATAACAATATCAGAGAACCTTAAACTATTCCAATAACATTACAAACGCAATACAAGGTTAAAACCAGTACCAAGTCAGTTACAGGCATGGTCTGTCCTAAAGCAAGGTTCTCCTGTAGCTCTGGACCTGTAAAAATTCAAAACAAATTATTTGCTACCAATATACAAAGGAGGAACAGTCATAGGATATATATACCCATTTCCATAGGAGGAAATTGGAAGGAACCCAGGGGTCACTGGACCCAAGCGGTTTTGAAAACCTGCAGTGCAAAGGCCATTAGTTTCAAAGTCTGAAAGTCATTTATTTTCAGGGATTTAGAAAGCACAGTCCTACCCTTTCCAAGTGCCCATGCAGTGGCTTGCCTCTCTTTGAATGCAACCTTGGGAGACACTGGAGAGACCATCTTTTTCTCTACTCCACCCTCTCCAAACATCGGGGCTGCACCTGGGCTCTCTGCCATTTCCAGGGCACATGCTCAATCTCTCCATGTGGTAGCAGCCAGGCCTTCCCCAATCCCCAAGGAATGTGCTCCACCCTCTTCAAGGCCTGATGGGGCACAACTCTTCCACTGCAATGATGTAGAAGGCACACCCTCTGCCTTTGGGGCAAAGTCACCCTCTCCAAGTACTTGGGTGGGTCTGCTCTCCTGGTCCGAGGCTTCTTGACTTCAGACTCCAGCCTCAATGGTTTTGCCTCTGAAGTTATTTTTCCTCCAATGTGTCCCATCTCTGTTGCTCTCAGTTCTGACTGGCAGTTGTTCTCTTTATATGGATCCTACAATACTCTTATTGGCTTTCTATGCACTGGGGTCAGATCATGCCCATCAGATCAGGAGTTTCCACAAATCCTTCCTGGATAATTCCATGTCCAATCCTGGCTTTCTCTGGAATGGCTGACTGTTTCCACTTGGTCAAATCCTCATGTGGGGCACTATCCTCTGGGGTCTCCCTTCCTGGAAGCCCAGAATTTTCCAGAATATCAATTTCTGGCTTCTTTGTACCGAAGAGTTCAGTTCTCAGCTTATCTCTTTCCTGTTGCATTTCACTATAAGCTGTGAGGAGAAACCAGGCTGCACTTTGCACATTCAATTTGGAAATCTCTAAATCTGCTAAGTACCCAAGTACATGGCTTTTAAAATCTGCCTTCCAGCCAAAGCCACTAGTCAATTTTGCCAGATTCTCTGCCATTTTAAAACAAGTATTGCCTTCCTTCCAGTTTACAATAACATATGCCTCATCTCTGTCCAAAGCCCTATAAGGAATTTAGAGTCCACATTTCTACCAACAGTTTCTTCAAAGCACACTAGGCCTTCTCTATCAAGCTCCTCACAACTCTGCCAGAATCTTCCCCTTATCCATTAAAAAAACCCTCCCAACATGTTTGGTGTTTGCAAACTGCAGCAGCACCCCACTTCCCCGGTACCAAAATCTGTTCCAGTTTGTTAACTGCCAGAATGCAGCACACCAGAAATGGAATTGCTTTTAAAAAGCAGAATTCAGTAAGTTCCTAGTTCATAGTTCTAAAACTGAGAATTGTCCCAATTATAGCAAGGCTTTAAAAATGTCCAAATTAATGGAGTCACTTCTCCATGGAGATAACCTGATCAAGTTTCCAATCTACAGTACTGAATAGGGATTAGGAGAAACTGTTGCTCCCACAAGATTGATTGGGATTGAAACATGGCTTTTCTAGGGTACATAAATCTTTTCAAACAGGCACAACCCTGTATACTCAAATCTCGCCTATCCTCCAACTTCCTGCCCTTCTGAGATCTTTACACTAGCTTGGTAAAACCCCAAATCTAGTTAGTTCAACTCTCTCTGCACTGCACCTGCAGCCAAACTGTAGCTGGAAGAAAATAAAACACCATGATGACTGTTCTCACTTTAAATTCATGACCACTAACCACAAGTGGCTCCTTAGAGTTGCCTGGCAGTCAAACTATTTCCTTAGGCTTTCACTGTACAGCTGCCCTTGAAGACTATGTTACATCTACTTCTCTTCCCTCAAACTTCCAACACCTCCTCCCCCATCTTCCCTCTCAGCAGTTGGTCTTATTTTCTATTTCATTGAGAGAATAGAAGTGATCAGAAGATTGAGACAACTTCCCAAAGCTCCCACAACCAAATATATTACAATGGAAGAAATGTCTGGCTCCTATGTAAGGATGACTTTTCCACTTGTTCACTAGAGTCTCACCCCCCCCATTTGCTCAAGGACATGGCTATAACAGCTTTCCCCTCTCTTTTCTTTTTATTTATTTATTTATTTATTTATTTATTTTACATGGGCAGGCACTGGGAATCGAACCCGGGTCCTCTGGCGTAGCAGGCAAGCATTCTTGCCTGCTGAGCCGCCGTGGCCCACCCCCCACCTCTCTTCTGAATCTTTCATTTTTCCTGCTCTACTAGATCATTCCCATCCGTGAACAAACATGTTTCTTGACCCCACTTCTTTCCCTGGAAACTGCTCCATTTTGCTCTTTCCTTTTACAGTAAAACTCCTTAAAACAGTTATTTATACTCATTTCCTCCAGATTCTTTCCTCCCATTCTTCCTCTCTCAATATCTCTCTACTGCTCACTCTCATTAATGTATCATTTATGACAAAGATGCAGAATAATGGTCAGCAAGGACAGCAAAGAATTCTGGAGGGCAGTGGAAATGGAAACTTTACACAGTTAAGACCAAAAGAGTCCTCCCTTGAGCAGTGGATAAATTCCAGGGTCCAAGAGGAGTAGAAAAATATCAGAATAAAACATCCTGTCTTGAGAAGTCCTTAGAAGTATAATTTTACAAAACTTATGACTTTCTAAGATGTATAATAAGAATTCTAGTTGTACCAGAAAAAAATTTCTAAACACCATGGGTACTAGTATAAGGCAATATATTTAGACTGTTCTATTAAATAGAGATAGATAGATAGATAGATAGATAGATAGATAGATAGATAGATAGATGATAGAATGATATGTAAATGTGGCAAATGGTAAGAGTTGGTGGATCTGGGTGTCTCGATGGGGTGTATGTTGGAGTTCTCTGTATGAGTTTGTTTTACTTTTGCAACAGTCCTGTAAAGTTTGAAAAAGTTTCTACCGTTACTTTTGTTTGTTTGTTTATGTACCTTGGGGTTTTGTAAGAAAATTTTTAAGTGTAGAAGACTACAGAAAATAATATCACAGATACCAATTGTTTTAGTTTGTAAGCTTCTGGAATGCAGTATACCAGAAATGGAATGGCTTTTTTAAAAAAAAGGAATTTATTAAGTTGTGAGCTTTCAGTTCTAAGGCTGAGAAAATGTAAAAATTAGGGCTAGGCTATAAAAATGTCCAAACTAAGGCAATCCAGGGAAAGATACCTTGGCTCAAGAAGGCCAATGACATTCCAGGATTTCTCTCTGATATGGCTAATTTTTATTATGGAGAATTTCAAACATATATAAAGTAGAAATAATAGTGTTATCTACCCCATATACTGATTAACCAACTTCCACAATTGTCATGGCCAATGATTTTTTTATCCATTTTCCTCATCCATTCCCCTCCAAAACTATTTTGAAGCACATCTCATACATTATACCATTTTAACCATGCCATAATTCAGTATCTCTAAAATATAAGGACTCTTTTAAAAAACATAATACCAAAACAAAGCATGCAAATATAAGAATCATTGGTGTCCCTGAAGGAGAAGAGAGGAGTAAAGGGCTAGGAAGAGTAGTTGAGGATATAATGGGGTAAAACTTCCCAACATTCATAAGGGACATAAATATGCAAGCCAAAGAATCCCAACAAACCCCAAACACAATAAATCCAAATAGGCCTTCCCCAAGACACATACGAATCAGTCTGTCACATGTTGAAGAGGAGCAGAAAATCCTGAAAGTGGCAAGAAAAAAACAATCTACTACATACAACAGAAACCAAATAAGACTGAGTTCAGACAACTCAACTAGCACCCTGGAGGTGAGAAAGCAGTGGTATGTGTTCTAGTTTGCTAGCTTCCAGAATGCAACACACCAGAGATGGATTGGCTTTTAATAAAAGGGGGTTTATTTTGTTAGTTCTTCAGAGGCAAGGCAGCTAACTTTCCACTGAGGTTCTTTCTTATGTGGAAGGCACAGGATGGTCTCTGCTGATGTTCTCTCCAGGCCCCTGGGTTCCAACAACTTTCCCCGGGGTGACTTCTTTCTGCATCTCCAAAGGCCTGGGCTGAGCTGCAAGTGCTGAGATGAGGAATGCTGAGCTGCTAGGCTGTGCTACTTTGCGCTCTCTCATTTAAGCACCAGCCAATTAAGTCAAACGTCACTCATTGCAGCAGACACGCCTCCTAGCCAACTGCAGATGTAATTAGCAACAGATGAGGTTCAGGTACCATTGGCTTATGTCCGCAGCAACAAGACTAGGTATGTTCACCTGGCCAAGTTGACAACTGAATCTAACTAACACAGTATGATATGTTCAAGGTCTTGAAAGAGAAAGACTTCCAGCCAAGAATTCTGTATCCAGCCAAATTGAGGGAGTGATTGAAGTTTTCACACACATTAAATTCCTGAAACAATTTATCAACAAGAGACCAGCCCTACAAGAAATACCAAAAGGAGTTCTGCCAGCTGAAAAAAAAAAAGACAGGAGAAGGAGGTCTGGAGGAGGGCACAGAATTGAAAAGTACCATTAAGGGAAATTTAAATAATACAAAGAAAAAGAAGGAAAAGAATATATAGATCTGACAAATAAAATAAAAAGATAAGATGGTGGAATCAAGAAACGCCTTTTCCATAATAACTTTGAATGTTAATAGACTAAACTTACCAATTAAAAGATACAGATTGGCAGAATGGATTAAGAAACATAATTCATCTGTATGCTGCTTACAAGAGACTCATCTTAGACACAAGGATACAAACAGATGGAAAATGAAAGGATGGAAAAAGATTTTCCATGCAAGTTGCAACCAAAAGAAAGCAGGAGTAGCTATACTAATATCAGACAAAATAGACTTTAAATGTAAAGACATCATAACAAACAAAGGACACTATATACTAATTAAAGGGCCAATTCACCAAGAAGATATAATAATCACAAATGTTTATGCTCTGAATCAAGGAATTCCAAAGTACATGAGACAGACATGGGCAAAACTGAAGGGAGTGATAGATGTTTCAACGATAATAGTAGGAGACTTCAATACACCACTCTCCTTTATAGATAGAACAACCAGACAAAAGATCAATCAGGTCTCTTCTCAAGTAAATAGAGAAGTTAAATAACTTGATAAATGAATTAGACCTAACAAACATATATAGGTCATTGCACCCAAAAGTACAAGGATATACATCCTTCTGTAGCGCTCATGGAACATTCTCCAGGATAGACCATATACTGGGACACAAAACAGGTTTCTACAAATTTTAAAATATTGAAATTATTTAAAGCATTTTCTCTGATCACAATGGGATGAAGCTGGATCTCAATAAACACCAAAGAATGAGAACATTCAAAAATATATGGAGATTAAATAACACACTCTTAAACAATGAGTGACTCAAAGAAGAAATTGCTAAAGAAATCAGGAGCTATCTGGAGACAAATGAAAATGAGAATACAACTGATCAGAACTTATGGGATGTGGCAAAGGCTGTGCTGAGATGGAATTGTATTGCCCTAAATACCTATATTAAAAAACAAGAAAGAGCAAATGTCGAGGACTTAACAGCATACCTGGAGGAACTCGAGAAAGAATAGGAAACTAGCCCCAAAGCAAATAGAAGAAGAGAAATAACAAAGATTAAAGCAGAGACAAATGAATGGGAGGACAAAATAGCAAAATAGAAAGAATCAGTAAAACCGAAAGTTGATTCTTTGAGAAACAATAAAATTGATGGGCCACTAGTAAGACTGACAAAGAAAAAAAGAGAGAGGATGCAAATAAGCAAAATCAGAAATGAGAAGGGGTGCATTGCCACAGACCCTGAAGAAATAAAATAAAACATAAGAGGATACTATGCACAACTAACACCAACAAATTAGACAACTTATATGAAACGGACAAATTCCTGGAGACACACAAACTAGCTACAGTGACTCAGGAAGAAACAGAAGATCTCAACAAACAAATCTCAAGTAAAGAGAGTTAATCAGTCATCAGAAATCTTCCTACAAAGAAAAGCCCAGGGCCAGCTGCCTTCACAGGGGAATTTTTTCAAACATTCCATTAAAAAAAAAAAAAACTAACACCAATCCTGCTCAAATTTTTCCAGAAAATTGAGGAAAAAGGAACTCTACCTAACTCATTTTATGACGCTAATATCATTTTGCTACTAAAACCAGGTAAAGATGCTATAAGAAAGGAAATCTACAGGCCAATCTCCCTAATGAACATAGATGCAAAAATTCTCAATGAAATATTAACAAATCGACTCCAACAACACAGTGAAAGAATTATACACCATGACCAAGTGGGTTCATACCAGGACTACAAGGATGGTTCAACACAGAAAACAGCACATTAACAAATCTAAAGGGAAAAATCATATGGTCATCTCAATCGATGCTGAAAAAACATTTGACAAAATTCAGCATCCTTTTCTCATAAAAAAAACACTCCAAAACATAGGAATCAAAGGTAACTACCTCAATATGATAAAGGGAATATATGAAAAACCGATAGCCAGCATCACACTCAATGGAGAGAGACTGAAAGCTTTCCCCCTAAATTGGGAATGAGACAAGGATGGCCACTGTCACCACTATTATTCAACATTGTGCTAGAAGCTCTAGCTAGAGCAATCAGGCAGGACAAAGAAATAAAAGGCATCCAAATTGGAAAGGAAGAAGTAAAAACTGTCATTATTTGCAGATGATATGATATTATACTTTGAAGATCCTGAGAAATCTACAGCAAAGTTACTTTTGCTAATAAACAAATTTAGCAAGGTGGCAGGATATAAAATTAATGTGCAAAAATCAGTAACATTTCTAGACACAAGCAATGACCTAGCTGAGGAGTCAATTAAGGGAAAAATTCCATTCAAAAGAGCAACTTAAAAGAATTCAGTACTTAGGAATGAACTTAAGTAGGGATTTAAAGGACTTGTACACAGAAAACTACATAACATTGCTAAAGAAATCAAAGGAGATCTAAATAGGTGGAAAGATATTCCCTGTTCATGGATAGGAAGGCTAAATATAGTTAAGATGTCAATTCTACCCAAATTAATCTACAGATTCAACACAGTGCCAATCAAAATTCCAACAACTTACTTTGAAGATTGGGAAAGAGCTAATTACCAAGTTCATCTGGAAGGGAAGGAGAACTCAAATAGCTAAAAGCATCCTCAAAAAGGAGGACAAAGTGGGAGAATGAATACCCCCTGACTTTAAAACCTATTACAAAGTCACAGTGGTCAAAACAGCATGGTACTGGCACAAAAATAGAAGCACTGACCAATGGAATAGGAATTGAGAGAGCATAAAAAGACCATCAAATCTATAGTCAACTGATTTTGACAAGGCCTCCAAATCCTCTGAACTGGGACAAAATAGTCTTTTCAATAATTGGGCATAGAAGAACTGGATATCAATAGCCAAGAGAATGAAAGAAGACCCCTATCTTACGCCCTATACAAAATTTAACTCAAAGTGGATCAAACACCTAAATATAAGAACTACCAACATAAAGTTTCTAGAAGAAAATGTAAGGAAGCATCTTCAAGACCTAGTAATAGGAGGTAGCTTCCTAAACTTTACACCCAAAGCACAAGCAACAGAAGAAAAAATAGATAAATGGGAAGTCCTCAAAATCAAATGCTTCTGCACCTCAAAAGACTTCGTCAAAAAGCTGAAGAGGCAGCCAACTCAATGGGAGAAAATATTTGGAAATCACATAGGGAAAGGTTTGACTTCTAGTATATACAAAGAAATCATACAACTCAACAACAAAAGAACAAACAACCCAATTATAATATGGGCTAAAGATATGAACAGCATTTTTCTGAAGAGCAAATACAGATGGCTCAATTGCATCTGAAGAGATGCTCATTTTCACTGGCTATAAGGGAAATGCAGATCAAGACTACAATGAGATGCCACCTCACACCTATAAGAATAGCTGCTATTAAACAAACAGGAAACTATAAATGTTGGAGAGGATGTGGAGAAACTGGGACACTTATGCACTGCTGGTGGAAATGCATAATGGTGCAGTCACAATGGAAGACTGTTTGGTGATTCCTTAGGAAACTAAATATCAAGTTGCCCTATGACCCAGCAATAGCACTACTTGGTATATACCCAGAAGAGCTGAAAGCAATGACACAAACAGACATTTGCACACTGATGTTCATAGTAGCATTATTCAAGATCGCCAAAAGATGGAGACAAACCCAATGCCCATCAAGAGATGAGTGGGTCAACAAAATGTGGTATATACATACGATGGAATATTATGCAGCAGTAAGACAAAATGATGTCCTGAAGCACATGACAAGATGGATGAGCCTTGAGACATAATGCTGACTGAAATTAGTCAGACACAAAAGGATAGATATTGTATGATTCCACTTTTATGACCAGCATAAAGATATAATCAGACTCTTACAATTCAGAATATAGGGGACTTACAGAGACAAAGAAGCTAGAGATGGTGAACTGTTAGCTAATGAAGTTGAACTCCAATGTAAGGGAATAGATAGGAGTGAGGTGGCTCTGTAGTGGGTCTATAAATGATATTACCATATTGATGATGAACAAGATTGAAAGGGGTTGTATAGACCTATGTGTCCCACTGATTAACACTAGAAATATGAATTAGTTCTTGCAAGAATTACTTCAAAGATATGATTCTTGTATAAAGAGTGTTTAAGTCCAGGATACAGGGGGGGAAACTGCTATTGTATGTGTGGTAGTTAGATTCAGTTGTCAACTTGGCCAAGTGAAAGTACCTAGTTCTGTTGCTGTGGACATGAGCTAACGGTACGTGAACCTCATTTGTTGCTCATTACATCTGCAGTCGGCTAAGAGGCATGCCTGCTGTAATGAATGATGTTTGATTTAATTTGCTGGTGCTTAAATGAGAAAGCTCAATGTAGTACAGCCAAGCAGCTCAGCATACCTCATCTCAGCTCTCACAGCTCAGCCCTCGCAGCTCAGCTAAGGACTTTGGAGATGCAGAAAGGAATTACCCCAGGGAAAGTTGTTGGAACCCAGAGGCCTGGAGAGAAGGCCAGCAGAGATCACCGTGTGCCTTCCTTCATAAGAAAGGACCTCAGTTGAAAGTTAGCTGCTTTTCCTCTGAAGAACCAATGAAATAAATTTCCTTTTATTAAAAGCCAATCCATCTCTGGTGTGTTGCATTTTGGCAGCTAGCAAACTAGAACAGCATGCTAGGAGCTATGTTCAAAAGGAAACCATCAGCACTACCACAGCAACAGTAGATGTAAATAATGGGGGGAGAGGGACAAGATTTAAGAGTAGGTTTAGATTTCCTATTTGGTGAGGTTGTGTTTACTGGTTTTCTTCCTCCTGGGAACAACAAAATTATCTAAAATTGAGATTGTTGATAGACTGTGGACTTTGGGCCCTATACATGATGCACTGACAGAGAAACAGATTGGTGAATGATGGTGTATACTTATGAACAATGGTTATGCTTCTACAAAAAGGAACAAAATCATGAGGCATGCAACTATGTGAATGAACATGTGGGACATTTGGTGGGACAAAATAAGCCAGAAAGAAAAGAACAAGAATGGTATGGTCACCTTTAGAAAATGCTTATAAGGAAACAGGGGCCTAGATTGTAAGCTTTTAGAGCAGACAAATTAAATCTGGAGTGGTGATTATTATTTCTGGATTTTGAGAGACTGTTATATATATATATAAAACCTGATAGTTAGAGGTAAGAACCTAGCTTAACAGGGTGGGGTTAAAGTGATTCAGAACACAGGGGTAAGGAAGACAGTGTCTATATTTTAGAGCCACACATACTCTTTGAGATCAATGGAAGAAAGATTTATTTGGTCTGAAACTGAAATTTTCTGTAGTCCATAATATAATTCGACCTATGTGTATAGCTATATATTTGAACAATTGAAACACAGGGAGCACAGAATAAGAAAGAGGTCCTTTAATCCTGTATAGATTATTATAATGCCTAGAAACATTCTAGAGTATATTAAGCAGATAATCAAAAATTATTGGCAAAGTCCACTGAGGAATGGGAGGGAAATATGGAACTATTAAACCTTACCATCAGAGAATCTCCTGATACTGTGTCAAACTTTAAGGACACCAAATTAATAGGCCACGCCCTCGATCAAAAGGCTTACTCTTGTGAAGCTTATGTAGGTATCAGAGAAGATTACACTACCTGTAGGTATGCCTAAAAGTTACCTCTGGAGGACTTCTTTTGTTGCTCAGACATGGCCTCATTCTCTCTAAGCCCAACTCTGCAGGAGAAGTCATTGCCCTCTCCCCTAGGCGGGACATGACATTAGAGATGAAAATCTCCCTGGCAACATGGGAGATGACTCCCAAGGATGAGCCTCCCTGGCACCGTGGCATTAACAATGCCATCCTGACCAAAAGGGGGAAAAAGTGTAACAAACAAGGTATCAGTGGCTGAGAGAGTTCAAATAGGGTTGAGAGGCTACTCTGGAGGCTATTCTTACACAAGGTTCAGTTAGATATTGCTACCTATCATAGTTTGCCAAACCCCAACTACAACCATTCCTGTCAATCCTAAAGAACACCTAGGGCAATATATAAGATTCTGCAAGGTTTCTAAGCACTAGAGTAACTTTCCAGAAACCTACAACCTCCAGATGGGTCCCCGGTCCAAATAAGTCCTGAAACCTAGCCCAGCCTCTCTAGAATATCAGATAGTTCCTTCTCCCTACCCCATATTAGTGGCAGACCCTTCCAATATGGAAAATTTCAGAATTGCCATAGCCCAAACACCCCTAAAGGTGATGGTGGAGTTATACAGAGAAGATAGGATTTTACAAATGAACATGAATGCTGAATCATCAAATTGATATCTCTTTTAGTCTCCAGTATTTTAGAGCAGCTAGAAGTAAAAAACTGAACTTGTGAAATTGTAACCCATGTCAAAGTCTGAAATATGTTCTACAGCTAATTGTGGTGTTGTGCTTTGAAATTTATGGCTTTTTTGTATATGTTATTTTTCACAAAAAAAATAGAAGAAAAAAAACCAAAACATAATACCATTATTACACCTAAAAATTAATAATAAGTCCTTAATATCTAGACAGTGTTCAAATTTCCAGCTTTCTCATAATATCATTACTCTTTTCAATGTTTGACTGAATTAAGATCCAATTGAATTCAGCATATTGTAATTGATTGATATGCCTCTCTTAATCTGTAGGTTCTCTCTCCTTATCTTTTTTCCCTTAAAATGTATTTATTGGAAAAAACATATCATTTATCCTCCAGAATTTCCCAACCACCTGGAGTGGTAAGTAATCCTTGTAGTGTCATTTACCATATTCCTCCGTCCCCTGTATTACCTATCTCCTGTATTGGTAGTTGAATCTGAAAGCCTGATCAGATTTGAGTTTGCTTTTTTTATTTTTTTGGCAAGACCGCTTCATAGGTGGCGTTGTGTACTTCCATTAGGTAGCACATAATTGCGATAATGTTTCTTTGTGTGATCATAGAAATTGTTGATGCTCAATGCATAAATGCATTAGGGGTTGCAAAGTAGTGATATAAGAATCCTCTTGTTTCATCTCATTAGCTGAAATGCTTCTATAAATAGAAATGGTTTTGTCTTAGTTTCCCAGATGCTAAACCCCAACCATACAATGGTTTGGCGTAAACAATGGGAATTTACTGACCCATGGTTTTGAGGCTTGGAGAAGTCAAAATTGAGGCATCGGTTGTGCAATGCCTTCTACCCAAAGATTGATATTGTGGGGCTGGTTGCCTACGATCCTTGCGTCCTTGGCTTTTCTGTCACATGACAATGCTCAGGGCAATATCTTCTCCTTTCTCTTCCAGGTTCCATTGACTTTCAGCTACTGCTTATTCACATGGATTTCTCTTTATAAAGCTCCAAGTGATAGGATTAATGCTTAACCTAATTCATTGGGCCCTAATTTAAAATAACATCTTTAAAAGGTCCTATTTACAATGGGTTCACACCTCTGGCAATGAATTAAGACTAAGTACATTATTTCTTTCTGGGGTACATAATTCAACCTACCCTACATCCCCTCATCTAATATATGATTTTTTAGTGGTAAGTTCCTATAGAAAGGCAGGAGAGAGGCTTAATTCTTTTTATGTACCAGGTTTTAAAATAATGAGTTGGTAACCTAGCATCCTCCAACAGTGACCAATTTTCCCCCATTTTCATTTCAGGCTTTCACCCCCAACATTCTCCCTAAATGGCCCTTGTTAAAGTCATCAGTGATCTTCATGATGCTAAATCCAATGATATATCCTCCATCCTCAACTTGAAGTCTCAGCAGTACTTGGAACAGTTGATCACTCCTTCCTGTTGAAACATTGTTTTTCACTTTCCATCCAGAAAATCCACTCTTCTAATATTCTTCCCCTCTCACTGACCACTCCTTCCCAATTTCCTTTGTTGATTTCTCCTCTTTTCCTTGACATTATAAAATATATACATATAGTTCGCATACTTTAAAATGTCAAGTGTAAACTTCAGGTAATTTTAGTATATTCATGGAGTTGTGCAACCATCATCAGAATCTAATTTCAGAACATTTTCATCACCCCAAGTAACCCCATACCCATTAATAGTCACTTCCCACCACCACCCTCTCCCTCTACCCTGGAAACCACAAATCTACTTTCTGTCTCTATGGATTTCCCTATTGTTCTCCCTGACTTACTAATATTGGAGTTCTCCACGTCTCAATTTCTTTTCCTCTTTATCCTTTATACTCACTCCTTCGTGATCTCACCCTGTTCTGTAGATTTATATACAAACCATACACTGATAACACCAACCCGAACCTGTCCCCTGAACTCTAGACTTAAATATCCAACTGCCTACTCAACTTATCCATGAGGATTTATAATAGGCATCTAAAACTTTAGGTGTTCAAAACTCACCTGCTGGTCCCCTAAAACCTGCTCTGCCCTGCCTTTAGAGTCTTCACCTCAGTTGGTGGCAACCCCATCCTTCCAGTTGCACAAGCTCTAAAACTGAGAGTCTATCTCCCATACCCTACAGTATCTGGTCATGTCTCATGACCTCCAATGCCATTAACCCTTCCAAGCCACTGTCATCTCACCTTGTTTTTCAATGATCTCCCTGCTACCACTCTTGTCCCTTCCATAGCTTGTTTTCAACTTAGCAGAAAGTGATTTTTTTTTTTTTTTTTTTTTGGTGCATGGGCCAGGAATTGAACCTGGGTCTGCCACATGGCAGGCAAGCATTCTACCACTGAACCACCCATACACCCCCAGAGAGTCATTTTTTAAAAGCTAAGTCAGGGAATGATGATGCTAGTTAAAACAATAGCAGTTACATGTAAGGCACTTGCTAAATTCCAGGCACTAGAAGGCTTTATGTGATCTGGCCCCCATTACTTCTCTGACCTTATTTCCTACTATTCTCCCTGTTGCTGGTACCACTCTACACTGGCCTTCCTGCTATTCCTTGAACGTCTGAAGCATACTTCTACTTCAAAGCTTTTGAGTTGCTATTTCCCCCACCTGAAACTCTTTTCCCTTAGATCCCCTCCTGGCTCATGTCTCACTCATTCACTGCATCCAGGTCTTTTTGCTCACAGATAACCACCCTATCTAAAATTGCAATCTCACACTCAACCCCAGAACTCCCTACTCTTCCTTCCTGGTGTATTCGTCTCCATAGAAATGAACACTTTCTGACAAACTACATGCTATACTTCTTTATTTGGTTTGTTGTTCCCACTCAGGAGGATATAAGATAAGCAGAGAAATTTTGGTTACTTTATTTATTGCTCTTATTCCCAGCACCTAGAACAGTGTTTGGTAGACAGATGTTCAATAAATATTTGTTAAATGATTGAATAATATTACCAGGTCACACTTCATATCATGGTATTACTTATCATAACAATCCTATGAAGTCTTATTATTCCTGTTTTCCAGATGAGGAAACTGGATGTACTGGTGTGAAACTATTATGTACTCCAGAAAAGCCCATGTTCTTTTAATCTGACCTTGTAAGGGTAGACCTGTTGTTGGGTGGGACCTTTTGATTAGGTTGTTTCCATGGAGATGTGACCCTGCCCATTCAATGTGGGTCTCAATCCACTTACTGGAGTCTTATAAGAGGGGGACCGTTCAGAGAAAATACAAAGGCTTGGAGAGTGGACACAGAGGGCAAAGAGATGAAACCAAGAGACATAGATGTTTGGAGATGCAGAAGGAGCTGAGAGAGCCGTTTGAGGCCGGAAGCCAGGAAAGGAGGACAGCAACCTCACCATGTGCTTTCCCACATCACGGAGAAATCCTGGATGTGATCAGCCTTTCTGGAAAGAAGGTATCCTGTTGTTGGTGCCTTAATTTGGACACTATCATGGCCTTAGAATTGAAACTTGTAACTTAATAAATCCCCTTGATAAAACCCAATCATTTCTGGGATATTACATTCCAGCTTTAGCAAACCAGAACACTGAAGATTAAGTGAATTGCCCAAACTCACAAAGCTGGTAAGTGCTAGAACTCCAAATCAAGCTTCTGCAGGGTCAGTTTTGCTGCTCATGCCTTGCCTTCAGTTTCCTTGCCTCAAGAGTATTATTTTATGGTTATGTCCAGATTCTCAATGCAAACAGGCAAATGGGACCAAAACAATGACATTTGCATTTTAGAAGTTGTCCAAAAGTAGGCTGTGATTTGTGGAGTGATTTTTCTTTACTGTTTTCTTTACTGTTTTTGCATTTTTGGAGGAATAGTTACAAAAGACAAACTTGGTCGTGCTCAAGCTCCAGAGTTAAGGGAACTGACATATGCATCAGTGAAAAAGAACGATGTGATGTGAGTAAGAGAAGAATTATTTTCTGAAGTGAAAAATTGTGTTTGGCAGAGGCAATTTATCATGTCATATAGTCACTGAAATTATCTCCTTGTTGCCTTCCAACTGATCTGAAGCTTTGCTTCAGTGGATTCCTTAAGGTTAAACACATTGAATATGCTTGGTTTTGGCTTTTTTTGTTTACGTAACTTTTGTGCCACTTCAGTAAGACAAAGCATTTTTCCCTTTATTTAAAATTTTTTTTATCATATAGCTGTACATTTGTCATCACAAATGGCTTTTATTCTTTTTTGTGAAAAATAGCATATATACAAAAAAGCAGTAAATCTCAAAGTAAATCGCAACAATTAGTTGTAGAACAGATTTCAGGGTTTGGTATGGGTTAAAATTCCACGATTCTAAGTTTTTACTTCTAGCTGCTCTAAGATACTGGAGACAAAAAGAGATATCAATTTAATGATTCAGCATTCATGCGCATTTGTTATACCTTGCCTTCTCTGTATATCTCCACCATCAGCTTTGATCTTTCTCCCACTCTTTAGGGATATTTGGGCTATGCCCAGTCTAACTTGTTATGTTGAAAGGGGCTGTCAATAATATGGGATGGGGGATGAAACTAGTTGATGTTCTGGAGAAGCTGGCCCCTCTGCATTTCAGGACTTATCTGGTCCGGGGATTCATCTGGAGGTTGTAGTTTTCTGGAATGTTACCCTACTGCATGGAGCCTTTGTAGAACCTTATATATTGCCCTAGGTGTTCTTTAGGATTGGCAGGAATGGTTTTGGTTGGGGGCTGGCAAGTTATGACCGGTAGCAATGTCTAACTGAAGCATGCGTAAGACTGACCTCCAGAGTAGCCTCTCAACTCTATTTGAACTCTCTCCGCCACTGATACCTTATTTGTTACACTTCTAAGACAAAGGGTTTTAATAACTTTACATATTCTATAGATAGGTACAGTCTTTTTGTGACAATATTTTTTATTTTAATATTTTTATTTTAAAAACTTAACACACAAACATATATTCTTAACATAAAAACATGCCATACATGGTGTACAATCGATGGTTCACAATATCATCACTTAGTTGTATATTCATCACCAAGATCATTTTTGAACATTTGCATCACTCCAGCAAAAGAAATACAAAGAAAAAGGAAAAAACTCATACATACCATACCCCTCACCCCTCCCTCTCATTGGCTACTAGTGTTTTCATCTACCCAATTTATTTTACCCTTTGTCCCCCCTATAACTTATTTATTTATTTTAATCCACATTGTTTAGTCATCTGTCCACATCCTGGATAAAAGGATCATCAGACACAAGGGATTCACTATCACATAGTTATATTGTAAAAGCTATAAAGTTATACAGTCTTCTTCAAGAATCTAGGCTACTGGAGCACAGTGCAACAGTTTCAGGTACTTCCTTCTACCCACTCCAATACAGCATAAACTGAAAAGGCATATCTATCTAATGCATAAGAATATCCTCCAGGATAACCTCTCCACTCTGTTTGAAATCTCTCAGCCACTGAAACTTTATTTTGTCTCATTTCTCTCTTCCCCCTTTTGGTCAAGAAGTCTTTCTCGATCTCTTGATGCCAGGTCCTGGCTTATCCCAGGCTTTCTGTCCCCTGTTGCCAGGAAAATTTCCACCCCGGGAGTCATGTCCCATGTAGTGGGGGAAGGCGGTGAGTTGTGACAATATTTTTGCAGCCATATAATAAGGTTAGTATTGCATTCTGAACAGGGTCAGATTGCCCAAAACAAGACGACATAACCCTTAATATTTGAATGATAAAACTAAACACAGTTAAAGCAAAAACACTTTTATTGTGAATATAAATATTTCATGGGCTTCAGTTTTGGTGGGGCAAGGGTTATGAAGCTTAGGAAGATTTTTTAAAAAGCTGATAATAAGGTGCTTTTTACAGTGCCTGTGAAAGGCAAGATTTTTAAATGAGTGGCCCAACAAATAGACTGGAAAGTATAGGTAGCATTTGCAACTGGTCTCTCTCTCTCTCTGTCTCACTCTCTCTCTCTCTCTCTCTCTCTCTCTCTCTCTCTCTCTCTCTCTCTCTCAGATATAACCATTGCTGTTCTTCATTTAACAAAGGCTCTCAGGGAAGTTGCAACAAACTTACCTTCCAATTCTGGTCCATTTCTAGTTTAAAATGCTTATTTCTTTGCCTTCACAGGCATCTCCACTGACCACTTTTCATATCGCAAATGGATACTAATGGTTGAACCCATAGGTATTAGCATGTTATTTTTTTCAATACCTTTAAGATTACAACTTCCTCCCCTTGGTGGAATTCTTTGCTCCTTCATATCTGGAATAGAATCAAGTAGGAGTCCTCTTATCACTATTTAGCCTATGGACATTCAGTGACTGCTTAAACTCTTTTATTTTTTTAATTTTTTAAAAAAATACCAACATATAAACAAGAACATATTTTCCATATGATCATTCCATTCTTGGTATATAATCAATTACTCACAATATCATCACATAGTTGTGTATTCATCATCATGATCATTTCTTAGGACATTTGTATCAATTCAGAAAAAGAAATAAAAAAGGAAAAAGAAAAAACTCATACATACCATACCCCTTACCCCTCCCTCTCATTGACTGCTAGTATTTCCATCTACTCAATATATTTTAGCATTCGTTTCTCCTATTATTCCACACCCCTTACCACTCCCTTTCATTGATCACTAGCATTTCAATCTACTAAATTTATTTTAATATTTGTTCCCCCTATTATTTATTTTTATTCCATATGTTCTACTCGTCTTTTGACAAGGTAGGTAAAAGGAGCATCAGACACAAGGTTTTCACAATCACACAGTCACATTGTGAAGCTATATCATTATACAATCATCTTCAAGAAATATGTGACTGCATAAACTCTTGACGCAAAGGCCAGCTCTCTTCCTTATGCATGGCCTGGGGCATTAGAAGGTTCTTTCTTAATACAGAATCCAAATCTGCTTCACCATCACGTCTACCTGTAGGTCTTAGCTCTAGCCTCTGGAGTGAACAGATAAGGCTACTCCCTCTTCCATGTGCCAGCCCTTCCAGTATTAAAGTAAAACAAACTTCCATGTCCCTCCTTAGCTTTTTCTCTGAAGCTCTTGCCTATATGGCAAGGTTACTTTTTTTATTACCACCTTACCCCTCAGCCTGTGGATGCTCTTAAATTTGTCAACAACTTTTGAAGAGTGCTGCATCTGTTCTCTGAACCTAAGTCCAGTCACAAAGAAAGCAAGTCCATTAGACTTTCTGTCATCATCAAATAATTTTTTCTTGATTAGATATGTATTTCCAAGGCTTTATCTTCTCTTCCTATTTTTGTGCTTTCTACAACCCCATTCTGTCTTATGTGATAGAATTAGATTCTAAGAGATGTGAAAATGATGGGCTGGAACCAACAAGGTGAAACACAACAGACACTTTTCACCTGTTAAAGCAGCTTAAATTACATGCACTGTTAAAATTTCTATGTCACATGGTTGACTCATGCAGAGTTTGTAGTCAACTAAAGACCTCAAATCTTTCTCCATTCTGCCAAATCAGGTTTTTCTTCATGTTCTACTTTAAAATGGTTAGACATTAAAGTTCATCTTGTCAATTTCAATCCATCCTTCCAGCCTGTCTGTATCCTTTCATTGCATTTAAAAATTTTACATTTAGATACAACACATAAAGTACACAGGTCTTAAATGTACAGCTATATATATACGTGTGTGTGCATGCACGAATGTATATAATACTGTAACCACCATCCAGATCAAGAAACAGAATATTACAGCACTTTTGAAGACTCCTGTATTAGTTGGGGTTCTCTAGAGAAACAGAATCAACAGGGAACACTTACAAATATAAAATTTATAACAGTGTCTCACGTGACTGCGGGAACCCAGAGTCCAAAATCTACAGGGCAGGCTGTGAAGCCAACGATTCCGATGGAGGGTCTGGACGAACTCCACAGAAGAGGCTCACCAGCCAAAGCAGGAAGAGACTGTCTCTTCTGAATCTTCCTTAAACGGCTTCCAGTGATCAGATTAAGCATCGCTCATTGCAGAAGATACTCCCCTTTGGCTGATTACAAATGGAATCAGCTGTGAATGCAGCTGAAGTGATCATGATCTAATTCCATGAAATGTCCTCATTGCAACAGACAGGCCAGCACTTGCCCAACCAGACAAACAGGTACCACCACTTGGCCAAGTTGACTCATGAACCTGACCATGACAACTCCTTCATGTCCCTTTCCAGTTGGTAACTCCAAGGTAACCATTATCATTATTTCTAATGTTGTAGATTAGTTTTGTTTATTTTTGAACTTCATATAAATGGAATCATGCAGGATGTACTTTTTCATCACTGGCTTTTGTTTGCTCATCATTATGTCTGTAAGACTTATCCATACTATTGCAGATATCAGTGGTTTGTTCTTTTATATTGCTTACTAGTATTTCATTGAATTGCAAGTACAACAATTCATTGAGCCATTTTCTTATTGATGTATATTTGGGTTGTTTTCAATTTCAGGATAATATAAACATTTCTGTCAAGAACATACTTATATGTGTATTTTTGTGTATACAGAACATACTTATGTGTGTATTATATGTGTATATTTGTGTATACACCTGGAAGGACACTTCCTGGGTCATTGAGTATATTTAGCTTCAGTTTTAAAAAGCGATAGTGCAGCTAGAAGGAAAAATCTGAGAGGAACGCAAGGTGGCCCATGACAAACTCTGGGATCTGTCCTGTAACTACTTGTTGAAGAGTGCATTGAAAGCTATTGCTTTTTTTATTTCCTTGCTTTGTATGTATGTTATATTATACAATAAAAGAGTTTTAAAAAAGTGATAGTGACAATTTACATTCCATGCTAGGCAGTTTTATATGTCAACTTATCTAGGCTACAGTCCCCAGTTATTCAATCAAATACTAATATAGTATTTGTTGCTGTGAAGGTATTTTGTAAATGTGACTAGAATAAAACATCAGTTGATTTTAAATAAGGGAAATTACTCTAAATAATTCTGGGAGGGCCTAACATAATGAGTTGAAAGGCCTTAAGAGTAAAATCGAGGCTTCCCTGGAGAAGAGGAAATTCTGCCTGTGGACAGCAATTTCAGCTCATGCCCAAGAATTCCAGCCTGTCCTTCCTGGCTGCCTACTCTTCAGATTTTGGACTTGCCTAGCTAGCCGTACAATCATGTAAACCAATTTCTTGCAATAAATCTCCTACTGGTTATTCTTCTCTGGTTGAACACTGACAAACAAATTTTGTTACCAGGAGTAAGGTGCTGCAGAAACAAACATATAATATGTAGTTGTGGGTTGGAACTGGATAATGGGTATAAGGCAGGAAGATTTTTGAGGAGATTGATAGAAAAACCATGAATTGCCTTGAATGGGACTGTTGATAAAAATATTGATGTTATGGCAGGGGAAGCTTTATTTCCTTGTTGACCTCATACATCTAAATAATATGATTATTAATGTCATTCAGGGAAATCCAGAATTACATTGATAACTTTGGGCTGGGATATGCTACCAACATACAATTTTTTTCTCACAGTTGAGGAGTGATGACTGAATATATTATGAGTGGAAAAAATTAGACGTGATCACTTTGCCAGTTTATCTGAAACTTTTCAATTATGATACCCAATTTGAATGACTAGCTGTATTTCACGCAAGATAATTACCAGTAGTGGAAATAAATAGTATAGCAATGAAAAAAAAAAGATTCTCTTTTCTGCTGCTCTCATGTGTTATATCCCAGTGGCCTAAGCTCTCTACTTTTAAAGAGTTAAATTTTGTATTGTGTGTACAGTACGGCTTTCAGGAGAAAGGAACCCTCCTTGATGTCTGGAAAGGCACTACATGTGTTTGGTAGCTTTATAGCCTCTGGTTATTGGCTGCAGCTTTGTTCTTTGAGAGTCCTACAGTCCCACTTTATCCTATGGGTGCTCAGGACACCTTTGAAATGGAATGATGGACACAGCAAAGTTCATATCTTTGTGTGAGATGTTTAAATCACAGACAGAGTTTAGGAAACATATAGCTTAAAGGAAGAAAGCACTTTATTAGAAATGCCCAATTTTTTCAAACTGAATAAAATCTACATGTGAAAACTTCAAAAAAAAATATTGATGTTAAGGATGCTCCCAGCTAAGCCTCAGGAGAAAGTAAAGGAGCATGATAGGGAAGGCATGTATCATCGTAGAAAAAATATACACCATCAGAAACAAAATGTTGGTAGGCCATTTTACCCTCCCCATTTTTCAAAGATAAATAAAAATGGAATTCTAAAGCACAATTAAGTAATCCATAAGAAGGCAGAAAAAGAGACACAGAGGTAAAACAAGTAATAAAATGGCAAACTTAGTTATTAACGTATCACTAATTATATTAAATGTAAATGGTCTTATACCAATTAAAAGAAGGAGGGTGGCAGAGTGAATTAAAAAGCATGACCCAACTATATGCTCTGTACAAGAAACATACTTCAAACATAATTACATAGCTAAACTGAAAATAAAAGGACAAGAAAAGACATATCATGCAATCATTAATAAGAAAAATGCTAGAGTGGCTGTATTAATATCATAGAAAGTAGACTTCAGACCAAAACCAAAATTTACCAGGGAAAACAGAGAAATTGCGTGATGATAAAAGGATCAATTCCCCAAGAAGACATAGTGATACTACAGGTGTATTTCTCAAACAACAGAACTTCAAAATACATGAACAAAACTGATACAACTGAAAAGTAGAAAATCAACAATTATAGTTGGGGATTCCAACACCCCACTCTCAGCACTGATAAAACAATCAGACAGAAAACCAGCAAGCTATAGAAGAACTCAACAACCCCATCAACTAACAGACTGTAATCAACATTTATAGAACACTCTACCCAACGAAAGCAGAATACACATATTTTTCAAGTGCCCTAGGAATATTCACCAAGATAGACTATATCCCTAGCCATAAAATAAACCTCAAAAATTTTTAAAGAATTGAAATTATTCAGTACGGTCTTTGACCACATGGAATCAAACTAGAAACCAACAACAGAAAGATAACAGGAAATTCCAAACACTTGGAAACTAAACAACATACTTGTAAATAATTCATGGGTGAAAGAGTGAGTCTCAAGGGAAGTGAAATAATACATTGAACTGGGTGAAAATGAAAGTACAACATATCAACATTTGAGGGACACAGGGTGGGCCATGGTGACTCAGTAGGCAGAGTTCTCGCCTGCCATACCGGAGACCCGGGTTCGAGTCCTGGTGACTGCCCATGGAGAAAAAAAAAAATTGAGGGACACAGCTGAAGCAGTGCTGAAGAAATTTATAGCACTAAATCCATATATTAGAAAACAGGGAAAGACTCAGATCAATAATAAAAGCTCCTAGTTCAAGAAACTAGAAAAAGGAGTCAAAGAAACCCTAAGTAAGCATAGAGTAGGAAACAATAAAGAACAGAAATCATTGGAATTAAAAATAGGAAAACAATAGAGAAAAGCAACAAAAACAGAGAGCTAGTTCTATGAAAAGATTGATAAACTTGACAAATCTCTAGCAAGACTGACAAAGAAAAA
The DNA here is from genome assembly GCF_023851605.1 of Tamandua tetradactyla. NCBI lineage: Eukaryota > Metazoa > Chordata > Mammalia > Pilosa > Myrmecophagidae > Tamandua > Tamandua tetradactyla. Next base: position 23,449,695 of record NC_135353.1, on the reverse strand, counting down.
AAGAGTGAAGATGCCAATCACCAATAGAAATGAAGAAGACCCCGTAGACATCAAAACGGTAATAAGGGAACACTTCAAAGAATTCTACATAAATTTTACCTAGATGAAATGGATTGATTCCTCAAAAACCACAACCACCACGTCTTAGCCAATATGAAGTAGATAATTTTAATAACAATTAAGAAAATTGAATTAATAATTTTAAAGCATCCAAAAAAGAAATGCCCAGGCCTAGATGCCTTTGCAGGAGAATTCTACCAAATGTTTAAAGAAGAATTAACATCTATTCTACACACTCTCTTCCAGAAAAATAGAATACTTTCTGATTTGTTTTAAGAAGGTAATACTTGCTAGCTGATACCTGATACTCAAACCAGACAGACAGTACACGTGTCTCTGTGTGTGTGCACACACACACTATGAAACAATGCTACTTATGATAGACACAGAAATCTTTTGCAAACTATTAGTAAATTTAATCCAATAATGTATGAAAAGAATCATACAACACGAGTAAGTGTGATTTAATCAGCAAGGCTGATTCAACATTTGAAAATCAATCAGAGTAATTCACCATATCAATAATCTAAAGAAGAAAAATCACATGATCAGATCAATTGACACAGTAAATGTATTTGACAAAATCCAACACTCATTCATGGTAAAAACTCTCAGAAAAATAGGAAGAGGGTAAATTCCTCAACTTGATAACAATCATCTACAACAACCCACAGCTAACATCATCATTAAATGGCTAAAGACTGAATGCTCTCCTTTAAGATTGGGAAAAAGGCAAGGATGTCCACTGTCACCACTCTTATTCAGTATAGTACTGGAAGGGCTAGTCAACACATCCTTCCAGTCAAACACATCAAAGACATCCAACACATCAAAGCAGGAAAAAAAGAAATAAAATACACAGAGATCAGAAAAGAAGAAATAGAACTGACTTGTTTGCCTTCACTAATGACTTTGCAATAAAGGCATTTAATCCTTGATTTGGTATGACCAACAAACCTAACTAGCTATATTGATCCACATTAAGCCATTGCCTCTCATTTTTATCTTAACATGAATTCCTTTTCCATGTTAGATCAGATATGGAGTAGGATCCATAGGCAACAAAGAGAAGGATTGGGAATTTTGATTAGGAGGAGCAAGGGTATATGGGGCCACAGAAATGGGAAAAGTCTGGATTATGAGCCTATCAGGGCACTGGGGGAACAATAGCAGCCCAGGGATAGGGTGGGAAGAATGCTTGGCAGGGAGTCAGCAGAGCTCATTTTTCATCTCAGCTCTGTCAGTTGGGTGAATTACTTGACTTCACTGAGTCTCGATTTTATCATCTGTCATTAACATGGTCAAATATCACAGATGCCCTGTGGGCTGAATAAAGCCAGCAGATATGTTTTGTTTGGATCGCTCAGGGTTAGGAAAGTTTTTATTTCAACACCTTTAGGCAAGATATGCACTCTGCAGATCAACATGGGCCACAGGCCTGCTCTGTTCCTCCCACAGGCTATTTAACTCATTTAAGCTTAACTGCCAGCTCCTGAAGGCATTTTGGTTTTGGAAGACCGTGGCTCCTCCACTCTGTTTCCTGAAGAGAAGCTCAACCCTAGTATTCTACAGCGATTTTCTTTGCAGAGTAAACTTAAGTCTACCCTAGCAGACTGGTAAAGTGGAAGGTGCCTGGGACTAGGAGTGAGAAGGCCTGCCTCTGACACACACAGCTCTGCCATGTCAAGCAAGTCAACTAACTTCCCTGACTTGGTTTGCATAATTTTTCTTTAATTTTTTTATTGATAAAACTTAATGTGCAAACATACAAACATTCTTAGCATACAAATATTCCATATATAGTATAAGATCAATGGCTCACAAAATCATCACATAGTTGTGTATTCATCACCATGATCATTTTTTGGGACATATGCATCACTCCAGAAAAAGAAATAAAAAAGAAAAAACTCATACATACATATCCCTTGTTCTAGTTTGCTAGCTGCCAGAATGCAATATACCAGAAATGGAATGGCTTTTAAAAAGGGGAATTTAATAAGTTGTTTGTTTATAGTTCAAAGGCCGAGAAAATGTCCCAATTAAAACAAGTCTACAGAACTATCCAATCTAAGGCATCCAGCGAAAGATACCTTGATTCAAGAAGGTTGATGAAGTTCAGGGTTTCTCTCTCAAGTGAGGAGGCACATGGTGAACACGGCATCATCTCCTGTCTCCTGGCTTCCTGTTTCATGAAGCTCCTCTGGAGACGTTTTTCTTTCTTCATCTCCAAAGGTTGCTGGCTGGTAGACTCTGCTTCTTGTGGCTATGTCATTCTGCTCTCTCAGAATCTCTTGCTTTTGTCAAAATGTTTCCTCTTTGATAGGATTCCAGTAAACAAATCAAGACCCTCCTGGAATGGGTGGAGACACGTCTCCACCTAATCCAGTTTAACAACCACTCTTGATTGAGTCAAATCTCCAGGGTGATAATCTAATTAAAGTTTCAAGCATACAGTACTGAATAGAGATTAGAAGAAATGGTGGCTTTACAAAATGGGATTAGGATTAAAACATGCCTTTTTGGGGGTGCACACATCCTTTTAAACTGGCACACCCTTTGCCCCTCCCTCTCACTGACTATTAGTGTTTCCATCTACCCAATTTATTGTAACCTTTGTTCCCCCTATTATTCGTTTATCTTTTATCCATATTTTTTACTCATCTGTCCATATCCTAGATAAGAGAAGCCTCAGACACAAGGCTTTCACAATCACACAGTCACATTGTAAAAGCTATATCATTATACAATCATCTTCAAGAAGCATGGCTATTGGAACACAGCTCCACAGTTTCAGGTACTTCCCTCTAGCCACTGACACTTTATTTTGTCTCATTTCTCTTTCCCCTTTTGGTCAAGAAGGTTTTCTTAATTCCTTGATGTCAGGTCTCAGCTCATCCTAGGATCTCTGTCCCACGTTGCCAGGGAGATTTACACCCCCTGGGAGTCATGTCCCACATAAGGGAGAGGCCAGTGAGTTCATTTATAATGTCAGCTTAGAGAGAGAGGCCACATCTGGGCAACAAAAGAGATTATCTGGGAGTGACGCTTAGGCTTAATTTTCAGTAGGATTAGCCTATCCATTGCCAGAATAAATTTCATAGGGGCGAACCCCATGAATGAGGGCTTGGCCTATTGATTTGGTTGTCCCCAGTGCTTGTGAGAATATCAGAAATTCTCCAAATGGGGAAGTTGAATATTTACCCCTTCTCACCATTCCCCTCAGGGGGCTACCATTGATAAATCTTTTGAACACCACTTGTTTTAGTTTGTTAAAGCTGAAAATTTTCAATATACCAGAAATGGGCTGGCTTTTACAATGGGTATTTATTGACTTAAAAGCTTACAGTTCTGAGACCTTGAAAACATCCAAATGAAGGCATATTTATTAACTTAAAAGTTTACAGTTCTGAGACCTTGAAAATATGCAAATGAAGGCATCAACATGTGATGCTTTCTCCCTGAAGACAAGCTACTAGTGATCAAGGGTTCCTCTGCCGGTTTCATTGCTTTCAGGTTGTGGCTGCCTCTCTCTGAGCTTCTCTGGCTTTTCTATCTCTGCTTCTCTCAATTTCATATCTTATAAAGGACCCCAGTAAGATGCTGAAGACACCTGGGGCATGCCTCAAGTGAGATAATCTAATCAAAGTGTCTCAGGGGTCGTGCAATGGTAGCTCAGTGGCAGAATGCTTGCCTGCCATGCCAGGGATCCAGGTCTGATTCCCGGTGCCTGCCCATGTGAAAAAAAAAAAGGTCCCACAGAAGTGGATTCGCTTTAAGAACATGATCTTCTCTGGAGTATATGCAGCTTCAAGTCATCACATCGCCCCAATGGCTGTCTGGAATAAGAGACAATAACACAATTGTCTGAATACAAACTTGTTAAATATACTCTATAATAACTCAGTGCAAGGATTTACACATACCTAGTTTGACTTTGTTTTCCATGTCTACTTGGCTGGATCTGAGGCATTTGGGAGGGACTAGGATTGGAGAGAAACGTTGGGACCTGAATGCAGCTGGAATGATCATGATAAGACTAAATCTCTCAATTTCATGTCCCCAATTATCACTTCTTATTCAGAATGTGGGTTCATTAGAGTCCAAGTCCTATCTTGGGCGCTGTGGCATTAAGTTCTTGGTATTTCTTAAACTTCTAAGTTTTAAGCTGTATACCTTGGACTCTTCTACCATTCGTGCTCTGAAAATGTTTCATCTCACCCAAAGCAGCTTTGACATTATTCAATACTGTTGGGCTTTTTTAAAAAAAAACTATGGGGATACATCATGTGCAGCAGAAATGGCAAAAGCTTTGTAGTCAGACAGATATGGGTCCTAGTCCTTCCTGTACCACCTATTAGCAAATTGTTAAGTTGTAGTCATTGCTTCTGTACAACTATGTTAACACCATCTCCCTTGCAGGGTTATTGTGGGCACTAGAGATAATGAGCCTTCAGTGCCTGACACCACCAAGGGGGTGCAAAACAACACCAGCTCTTGAGACTCACTAAATGGTGGGTGTTGAACAGAAGAGAAGCTCCCTATCTTCCTGGGTTTATTTTTGAAGGCAGTCGTGCCCCAAGGCTCAGCAACACCTCCCACCCCTCTCCTTGCTCCCATTGTTCCAGCCATTCTGGCTTCCATGCTGTTCCTCTCCCTTGTTCAGCACACCCCGCTCTCACAGCGTTTGCACTCGCTGGTCCCTCTGTCTGGAACACTCTCCAGTTATTGGTATGGCTTATTTCCTTACTTCATTCAGATCTCTGCCAAAATGGACCATCTTATCCAAGAGGGCCTTCCTCTCACCCTAAACAGCACATCTCCCTATTCCTCTCTATCATCTTTCCCTCCTTTATTTTCATTTGAAGCCTTTATCAACACATGGCATATGTATGTAATGCATTATGGGTCATCCTCCATTAGCAAGTAAGCTCCAAATGAGCAGGGACTTTGTCTGTTTTGTTCCCTGTGCCTAGAGCAATAGGTGATCAATAAACTTTGTTGAATGATGAGTTCACAGTCTAGCTGAAGAGAAAAGTAAACATTCGATTACAGTATAGTGTGATCAGGGCTATGATGTGTTAATATGGGGGTATTATGGGGCCTGTAGTCTGGGTGGGAATGGAGTAAGGTAAGAATTACTAAGGAAGGCTTCTTGGAGAAAGTCATATCTGAATTGAATCTTGCAGAATGAAAAAGCATTTCAAGGCTTAGATGATGGGGAGATAAAAGTGTTGGAGGGGATGGTGCAACGGAGGCTCAGTGGGCAGAGTTCTCCCCTGCCATGCTGGAGACTCAGGCTCGATTCCCGGTGCCTGCGCATGAGAAAAAAAAAGTGTTGGAGGATCATAGACCAAAGATTTCAGAAATTTCAGTTTGTTCAGTGTGACAGAAAAGAACAAAGGAAAGAAGAGAAGAAGGAGGGAGGGAAAGGAGGGGGCGGGAAGGAAATAGAAGGTGAAAAAGACCAGAACAGGGGTTTACAATTAAGCACCAAGGAATGCTCAGGTACACAATTAAAATGCTCAGTGTGTTAAATGGACATTTGCACACCAATGTTTATAGCAGCATTATTTACAATTGCCAAGATATAGAAACAGCCCAAATGTCCATCGACAGACAAGCGGCTAAACAAACTGTGCTTTATACATACGATGGAATATTATGCAGCTGTAAGACAGAATAAAGTTATGAAGCATGTAACAACATGGATGGACCTTAAGGACATTATGCTGAGTGAGATGAGCCAGAAACAAAAGGACAAATACTGTATGGTCTCACTGATATGAACTGACATTAGTGAATAAACTTGGAGAATTTCAGTTAAGAACAGAAGTCATGAGGAGAAAGAAATAGGGTAGATACTGGGTCATTGGAGCTGGAGGGATACAGATTGTGCAACAGGACTGATTGTAAAAATTCAGAAATGGATGGCACAATAGATAACGTTAGAACACTGAATGAAGCTGAATGTGAGAATGATAGAACGAGGAGGGCTGGGGGCACAAATGAAATCAGAAAGAAAGATAGACAATAAAGACTGAGATGGTATAATCTAGGAATGCCTAGAGTGTATAACGAGAGTGACTAAATGTACAAATTTTAAAATGTTTTGCATGAGGAAGAACAAAGGAATGTCAATAATGCAGGGTCTTGAAAATAGATGGTAATTAATATTTTAAAACTTTAACTTACGTGTGAGAATAAAGCAAAAAATGTTTATTTGGTACCAAATTTATATTTTGACTAGTGCACTTCCTAATATAACTTATGTGGACAGCTTAACTGAATGCCAAAATACTTGGAACCTTGATTAGGGCATGAGATTCTTAGGTTTGCCCACAGTAATGCTCTGATAAATCCCAGGGTGATTTAAACTGAACAAAAAAATATTTGCAAAGTCCCCTTGGGGAAATGGTGAGAAAAGGAGAAAATTCATCTTCCCCAAGTGGAGAATTCTTCGTATTCTCACAGGCAGTGGAGAAAACCAAAGCAATAGGCTGAGCTCTCAATCTTGGGGGTTGTTCGTAAGAAACTTAACCCCGCAAAGGATAGGTCAAGCCTACTTAAATTTAGGCCCAAGAGTCACCCCCAAGAGAACCTCTTCTGTTGCTCAGATGTGGCCTCTTTCTCTCAGCCAACAGGGCAAGCAAACTCACCGCCCTCCCCCTCTCTATGTGGGACATGACTCCCAGGGGTGTGGACCTTCCTGGCAACGTGGGACAGAAATCCTAGGATGAGTGCGACTCAAGATCAAGGGATTGAGAAAACTTTCTTGACCAAAAGGGGGAAGAGTGAAATGAGACAAAATAAAGTGTCAATGGCTGAGAGATTCCAAACAGAGTCAAAAAGTTATCCTGGAGGTTATTCTTACACATTAGATAAATATCACCTGCTTAGTTAAGGTGTAATGGAGAGGCTGGAGGAAATTGCCTGAAAATGTAGAGCTGTGTTCCAGTAGCCATGTTTCTTGATGATGATTGTATAATGATATAGCTTTGGCAATGTGACTGTGTGATTGTGAAAATCTTCTGTCTGATGCTCCTTTTATCTACCTTATCGACAGATGAGTAGAACATATGGAATAAAAGTAAATAATAGGGGAAACAAATTTTAAAATAAATTTGGCAGATTGAAATGCTAGTGATCAATGAGAGGGAGGGGTAAGGGGCATGGTATATATGAGTTGTTTTCTGTTTTCTTTTTATTTCTTTATCTGAATTGATGCAAATGTTCTAAGAAATGATCATGATTATGAATAGACAGCTATGTGATGATTTTTTGAGTTACTGATTATATAACAAGAATGGAATGATCATATGGTAAGAATGTTTCTGTTTGTATGTGGTTATGTTTCATAAAATAAAAAATGATTATAGTGAAGAATACACAACTATGTCATGATATCGTGACCCGTTGATTGTATACCATGTATGGACTGTGTGTTAGTGAGGATTTGTCAATAAAAATATTTTTTTTAAATGCATATGTTCAAATTCGTGGTAGCAATATTTCCAGGGTCCAGTGGAAACACACAGGGAAGAGGTTCTCTCTGTGTGAAGGGGACAAGAGCTGTGGAGGAAAAGGAAAGGCTTAGGAAAGAGCCCTGCAAGGCTGGTAGAGGCCTGATAGAAGAAGCAATGACACACCTTCACTCCAGCCCTCCCACAGGGACGTGCTCTTCCACAGCTCTGTATTTTTGCAGGTCTTGTCATTGCTTCTTTTTTTTTTTTTAACATTTTTCTATTGTGAAAAAATAATAAATACACCAAAAAGCAATAAATTTCCATATATTTTAAACAAGTAGTTATACAACAGATTTTGAAGTTTGGTATGGGTTACAGTTCCACGATTTTTCATTTTTTCTTCTAGCTGCTTCAAGACACATACAAGACACTGGGGACCAACAGAAATATCAATATAATGATTCAGCAGTCATATTCATGTTAAATCCTATCTTTATGCTCTTCCTCCTTTTTTATTTTTTGTGAAAAATAACATATATGCAGAAAAGCAATAAATTTCAAAGCACTCATCCACACTTGTTAAACCCTACGTTTTCTGCATAACTCCACTGTGGTCATGGGTCTGAATTTTATTCTAAGAACAGGAATAAAATTATAAAGTCACTGTGGGGTGTGGGTGGAGGATGTTTCTAAATCAATCATTTCTATCTTTTCTATGAAGAATTGATTGAAAGTGAGATCAAGCCTGAAGGCAGAGAAACCACGTAGAAGATTGCTAGAAGTATCAGGTAAGAGATGAGATGGAGGCCTGGACCAGCGGTGTGTGTATCACCTGGGAGCTTGCTAAGATATGCCAAATCACAGGCCCTACCACACAACTGCTGAATAAGAAACTGCATTATAATAATGATTTAATATGGTGATTCATGACCATATTAAAGTTTAAGTGTTGTCCAAGACTAAAGTGGGGGAGCAGAAGGAGGGTAAGGAGAGATGTTAAGGAAAGACTGATTAGATTTAGCATCAAATTTAGTAATCCTTTAAAAAATGACCCAATTTATCCATCTGCTACAGGTCCATTTTGTTGGAATTAGAGCGCCAACTGTTCACTCACTCTCCTGGGCTAGGTTCACCCAGCAGCTGAGAAGCTGGCCTTCTTTTTGAGTATGAAGCCCTCTGTAGACAGAAAGTTGATTTCTTTTCAGGAGCCCCAGCAGATGGTGTCTCACGTGGCTCAAAATCAATAAGATGTAAAATAAAACAGTGTAGGATAACGGCACATAGTTTTTGTTTTTGCCAAAGCAGATTTAGACTCCAGCTGTTTCAATTATTTCTTTAAGTCTCTTCAAAGACTACAGTTGACTTTCATTTAAAAGCACTAGAGGGGAGGGAGGAATTGAATTACCTTGAGAAGTTTTGCAAAGTGAAACTTGATCTCTTCATTCTAGTTGCAAAGGACAAATGGTACCCTCGCTCTCATTGTGGATACACATCTTAAAACCAAAACAGGAGTTTGTGGGTTTCCATAACTCCTGTTTAAAATATGTAGAATGGTGGGTGGGTTGATTTGTCGCATCATTACATACCAGAGGATCCAGAGAAGAATCTCTCCCCGTCAATAATAATTCCCATATGCCAGTTTTAGAAGGATACTGACTTCATCCATGAGTCAATATGTTTATTCCTATTAGATTGAAATGACAGTTACTTCAGCTGCTGATCCCTTGTTTCCTTGCCCTTTGAAAACTCCAGGGAAAGCTGTCAACTGAAGGAAAAGAGCTCTTGCCATTAGACCATGGCAGACACAGTGGAAAAGCATGGGGGCTTCTTACTGAGTGATTTAATGTTGGGGGGAAAGACATCAGACACTTATTCAGCAGATGTTTGTTGAATGCTTACCAAGTTCAAGACATTGTGCTGAAAGAGTTTTTCATTGCAAGCAATAGAAAGCAACTCTGGTTGACCGGAGGAGAAAAGGAATTTACTGGAAGGAATAAGGTAGCAAACTGAATTTTGGGGAGGGCCAGTGAATCAGGCTTGGGAAACAACCAGAGACTGAGTCCAGATTAAACTTACCCACAGAAACAGACTGATTAGGGGCCTCTGCCACCCCTCTGGGTGCTGAATGCTGACACTGGCCCCGCCAGCACTACTCATGGATACCATGCTTGTAAACACTGCCAGTGAACACGTGATGCCATAGCTGCCACCATCAGAATGAATTCTAAACTGACCCTTGCTTTTTTGCAACACTGGCTCCAGATTCAAAGTCCTGGACAGAAGTTCTAGATAGGGTGAGCCTAGGTCACACACCCTTGCCTGGGTTGCCAACAGTCATGGAAAGTGAGGGTCTGGCCTTTTCAATTTCCTCAGTGGAAGACAAGCCCTACCTCCCACTATGGCTCACACAATGGGAGATTCTCCATCATACCCTCTCCCTAAGTGATCTCACCAGCCCCTGGATTTAAATATATGACATAAAATAATGGCTCCCAAATTTCTACCTCTAGCCAAACATCTTTACTGAGCTCCAGACTCATGTCTACATGCCTATATGACATCTCTACTTAGATGTCTAATACACAACTCAAAGTTATCACAGCTGACAGCATATTGTCTATTCCCCCATTTCTAACTCTATAAGCCTTCATCTCCCTCAGACTTTCCTCCCTCAGTGAACAGAATCATGAATCTCTCAAGCCCAGATCCTAGGAATTGTGCTCAATTCCTCTCTTTCCCTCATGCCACACATCCAATCCATAGGAAGGAACGTCCTGTGACTTCTACCTCCAAAATGTATCTCAAATCTGGCCTCTTCTTACCACCTCCAACACAACCACCATAGACCAAGGCATCAGCATCTTATTGCTCACAGCTGCTACCTGTGCCATTCAGGGCACGAGCTGGAAACAGATGGCACACTCAAAGAATTTAACTAAAGAAAGTTCAATGGCAAGACTACTTACGAAGATGTGAGTAAGGTTATGGAAATAATCAAAAGAGGGTGAAGCACCAGGACCAGGAACAAACCACAAGAATGGTAGCTGTAGAAACACAGTGAGGGCCAGGTTGAGGAAGGAAGGAGGGAGGGGGAATGGTAAAGTGTACCTGACTTCTCTCTCTCATCCCACTTTCTGATCTCCTACTGAAGTCTCGCATTGGCTAAGCTCAGCCAGAAACCAGCACACAGAGGGGCCTAGGAGATGCTATCTATAGGGGTCAGTCTTCAGGGGTGAAGAAGGACAGAGGCTGTAACACAGTCAGAGGTAAGGGACGTAAGGGGAATAACCAACACACCTTCTGACTGGTCCTCACCCCCCAAATCTATTCTCCTTAGAAAAACCATTAAAATGTAAATCAAGTCATACCTATAATGACTTGATTCATGCCTTGAAACTCCTCCAATGGCTTCTCATTATACTCCTAACAAAATCCAAGCTCCCCATCATGGCCTATAATGGCCCTAAGTGATCTGGTGCTGGGTTATTTTGCTGATATCATTTCCTACCACTTTTCCTTTCCTGCTAAGTTTCAGGCACATCCCAGCTCATTCCTATCTTAGATTCCTTGCATTTGTTATTTCCTCGGTCTGGAACAGTGTTCCCTCAGCTAACTGCATGGCTTGCTGATTACCTTATCTAAAATTGTTCCTCGTCCAGCCACTGTCACTGAACTTATTTTATTTTCTTCATGGTGTCAAAGAATGTTGAGACTGTCACTCAATATCTACTTTCCCATTGAGATGCCTATTTAATCATCCAAGAAGTGATGTCAATTAAGTAGCTGTATATATGAAATCTTTATGTTGGTGTTGTTTTAAGCTTTTTTTAATATTTGAAATGGGTTTTAATTTATATACAATAAAAATTCATACATTTTTAGCATGGTGCAATGGTGGCTCAGTGGCAGAGTTCTATTTTTTTTTTTTGTATATTCATCACCATGATCATTTCTTAGAACATTTGCATCGATTCAGAAAAAGAAATAAAAAGAAAAAAAAATCATACATACCATACCCCTTACCCCTCCCTCTCATTGGTTGCTAATATTTCCATCTACCCAATATATTTTAGCCTTTGTTTCCCCTATTTTTTTCTATACCCCTTACCACTCCCTTTCATTGATCATTAGCATTTCAATCTACTAAATTTATTTTAACATTCATTCCCCCTATTATTTATTTATTTTTAATCCATGTGTTTTACTCATCTGTCCATACCATAGATAAGAGGAGCATCAGACACAAGGTTTTCACAATCACACAGTCACACTGCAACACTATATCATTTTACAATCATCTTCAAGAAACATGGCTACTGGAACACAGCTCTACATTTTCAGGCACTTCCCTCCAGCCTCTACAATATACCTTAACTAAAAAGGTGATATCTATATAATGCATAAGAATAACATCCAGGATAATCTCTCGACTCTGTTTGACATTTCTTAGCCACTGACACTTTATTTTGTCTCATTTGTCTCTTCCCTCTTTCGGTCAAGAAGATTTTCTCAATCCCTTGATGCTGAGTCCCAGCTCATTCTAGGATTTCTGTCCCACGTTGCCAGGAAGGTTTACACCCCTGGGAGTCATGTCCCATGTAGAGATGGGGAGGGCAGTGAGTTTGCTTGTCATGTTGGTTGAGAGAGAGAAGCCACATCTGAGCAACAAAAGAGGTTCTCTGGGGGTAACACTTAGGCCTAATTTTAAGTAGGCATAGCCTATCCTTTGTAGGGATAAATTTCATATGAACAAACCCCAAGACTGAGGGTTCAGCCTATTGCTTTGGTTGTCCCCACTGCTTGTGAGAATATCAAGAATTCTCCACATGGGGAAGTTGAATTATTCCCCTTTGTCATGTTAGAAGAGTTCTTGCCTGCCATGCTGGAGACCCAGGTTTGATTCCCAGTGCCTGCCCGTGCCAAAAAAAAATCATACATTTTAAATGTTCAGCTCAATGAGTTTAGATAATTATATATTCTTGTGAGTACAACACTCTAATCAAATCATAGGCATTTCCATCACTACAGAAAATTCTTTCATGGCCTTTTGCAGGTGATCACCCTCCCCAACTCACTAATCTGATTTCTGCCCCACAGATTAGTTTTATTTGTTCTTGAACTTCATATAAGTGGAATCATATGGTATATTCTCTTGTGTCTGGCTTCTTTTGTTCAACATAATATTTTTGAAATTCACACATGTTATTGCATATATGTCATTTGTTCCTTTTACTGGTGAGAATATTCCATTATATGAACTTACCACAATTTGTTTACCTATCCTCCTCTTGATGTATGTTTTGGTGTCCTCCCCACCCTGGTTGTTGACTATATACATAAGGTTGCTATGAGTATTATTATATGAATCTGTTCACGGACATATGCTTACATTTATCTTGGATCCATATCTAGGTGTAGAATTGTTGAGTCAAAGGGGAGAGATATGTTTAACTTTATAAGGAACTGCTGAACACTTTTCCAAGGTGGCCATACCGTTTTATAGCTCCTGTGTGAGATTCCCCATTGATTCACATCCTTGTCAATGTTTTATGCTATCAGTCTTTTTTATTTTGGTCATTCTAGAAGGTGTGAAATGGTATTTCATTGCAGTTTTAGTTTACATTTCCGTGATGACTAATAATGTTAGACCCTTTTCATGTGCTAGTTGGTCCTTTATACAACCTTTTAAAAGTATCTATTTAAGCTTTTTGTCCATTTTTCTATTGAAATGTTTGTCTTTTGTCCTTTGCAGTTATATGTATTGTGAATATTTTTCCCAGTCTATAGTTTGACCGTTCATTTTTTAATGTTGTCTTTTGATGAGGAGAAAATTTTAGTTTTGATGATGTCTGATTTATCATTTTTTTCTTTTATAGTCAGTGTTTTTGTGTGTGTGTGTGTCTTGTTTAAACCATTGCCTTTCCCCAGATCATGAAGATAGTCTCATATGTATAGGTCTAGAAGCTTTATAATTTTTGCTTTTACTTTTAGGCATATATTCCATCTCAAACTGATTTTTAAGTAAACAGTGAAGTAAGTGATCAAGGTTCATTTTTTTCCCCACAAGAATATCTAGTTATTCCAATCACCATTTGTTGAAAAGTTGCCCTTTCCCCCATTGAATTTTCTTTACGCTTTTGTTAGAAATTGATAGATCATGTATGTGTAGGTTTATCTCTGGATACTCTATCCAGTTCCATTTATCTGTCTATCTTTAGGTCAATATCACATATAACTTTAGAATAAATATTGAGTTCAGATAACGTGAGCTCTCTACCATTTTTTTTTCCATATTGTTTTCTCTAACTCCTTGCATTTCCAGATAAGTTTTAGATTCAGCTTGTCAATTACTACAAAAGAAATTTTCCGGTATTATAAATGGAACTGCTTTGAATCCATAGATCTATCTGGGGGGAAGTGACATCCTAACAGTAATGATTCTTCTAGTCTATCAACATGATATTTTTCTCCATTTATTAAGATTTTCTCTAATTTTATAGCAGTATATTTTCTTTTTATTTTTGGGTCTAGAGCTCTTGAACATCTTTCATTAGATTCTGTTCTGGGAATTTGAGGCTTTAAAAGGATGCAATTTTATTGAGTTATATTCACAAACCATATAATAATCCAAAGTGTACAATCAATGGTTCAAAGTGTCATCATATACTTGTGCATTCATCACTACAATCAATTTTTGAACATTTTCATTACTCAAAAAAATACAGGTAAGTGTAAAAATAAAAATGAAAAAGAACACACAAAACATACCATGCCCCTTGTCTCCCCCATTATTTATTTATTTTTGTCCTTATTTTTTTACTGATCTGTCCATGCATTGGATAAAGGGGGTGTCAGCCACAAGTTTTTCACAATCACACGGTCACACTGTAAAAGCTGTATAGTTATACAATTTTCTTCAAGAATCAAAGCTACTTGAATAGAGTTCAACAGCTTCAGTTTCTAGCTATTCTAATTCACTAAAACTAAAAAGAAATATCTATATAAGGCATGAGAATGACCTCTAGACTCTATTCTCTCAGACACTGAAACTTCATTTTGTTTCATTTTTCTTCCGCCTTTTGATCAAAAAGCCTTTCTCAATCTCATGACGCTGGGTCCAGGCTCATCCCTGGGTGCCATTTCCCACATTTCCAGGGATATTTACAACCCTGGGAGTCATGTCCCATATAGGGGGTAAGGCAGTAAGTTTACATGCTGAGTTGGCTTTGAGAAAGAGGCCACATCTGAGTAACAAACAAGGTTGTCTGTGGATGACTCTTAGGCATAATTATAAGTGGCTTAGCTTCTCCTTTGCAGGAATACGTTCCATAAGGGCAAGCCCCAAGATTGAGGGCACAGCCTATTAAATTGGTAGTCCCCAATGCTTGTGAGTAAATCTGGAATTCCCCAGGTGGGGGAGTTTAATATTTCCACATTTTTCCCCAGTCCCTCAAGGGAGCTTTGCAAATACTTTTTTATTTTCTGCCCAAATCACTCTGGTATGGGGTCATCAAACAAATCTGTGTGAACCAACAAGATCTCACTTCTTATTCAAGGTTCTGTATTATTATAGCATTCAAATAAACTGATCATACAAATCAAATTAGATAGTGTGCTACAGAAAATATGAATTTTGCATCAAATAAACATCTCTTCCTTTGGTCTCACACAGAAGTTGAAATTTTAAAACTATCATCCTTTTCCCTATAGTCTAATTTACCTTAGTCCTATTGAGATCTGCTTCTTTCATATCTCTAATTGAAGGCTGATCTCTTTTTCAGCTTCTTAAACAGTTGTGGTATGGAGTAATGCTGACTTTCATAGCTGCAGCACTCTAGCTCTGAGTCTCAGGTGTCACAGAGATACCCAAAGTTCCAGGGACCAATCAGGTTATACACAAATTGCTCAGCATCTCAGAATTTAGAAATAACCCTTACAACTCTGGAATAGATGTGACTGCTGTAAAAGCTAACAGTCTAGGATAATTTATGCTCTTAGATTCAATAAGGCTTTCCCTGATAATCTATGACCTTAGATTCAATTTTCAGTTTGCACATTGTACTCAGTCCATATTTGTGGGCATGATAATGTTTGTCTTTTCATTTCTGGCTTATTTCACTCAACATACTTTCCATTTGAGGGGAGTTGATGCTATCATAAATGGTATTGTAAGTTACACTTTTCATTTCTCAATATTCATTGCTAATATACAGAAATACAATTAATTTTGTGTATCTGCTTTGTATCCCATGACCTTGATAAATTCGCTTATTAGCTCTAGTAGATTTCTGTAGAAATTAAATTGCCATTTTAAAACCTATATTCTTTCCAGCAACGTTAGCAAACTAATACACTTGTCTTATTGCATCAAGTACAATGTTGAATAAGTGATGTTACCAACCCCAACCAAAACCGTTCTTGCCAATCCTAAAGAATACCTAGAGCATTATATAAGATTCTACAAAGTTTCCATGCACTAAGGTAACTTTCCAGAAATCTACAACCTCCTGATAGGTCAATGGACCAGATAAGTTCTAAAATGCAGAGGAACCAGTCTTTCCAGAACATCAACTAATTCCGTCCTCCTATTCCATATTATCGACAGCCCCTTTCAACATAAAAAATTAGAATGGGCATAGCTCAAATACCCCTAAAGAGTGAAAGATCAAAGGTGATGGTGGAGTTATACAAAGAAGGTAAATTTAACAAATGAGTATGAGTGCTGTATCATTATATTGATACTTCTTTTAGTCTTCAGTACCTTAGGGCAGCTAGAAGTAAAAACCTAAAATTGTGGAATTGCAACCTATACCAAACTCTGAAATCTGTTCTACAACTAATTGTTGCACTGTGCTTTGAAAAATATTGCTTTTTTGTATGTATGTTATTTTTCACAAAAAGAAAAAAGTCGATTGTGATGATAAATGCATAGTTATATGAAAAACAAAAGAAAAAAGAACAAATGAGTATGATTGCTGAATCATTATATTGATATTTCTTTTTGTCTCCCATTTCTTAGAGCAG
This sequence comes from Tamandua tetradactyla, assembly GCF_023851605.1. NCBI lineage: Eukaryota > Metazoa > Chordata > Mammalia > Pilosa > Myrmecophagidae > Tamandua > Tamandua tetradactyla. The sequence goes on along the minus strand of NC_135353.1, from coordinate 23,433,145 downwards.
CTAGAAGTAAAAACCTAAAATTGTTTAATTGTAAACCATACTGTTCTAGTTTGCAAGCTGCCAGAATGTGGTATACCAGAAACAGAACGGCTTTTTAAAAGGGGGATTTATTAAGTTGTGAGTTTACAGTTCTAAGGCTATGAAAATGTCCAAATTAAGGCATCAACAAGAGGTTACCTTCAATCAAGATGGGCCAATGAAGTTCAAGGTTTCTCCCTTAACTGGAAAGATACATGGTGAGCATAGCAATGTGCTATGCTTCTCTCCAGGCTTCTTGTTTCATGAAGCACCTCCAGGGGCATTTTCCTTCTTCATCTCCAAAGGTCTTTGGCTGTGTGGGCTCTAGTGGCTCTTTGCAAAATGGTGCCCTCTTAAAGGGCTCCAGAAGCAACCCCAACTTGAATGGGCACAGACACAACTCCACAGAAACCATCTAATCAAAAGTTACCACCCACAATTGGGTGGGTCATTTCTCCGTGGATAATCAAAAAGTTCCCACCCAGGGCGGGCCATGGTGGCTCAGCAGGCAAGAATGCTCGCCTACCATGCCAGAGGACCCGGGTTCGATTCCTGGTGCCTGTCCATGTTAAAAAAAAAAAAAAGTTCCCACCCAGCAATAATGAAGAAAGATTAAAGGACATGGCTTTTCTGGGGTATATGACAGATTCAAACTGGTACACATACCGAGCTCTGAAATCTGTTCTACGCCAATTGCTGCAATGTGCCTCGAAATTTACTGCTTTTTTGTATATATGTTATTTTTCACACACAAAAAAACTCGATTATGATGACATGCACAGCTATATGATTATATTGTGAACTATTGATTTTACACTTTGGGTGGTTACACAGTATGTGAATATAATATATATATCAATAAAAGATTTTTAAAAATAAAAAAATAAAGAAAAATGAGTCATGTTACCAATTCTGGGGAAAAGTGCTCAATATTTCACCATTAAGTATGATGATACATGGGTCTTTAAAAGAATACTCTGGGCCGCCACTGCCGCAGGAGGCGTGAGGGGATAAAACCTTTCAGATGGTAGATAACAGTTTTTCAGATGGAGTTCCTTCAGATTCCTTGGAAGCTGCTAAAAATGCAAGTAATAAAGAAAAACTCACAGATCAGGTGATGCAGAACCCTCAAGTTTTGGCAGCTTTACAAGAACAACTTGAAAATGTCTCTCACACTCCTTCAAGCTATATTGAAACTTTACCTAAAGCAGTAAAAAGAAGAATTAATGCATTGAAACAACTTCAGGTGAAATGTGCTCATATAGAAGTCAAGTTTTATGAAGAAGTTCATGATTTGGAAAGAAATTATGCAGCACTATACCAGCCTCTTTTTGACAAGAGAAGGGAGTTCATCATGGATGATGTTGAGCCAACAGATGCTGAATCTGAGTGGCACAGTGAAAATGAAGAAGAGGACAAATTGTCTGGAGACATGAGAAATAAATTAGTTATAGCCGAAAAAGAAGCAACAACCGCAGAAGAACCAAATCCCAAAGGAATTCCTGAGTTCTGGTTTACCATCTTTAGAAATGTAGATATGCTAAGTGAATTAGTACAGGAATATGATGAACCAATCTTGAAACACCTTCAGGATATTAAGGTGAAATTTTCAGATCCTGGACAGCCTATGTCTTTTGTGTTCGAGTTCCACTTTGAACCCAATGACTACCAATTGAGTCCTGACTAAAACCTACAAGATGAAGTCAGAACCAGATGCGGCTGATCCCTTTTCCTTCGAGGGCCCTGAGATAGTGGACTGTGATGGATGGACTATTGACTGGAAAAAACGTCACAGTTAAAACAATCAAGAAAAAACAGAAACATAAGGGTCGAGGCACTGTTCGAACAATCACTAAACAAGTACCCAATGATTCCTTTTTCAACTTCTTCAGTCCCCTAAAAGCATCTGGGGATGGAGAATCACTGGATGAAGATTCAGAATTCACATTAGCATCTGACTTTGAAATTGGCCACTTCTCCCGTGAGGGGATTGTCCCACGCGCAGAGCTTTACTTTACCAGAGGGGCCATAGAAGATGCCGACAATTTTGAAGAAGGCGAGGAAGGAGAAGAAGAGGAATTAGAAGGTGATGAGCAGGGAGGAGAGGAGGAAGAGACTGAAATAAACCCCAAGCAGAAGGAGCCCAGCCAGCCGGCCGAGTGCAAGCAGCAGTGAGCCGCACCCCTGCGGGGCCGTCTGTCGGGATGCGGACACGGCACAGTTGTATCGCAGTGCCCACCTGCCTTGCTTCCAAGTGCATGATTTTCACTTTCACTTTCCCTTTTTCCTTATTATTTTGCTTACCTTGTACAGTGGCAACTTATACGCATTTCAGAAATAAGAGGTTTAGTTCCAGTGCCCTCTGCAGCCTAGGGTACCCTGCACTACTCAGTGAACTTTGCCCTTAGGGAGGGCCCCAGAGAGAGACCACAAGGGGGGGGGCGGGGGGATGGGCTCAGCCGAGGGGTAGGTCGCAGGTGATGTGGTCCCACCATTTCTGCCATTGGACTTAATACTTCCCTTTCTTTCGAAGAAACCCGTGCCCTTCAGTTTTAGCCACTTGAACCTGTTTCTGTGAAAGCTGCTCTGGCTGCTGCACTTGCGTCCTCTCAGCAAGGCCTTGGAGAGCCAAGTTGTGTTCTCCTTCGTGTGGTTTTCTTTAGTTTTATTTTCCTAGGGGTGGGGGTGGGGATCGTGGCACACACCGACGCAGAGGCGGTAGTTCTAGTGGTTCATTGACATATTTATTTGTTCATTCGTGGTCGGGAGGACTTTGCACTTAGGCCATTGCTCACCCTCCCAGTCCTGAACCTGTGCTGTGACTGGAGACCTGGTGTCTGAGCCGGGCAGAGGCAGCCACCAGGTGCAGCCGGGGTTCCGCAGGGAAGGAGCTGCTGCCCCTGCCACGGCTCCCGGAGGCAGGGCTTGCTCTCATGACACTCAGGCGATGTCCGCTGTTGAAGAGTCCAGAGCTTGTAGCTAGAGAAGCAAGATCTGTGGGTTGTCTGCAGTTTAGCAGATGAGGCTGCGGGACTGGGGTTGGAAAGGTAATGAGTCACTTCCGAGTTGTGCTTTCTCAGAAGCTCCTGTTCCTTGACCCCACCGCTCACTTTGTGTGGAGTGTCCAGAAGCCTGTGTCTGCAGCCTCGGCCTTGGCAGTGTGGGGCTCACTTAGGGCATGCACTAGCAGCGCTGGCAGCAGTGACCCCAGTTCGTGGAGAGTGCTTGGCCTTCCCTCAGGAAATGGTGTTCTCGGCGTGGACAGACTAGTTGGAATATTCTATTAAAGTTGTGGGACATGAACCAGGAAAAAAAAAAAAAAGAATACTCTGGCTGTTTTGTAAAAAAGCAAAGGCTAGTGATAGAAATTTGAGAGTCATCATTACATGGTGTTATGGTTAGGTTCATGTGTCAGCTTGGCCAGGTGATGTTGCCCAGTTGTCTGGTCAAGCAAGCACTGGCCAAACTATTACTGCAAGGACATTTCATGGGATGTTCATCTAATCAGCTGAAGGCTTTAAAAGAGAAGTCAGAAGAGAGAATCACTCTCTCCTCTTGAGTTGGCCAGCCTCTCCTGGAGGATTCATGGAAGACCTTCATCGGAGTTGTCAGCTCATGGCCTGACCCATGGGATTGGGACTCATGTATCCACACAGTTGCATGAGACACTTTTATAAAATCTCATATTTACAGATATATCCTGTTGTTTCTGTTTCCGTAGAGAACATTGACTAATACAGCTTGGTACCAGGAGTGGTTTTTGAGAAACAGAATCATAAAAATGTGTCTTTGTAACTGCCTTTCTATGTCTGTTATGTAGAGACACTAATGACTCTTATTCTAGTAACCAAGATGGCACTGACAGTCCATGGTATGAGTTGGCAATACATATATACAAAATATCACCAGTTGATTCTCCTAATCACACTCTTATATGAGGCAAGCTCTGGCTGACAGTGTTTTGACACCTTAACAGAGTTTTGTGGAGTTAAGAGGTATAACAATGTTGGCTGTTTTTTCTTAGATGTGCTCGATACAGTTATAAGAGAAAGGGATGAGCTAAAGGCTTCACATTTGCAACTTAAATGCCATATAAAACATGTGAAAGTATCTATGTGTGCCCTGAAAGAAAATCTTATTTCTTGTGATCGCAGATTTGAGATCTCCAAAAACCAGACACAGAACCTCGTTATGCAAGTAGTAAATTTATAACATAAACTAAATTGTCAAGCTTGCAGGAAAAGAATGGGATCCTGAAACTTGGAATGGGGACATATGGGTTGATAATAATGGCAGGGGGACATGGAATCCCTGGATTCTGCTGAGTCTTCACTAGATAGAACTGTAATGGCCTGTCCTGAGTGAATGGCTGCCCACTTCCAATCTGCCTGGAAGAAACAGCTTTCTGACCTCAAGTTTGCCCTAAGGAGTCTGCCATCCAACATCTACCTAAAGAGATTAACCCTTCAGTGCTTGTTAAACCTATAACCAACACCCCTGGAGAAACAACCCTTCCTCTTCTGTCTGGGCATATTAATCCTGTTTCACCAAAAGGAAACTGCAATGGAATGCCCTGAGGTAATTGACTTGAAAGACACTTCTAATTCTTTTTGTGACCCATTCTTACCACCCCTCTTTTCTTCAAGAACTATAACTAGACTAAAATCCCAACAGTTCCTGAAAGGTGAGGTACGAAGTGTAACCCATGAGGAGGTACACTATACTCCAAAAGAGCTGCATGAGTTTTCCAGTTTATATAGACATAAATCAGGGGAATATGTGTGGGAATCAATACTAAGTGTGTGGGAGGAAAATAAAGTTGGATCAGGCTGAATATTGATATAGGCCCATTAAGCAGAAATTTTGTATTCAAAGTTATATCTCAAGGGGCTAGAAATGGCATTAACCGTTTGGTTGGGTGGTCCGCTGAAAGAATGGATCAAAAGGTAGCCAATCTGGGAGATCCATGCATTGGGGTGGCTTTCCAGGGCCTGCAGCATCTGCATGCGTCCCTGGACAGGACAGGTCCTGGAAAGCAGGGTGGGGGAGCGGGCTCTCTGGGGCATCAACTGGTTCCATCTCCCAACCCGTGCTGTCAACAGCCCTTTCCAATGTGGAGAAGTTGGAGTGGGCATGGCCCAGGTGCCCCTACAGGGTGGGAGGAGTATCAGGGATGATGGTAGATTTGTGTGGGGGTGGGAGTAGGGTTTGGCAAATGAGTATGAGTGCTTAATCATTATACTGATGTTTCTTTTGGTCTCTAGTACCTTGGAGCAGCTAGAGGTGAAAGCCTGAAATTGTGGAATTGTGGCCCATGCCAGACCCTGGAGTCTGTTCTACAGATAGTTGCTGTGATATACTTTGAGGTTTGTTGTTTTTGTGTGTGTTGTTGTTCAGAAAAAATTTTAAAAAAAGAAAAGATAGAGTATAACAGAGAAGATAGAATTTAACAAATGAATATGAGTGCTGAATCATTATATTGATATTTCTTTTGGTCTCCAGTGTCTTGGAGCAGCTAGAAATAAAAAATGAAACTGTAGTCCATATCAAACTTTAAATCTGTTCTACAACTACTTGTTAAAATGTACTTGGAAATGTATGCTTTTTTTTGTATATATGTTATATTTCACAATAAAAAGAATGTTTTAAAAAAGGGAGAAAGAAAAAAAGGTGGCCGACATTACTTGAGGTTGAAATGCCAGAACTGTCTTAATATAATGTAGAGGCAGGGGGTTCCAAACGCTTAGGGAGATGGGAATGTTGGAGTGGATTTAATGTGGAAGACCTGCTCACACGTCCCAGGAATGTCCAGAGGACACACCTTTTATGAGACTTTGAGGAATAAATTTGTGAGACTAGCTCCCCTGAAGAGCTCTGTAGTCTCCCTTCACTGTAGGTCAGATATTACCGTGGGAACTGCTGGGTCACTGAGCTGGAATCCTTTAACACAATGGGGACAATCAGATACCGAGTTGACAGAAGCAATGTGGCAACAGTTAATCACCATGGACAAGGTGATCGTGGCCACCATAATGGACAGCAGACTCTAAGCAGCAGTCAAAATAATCTGACTTGCAGAGACTTATGGTATTGGCTAGTAGATCGTGGGATACCTAGAAGTAAAGCAGATGGGCAGTCTACTAAATTCTTGTTTGAGCTATATAACCAGAAGAGTTCTAGGTCAAGTGAACAAAAGTCTAACTTGAATTACAAAAACAGAGAGTCATGTCCCCTTAATCAATTCCCACACCTGAGACAATTTATAGACCCAGAGCCCCTTGAATGAGGGGAGGGCCAAGTGCTCTTGAGAAAGGGTCCTATTACACTCCCCAAAATTTATACTGTTAATCTTCCTCCCAGCCTTCCCCAAGGAGCCCTACGGCCTTTTACCAGGGTAACTGTGCATTTGGGAGAAGGAAATGATCAGATATTTTGTAGATTACTAGACACTGGCTCAGAAGTGACTTATCCCAGGAGATCCAAAAAAATCACTGGTCCACTAGTCAGAGTAAGGGCTTATGGAGGTCAGTTGATCGATGGAGTTTTAGCTCAGGTTCACCTCACAGTAGGTTCAGTGGATCCTGGGACCCATTCTGTGGTAATTGCCCCAGTTCCAGAATGCATAATTGAAATTAACATACTCAGCAACTGGCAGAATACTCACACTGGTTCTCTGGCTCATGGAGTGGGGGCTGTTATGCTAGGAAAAGCCAAGTGAAACCCGCTAGAACTGCCCCTACCATGCAAAATAGTAAATCAGAAGCGATACCGGATTCCTGGAGTGATTGCAGAGATTAGTGCCACTCTTAGGCACTTGAAGGATGCAGGGGTGGTGATTCCTACCACAGCCCAATACAACTCTCCTAGTTGGCCTGTGCAGACAGCAGATGGGTCTTGGAGGATGACAGTAGATTTTTGTAAACTTACGCAAGTGGTGACTCCAATTGCAGCTTCTGTTCCAGATGTGGTATCATTGCTTGAGCAAATCAACACATCCCCTCATACCTGGCATGCAGCTATTGATCTGGCAAATGCTTTTTTTCTCAATAGCTATTAGTAAGAACCATCAGAAACAGTTTGCATTCAGCTGACAAAGCCAGCAGTATAGCTTCACTGTCTTACTCAGGGGTATATCAACTTTCCAGCCCCAAGTCATAATCTCATTTGCAGGGAACTTGATTGTTTCTCCTTCCCACAAGACATCATACTGTTCCATCATATTGATGATATCATGTTGATTGGACCTAGTGAGCAAGATGTAGCAACTACTCTACACTTATTGATAAGGCATTTGTGTTTAAGGGGATGGGAGATAAATCCAACAAATATACAGGGGCCTTCCACCTCAGTGAAATTTCTAAGTGTCCAGTGGTGTGGGATATCTCAGGTGAAGGATAAGCTGTTGCATCCAGCCCCTTCTATGATCAAAGAAGAGGCACAATGCCTAGTTGGCCTCTTTGGATTTTTTTTTTTTAATTTTGTAATTCCCGCTGGGAACTCTTTGGACTTTGGAGACACAATATTTCTCTTTTGGGTGTGCTACTCCATCCTGTTTACTGAAGGTCCAGAAAAGCTGCTAGTTTTGAGTGGGGACCTGAACAAGAGGAGTCTCAGTGACAGGTCCAGGCTGCTGTATAAGCTGCTCTGCCACTTAGACCATATGATCCAGCAGATCCAATGGTGCTCTAAGTGTCAGTGGCAAATAGAGATGCTGTCTGGAGCTTTTGGCAGGCCCCTATAGGAGAATAAGAATGAAGATCCTTAGGATTTTGGAGTAAGGCCTTACCATTCTCTGCAGATAACTACTCACCTTTTGAGAGACAGCTTTTGGCTTGCTATTGGGCTTTAGTAGAGACTGAACACTTAACCATGGGCCACCAAGTTGCCTTAAGACCTGAGTTGGCTATAATGAGCTGGGTGTTGTCTTACCCACCAAGCCATAAAGTTGGGAATGCACAACTTTAATACATAACATGGAAATGGTATAGAAGAGACAGAGCTCAAGCAGGTCCTGATGGCACAAGTAAGTTCCATGAGGAAGTGGCCCCAATGTTGATGGACCCTACTCCTGCCACATTACCTTCTTTTTCACAGCCCACAGCTATGACCTCTTGGGGAGTTCCTTACAGTCAGTTGACTGAGGAAAACAAAAGTCAGGCCTGGTGTATGGATGGGTCTGCATGATATGCTGGTACAACCCAAAAGTGGAAGCTACAGCACTGCAACCCCTTTCTGGGATGTCTCTTAGAGGAAATCTTCCCAGTGGGCAGAAATTTGAGCAGTGGTTCTGGTTGTTGATTTTGCTTGAAAGGAGAATTGCCCAGATGTGTGTTTATATACTGACTCATGGGCTGTTGTAAATGGTTTGGCTGGATGGCCAGGGAATTGGAAGGAGCATAATTGAGAGATTGGTGATAAAGAAGTCTGGGGAAGAAGTATGTGGATAGACCTTTCTGAGTGGGAAAAAAACATGAAGATATTTGTGTTTCATGTGAATGCTCACCAGAGCATGACTTCTGCAGAGGAAGATTTAATAATCAAGTGGATAAGATGATCTGTTCTGTGAATACCCATCAGCCTCTTTCCCCAGACATTCCTGTCACTGCCCAATGGGCTCATGAACAAAATGGTCATGGTGGTAGGTTATGCATGGGCTCAGCAACATGGACTTCCACTCACCAAGGCCGACCAGGCTATGGCCACTGCTGAGTGCCCAACCTGTCAACAGCAGAGACCCACACTAAATCCCTGATATGGCACCATTCCTCAAGATGATCAGCCTGCTACCTGGTGACAGGTTGATTACATTGGACCACTTCCATTATGAAAGGGGCAGTGATTTGTTCTCACAGAGATATGGTTTTGCCTTCCCTTCATACAAGACTTCCACCAAAACTGCCAAAATTTAATGAATACCTTAATCACCATCATGGTATTCTACACAGCATTGCTTCTGATCAAGGAACCTACTTCACAGCAAATGAAGCAGAAGAATGGGCACATGTTTATGAAATTCTTTGGTCTTACCACGTTCCCCATCATCCAGAGGCAGTTGGGTTGATAGAACAGTGGAATGGCCTTTTTAAGATTCAATTACAGTGCCAACTATGTGGCAATACCTTGTAGGGCTGGGGCAGTGTTCTCCAGGAGGACATGTATGCTCTGAATCAGCATCCACTGTATGGTGCTGTTTCTCCCATAGCAAGGATTCACAGGTCCAGGAATCAAGAGGTGGAAATGGGAGTGGCACCACTCACCATCACCCCTAGTGATCCACTAGAAAAATCTTTGCTTCCTGTCTCTGAAACCTTAAGCCCTCCTGGTCTACAGGTCTTAGTTTCAAAAGGAGGAGTGTTCCTTCCAGGAGACACAACAATGATTCCGTTGAACTGAAGGTAAGACTGCGCACCTGGCCATTTTGGGCTTCTCATACCTCTGAATCAGCAACCAAGGAAGGGGATTATTGTAATGGCTCGGGTGATGGATCCTGACTATCAAGGGGAAACAGGACTGCAACTACACAATGGAGGTAAAGAGTTTTCCTGGAATACAGGAAATCCCCTAGGCGTCTCTTAGTACTACCATGCCCTGTGATTGCAGTCAGTGGAAAAGTGCAACAACCCAATTCAGGCAAGACTATCAATGACCCAGAAACTTCACGAATGAAGCTTTGGGCCAACCCACCAGGCAAAGAACCATGGCCAGCTCAGGTGCTTGCTGAGGGTAAAGGGAACATGGAATGCGTTATGGAAGAAGGTAGTGATAAATATGAACTATAACCATGTGACCACTTAGAGAAATGAGGACTGTGATGGTATGTATATTTCTTCCTTGCTTTGTTATGAGAATGTTTGTATTTGTACATAAAATGCATGTCTTTGTTTTCTTCTCTATCTTATTCCCTTATAATATGACATAGTTGTATTTTTCATGTTGTACTATTTATGTTATAAATATCAAATTTAAGAGTGGATGTTACCCAAGGACTTGCAGTCTGTTCTGGAGAGATTTGTGCATTTCTGTTTGTAGGCAGGGCAGTTGAGTACTGATAGGCAAAAACGTGTCTATTAATGTGTTTTATTTAGAGATTAAGTATGGTTTAAGGTGGTGTATAGCTGCCAAATTGACAAGGAGTGGATTGTGATGGTTAAGTTCATGTGTCAACTTGGCCAGGTAATGGTGCTCAGTTGTGCAGGTCCAGCAAGCACTGGCCTAATCATTTCTGCAAAGACATTTCATGGATAGTTAATAAACCAGAAGCCTAGTTTATTAAATCATCAGCATGTTGATTGCATCCATAGCTGATTACATCTGCAGTCAGCCAAGGGGAATGTCTTCCACATTTAGTGATGTTTAATCTAATCAACTGAAGGCTTTAAAGGAGAACTGAGAAGAGAGAATCACTCTCTCCACTTGAGCCAGCTAGCTTCTCCTGGGGGATTCATGGAAGACCTTCACCAGAGCTGTCAGCTCATGGCCTGCCCCATAGAATTTGGACTTGTGCATCCCCACAGTTGTGTGACACTTTCATAAAATCTCATATTTACAGATATCTCCTGTTGGTTCTGTTTTCCTAGAAAACCCTGAGTAATACATATGAATAGTAATTAAATCATGAGTCCCGAGAAATATCAACATTTAGAGATTGGGTAATAACCAGAACATAAGAATAAGTTGATATCACAAATGGAAAAATATGAAAGTGGCACCAGGAGACCAGAAATAGTAATAGATAATATTTATTTATAATTTATAATAGATAATAATAGATAAAATGCCAAACACTTTTAGTATATTATTTATTCTTTGCATCAATAGAGGAAGAGGTGGTTCCAGCATATGATACTGAAGGAGAAGCTTAAGAAAAGCCAAGATGTGGCATGTCACAGAAACCAAGAAAAGAGATTATCCTGAGAGAGAATGACTGATTTTTGGATATTGCTGAGGGGATATATAAGATGAGACCTGAAGAGTGTTCCTTCAATTACTGGTATGGAAGTTGGCTGCCTTATCAGGAACAGTTCCAGTCTAAGGTCTGGAAGATAGATTGCAATGGGTTGAGGAGTGAATGGGAGATGAGGAGGAAGAGACAGTATAAGTAGATGATTCTTTGGAGAAGTTAGGCTGTGAAGGAGGAAAGAATAAAGAGAATCGAGTTGATTGGGCTGTGGGATCAAGGGAGGGATGGTCATGCCCCCGTTGTTTCAGCCACACTGTCCTTCTCACAGTTCTTCCATACTTGCCTTTGTCCATACTGGTCTTTCCACATGCAAAGTTCTACCTACATTCTTCTCCACCTGATAAAGTCTTATTCATCCTTTAAGACCCATCCCAAATGTCCTCTCCTCTGTGAGTTCTTTTGCTAACAATCAAGGTAAAGTGAGCCACTTCCTCCACTGTGTCTCTAAGCACCATGTATATGCTTCTATTAGAACCCTCAGCACGCTACTTATAATGTAATTGTTACATTTGTGGTCTGTCTCCCCTACTGAACAATAACTCCTTCCAGAGCAGAAGTCAAGTCTTACTCATTTTTGCTCATTACTTTATTTAAAAATCCCCTGGCACTGTGGGATCAACGATGTGATTTTGACCAAAAGGGAGAAAAGAAGTGGAACAAATAAGGTATCAGTGTCTGAGAGAGTTCAAAGAGAGTTGAGAGGCTACTCTGGAGGTCACTTTTATTCAAGCTTCAATTAGACAGTGCCCCCTACCTTAACTTGCCAACCCCCAACCAAAACCATTCCAACCAATCCTAAAGAACATCTAGGGCAATATATAAGATTCTACAAAGGTTCCGTGCACTAGGATAACTCTCCAAAACCTTCAACCTCCAAATGGGTCCCTGGACCAGATAAGTCCTGAAATGCAGAGGGGCCAGCCCTTCCAGAGCATCAACTAGTTCCACCCCTCATCCCTTATTATCAACAGCCCTTTCAAACATGGAAAAGTTAGAATGGGCATAGCCCAGATACCCCTAGAGAGTGGGAGAAAGATCAAAGGTGATAGTGTTGTACAGAGAAGGTAGCGTTTAACAAATGAGTATGATTGCTGAGTCATTATATAGACATTTTTTTAATCTCCAGTATTTTGGAGCAGCTAGAGGTAAGAACCTGAAATTGTGGGATTGTGACCCATACCAGACTCTGAAATCTATTCTAGAACTAATTGTTGCGATATGCTTTGCAGTGTATTGCTTTTTTGTATATATGTTATTTTTCACAAAAAAAGAGGAAAAAAGTCGATTGTGATGATGAATAACGCACTGTATATGACGGTATTGTGAACGATTGTACACTTTGGATGATTACATGGTATTTGAATATATAATATATATCTATAAAAAAAGAAAAAATTGCCCATTGGAAATGGGTACTGGTTACACAGGTGTGGTCAGGTTATGAAAATTCACTGAGCTGTACACTTATATTAACTAAAAGATTTTCTAATATACAAAAAATAATAAACATTTTCCCACCCTAATGTCTTCAGGTTAAAATTCATTTACTGAGCAACTGCTAATGTTCCCAGCATTGTACTAGGTTCCTAGATGATCCCAGCAATCCTTTTGTGGTCTCCCTGTCCTTCTCTAACTCTTAGTCTATGCTGGCTGGAGTCTGGAGAGATCATAAGCGCATCTCACTCCAGGACGGTGGAGCCCAAAACTGTCAAATCCTTGCCTGGCTCCGAAGCATAAATTTACAAGAGGGTGAAAAATGCTGGATAAGCAAAAAAGATGAATTTATAAATCTTTTGGACTGCATTTATACTTCTGTTATATACTTCTGGAAAAATAGCAATGCCTTGTGCAATAATATCGTCATATTTCACATTCTGTTTATGAGAGCTCTTATCTATACTTTCCTGTTTATCCAGATGTTATTAACCAACAATCAGAAAATGGATAAACTGATCTCTGGACCAGTGTAATGGAATGTTCTACTTAATTTTCTGAAGTTCAAAATAAATTTTTCATATGTTTCTCCAAAAATAAAAAAGCAAATGTCTTATTTCTTCATTTAGAGTATTGGAGTGGATTGTTCGTACCTAATCTGCGTTTTGCAATCTGAAATGGGGTTTGAATTCCTGGACTCCTTTCGTATTTCCAGACTTCAATTGAGTGAGATGAACACACTACAATGGTAGTATTCTGTAAACAGAGAAAAGCAACCCATATTAAGCAATTAGAATCAGAATATGGCTTGTGTAACATTACAGTTTGGAAGTCTAGTCCTAGGTCAATGGCTGACAAGCTCAATTGCTCAACTTCTTCAGTCTTGAGGCTCTCCATTGTATAAAGTGAAATTAATACTATAGTCTTTAAGATTAGTAAGTAGAAAGAATATGCTAACAAATTGTAGAAATTTTTGCCAGGAAAAAGTGTGATTACACAATGAATTGCATCACCTGAAAGAAAGATAATTTTGTCCTCCGATTACAAAAACTCCTTAGATTTTTTTTGCCTTTATAAGGACATAGGGTATTGTACAGATAAAATGGGTGAATTCTAAGATGTGTAAATGATACCTCAATAAAGTCATTTAAAAATAAAAATCCAGCGTAGGTTCATGGGCTCAGTGTCCTCAATCCACTAGAACCCTCAAGAGAAATTTCTCTCAGGCTTTTATGCCAGGGAAGTTGCACTTATCCTGATCAAAGCCACTTTTTCTTTCATGGGCAGGCACCGGGAATTGAACCCGGGTCTGCAGCATAGCAGGCTAGTTAGTATTCTGCCACTGAGCCACTGTTGCACCACCTCAAAGCCACTTTTAATGTACAGTAAATATTAACTTGGCCTTGTTTCTTCTTCCCTTTGGCTGCTAGGAATCCCAGAACCAGAATTGTGATCAATCTGCAGCATTTTGGCATACGATTTTAACTTTACATTCAGTTTCATTTTATTATCCTACCCATATTGGTCATGATTTTTATATATTGAGTATTTCTATCCTGTTATATCACATGGATTATGTGACCCACTTCACACTCTCTTTGGAAGTAGCAAGATGTAATATATTAATCGACTCTTTTATTCACTTATTTGACTAACAGAGGAAGGCAGTGTGAACGTAACAATTAATACTCTGTGTTGGAAACACTATACCATTTTCCCTGTTAATCATTTTAGAGAAAGTGATGTGAGAATGGAACAGGGTCCCCTTCCTAACTGTAAGAATCTTCAAGAATGGACCTGCATGTAACTATTCTATTCAAATATTCACTTGAATCCCTCTGAAATACTTAAGGTCAAAGTTCATTTATTCTGCTTTCAGACATTTCTCCCTGATACTCTGTACCCATCTTCCCAAAGAGAGTTTACAGAGAAAAACCATTGTAGAATAGAAGACCAAGGAACAGTAGACTGTAAACAACTTTGTAATTTTCTCAGTACACTTAGAATAAGAATCCCACTTCTCACATAGGCTGGAGGGCGCAACAGGAGCAATCCCTTTTCTATATCTCCATCCTCATTTGCTTCTATTCTCCCTCTTGTTCACTAGGCCATGCTGGAAATGTGCAGCATTTTCCCATCTTAGAGAGTTTAGACTTTCTGTTCCCAACCACCTGGAATGCTCTTTCCCCAGCCCTTAGTTTCTTACCCATGAGGCCTCCCTGAAATAGCACCTCCTGCGGTAGGCCTTTTCTGATCACCCTTTGTTTGTTTCTTTCATCATAACATGCCATTAGATTATTTATTTGTCGACTTGGGTTTATTGTTGTGGTGGTGGCATTCTTTTTTTTTTTACTTTTTATCTTAAAATAGTTTCAAACATACAGGACAGTAACAAAAATAATACAAACCCCATACACAGCACTCCTACATTTGGATAGCCACTGTGCTGGTTTGCAAGCGGCTGGAATGCAATATACCAGAACTGGAAAAGCCTTTAAAAAGGGAAATTTAATAAATTACAAGTTTATAGTTCTAAGGAAGTGAAAGTGCACCAATTAAGGCACCAATAAGAGGTCACCTTCACTCAACAAAGCTAATGGGTCAGGAACACCTCTGTCAGCTGGGAAGTTACATGCTGGCATCTGCTGGTCCTTTGCTCCTGGGCTCCATTGCTTTCAGCCTCTGTTCCTGTGGGGGCTCCTCACTTTACTTCTCCAGGGCTGGCTTTCATTTCTTGGCTTCCCTTGGTTCTCTTCAGGTTCTGGCTTCTTAACATCTCATGGCGATGTCTGCTGGGCTCCAAGCATCTCCAAACATCCGTGTCTCAGTTCTCCAAGCGTTGACATCTGTATCAGCTCTGCTTTGAAGTGTCTATTGGCTCTGTCATTTCTGGCTTTCTCTAAAATGTTTCCTCTTTTAAAGTATTCCAGTAAACTAATCAAGACCCACCTGGAATGGGTGGAGTCACATCTCCATGTACACAAAAGATCACATCCACAGTGGGGTATGTCATATCTCAGTGGACATAATCTAATCAAAAGTTACTGCCCTACAATATTGAATTAGGATTAAAAGAAACAGCTTCCTCCACAAGATTGAGTCAGGATTAAAACATGGTTTTTCTGTGGTACATAATATTTTCAAACCAGGACACCTACCTCCTAGATACTCTGATCCACAAATTTTAACTTTTTGCCACATTTGCCATATCATTCTATCTATCCATTTATCCATCCATCCATTCACTTATCAATCCATTTTCTGAACACCTGAATATAGGTTGTATGATCATGCTCCTTCAACACTTAATACTGCCAGGTACCTTTCCTAAGAACAAGGATATTCACTTATGTAACCAACTTAAGTATAGTTATCAAGTTCAAGAAATTTAACATTGACATAAAGCATACAGTCTACATTCCAATTTTTTCATATGTCCAAATAACGTCCTTTAGAACCTTTTTCCTCCCTTGCTAAAACCCATCTGAGGTCATGTATTGCATTTAACTGTCATTGTCTCTTTAGTTTCTCTTTCTTTTATTCAACTGTGGGAACATATATACAACATAAATTTCCCATTTCAACCACTTCCAATCACCATTCAGTGGGATTCATCACATTCACAATATTGCAATACCTTTACCACCTTTGATTGCTGAAACTTTCCTATTTCCCCAAACAAAAATACACTTATTAAACAGTTAACTCCCAATTTTCCCTGCCCCCACCCCTGGCAACCAGTACTCTAATTTCTCTCTCTATGGGCTCACATATTCTTTGATATTTTCTTTATAGATCCATGGGTCTTAAATTTAACATCCTAAATCAATAAGAATCTCCTTTTATTTAATAACCAATTCAACTTTAAAAATATGCACAAAGTGTATTCCTATAACCCTCCATCCCCCCTCTTTATGTAATTCTTGTCACATCACATTTTTATAAATGAGTCCAAAACCACTGGTTTATTGTGCATTTGCCTTTTAGATCCTGTAGGAAGTAAAACGTAGAGCTACAAACACAAAATACAATAGTGCTGGCATTAATGTGTCATTGCCCTTACCAGAGATCTTTATTTATTTATGTGGCTTTGATCCGTTGCCTATTGCCTTTTCCTTCCAACCTGCAGAACTCTCTTTAGCATCTCTTGAGGGGCAGGTTTAGTGTTGATGAACTCCCTTGGCTTTTGTTTTTCTGGGAATGTCTTAATGTCTCCCTTATTTTTTAAAAATATTTTTATTGACACATCTTCACACACATACAGTCCATAATGGTGTACAATCAATGGCGCACAATATCATCACATAGTCGTGTATTCATTACCGTGATCATTTTAAGAATATTTGCATCACTCAAGAAAAAGAAATAAAAAGAAAAAACCTCCCAGTGCCTGCCCATGACAAAAAATAAGAAAAACTCATACATCCCATACCGCTTACTCCTCCCTCTCATTGACCATTGTATTTCAACCTACCTAATTTATTTTACCTCTTATCCCCCATTATTTATTTATTTGTTATCCATATAGTTTTACTCATTTGTCCATACCCTGGATAAAAGGAGCACCAGACACAAGCTTTTCACAATCACAGAGACACATTATAAAAGATGTATCATCATAAAATCATCTCAAGGATCAAGGCTACTGGAACACAGCTCAACAGTTTCAGTTACCTCCCTCCAGTCACTTCAATACACCATTAACTAAAAAGGGTTATCTACATAGTGCATAGGAATAACCTCCAGGCAAATCTGTGGACTTTGTTTCAAATCTCTCAGCCACTGAAACTTTATTTTGTCTCATTTCTCTCTTCCCCCTTTTGGTTGAGAATACTTTCTCAATTCCGTGATGCTGGGTCCCACCAAATCCTGGGATTTCTGTTCCACATTGCCAGGGAGTTTTATATTCCTGGGTGTCATGTCCCATGTAGAAGGGAGGGCAGTGATTCCACCTGCTGAGTTGATTTAGAGAGAGAAGCCACATCTGAGCAACAAAAGAGGTTCTCTGGGGTTGCTGCTAAGGCATAGTTATAAGTAGATTTAGCTTCTCCTTTGCAGGAATGTTTCATAGGAGCAAACCCTAAGATCGAGGGCTCAGTCTATTGATTTGGTTGTCCCCACTGTGTGCAAGAGTATCAGAAATTCTCCAAAAGGGAAAGTTGAATATTTACTCCTTTCTCCCCAAGCACCCCAAGGAGACTTTGCAAATACTTCTTTATTCACTGCCCAAATTACTCTGGGATGTTTGGGGCATCACACTAACCTGGACAAACCAACAAGCTCTCATCCCCAATTCAAGATTCCATGTACTTATGGTGTTCAACCAAACTGACTATACAAGTTAAACTAAGTAATGTGCTACCCAAAATATAAATTTTGCAACAAATAAACATCTCACCCTTTGGGCTCACGTAGAACTTGAAATTTTAAAATATGGATGATGTCATCCTTTACCCAGTCTTCTGATATACCTTAGTCCTATCCAGATCAGCTTCATTCACCTCTTTACTTGATGTCTGATCACTTTCAACTTTTTAAACAGTTCCTGTATCGGGTACTGCTGACTTTCATAGCTTCAGAGCTCTAACTCTGAGTCTCAGGTGTCACATAAACACTTGATGTTTCTGGGAAAGACCAGGTTATATACAAACAGCTCAGTATCTCGGAGTTTAGAATTAACAGTTACACCTCTTGTATATAGGTGACTGCTGTAAGAGCTTACAATCTAGAACACTTTGCAATAAGCCCCAACATGATAACCCATGCTCTCCCCTTTAGTTCCCTGAATTTTTAAGTTATAGTTAGTCCATATGATTGAGGCATGATAATATTTGTCTTTGTTCTTGACATTTCATTCAACATACAGCTCTTAAGAGTCATTCATTTAGTTGCATGTTTCACAACTTCTTGTGGCCGTTCAGTAGTTCATTGCATGCATTCACCATAGTTCCCCCTTCCATTTCTCAGTCGTTGTACTCTTAGGCCAGCTCCTTTCATTGTGGATCAGGAATACTGCTGCCAGAAACACCAGTGTGCAAATATCCATTCCTGTTCCCACCCTCAGTTCCTCCAGGTATATACTGAGCAATGGGGCTTCAGGATTGTATGACAAACCCATCCTTAGCCTCTTGTGAAACCACCACACAGCCCCTCCAAGGGCCTGTACCTCTCATTTCCCTACCGACAGTGAATAGGTACATCTCTTTCTCCACATTTTCTCCAGTGCTTGTATCGCTCTGTTCATTTTAAAACAGTTTTATTCTTAGATCATACAGTCCAACCTGAGTAAATAGATATGCCTTCACCACCATAATCTATATGAAGACATTTCCTTTTCCATACCCCTCCCCCATATCCTCTGCTTATTGACATTTAGTTTTTATGCCTTTGTTACATTTAGTGGAAGCATATTACAATGTTACTTTCGACTATAGACCCTAGCTTGCAATTGACTGCATTTCTTCCTGTATGCCATCTCATTTTCAGCACCTTGCAATGTTGACATTCATTTTTTCTCCCTCAAGCAAAAACATTCTCATATTTGTACATTTAATCGCCATCACTGTTCACGCTAGGCATTCCTAAATTATACTGTCCCGGTCTTTATCTTCTATTTCTCCTTCTGGTGTCATAGGTGCCCTCAGCCCTTCTCTCTCAATCATACTCACATTGATAAGCACAACTTTTGAATGGCATCATAGGAATGTTGAAGTGCATAAGTAAACATTGAGAAGATTAGAAAAGTATTTGTGTTACTTAGCAGCTGCAATGTTGAGAAACATATTTTATTCCTTGTGTGACAGCACAAAAGCCTTTCATTTTCCAGCATTCTCCCAACTATTAATTTTAAAAGCCTTTTTCCATGTTACCAAAGTAGCAATGAAATCAAACCATGTAATACAGGCTACATTGACCACCTAAAATTCCAGTGATTAACAGGAATTAACAGGGTTAACTGCTACAAGTTGGAGTGGACTGGGTGGTCCCATATTTTGAAGGAATACTCTTTGAGGTGGAACAGCTGCTGAAGGTATAGTGGTGTGCACCTGGCTGGAGATATGGGGAGGGACATACGGAGACTAAGTCAAGTGTCCACTTTACACAGAACTTCCACTGAGATGCTTCTTGTCTTCTTTTTCTGCATCTGGCTTCTTGCTTTGGTAACTTATCTTCATACAGTTAATCAGTATTTCTTTTATTATGGATACCATATTGTATAATATTAAATATTTAGACCCTACCCTTAAATGTCTAGGGAGTGTAACCACTATGTATGGATGTGTTATTTTGTCTATAACCTACCTAGTAATTGCTGAGATGGCGGGGTTTATATGGAATCTAGCCTTGCTTGTGTCCTTTACCATGGAACTTTGACTTAAAAGTTTAATCTTCAGAGTTCCAAAAGGATTCAGGAAGCAGGCTTGTGGACTAAATTTATGTTCAGTTATTTTCAACTACTGGGTAACTAATACCTTGCTTGCATTTTCTAATGTGTTGATGCAGAATGCCTTTGGCACTGGTTATAGACAGTTGTATAAGTTGCTACAATACTTCTTGGGTAATTAGCCCCTTGAACTATTGCTTTCTCAAATTCCAAGTAAGCCTGTGGCAATTCTGTTCAAAGTCCTGATATTAAGGCTCTTTGCTTGAAAATATTCAGATCACAACTTTCAACTATATGTATTTCATTAATGTCCATTTCCTAAAAAAAAAAAAAGGAGAATGGAATCATAGAAGCCCCCCCCCGCCCCAAAGCTCTTAGATTAAATAAAACTAGCCCCGTCCACCTTCTCCTCTAACCCTTTACCTGGGAATACGCGCGTCAGTGTTCCAGATATTGTCTGTGCTCCTGACGTGAGGTATCACCTTATTTTCCGTAAGATTAAGTGGGTTTCACTGTATTTTGTCTTCTTGTAAAGGAGAGGCAAGAATGATGTGGCTGTTATTTGTTGCCATCTAAGGAAGAATTCATTTTACAAATAAATGAATACTCATTCATTCGCTTGACAAATATTTATCAAGCTCCCACTAGGTGTCAGGGACTGTGCTAGGTTCTGGGGATACAGCAGTGAACAAAATAGTCAAAGTCCCTACTCTGAAGGAGATTATATTCTAATGAGACTCCTAACTAACTAACTCCTAAGATGTCTCCATAAATATGGATGGAATTGTTTGATTCTTTTTGAAGCACCTATAACTAATAAAACAGTTGATACTATTCAGGTTCGGGTTGTTTTTTTTTTTTAGGACGCTTGACTAACCTAGTTCAGACCCTCATTAGCTCTTATCCAGACTATTGCACCATCTTTCTTATTAAGTTTCTGCCCTGTCCCAGGTCAACCTTCACAGCACATCCAGAGTTGGATTTCTTCTTATTTTTTTATAATTGGGCAATAAAAGTACGTATTAATTAATATATTAATAGTATTAAAAAATCATTCAGTAGCATAAGTCATGCAATGGAAAACCACGATGCACTCCCACCCTCTAATTCTGATCGGCAGAAGTAACCACTTACTTTTAGCTATTTCTTCTAGTAGATGCCACCACTATTCTTTACTATAATTTTATTGATACTTCTGGATTCATCAGTTTCACACATCATCTATTGACTTCTTGTTATGGTGGAAGAGCACTAAATAGATCGAGATTTAACAATCTTCTGCTCTTCTCTTCCCAGTATAGTTGTATTATTTTAATTTTATTTTAAAATAAAATAATAGTGGTTTACACTATTACAACTCTATTAGCATCATTTATTGTAGAGCCCAGTAATACACTATAATTGTTTTTCCTTTCTTGTAATATAATTTTTCCTGGGATTTCTAATTACCTTTTCTTTTGTTCTGTTTTCTCTTGCCTTATCTTTGATCCATCTATCCTAAATTCTTTATAACTTCTCCATAATATTATTCTACCACATCCTGTTTGTTCTCATCTTGTCCTACTATCTTCCTGCTCCAGTCTAAACTGGCTGCTCTTTAGACGTGCTGCACAGTTGCATGCTTAGACTTCCCCATGCCACCCTCCTGAATTGGATCCAGTTTCCTGAATCCTATGTTTTGTCCAGTCTTGTTTTGCTGCCTCATTTTGCTTGTACATATCTTCCAATAGTTGTCTAAGAGAAAAAATTTCTGACTCATTGCATGTCCAAATTCATCACCCCTTGCACATCCTTGACCTCACATTTGATTAGTATTTTAGCTGGAAATTGGATTCTAGGTTGAAAATTATTCTCCTTCAGATTTTTAATGGCATTGCCTGTAATCTACATCTAGTGGTGCTCCTGAGAAGCTTGATTTTGTTCTGATTCTCCTTTTTATTATAAGCGACTGGCTTTCTGAAAGGTTTTAGGATCGCCTCCTAATCCCTGTTTCAGCTTCTTCTGTGTCTGGTGCCTTTAAATCAAGGATCTCTTCTGGGCGATTTTTTTTTTTTCAGATCTCTTGCTTTGGGGATGATTTGCGTGGTCATTGTGTGACTAAAGCATAGTTTTGATCATGTCACTCTCCTCCTCAAAAACTTTCATGGTCCTCTCTTACCTAGAGAGGGAAGTCTAAACTCTTTAGCATGGCATTCAATGCCCTCCAGGATCTGGCCTAACCTGCCTTAGGAGGTTACTACACTACGGTCCTTCCATCCAGGCCAAATAAGTACTTGACATTTCCTAACCTCAAAAGGTGATTTTCATTTCCCAGTCATTGTTCCTACTGTGCATTGCTATCCCCAGTTGTGCTCTCACCACCCCTCCACACACACACACACAGCGGGAATGCCTTTCTCATTGAGCCATACCTGTCAAAATCCCATCATTCTTCAAAGTCCCAAATGACATCTCCATTAAGAAAAGCTCTTTCCATCATCGTAACATCTGGTACCTCTTTGGGGGCAGTCTTCATCTCCTCCCATGTGTTGTTGGCATTAGTGCACTAGTACTGTAAGCTCTTTGAGATGATAGTGATATAAAATTTAGTTTTGGGGCTCTAACAGCACCTAGCATATTGCATGGCATATAGTAGGTACTCAAGGTTTGTGAAAGTGATAGAAATTTATCATTTTTTTGTAAATTTAGAAGAATGCCATGACATTTTTAACAGCTTTATTGAGAGATAATTCACATACCAGACAACTCAACCATTTCAAATGTACATAGAGTTCAGTGGCTTTTCCCATATACACCAGCTGGTGCCACAATCACTACAATCAATTTTAGGGCATTTTCATCACTCCAAAAAGTAATTCCATACCCATTAGCAGACACTTTCTATTTTCTCCAAATCCTTTTTGTGCCTATAGATTTGCCAATTCTGGACACTTCATATAAGCACAACCCCATAATACATAATCTTTTGTAGTGGCTTTGTTCATTTAGCATAATGTTTCCTAGGTTAATCCATGCTGTAGCATCTATCAGTACTTCTTTTCTTTTTATGGAATAATATTAGCCATAAAATAATATGGCTCCATTCGTCAATTAATGGCTTATCAAATATTTGCCAATTATGATTAATGCTGCAATGAACACTTGTGTACAAGTTTTTGTGTGGGCATATGTTTCCAATTTGTGTGGGAATATACTTAGGAATAGAATAACTGGGGCATATGGTTAACTCTGTGTTTAATATTTAACTCTACATTAACATTTCCTTAAACTTTTTTTATTGTGAAATATAACATAAATACAAAAAAGCGATAAATTTCCAAGTACATTTTAACAAGTAGTTATAGAATAAATTTGAAAGTTTGGTATGGGTTACAGTTCTACAATTTTTCATTTTTTCTTCCAGTTGCTCCAAGACACTGGAGACCAACAGAAATATCAATATAATGATTCAGCAGTCATACTCATTTTTAAAATCCTATCTCCTCTATTATACTCTCCCATCTCCTCTTTTTTCTTTTTTTGATAAATAACATATATACAAAAAAGCAATAAATTTCAATGTACAACAATTCATTGTAGAACAGATTTCAATACCTTCTCTGTATAACTCCACCATCACCTTCGACTTTTCTCCCACTCTTTAGGGGTTTTAGGGCTATGCCCATTCTAACTTTTTCATGTTGGAATGGGCTGTAGATAATATGAAATAGGGGAATAGAACTAGTTGATGTCCTGGAGAGGCTTGGCCCTGTGCATTTCAGGACTTATCTGGTCCAGGGACCCATCTGGAGGTTGTAGGTTTCTGGAAAGTTGCCCTAGTGCATGGAAACTTTGTAGAACCTTATATAATGTCTTAGGTGTTCTTTAGGATTGCCAGGGATGGTTTTGATTGGGGTTTGGCAGTTATGATAGGTAGCAATGTCTAACTGAGGCTTGTATAAGAGTAGCCTCCAGAGTAGCCTCTTGACTCTAATTGAACTTTCTCAACCACTGATACCTTATTTGTTACACTTCTTTCCCCCTTTTTGGTAAGGATGGCATTGTTGGTCCTACAGTGCCAGGGCCAGGCTCATCTCTTAGAGTTCTCTCCCACACCGCAAGGGAGACTTTCACTCCTGGATGTCATGTCCCAAGGGGGGAAGGCAATGGTTTCACTTGCAGAGTTGGGCTTAGAGAGAGAGAGGTCACATGTGAGCCACAAAAGAGGTCCTCTAGAGGTAACTCTTAGGCATACCTATAGATAAGCTAAGCTTCTCCACTATATACATAAGCTTTACAAGAGCAAGCCTCAAGATCAAGGGCTTGGCCTATTAATTTGGGTGTTCCTAATGCTTGACACAGTACCCGGGGTTTCCCCAGGGGTGAAGTTTAATAGTTTCATGTTTTTTGTCCCATCTCTTAAGGGACTTTGCCAATACTTTTTGATTATCTGCGTAACATACTCTGGGATGTATCCACCCATTATTAAGCCGTACAGGATTAAAGGCTTTCATTCTTTTTCTGGGGCCCCTGTGTTTGGATTGTTTGACTAATTTGTCCAGACAGGTTGAGTTGGATTATGTGCTACAGAAAATTTAAGTTCTGGACAAAATAAGCCTTTCTTCCTTTGGTCTCAAAGAGTAGGTGAAGTTTTAAAATATAGACAATGTTTTTCCTTACCTCTGTATTCTGAATTACCTTAATCCCGACCTGATGGTTTCGTTTTTTTAAAAATATATATTTTTACTGTAAACACTTAACATACCAACATATAAACATTCTTGACATACAAACATTCCATACATGGTATACAGTCAAAGGCTCACAATCACATATTGTGTTTTCATTACTGTGATCATTTGTCTGAACATTTGCATCACTCAATTGGTTTCATTCTTATCTCTAAATACCTGGTTTTACATATAAAACAGCCTCTCAAAATCCAGAAATAACAATTACCATTCCGGACTAAATGTGACTGCTATAAGAGCTTCCAATCTAGGCCCAGTTTTCTTATAAGTATTTTCTAGATGAGATCATACAATATTTGCTCTTTTGTTTCTGGCAACTCTAAATTAACATTTTGAGGAACTGCCAAAGTTTCTCAATGCAACTGTACCATTGAAAAATTCTACCAGCAATGTATAAAGGTCCCAATTTCTCTAAATCCTTGTCAACACTTGTTATTATCTGTCATTTTGATTATAACCATTCTAGTAGGTGTGAAGTGGTTCCTCATTGTGATTTTAATTTGCATTTCCCGGTGACCAATGAAGTTAAATATCTTCTAGACACAAGTACCTTCTCAGAAATATGATTTGCAAATGTTTTCTCCCATTCTGTGGGTTGTCTTTTCACTTTTTTGATGGCATCCTAAGAAAAACAAAAGTTTTTAGTTTTGATGAAGTTCAATATCTATTTTTCTTCGGTTTCTTGTCCTTTTCTGTCATAACTAAGAAGGCTTTGCCTAATTCAAGGTCACCAAGATTTAGTCCTATATTTTCTTATAAGAATTTTTTTAAATTTTGCACTAAATAAACATTTCTCCCTGTAGTCTCATACAGAAGTGGAAGTTTTAAAATATGAATGGCTAGCTATTTTCAACACCCTGCAACACTGATATTCCTTTGTTCTTCCTCATACAAAAAAAAATTTAATTTTTACAATTTAATCACCATCATCGTACACGCTAAGCATTCCTAAAGTATACTGTCTCAGTCTCCTATAAGAATTTTACAGTTTCCGCTTTTAAATACAAATCTTTGATCCATGTTGAGTTAATTCTTGTATTTTATGCATGATAAAATTGCAATTTAATTTTTTACTTGTGGATACTTCATTGTTGCAGCACCATGTATTGAAAAGGCTATTCTTTCACCATTGAATTTTCTTGGCACCCTTGTTGAAAATCAGTTGACCATAAATGTAAGGGTTTATTTCTGGACTCAACTCTATTCAATTGATCTATATATCTGTCCTTATGCCAGCACCACACTCTTTTAGTTACTGTAGCTTTGTAGTAAGTTTCCAAATCTAGAAACTCTGTTCTTATTTTTCGAGATTGTTTTGGCTATTATAGATCCCTTAAATTTGAAGATCAGCTTGTGAGTTTCTGCAAAAGCGAGCTGGGATTTTTAGGATTGTGATAGGTATTGTGTTGAATCAGTAAGTCAATGGGGGCAGTAATTCTTCACAATATTAAGTCCTCTAATATAAGAATACAGGATGTCATTCATTTATTTATATCCTTTTAAATTTCTTTCAACAATGATTTTTAGTTTTTAGAGTACAAGGTTTGCACCTCTTTTTAAAAATTTATTCTTACTCTTTTTAAAATCTTTTATTCTATTTTATTTTTATGCTATTATAAATAGAATTGTTTTCTTAATTTCATTTTCCCAGACTCTAACTATAAT
Source organism: Tamandua tetradactyla (assembly GCF_023851605.1). Classification (NCBI taxonomy): domain Eukaryota; kingdom Metazoa; phylum Chordata; class Mammalia; order Pilosa; family Myrmecophagidae; genus Tamandua; species Tamandua tetradactyla. Next base: position 23,406,954 of record NC_135353.1, on the reverse strand, counting down.
CTTTCAAATAAAAGTTAAGAGATCACCATTCTCTAAGTTTATACCAAAGATTGTTAATATTCTTAGGTTATTTTTTTTTCAGGGTCCCAAACTTTTACAATGGCCCACGCAGTAATAAAGCTTAAAAAGTTATCCCATTAACATGTTTTGGTAATGTGGAAACAATTCACCTCACTAATGGATTTAACATGATCATAAAAAATTCCAAGCCAACCCCACCCTATCTGCAAAAAAGTTAATGCGAAACTGCTTACTATGGTTTTTCCAGGAACCTGTCTGATGATAATGAAAATATTTAATATGCTTTTTGGGTGAGTGGGTATTTCTATAGTTACAGTTCTTTCTCTAAAAGACACAGAGTTTCTGGGTGCGGTGTTAATCTCTCCCTTTCTTTAAAGAACCAAGGATAAGACCCAATTGGATTGGAATGTTTCTGAAGGACCAAGATCAGAACTCTGTTAATATTCTGGATGAATTTTGGCTTTTGCACTATATATATATTCACACCAAGTCCCTCACTTGGAGAAGTTGGTCCCTTCACCTCTTCTCCATCCTGGCTTTAAAATCACCTCCCTTTAGACTGGTGGTTATCCTTGCTTTACAGTTAATTGAATAGTGAAGAACTTTCTCAGAAAATCGAATATATTGGTCAGAACTCAAGCATCCAGGGAATATTAATTTATTTTAGTTGAAACCCTATTTTCTTTTGATCTTAAAAAGGGTTTCTATGCCAATCAGGGTTTTTAAATATATACTGAGGTTTTGTGTCAACTTTTAAAAAAGAAATTTCATAGACTCAAGGCATTTGAGAAGTTGGACAGAACCTTAAAAGTCAGGGCTGAGGTCCAAGAGCCAAGTTCAGCCTGTAGACATGTTTTATTTGGCCCCTACGATATTTTAAAACTATTTAAATTTGTTGCCAACATTTAAAAATCAGACAGTTTCACATAAAAATCTGGATTTCTGGAGTTTCTTGGAAAATTGGGTAAATCTGGCCATCTCGGGCCCAAAGTGCAGCGTGGCTCATATTGGAGGCATGAGTGCTCCAGTTTGCTAAGGTTCGTCTCTGGTCTACTTCCTTCAGTTGCTTGATCTGTTTTGCCCCAGGAGGCCTTTGAGTCTGTGATTCCTGAGCTAGTGCAATCCCCTCCCGGGATTTTGAGGCTGAGGATTGGAGAAATCGCTACTACACAAAATAAGTCACAGCTGATTAGTGCTCAATATCCAAATGTCTTTTGACTCAAGTGCCAAGCATATTCTTTATAAACAGATGAAGTTAGGGAAGGGCTGATTATTCTAAATTTTTTAAGTATTATTTTTTGTTTGACTGGCATCCCTGTTGATATCTTTAGGCTTTCAAAATATAATTAACTGGTAGAGGAATTAAGGGAGCCACAGCTAAATAAAGACCATTACATCTAAATCAATAAAATGTGTTCTGAAATATCAGGTTTTACCTGGGATATTTATCCCAGTTCAGGTCTGAACTCCTTTATAAAAATTTTGTTTTCTTTTCTCTCCCCTTCTTGGATTTGTTTATATGCTCATGTTACAAACAAGTTAGTACTTATTAATTCATTCAATAAATAATTATTTGAGTACTTACTCGGTGCTGGGTGCTATTCTAGGTAGTTGGGGTAGCACAAGGAGCAAAAGATGCAAAGAAGTCCATGGGAAAAAGAGATAAGTAAACGATAAACAAGATCAGTTCTTATGGTTATAGGTATGAAGTATAAAAAGAGGATCATATGGTAGTGACCTAGAAGTATTTGTTACTTTAGGTAAGGTGGTTGGTGGAACCAACCTGACTATAAGTCACCTCCTGACTATAAGGAGTTAGCCATATGAGGATGTGGTGGAAGATTGTTCTGGGAAAAGGGAAAAGCAAATACAAAGGCCCCAAAGTGAAAGCAAGTTTAGTTTGTTCAATGAAGGGAAAGGCCAGAGTGACAGGAGCATGGGGAGAGAGAGGAGAAGACTGGCAGAACTACAAGGCTTTTTAAGCCATGTCAGGAGGTTTGAATTTTATTCTGCTTTAAAGGCCTTTGGAGGTTTTGCCATTATATTTTTTCTGTCTTACACTGCAGAAAGTGCTGGGCATATTGTAGTAACTGCATAAATACTTACTAATTCGTTTACCAATCAATTGCTGGGACAATCCTCTGGAAGCAGGCTGTCACTAGGAGGGCCGAGTATGGCAGGACCCAGGAATGCCCCATGTGCAAAAGATAATTTTCCTAGAATAAAACAAGGAGAAGGGAAGCAAGTTCATGGTCTTCTCTAGTCTTTACTTCTTGCGTGGTGTCATGAGAATGCTGCAAATACTTCTATGGAGCAGACAGCAGGTCTGCAACTCAGTATATCAAATGAAAAACGCAGAGTTGTAATTGGATTTCAACAGTATCCAACCTCTTGGGTATGAAAGATAGAAACAGGAGAGGCAGTGACCAGGTGGTGTTCCAGTGTTTGGCCATGGACACAGCTCTTGTATTCTGGCCATTGGTGGTCAGGGTCGGGGAGTGTGAAGGAGGAAGGCAGTGGGGGGGGTTGCTTAATTTCACCTGTTAAGGCAGATGCCTACTAATAGTTGTCCTACTGATGATTACTAAATGTTATCTTGAGTAGAAAATGAAGGTGCTCTCTCTGCTGAGAACTTTCTGGCTGCGCTCTCTCCTAGAGTTCTGAATCTTCCATTCATTGGCTTATAAAAAGAGGCAGAGACAATGTTCATAGCAACATTATTCACTGTTGCCAAAAGGTGGGAACAACCCCACTGTCCATCAACTGATGGATGGATAAATACAATGTAGTATATACATATGATGGAATATTTTTCAGCCAATAAAAGGGAATGAAGTTCGGATATATGCTGTGATGTGGATAAGCCTTGAAGACATCATATTGGATGAAATAAAGCAGATTCAAAAACACAAATATTGTATAATTCCACTTACGTGAAATACCCAGAATAGGGGAATTCATAGAGACAAACAATTGATTAAAGGATACCAAGGGCTGAGGGAGGGAGGAACTGGGAACTGTTTTGCTTAATGAATACAGAGTTTCTTTTTGGAGTGATGAAAATTTTTGTCATAGATGGTGAGAGGTAGCACAATATTATGAATGTGATTAAAGCCACTGTGGTAGTTAGAGTCAGTTGTCAACTTGGTCAGGTGAACATGCCTAGATCTATTACTGTGGACATGAGGTGTTTGAACCTCATCTGTTGCTCATTACGTCTGCAGTCGGTTAAGAGGCGTGTCTGCTGCAACGAATGATGTTTGATTTAATTGGCTGGTGCTTAAATGAGAGAGCTCTATGTAGCACAGCCCAAGCAGCTCAGCATACGTCATCTCAGCACTCGCAGCTCAGCCCAGGCCTTTGGAGATGCAGAAAGGAATCATCTTAGGGAAAGTTGTTGGAACCCAGAGGCCTGGTGATGAGGCCAGCAGAGATTGCCCTGTCCCTTCTCATGTGAGAAAGAACCTCAGATGAAAGTTAGCTGCCTTTCCTCTGAAGAACTAATGAAATAAATCCCCCTTTATTAAAAGCCAATCTGTCTCTGGTGTGTTGCATTCCAGTAGCTAGCAGACTAGAACAGATTTGGTACCTGAGAAGTGGGGTGCTGCTGCAGTTTGCAAATACCAGATATATTGGAACAGTTTTATGGCTGGCTAAGGGGAAGATTTTGGAGGAACTGTGAAGAGAATGATGGAGAAGTACTGGAGTGCTTGAAGAGACTGTTGGTGTAAACAGAACCACTGCCAATCTGGACAAAGGGGGACACAAAAGGGATAAATTGGAGTTTACAGAGTGAGAACCATGGAAGCTCTGGTCTGCAGCCAAGAAACCTTGGCCAGGAGAGTGGACCCACCCATACACATGGAGAGGGTGAGGTTGCCAAGGACAGAGGATGAGTCTCCCATCTTGTTGCAGTGGAAGAGTTGTGCCGCCTCAGACCTTTGAAAAGGTACAGCATGCTCCTTGGGGACTGGGGAGAGCCTAGCTGCCACCAGATGGAGGGGTTCAGCGTGTGCCCCAGAAATGGCAGAGAGCCCAGGTGTGGCCCCAATGCCTGGAGAGAGTGGAGCTGAGAAAAAGGTGGTCTCCTCAATGTTCCCTGAGGTTGATTTGGAAAGAGGTGGGCCACTGAATAGGCCCTTGGAAAGGGTGGGACTGCCACTTTCTAAAGCTGAAGGATAAATGACTTTTAGACTTTGAAAGCCAATGGTGTTTGCCCTGCAGGTTTTCCTTCCAATTTCTCCCTATGGATCCTGTGACTGTCCTCCTTTGCATATTGCACCAAATAACTTGTTTTGAGATTCATAGGTCCACAGTTAGAAGAGAATTTTTGCACCTTAATATTGTTTAAGGTGATGCATGTAGTTGCCAAGTTGACATGGGGTTGACATGTGGTAGTTAGATTCAGGTGTCAACTTGGCCAGGTGAAGGTGCCTAGCTCTATTGCTGTGGACATGAGTCAATGGCATGTGAACCTCATCTATTGCTGATTACATCTACAGTCAGCTAGGAGTGTGCCTGCTACAATGAATGATGTTTGATTTAATTGGGTAGATGCTTAAATGAGAGAGCTCAACGTAGCACAGCCCAAGCAGCTCAGCATACCTCATCTCAGCACTCACAGCTCGGCCTAGGCCTTTGGAGATGCAAAAAGAAATCACCCCGGGGAAAGTTGTTGGAACCCAGAGGCCTGAAGAGAAGGCCAGCAGAGATCACCCTGTGCCTTCCCACATAAGAAAGAACCTCAGTGGAAAGTTAGCTGTCTTTCCTCTGAAGAACTAACAAAATAAATTCCCTTTTATTAAAAGTCAATCTGTCTCAGCTGGCAAACTAGAACAGCCACTGAACAGTATACTTAAATGGTTAAAATGGCAAATTTTATGTTATATATATATTTTACAACAATAAAATAAGTGGTGGGGAAAAGGGAATTTCACCAGTCTATGGTCAAAAATTCCCCCCAAACAATGATATGAGCCACTGAAAAGTCACAATCCAATGTCTCTAACAAAATGCATATGCAGTGGTCAGGAACACATATATGAAAAGAAGTCTGTCTATTCAAACATATTGGAGTCAGAGTGCCTGGGCTGAAATACCTTCTACCCCTCTTAACAACTGTGTGACCTTTGGCATGTTGATTAACCCATCTGAGCCTTAAGTTTCTTCATCTGTAAAACAGAGGTAATATAGTACCTCCTTCACAGAATTGCTGTAATAGTGGAATGAGATCATCCATGTAAAGCATTTAAAACAATTCCAGGCACATAGTGGCCAACAAATGTTAGCTACTGTTATTTATTTCTTTGTTCCTGCCTTGTTAAAAACCAAACAAACAGAATTATATCTTTTTATATATGCATTGAATTCGCAGCAATAAACTGTTTTATCTAGGCTAAGAGATTTTTCTTGGTGGGGGGGGGGAAGCAGAGAAGAAAAAATTATTCCTGAAACTGATGGTAATTTCATTCGGTATGTTCTGCTTCCTAGCTATCTACATAAAGAGTTTAATAGAGTAGCACCTCTTACCCCATTCCCAAAGAAATGCCTAACCTCTACTGCTCTTCACCAAAAATGGCTCTCAGTACTAAATCATTCCAGGCTGGAAAACATGTCAAGGATTCATTTGCCTCCATTTTTGTTCACTATTGCCAAAACCATTCCTCAGTAAACAACATGAATTATCTAGCTCTTTAGAATTCAACTGCTCTTAGCATTCAGCTGGCTCCAAGCAGGACTTTATCCCAGGCCAAGAGGAGCTGTGCATATTTGTACCATGAACATATATGGTAGAAGTCTGCATGTGGCTCTCTGGACTAAGAAAATAATTACATTAAATAACTTTAGCTCAAACAGAACAAACCTCCACAGCCTAAACTGGCTTTTCCTCAGTAGTTCTCTCCAGCCTTTCTGAGTTCCCATAATTCTAAGAGGGGAACATTAGCCTATGATGTGCTTGAACTCCTTAAAAGAAATGTTTTCCTGTTATCAGTGGATTTCAGTTCTGAAGTAACAGAAAAAATGGTTGAATATTACATTTAAATATTCTATGTATGTGCTTTTGTTTTGAATTGCTTTTCCTGTAACTTTATTGTTTGTGATTAAACTGTAAATAATGGAAACATTAATAGGTGAAAAGAAATTTTTAATTAACTTACTTTTATCAGAAACCATGGCCACAGTTATATTTAGCAACTGAATTCATAGAGAAAGCTACTGCAAAATTAGTCAGCACATAGCCTGCTAAATATCAACGAGCCTCAGCATTGAACCAGGGACTGAAAATGCATCTTATTTTAGCATTTCCAGAGGAGGATAAAAAAAATGTGAAACACAACAATCAGGACAAATGTCACGCACAGCCTAAGTACACATTCAGCAGAGGAGAAATGCTAGGAGGGTGGCACATAAGTGAGAGATCTCCATGGAAGCCAGAATTCATCATCACAAGTGAATTCTTTAAAATAATTTCGCATAAAAAAACCTGAGGCTTCCATCTACACGAGGAGTTATTGAATAGGTGGCAGGATTTTTTTTTCTAGAAGCAGTTGCACATTGTCTACTTTAGCACTTAAGGACTCAAGGGTATCATCAGAGCAATTGAAGGGAAGGATTAAAGGAATAAAAGAAAAGCATTCTTTTGGAAATGAGCTTTTATTTTCTATAGAACAGAATCTTTTGAGAGTGCACATCCAGCTAGAAGTGGGGGGAGGGGAAAGTGGGCAAGACAGACACCCCTTTAAGTTAGCCTAGCAATTCTAATATGCTTTAAAGGTTTGATTGTCTTATGAAGGTGAATTGCACATTTTTAATAAACAAAGCAAAAGGAGAAAGAATCTTGAGCTTTGACTAGCTTGATAATTTCTTTAATTTGCTTTGGTATCCAAAGAACCTGACCTGTGCTTGGCACATAATAGGTCCCAAAAATTATTTGTTGGATAAATGAATGAAAATTTCCACGTCAAGATGTTGAAGTGAGCATATACATAGTTCTCCCCATTCTGCTTCAAACACATAGGAAAGATCTATAAAGTCTCCAAAAAAAATCTATTTGGAAATACATAACCATCAAATGTGAGAGGAAAATTGGCATGGACCAAAACAGAGAGAGAAACTACAGTGGTAAACCACGAGTAGTTGGGTCCAGGGCCTCAAGCCCAATGGGGAATGGGGCCAAACAAGCCTCAGTGTGTGGTCGAGGCCTGGAACCAGGGTCGCAGTGAGAAGCCAGGACCTAAGACCACACTTTCTGCCTGGAAGCAGTGGCAGAAAGAGCTCTGCCTGCCCACTAGGGTTGGATCAGGATCCCCCACTAGCCTGAAACCACAACTGAAGCAGAGAATTCCAACATGAGACCTCTGCTTGGAACTGTCCCATGTGGGTATGGGGCAGGAAGAAGCTTGGAGGCGAGCTGCTGGCAACATAAGGAACCATGACTGAGGCAACTGAGAAACCAACCGCACAGGAACGGGCAAACAGAAGAGAAGCACCACAGAAGACTAGTTCCCAAACAAACTATAAAACTTACGATGAAGTTGAGCACTATGAAAAGTGGTCAGTAGATGCAATAACTGAGGAAATGGAGAGAACAGACCAATCTAAAAAGGACTTTCTAGTAAACATGTTTAAAATCCTCAAAGACTGTATTGTGTTAAATGAAAAGGAAAAGCTGCAAAATACTATATATAGCATGCTACCTTTTGCGTAAGAAATAAGGGGAAATACGTTTCTGCAAATATCTGCAAAACATATTTTGCTGAAAGGATAAGCCAGAAATCAAGGAAATTGGTGGATGAGAATGGAATGTAAGGGATAGGGATTATTTTTTTTTTCGGTATATTTTTGTCTTTAGATCACATCAATATCTTACAAATTCAAAAAGAAAGTTAAATCAACAAGGATGTACAAAATGAAAATTCAATACAAACAGAAGTAAATTAACCTAAGTACATATCACATTAAAAACAGCAGTATAAAACGAACGAGTTGAATAACTTTTGACATATTTTTACTGTAGACCCTCTGTGGGATATACTATACAGATAAAAACAACAGCAAAGAAATCTTGAGCATTTGAAGTAGCAATTCTTAAGCTATTTTGTATGTATTATGGAACTGAGCAAATGAGTAAATACACTAATGTAGCAGGGAGTCAGGGTTCTCACTGTGGGAAAAGAAAGGGATAAATTATGTTGGGGGAAGGAAAAGAAGAATCATGTGCTGTTGGATTGGAATATAGCTATAAATATGAGCTCATGATTTAAAAAGCATGGTGGCCTCTCTATTGACGTCAACTCCGCAGTTGAACCCACTGCCCTCCCCACTATGTGGGACATGACGCCCAGGGTTGTAAATCTTTCTGGCCACGTGGGACAGGACTCCCAGGATGAGCCAGGACCTGGCGTCATGAGATTGGGAAAGTATTCTTGACCAAAAGGGGGAAAAGAGAAATGAGACAAAATAAAGTGTCAGTGGTTGAGACATTTCAAACAAGGTTGAGAGGTTATCCTGGAGGTTATTCTTACGTATTATGATTGATATCCCTTTTTAGTTTATGGTGTATTGGAGTGGCTGGAGGGAAGTACCTGAAACTGTTGAGCTGTGTTTCAGTAGCCTTGATTCTTAAAGATGGTTGTATAATGATATAGATTTTACAATGTGACTGTGTGCTTGTGAAAACCTTTTGTCTAATGCTCCTTTTATCCAGGGTATGGACAAATAAGTAAAAAAATAAAGACAAAAATATATATATAAAAGGGGGGATGGAGTGTTTGGGATGTTTTGGGTGTTCTTTTTTACTTTTCTTTTTATTTTTATTTTTACTTTTATTGTTTTGGGAGTAATGAAAATGTTCAAAAATTGATTGTGATGATAAATGTACAACTATACAATGATATTATGAACCATTGATTGTATACTTTAGATGATTATATGATATGTGAATATAACTCAATAAAATTGCATTTAAAAATGTATATCTGACTACTAAAAAGGTCTAGAAGCAATGAAAGTACATGTAGTAGATTGAGGTGTATACTCCCCCCCCCAATAAAGTATTCTTAATCTTAATCCACATTTTTGTGGGTGAATTTGTTGTAAATAGGACCTTTGAAGATGTTACTTTTAGTGAAGATGTGACCAAACTGAAGGAAGGCAGGTCTTAATCCAGAATTATTGGAGGATTTACAAAGGGACCCTGGTAGCCAGAGAAGTGAGAAAGGAGTAGACATACCTATGTTACAGAGGGAAGAAATTTAAGCCAAGGAGCCCCCAGGATGTTGCAAGCCAGCACTAGAGTGCTACTGACCTCAGAAGAAAGCAAGCCTTTTTGTCTTTGAAAATATGAGACAATAAATCCTCATCTCTTAAGACAACCCATGGTGTGGAATTTGTAATAGCAGCCTGGTAAAATAAGACACCCTACTAGCAATGAGATTACCGCACCCATATCTTGTATTCTAAATACCACATACTCCTCATTTCGGTGGGAGCAGATGCTGGAACGGAGCTTGAAGTGCAAGAAGTTTACAGGGATCAAGAATGTATAAGGATGAGGGAGAAATCAGAATCAAGATGAGAAAGAAGTTAAAATGTGTTACAGGCCCGACAAAGGACAAAGCTTAGTCAACCCAGCAGGGCAGTCTGGGTTTCCCACATTGGGATGAAAAGGCCAGGCCTTTATACCCCTGCCTTGCTTAGTCACTGGATATGGGCTGCCCTTGCAGAAGCCATTCTGCAGCTGAGACAGACCCTGAACAGGCTAATACCTGAAGGCTGTCACTGACTGCACTCACCACAACTTGGCAGCCAGTCCTTACTTGAAGGGAAATCTGGGCAGCACATCTTCGTATCTACCACTCTTCTCCACTAAAATGATCTACATCTCCTGAGAGAAGTGGCTGATGTCAGGTCTAGGGCAAGGAAAGAACAAAGTGAGCCTGGAATTTCTTGTTACAACAGAAAACAAGGAAATGCTAAAAAAAAAATTGGTAGACTCACGTAAATAAAAATCCTGTGAACTCCTGGTTCACAGGAACCAACTGGAAGGAGCTCCCACTAGACCAATTTTTGATAATTTGAGCATCAAAATGAATAAAGTCAGGAATGGATTGTAATATATTGAATAATAATATATTGAACCCATAAGTCTATATAGATACTGGAAAGAACATCTCAAAAAAAGGTGGAGGGAGAAGGGAAAGCTCTTCTTTATAAAATTCCAAATCATAAATACAGAGGGAATGACAGAAGTTGAAAATCACCTTTTTTTTTTTTTTGGCTTTTAAAAGAGGGAATTTATTAAGTTGCAAATTTGCAGTTGTAAGGCCATGAAAATATCCCAATTAAAGCAAGTCTATAAAAATGTCCAAATTAAGGCACCAACAAGAAGGTAGCCGAGGCTACCTTCACTCAAGAAAGGCTGATGAAGTTCAGGGTCTCTCTCTCAACTGGAAAGGCACATGACGAACATGGCGACACCTGCTAGCTTTCTCTGCAGGTTTCTTGCTTCTCCAGGAGGCGTTTTCCCTCTTCATCTCCAAAGGTCATTGACTGGTGAACTCTTTGCTCTGTTGCTCTCATCATTCTGTCATCACTCTCTGCTCTCTCAGACTCTCAAGCCTTTTCCAAAATGCTTCCTCTTTTAAAAAAGTCCAGTAAAGTAATCAAGACCCACCTGGAATGGGTAGTCACATCTCCCTCTACTCAAAAGGTCATACCCACAATTGGGTAAGTCACATTTCCATGGAGATAACCTAATCAAGTTTCCAATTTACATTATTGAATAGGGATTAAGAGAAATGGTTGCTCCCACAAGACTGATTAGGATTAAAACACGACTTTTCTCGAGTACATAAATCCTTTCAAACCACGCATGTGGTTTCCAAATATTTTCTCCTATTGTGTAAGTTGTCATTTTACTTTCATAATAAAGTCCTTGGAGGAACAAAAGTTTTAATTCTGATGAGGTCCCATTTATCTATTTTTCTCTTATTGCTTGTGCTTTGTGTATAAACTCTAAGAATCCATAGTCTAACACAAGGTCTTGAAAATACTTCCTTAAGTTTTCTTTTAGGCGCTTGATCGTTCTAGCTCTTACCTTAGGGTCTTTGATTCACTTTTAGTTGATTTTTTTATATGATGTGAGGAAGAGGTCCTCCTTTATTTTGGAAATGGGGATCCAGTTTTCCCAGCACCATTTATTGAAAAAACTATTCTTTCCCAGTTGAGTCGTCTTTGCAACCTTTTAAAAAATCAGCTGACTAAATGTGAGGGTTGATTTCTGAGCCCTCAATTTTATTCCACTGTTCTATATGTCTGTCCTTGTGCCAGTACCATTTGTTTTTTTCGTTTGTTTGTTTGGTTTTTTTTTAATTGTAATTTTATTGAGATATATTCACACACCATACAATACATTCAAAGTATACAATCAGTGGTTCACAGTATCATAGTTGTGTATTTATCACCATGATCATTTAAGAAACATTTACATTACTGCAGAAAAAATAAACTGAATAAAGAAACCCCCAAACATCCCATACCCCTTACTCCTCTCTCTTATTGACCACTAGTATTGCTGTCTACCCAATTTTAACACTTACAATAGAGGTAGGTTAACTACGACAATGTAGTATTAGTGTAGTGTAGTTCCACTAATATTTATCTGTGGAATAAAACAAAACATCCATAAATAGACCCATACAAACACAGGCAACTGATTTTTTCTTCTTTTCATAGTATAGTTATACAATCATTATCAAAGACCAGGGCTACTGGATTAGTTATATATCCTCCCTCTCATTTGATCTTTTTAATTTTTTTTATTTTAATTTTTTTATTGTATAGTATAACATATATACAAAGCAAAGAAATAAAAAAGCAATAGTTTTCAAAGCACTCTTCAAGAAGTGGTTACAGTATAGATCCCAGAGTTTGTCGTGGGCTACCAAACCACCCTCTCATATTTTTCCTTCTAGCTGTTCCAGAATATAGGAGGCTAGAGTGCTTACATTTTTTTACCATCACAATTGACTTTTTACCTTCTTTTTTTTTTTGAAAAATAACATATATACAAAAAAGCTATAAATTTCAAAGCACGGCACCACAATTACTTATAGAATATATTTCACAGTTTGGCATGGGTTACAATTTCACACCTAAAATGGTTTTTACTTCTAGCTGCTCTAAAGTACTGGAGACTAAAAGAGATATAAATTTAATGATTCAGCATTCATATTCATTTGTTAAATCCTATCTTCACTGTATAACTCCATCATCATCTTTGATCTTTCCATCCCTTTCTTTAGGGGTAGCACCATTCGTTTTGATTACCATGGCTGCTTAATAAGTTTAAGATTGGGAAGTGTGAGTCCTCCAACTTCATTCTTATTTTACAAGGGGGCTTTAGCTATTTGGGGCCCCTTGCCCTTCCATATAAATTTTATGAAGGGCTTTTCCATTTCTTCAGTAAAAGTGGTTGTAATTTTGGTTGGGATTGCATTGAATCTATAAATTGCTTTGAGTAGTATTGGCATCTTAATGATATTTAGCCTTCCAATCCATGAACATGGAGTGTCCTTCAATTTATTTATGTTTTCTTTGATTTCTCTTTGAAATGTATAGTGGTTTTATGTGTACAAGTCTTTTAACTCCTTGATTTTACTTATTCTTTAGATATTTGATTCTTTTAGTTTCTATTGAGAATATAATTTTTCTTGATTTCTTCTTACTATTTTTCATTCTTGGTATAGAAACATTACTGATTTTGGGGTGTTGATCTTGTACCCTGCCGCTTTGCTGAACTTGTTTATTAGCTCTAGGAGCTTTTTGTGTATTTTTCAGGATTTTTTGTATATAGGATCATATCATAGGCAAGTAGGAAAATTTTACTTCTTCTTTTCAAATTGGATGCTGTTTATTTCCTTTTCTTGCCCAACTGCATTGGCAAGAATGTCCAGTACAATATTGAATGATTGTGGTGACCGTGGGCATCCTTGTCTTTTTCTTAATCTTAGAGCATAAGCTTTCAGTCTTTCACCATTAAGTGAGATTTTCATATACACCCTTTATCATGTTGAGGAATTTTCCTTCTATTCTTAATGTTCTAAGTGTTTTCATGAGAAAAGGTGCTGTATTTTGACAAATGCCTTTTCTATATCAATTGAGATGATCACGTGTTCTTTCCCTTCATTCTGTTAATGTGGCATATTGCATTAACTGATTTTCCTATGTTGTCCCAACCTTGCATACCGGGGATAAATTCCACTTGGTCATGGTGCTTAATTCTTTTTCATATACTGTTGGATTTGGCTTGCCAGTATTTTTTGTTGTTGTTGTTGAAGTTGTTTGTATCTATATTCATAAGAGATACTGGTCTGTAGTTTTCTTTTCTTGTGGTATCTTCATCTGCCTTTGGTATGAGGGTTGTGCTGGCCTCATAGAATGATTAGGGTGTGCTCCCTATTCTTTAATTTTTGGAAGAGTTTGAGCAGAATTGGATTTAAATTTTCTTGGAATGGTTGGTAGAATTCCCCTGTGAATCCAGCTGAAACTGTGCTTTTCTTTGTTGGGAGGTTTTTGATTACTTAATCTCTTTACTAGTAATTGGTTTGTTTGGATTGTCTGTTTCTTTTTCAGTCAGTGTAAGTAATTGTGTTTCTAAGAATTTGCCCATTTCATCTAGGTTATCTATTTTATTGGTATTTTATTGTTCATAGAACCTTCTTATAGTTCCTTTCATTTCAGCCAGGCTTGTTAGTAATGTTTCCCTTTTAATCTGTGATTTTCATTATTTGTATCCTCTCTCTAATTTTCTTTGCCAGTCTAACTAAAGGTTTCTCAATTTATTGATCTCTTCAAAACACCAACTTTTAGTTTTGTCGATTCTCTACATTGATTTTTTTTCTATTTCATTTATCTCCATTCTTATCTTTGTTATTTCCTTCCTTATACTCACTTTAGATTTACTTTCCTCTTCTTTCTCTACTTCTTCTTGTTTTGAAGTTAGGTCTCTGATTTGAAGTATTTCTTCTTTTTTTAATGTAAGCATTTTGGAACTATAAATTTCCTTCTCAGCACTGCTTTCATTACATCCCATAACATTAGTAAGATGTATTTTCATTGTCATTTGCCTCAAGATATTTCCTAATTTTCCTTCTGATTTCCTCTTTAACCCATTGATTGCTTAAGAATATGATGTTTAATGTTCACATATTTGTGAATTTTCCATTTCTCCCTTTGTTATTGATTTATAGCTTCATTCCATTGCAGTTGGAGAAGATATGTTTTAGGATTTCAATTCTTTTTAATTTATTGAGACTCGTCTTATGACCTAACACATGGTCTATCCTGGAGAATGATCCATGTGCACTTGAGAAGAACATGTATTCTGTTTTCATTAGGAATGATGTTCTATATATGTCTATTAGGTCTAGTTGGTTTAGTATATCATTCAAATCCTGTATTTCCTTATTGATCTTCTGGCTAGATGTTCTATCCATTTTTGAGAGTGATATGTTAACATCTCACATTATTAATGAAGAATGGTCAATTTCTTCCTTCAAATCTGTCAGTATTTGCTTCATACATTTTGGGGCTCTTGTTTTAAGTGCACATATATTTATAATTGTTTTATCTCCCTGTTGAATTGTCCCCTTCATCAGTATATCCTTGTCCCTCATAACTGTTCTCTACTTAAAATCTATTTTATCCAATATTGTATAGTTACTCACATATGTATAGTTCCTACTTGCATGGTATATTTTTTCCATCCTTTCAACTGCAACCTACTTATATCTTTGAATTTGAAGTGAGTCTCTTACAGAAAGCATATAGTGGGTTATGTTTTTTAAATCCATTCTCTTCCATGGGGAATGTGCTCCACCCTCTCTGAAGCTTGAGATGACAGCATTCTTACTGAAAAAAAAAAAGGAGTGGAAGGCCTGCTCTCTGGAAATTCTGCAGCAAAATCACCGTCTCCACATGCATGGGTGGGTCCACTCTCCTGGCCTGAGGTTTCTAAGATCCAGACCTTAGCTGCCATGGTTTTTCCCTTGAAGTCATTTTTCCTTTAATCTGTCCATTTTCTGACCTTGTTAGTCCAGGCTGGCAGTGGATCCATTTGTACAGATCTTACAAAAAGTTATCAGTTTATCATGCAGTATTCAGGGGTCCCAACCTACTAGACAATAGGACCTTCCACAAATCCTTTCTGGATACTCCGTTTCCAATCTTGGCTTGTCCTGACATGGCTAAACTGGTTAAATTCTCACATCAGGCTCTGTTCTCTGGGGACTCACCTTCCAGAAACTCAAAATTTTCCAAGGCATCCATTTCTAGTTTCTTTGTACCCAGGAGTTCATTTCTCAGCTTATCCCTTTCCTCTCACATTTTACTGTAAGCTGTAAGGAGACGCCAGGCTGCATTTGCCACACTTAATTTGGAAATCTGTTCTGCTAAGTATCCCAGCTCATCACTTTCTAATTCTCCCATTCATCTAACACCAGTACCGAATTTTGCCAAATTCTCTGCCACCTTTTTATTTTGGCATGGGCAGACTCCAGGAATTGAACCTAGGTCTCCGGCATGGCAGGCAGGAATTCTGCAACTGAGCCACCATTGCACCTCTGCCACTTTTAAACAAGGATCACCTTCCTTCCAGTTTGCAATTACACATTCATCATTTCTATCTAAGGCCTTGTGTCAGTTTTTAAGCTGCCAAAATGTGATATATCAGAACTGGAATGGCCTTTAAAAAGGGGAATTTAAAAAGTTACAAGGTAACAGTTCAAGCCTCTAACAATGTCCAAACTAAACATCCAGGGAAAGATACTTTAATTCAAGAAAGGCTGATGCATCTAGAACACCTCTGACAGCAGGAAGGCATGCTCGACCCTTGCCCCTGGGCTCCATTACTTTCAGCCTCTCTTCCTGTGGGGGTTTCTCACTGTGCTTCTCCAGAGATGGCATTCATCTCTTGGCTTCCCTTGGCTGTCTTCAGGTTCTGGTTTTTAATGTCTCATGATAGTATCAACTGGGCTCTAAACATCTCCAAACCTCTGAGTCTCTGTTCCTCCAAGTATCAGCATCTGTATCAGCTCTGTTCTGATGTTTCTGTTGGATCTTTCATTTCTGCCACTTCTGTCATCTCTGACTTCCTCTAAAATGTTTCTTCTTTTAAAGGATTCTAGTAAACTAATCAAACCCCACCTGGTATGGGTGGAGTCACATCTCCATCTAATCAAAGGTCATGCCCACAATTGGGTGCGTCACATCTCTGTGGAGGTGGAGATAATCTAATAAAAAATTCCAACCTCTAGTATTGAATCAAGATTAAAAGAAGTGGCCTCCCTCACAAGATTGAGTCAGGATTAAAACATGGCTTTTCTGGGATACATAATATATTCAAACCACACAGGTTTCATTGGAAGTAGCTTTTTTAAAAGACTCCAATAAAGGAGTAAGACCCCTGTGACTTGGGTGGGTCACATTTCCATAGAAACCCTCTAATCAAAAGTCCCACCCATAACAGGTCTGCCGCCACAAGAATGGATTAAAAGAACATAGTCTTTTCTTAGGTACATAACAGATTCAAACCAGTACAACTTTCCTCTGTCATTTTGCTATTTTGCTTTTGTAAATCTTGTACCTTTTTAATCCCTCATTTCCATTAAGACCTACTTTATATTTATTTGCTTTTCTGTTTTGTGCCATATTGAGTACCTTCTCATTTCCATACGGATATGTTTTCATCTGTTTCCCTTGTGGTTGCCATGGGGTTAAAATGTAACATGCTAAATATATAACAATCATATTTGGTTTGATACCAACTCAACTTCAATAGCATGCAAATGTCCTTTTCCTATACCCTTCTGTCCCCCCACCATTTCTTTTGTACTTGTTACCACTTATATCTTTGTACATTGTATGCACAAAACATAGATTTATCATTACTTTTATGCATTTGCATTTTAGCACCTTTAGGAAGTAAAAAGTGGATTTACATACAAAACAAGGCAATACAATACTGGCATTTATAATTACCCAAATGATTATCTTTACCGGAGGTATTTATTTCTTTATTCTGCTTCTGACAACTGTCCAGTGTCCTTTCTTTCAGTCTGAAGAACCTCCTTTAGCACTGCTTGTTGGGCAGGTCTAGTGGTGATGAACTCCTTCAGTTTTGGTTTATCTGAGAATATTTTAATCTCACCTTCATTTTTGAAAGAGAGTCTCATCAAAGACAAGATTCCTGTCTGGCAGTTGTTTTCCATCAACTCTTTAATTATGTCAACCCCATGCCTTCTTGCCTGAATGGTTTCTGATGAGAAATTGGAATGCAATCTCCTTTGCATATAGCGTATTGCTTTTTCTCTTGCAACTTTCAGAACTTTCTCCTTGTCTTTTGCATTTGATAGTGTAATCAATATATGACGGGGTGTATTTTTCTTCATATTTATCCTATATGGTGTTCTCTGAGCTTCTTGGATGTGCATATTCACATCTTTTGCTAATTTGGGGAAGTTCTCTATCATTATTATTATTTTTTTTTACTATTTCTTCTGTCCCTTTCTCATTTTCTTTTCCTTCTGGGACTCTCATAATGTGTATATTGGTACATTTGATAGTGTCCTAAAGACCTCTTAGGCAATTTTTGCTTTTAGTATTTCTGTTTTTTCCTTCTGCTCTTCAGCTTGACTCATTTCCAGTGTCTTGTTTTCAAGTTCACTGTTTCTTTCTTCTGCCAGCTGCAGTCTGATCTTGAAACCCTCCTCGACATTTTGTCATTTCAGTTACTGTGGTCTTCAGCTCCAGTTGTCTTGCTTGGTTTCTTTTTAAAACGTCTATCTTTTTACTAAGACTCTCATATTATTCATTCATTGTTTCCCTTTCTTTACTAGACAGAAAGTCAGTGTATTAGTTTCCTAATGCTGCTGGGAAGCAGTATACCAGAAAAGGAGTGACTTTAAAAAAAAATTTAATAAGTTACAAGTTTACGGTCATAGTGCCAAGAAAACATTCAAATTAAGGCACCAGCAAGACATTACCTTCACTCAAGAAAGGCCGATGCTATCTGGAACACCTCTGTCAGCTGGAAAGGCATGTGGCTGGCATCTGCTGGTCCTGGTCCTGGTTCTGTTGCTCCCAGCTTCTGATTCCAGTGGTTTCCTCTCTCAGCATCTGTGGGCCTTCATTGAGCTCCTCTGGGACACAACTGTGGGTTCTGGCTTGCTTAGCATGTCATGGAAAGGCACATGTCAATTTCTGCTGGGCTCTGTTTGGGTCTAGGCATCTCTCTGTTGGCACTCCAAGTGTCTCCAAACATCCATGTTTCACGTTGGCTCTGTCGGCTCCATCACTTCTGTTCTGAGCTTTCTCCAAAATGCTTCCCTTTTTAAAGGACAACAGTACACTAATCAAGATCTACTTTGAATGGGTGGAGTCATATCTGCATCCAACCAAAATGCCACACCCACAATTTGGTGTGCCACATCTTTGTGGAGATAATCTAAAGTTTTTGCCCTACAATTTGCCCTACAATATTGAATCAGGATTAAAAGAAATGGCTGTCCCTATAAGATAGGATCAGGATTAAAATGTGGCTTTTCTGGGGTACATAAGAGATTCAACCTGGCACAGTCAGATAATAAAATGTGGGACTGTATAATACAGTGAACAATGTTGCCGACGATGGCCTGTGGTTAATAGCACAAATATAACAATGTTTTTTCATGAATTATAAGAAATGTATGACAGTATTACAAAGTTTTAATAAGAAGTTTGTATATGGGAAACATACAGCTAATGTAAGATATGGACTATAGTTAGCAGCAAAATTTTACTATTCTTTCAGCAATGTAACAAAAGTACCACACCAATGAAAGTGTCAATAATCAGGGGGGATTATGGGAACATTATATCTTTTTACATGACTTTTCTATAAGCCTATAACTTCTCTAATGAAAAAAAAAATGATTTTTTAAATTATGCTAAGTTAAAGAAATGAGACATAAAGTACTACATATTGTATGATTACATTGATATAAAATGCAAATATAAATGAATTCATAGAGACATAATTACATTAGTGCTTATGTAGGGATGAGGAAGGATAGAGGGATTGAGAGTGACTTCTGAGTGGTATGGGATTTTTCTTTTAGGGGTAATGAAAATGTTGTAAAATTTATTGTGGTGATGAATGCACAATTCTGTAATTATACTAAAAGCCATTGATTGCACACACTGGACGGCTAGTATAGCATGTGAATATATCTCAATAAAACTGCTTTGAAAAAACAACAAAAAGAAAGTGATCACAACCATATTTCATTCTAGTAGTAAAGTAGTATTTATTCACACGTGATTGAAAAAATTGTCATGTCTCTAAAAGACACATACCCAGTCTTTTTTGTTGGTATGTTTAAATAATTTTTTTAATTTTATAAAATATTTAAGTTATTTTGCGCAAATACATACCAAGAATAGTTTGAGCCAGAAGGCTTTTTTTTTCTTACACATAGGGTGTTACGGTGACAGGAAAGTTAAAATAATTTTCACTTATGTACATAATTATGTTTCAGATAATATGATAGAGTAATCAAAAGGAGACCTGCAAGCATAACAATATATTAGGACAATACAGACTTCCAGGAAGATTCCCGAATAGAGTAGCTCAAGATTAGCCTTGCTCCACAGAAAAATTAGGGAAGGGACAGGAGAGCAACTAAGGCAGTGATTTGGGAGTGCGGCTGACCTGGGAGAGACTTCTGCACCTCATAGGGCACTCTGGTTGCAGAAGCCAAGGAACTGAGAGGCAGAAAGCTGGAGCCTGGCATGGAGATGCAGAGCCCATGGGAGTGCACAGATGGGAGCCAGGGACTAGGAAGTATGGCAGGCCATGATCCTTGGGCACGCTACCCTCACCAGCATAGCCCCATAACTGGTGACTCACCCCACACCCCACGCACCTGAACCCTGTCACCCGCTCCCATTCCCCATGCTCCAGGCGTCCCCACAACACTAGTCCCCAGTGCCCATACCTGCCCCACAACCCCACCCCAAGTGCAACCCAACCACCTCACCTGCACCCCTCCCGAGCACTACCTCCCCTTCCACATTCCCTGCAGGCTGTTGTCAGTGCATAAAGGCTGTGTGCACGAACCTCCATATCCAAGCTATGCCTGTCCCCCTGCCCATAGTGTTGTACAGCCTTACCCCGCCCCCCACAAGCTCTGCACATCAGTTTACAGCAGTCCTAGGCCCACGCATGTGCGTGGGCCTCCAACTCATCATTCAGCTCTGGGAACTGCACTTTACAGCAGTCCTAGAACTGCACATGTGCCTGGCCCTCAGCCACACTTCCCAGCTCTGCAAAAGTACTGACCTGTGCATCCAGGCCACATCTGCCCCCAATCTACAAAGGCATAATGCTGACCTGCTGCCACAGCTCTACACATGCACACAAAGGGCCCCGTTCCTTAGACCAGCACACTCCAGGGTTATGACCCCCAGAGCGCTGCACTGCACAGCTACATCCTCCCTGGCCACTAGGCACCCACGTTCACAAGCATCAGCATAACATCTCCAACCTGCGCCCATACCTGCCCCCAAACAAATCACCATATTGAGTGCCCACCCTGTGCCCTGCTCCTTGCTGTACAACCATCCTGCAAATGCAAGGCCTTAGACTACTGAAAGAAATCAACTCCAAAAGTAAATCAATCAACATATTTTACATGCCATGAACACAGCAGAAGGTTACTAAGCATATCACAATGCAGACAGATATAGCCCTGCCTAATGGCCAAATTAAAACACCAGAGGAGACACAGATGTTGGAACAACTAATCAAAGATGTTCATATAACTGTACTTAATAAAATAAGTGGACGGAAAATGACATAAAGGAGATCAAGAAGACAGTAGGAGAGCATAAAGAGGAATTTGAAAGAATAAATAGAAAAATAATGGAAATCACAGAGATTAAAGACTCTGCTGACCAAATAAAGAACATACTAGAGGCACACAACACCAGATTGGAAGAGACAAAAGAAAGAATAAGTGATATAGAGGACAGGATAGTTGACTTCGAAGACTCAAAACAGCAAATGGCAAAAAAGATGGAAAAAAAATTGAATGAGATCTCAGGGAAATGATAGACAAAACAAAGCACACAAATATAAGAATCATTGGTGTCCCAGAAGAAGAAGAGAGGAGTAAAGGGCTAGGAAGAGTAGTTGAGGATATACTGGGGGAAAACTTCTAAACCCTCATAAAGGAAATAAATATACAAGTCAAAGAAGCCCAAACAACTCCAACAGAATAAATTCAAATAGGCTTTCCCCAAGGGACATACTAATCTCTCTGTCAAATGTTGAAGAGAAGCAGAAAATCCTTAAAGTGGCAAGAGAAAAACAATCTACTACACACAAGGGAAACCAAATAAGACTGAGTTCAGACAACTCAACTAGCACCCTGGAGGTGAGAAGGCAGTGGAATGATATATTCAAGACCCTGAGAGAGAAAGAGTTCCAGCCAAGAATTCTATACCCAGCCAAATTGTACTTCAAAATTTAGGGAGAGATTAAAGTTTTCACAGACAAAGAAGTCCTGAAAGAATTTGTCAACAAGAGACTGGCCCTACAAGAAATATTAAAAGGAGTTCCACTGGCTGGAAAAAAAAAAAAAGACAGCAGAGGGAGGTCTGGATGAGGGCACAGAATTGAAAAGTACCACTAAGGGTAATTTAAAGAATACAAAGAGAAAAGGGAAAAGAATATATAGATCTGACAAATAAAAAAGATAAGATGGTAGAATCAAGAAATGCCTTTTCGGTAATAACTTTGAATGTTAACAGATGAAACTTAGCAATTAAAAGATACAGATTGGCAGAATGGATTAAGAAACATAATCCAGCTATGTGCTGCTTACAAGAGACTCATCTTAGACACAAGAATACAAACAGATTGAAAGTAAAAGGATGAAAAAAGATTTTCCACACAAGTTGTAACAAAAAGAAAGCAGGAGTAGCTATACTAATATCAGACAAAATAGATTTTAAATATAAAGACATCATAAGAGACAAAGAGGGACACTATATACTAATTAAAGGGCCAACTGACCAAGAAGATATAACAATCATTAATGTTTATGCTCCCAGTCAAGGAGCTCCAAAGTACATGAGACAGACATTGGCAAAACTGAAAGGAGTGATAGATGTTTCAACAATAATAGTAGGAGATTTCAATACCCCACTCTCCTCTATAGATAGAACAACCAAACAGAAGATCAATAAGGAAATAGAGAAGATAAATAACTTGATAAATAAATTAGACCTAACAGACATATATAGGTCACTGCACCCCAAAGCACAAGATATATATTTTCTTCTCTAGTGCTCATGGCACATTCTCCAGGATAGATCATATGCTGGGGCACAAAACAGGTCTTTATAAATTTAAAAACACTGAAAATATTCAAAGCACTTTCTCTGATCACAGTGGGATGATGCTGGATCTAAATAAGCACCAAAGAATGAGAACATTCACAGATATATGGAGATTAAATAACAGATTCTTAAACAACCAGTGGACCAAAGAAGAAATTGCTAGAGAAATCAGTAGGTATCTGAACATGAATGAAAATGAGAATACAACTTATCAGAACTTATAGGATTTGCAAATGCTGTGCTGAGAGGGAATTGTATTGCCCTAAATGCCTATATTAAAAAACTAGAAAAAGCAAAATCGAGGACTTAACAGCACACCTGGAGGAACTCAAGAAGGAACAGCAAACTAACCCCAAATCAAATAGAAGAAGAGAAATAACAAACATGAAAGCAGAGATAAATGAATGGGAGTACAAAAAACAGTGGAAAGTATCAATAAAACCAAAAGTTGGTTCTTGGAGAAAATCAATGAAATTGGTGGGCCACTAGTGAGATTGACAAAGAAAAAAAAAGAAAGGATGCACATAAACAAAATCAGAAATGAGAAGGGGTGCATTATCACAGACCCTGAAGAAATAAAAGAAATCATAAGGGGATACTATGAACAACTATATGTCAACAAACTAGACAACTCAGATGAAATGGACAAGTTCCTGGAGGAATATAAACAAGGTACTCTGACTCAGGAAGAAACAGAAGATCTCAACAAACTGATCTCAAGTAAAGAGATTCAATCAGTCATCAGAAATCTTCCTACAGAGAAAAGCCTAGGGCCATATGACTTCACAGGGGAATTTTATCAAACATTCCAAAAAGAATTAACACCAATCCTAATCAAAGTTTTCCAAAATATTGAGGAAAAAGGAACTCTACCTATCTTATTATATGAAGCTAATAGGATTTTAATACCAAAACCGGGTAAAGGTGCTACAAGATAGGAAAACTACAGGCCAATTTCCCTAATGAACATCGATGCAAAAATTCTCAATAAAATATTAGCAAATCGAATCCAACAACACATTAAGAGAATTATACACCATGGCCAAGTGTGAGTTTATACCAGGAATGCAAGGATGGTTCAATGCAAGAAAATCAATTAATGTAATACAGCACATTAACTGATCAAAAGGGAAAAATCACATGATCATCTTGCTTGATGCTGAAAAGGCATTTGAAAAAAATTCAGCATCCTTTCTGATAAAACACTCCAAAACACAGAAATCAAAGGTAACTACCTCAATATGATAAAGGGAATATATAAAAAAAACTGATAGCCAGCATTATACTCAATGGAGAGAGATTGAAAGCTTTCCCCCTAAGATCAGGAACAAGACAAAGCCCACTGTCACCACTGTTATTCAACATTGTGCTAGAAGTTCTAGCTAGAGCAATCAGGCAGGACAAAGGAATAAAGGCATCCAAATTGGAAAGGAAGAAGTAAAACTATCATTATTTGCATATGATATGATACTATACTTGGAAAATCCTGAGAATCTACAACAAAGTTACTTGAGCCAATAAATAAATTCAGAAGGGGGGCAGGATATAAAATTAATGTGCAAAAAATCAGTAACATTTCTATACACAAGCAATGACCTACCTGAGGAGTCAATTAAGGAAAAAATTCCATCCAAAATAGCAACTAAAATAATCAAGTAGTTAGGACTGAACTTGAATAGGGATGTAAAGGACTTGTACAGAGAAAACTACATAACATTGCTAAAAGAAATCAAAGGAGTTCTAAGTAGGTGGGAAGATGTTCCTTGTTCATGGATAGGAAGGCTAAATATAGTTAAGATGTCAATTCTCCCCAAATTGATCTACAGATTCAACACAGTACCAATCAAAATTCCAGCAAACTGCTTTGAAGATTTGGAAAAGCTAATTACCAAATTCATCTGGAAGGGAAAGAGACCCCGAATAGCTAAAAGCATCCTAAAAAAGAAGAATGAAGTGGCAGGATTAACACTCCCTGACTTAAAACCTATTATAAAGCCACAGTGGTCAAAACAGCATGGGACTGGCAGAAAGAAAGAAGCATTGACCAATGGAATCAAATCAAGAGTGCAGAAATAGACCACCAAATCTATGGTCAACTGATTTTTGACAAGGCCCCCAAATCCTCTGAACTGGGACAAAATAGTTTTTTCAATAATTGGGCATGGAAGAACTGAATATCAATAGCCAAAAGAATAAAATAGGACCCCTATCTTTTTAAAATTTATTTATTAATTTAAAAAATTTAAGAAATGAAATAAACATTAACATAGATAATCAGTAATTCAAAATATCATCACTTAGTTGCATATTCATCATTTCTTAGAACATTTGCATCCACTCAGAAAGAGAAATAAAAGACAATAGAAAAAGAAATAAAATGAAAACAGAAAAAAAAATTATACCTACCATACCCCTCACCCCTCGCTTTCACTGATCACTAGCATTTCAAACTAAATTTATTTTAACATTTTCTCCCCTATTATTTATTTTTATTCCATATGTTCTACTCATTTGAGACAAGGTAGATAAAAGGAGCATCAGACACAAGGTTTTCACAATCACACAGTCACATTGTGAAAGCTATATCATTATTCAATCATCTTCAAAAACATGGCTACTGGAACACAGCTCTACATTTTCAGGCAGTTCCCTCCAGCCTCTCCATTACATCTTGAATAATAAGGTGATATCTACTCAATGCGTAAGAATAACCTCCAGGATAACCTCTCTTCTCTGTTTGGAATCTCTCAGCCATTGACACTTTGTCTCATTTCACTCTTTCCCCTTTTGGTCAAGAAGGTTTTCTCAATCCCTTGATGCTGAGTCTCAGCTCATTCTAGGATTTCTGTCCCAAGTTGCCAGGAAGGTCCACATCCCTGGAAGTCATGTCCCACATAGACAGGGGGAGGGTGGTGAGATTGCTTGTTGTGTTGGCTGGAGAGAGATGCCACATCTGAGCAACAAAAGAGGCTCTCTTGGGGGTGACTCTTAGGCCTAAATTTTAAGTAGGCTTGACCTGTCCTTTGTGGGCTTAAGTTTCATATGAACAAACCCCAAGACTGGGGGCTCAGCCTATAGCTTTGGTTGTCTACACTGCTTGTGAGACTATCAAGAATTCAACTTGGGGAAGTTGAATTTCTCCCCATTCTCATCATTCCCCGAAGGGGGCTTTGCAAATACTTTTCCACTCACTGATTGAATCACTCTGGGATTCATCAGGGCATCACGCTGGGCAAACCAACAAAATCTCATGTCCTACCTGAGATTCTAAGTACTTATGGTGTTCAATCAAACTATCTACATAAGTTATATTAGGAAATGCACTAGTCAAAATATAAATTTTGTACCAAATAAGCATTTTTTGCTTTAGTCTCACACATAAGGTAACATTTTAAAGAGGACCCCTATCTTACAACCTACACAAAAATTAACACAAAGTGGATCAAACACCTAAATATAAGAACTAGCACCATAAAGCTTCTAGAAGAAAATGTAGGGGGGCAGACAATGGTGGCTCAGTGGGATAGTTCTTGTATGCTGTGTCAGAGAACTGGGTTTGATTCCCAATGCCTACCCAGGCAAAATAAATAAATAAATAAAAAGAAAAAGTATGGAAACATCTTCAAGACCTAGTAATAGGAGGTAGCTTCCTAAACTTTACACCCAAAGCACAAGCAACAAAAGAAAAAAATAGATAAATGGGAACTCTTCAAAATCCAATGCTTCTGTATCTCAAAAGACTTTGTCAAAAAGGTGATGAGGCAGCCAACTCAATGAGAGAATATATTTGGAAATCACATATCAGACAAACGTTTGATTTCCTGTATATACAAAGAAATCTTACAACTCAACAACAAAAGAACAAACAAACCAATTATAAAATAGGCTAAAGATATGAACAGGCAGTTTCTGAAGAGTAAATACAGATGACCCAAAAGCACATGAAGAGATGCTCATTTTCATTGGCTATAAGGGAAATGCAGATGAAGACCACAATGAGATACCACCTCACACCTATAAGAATGGCTGCTATTAAACAAACAGGAAACTATAAATATTGGAGAGGATGTGGAGAAACTAGAACACTTATGCACTGCTGGTGGGACTGTATAATGATGCAGCCACTATGGAAGACTGTTTGGCAGTTCCTTAGAAAACTAAATATTGAGTTGTCCTATGACCGAGCATTAGCACTACTTGGTATGTACCCAGAAGAGCTGAAAGCAATGACACAGACATTAGCACACCGATGTTCATAGCAGCATTATTCACAATCGTCAAAAGATGGAATCAAACCAAATGCCCCTCAACAGATGAATGGGTCAAGAAAATGTGGTGTATACATACGATGGAATATTATGCAGCAGTAAGACAAAATGATGTCCTGAAGCACATGACAAGATGGAGGAGCCTCGAGGACATAATGCCAAGTGAAATTAGCTAGAAACAAAAGAACAAATACTGTATGATTCCACTTTTATGATCAGCATAATGATATACTTAGTCTTATAATACAGAATATGGGGGACTTAGAGATACATAGAAGCTAGAGATGGGTGAACCGTTAGCTAATAGGGTTGAACTCCAATGTAAGGAAATAGATAGGAGTAAAGGTGGTTCTCTTGTGTGTCTATAAGTAATATTGCCAAATTGAAGATGAACAAGATTGAAAGGGGTTATATAGGCCTACGTGTCCCACTGATTCACACTAGAAATAGGAATTAGTCCTCACAAGAATTGCTTCAAAGATATGATTCATGTACAAAGAGTGTTTAAGTCCAGGGTCTGAGGGGAGAACTGCTATTTCATGCTTTGGGCTATGTTCAAAAGGAAACCATCAGCAGTACCACAGCAACAGCAGAGGTGAATAATGGGGGAAGGGACAAGAGTTAAGGGAGGTTTACATTTCCTATTTGGTGAGGGTGTGTTTATTGGTTTTCTTCCTCTTGGGAACTATGAAATTATCTAAAATTGAGAATGTTGATGGACTGTGGACTTTGGGCCCTCTACATGATGCCAAATGAATGCAGGTGGCTGAAGGATGCACTGCTGGAGAAGTAGAATGGCGAATGATGGTGCATACTTACGAATGAAGGTTGTGTGGCTACGAAAAGGAACAAAGTCATGAGGCATGCAACAATGTGAGTGAACATGTGGGGCATTTGGTGAGACAAAATATGCCAGAAACAGAAGAACAAGAATGGTATGGTCCTCTTTAGAAAATGCTTATAAGAAAACAGGGGCCTAGATTGTAAGCTTTTAGAGCAGACACATTAAGTCCAGAGTGGTGATTATTATTTCTGGATTTTGAGAGGCTGTTTTATCTGGAACTGAAATTTTCTGTAGTGCGTAATCTAATTCAACCTATCTGTATAGGTCATTGGAACAATTGAAACAGAGGGAGTATGCAACAAGAAAGAGGTCCTTTAATCCTGTATAGATTATTGTAATGCCTGGATACATTCTAGAGTATATTAAGCAGATAATCAAAAAAGTATTGGCAAAGTCCCCTGAGGGATGGGAGAAAAATATGGAACTATTAAACCTTACCATCAGGAAATCCCCTGATACAGTGTCAAACTTTAAGGATACCCAAATCAATAAGCCATGCCCTCGATCATGAGGCTTACTCTTGTGAAGCTTTTGTAGGTAGCAGAGAAGCTTAGACTACCTATAGGCATGCCCAAGAGTTACTTCTGGAGGACCTCTGTTGTTGCTCAGATGTGGCCCCAGTCTCTCTAAGTCCAACTCTGCAAGTGAAATCTTTGCCCTCCCCCTGTGTGGATGTGGATGTGACATGACATCCAGTGGTGAAAGTCTCCCTGGTGACATGGAAGATGACTCCTAGGGGATGAATCTAGACCTGGTACCATGGGATCAACAATTCCATCCTGACCAAAAGGGGGAAAAGAAGTGTAATTAATAAAGTATCAGTGGCAGAGAGTAAGTTCAAATAGAGTTGAGAGGCTACTCTGGAGGTTGCTCTTACACAAGCTTCAGATAGACCTTGCTACCTATCATAACCTGCCAACCCCCAACCAGGACCATTCCAGTCAATCTTAAAGAATACCTAGGGCAATATATAAGATTCTACAAGGGTTCCAGGCACGAGAGTAACTTTCCAGAAACCTACAACCTCCAGGTGGGTCTCTGGTCCAGATAAGTCCTGAAACCTAGCCCACCCTCTCCAGAACATCAGATAGTTCCATCTCCCTACCCCATATCAGTGACAGACCCTTCTAATATCAAAAATTTAGAATTTCCATAGCCCAAACAACCCCAAAGAGAGGTATGGAAAGATCAAAGATGATGGTGAAGTTATACGTAGAAGATAGGACTTAACAAATGAATATGAATTCTCAATCATTAAATTGATATCTCTTTTAGCCTCCATTATTTTGGAGCAGCTAGAAGTAAAAAGCTAAAATTGTGAAATTGTAACCTGTGTCAAAGTCTGAAATATGTTCTACAACTAATAGTGGTGCCGTGCTTTGAAATTTATCGCTTTTTTGTATATATGATATTTCTCACAAAAAAGAAGGAAAAAAGTTTACTGTGATGATAAAAAAGAAAAAAAAAACTTAGGTGGCATGTCAGAACAGTTCAGACTAGAAAGGACATTCATGGTTTCACTTAATTTAAACCAGCCCTAGATAGGACAAAGTATAAGTCTTCTCATTTGCTTTTTCAGTGGGGCAGCACATCATATAATTTAGAACAGGTAGGGTGCCTTGCTTAAATACAAATAGCATTTAATGTATTATTATGTGGGGGAATTTTAGATAAAACTGTAACTCTGTCAAATTTTGGTTGTATCTTCTGCTTTAATATTAAATAGCTCACTATTTAAATATATATATATATTAGGACAAAATTCGCTAGGAGAAATGGAGTGGAGATCATTTAAGGAGAAAAAAGTATGATGTAAAATTTCCAACCATTACAGATTTTAACCATGCATTGTTCTTGTTGTTGTGGTTTGCATGGGCAGGCACTGGGAATTGAACCTGGGTCTCCGGCATGGCAGGTGAGGACTCTGCCACTGAACCACCGTGGCCCGCCCTAATCGTGCATTTTTTATAAATGGTGGATGGTAGGTATGAAACTTCAATCATATTTACATTCAACTAGAATGATTCAAAAAAGTGATACAGCCATTTTATTTTTAAATAATAATCATTATCATATTCCAGAAATAATTTCCTTCATAATTCTTTAAACATTGGCTGAAAAATTTTAGATACCAATGTTAAAATATGTGAGGGGGTACACTAGTTTTCAAAATTATTTTAGGGAGCATATGAGCAAAAAAATTTGACGGCATCTGAGTTTATAACATGGCCAAGCTTGGACTTGAACCCATGTCTGCAGGATTCTAAAACTGTATGACACTGCCTCTGGAGACAAAGAAATATGTGAATGTTAGTCTTAATTAAACTCTATTCAGTTAAGAAATCATTTATTGGCTGTTTAATATGAACAAGTTCCTGTCTCAGTGCTACTGGGCATTGTTTTGGTTTATTAAACCTGCTGGAATGCAATATACCAGAAAAAATTGAGTTTTTCAAAGGGGATTTATTAGGTTACAAACTTACAGTTCTAAGTCCATGAATATGCCCAAATTAAGGCACCAAGAGTAATATACCTTCTCTGAGAAAAGGCCACTGACATCTCGGGTTCTTCTGTCACATGGAAAGCTCATGGCAACTGCTTATCCTTCTCTACAAAATGTCTCTGCATATTTCTCGCTTAGCTTCTCCTTTTCTCTTTCTAAACTCTCCTGGTTCTGAGCATTGTCTCCTTTTTTGATGACTCAAGCAAGGGGATTAAGACCCACCTTCAATGAACTGGGTCACATCTCCATGGAAATTACCTAAGCAAAAGTTCCCATTCACAACAGGTCTGCACCCACAAGAATGGATTAAAGGAACATGGCATTTTCTGGAGTGCAGGACAAATTCAAGCCAGCACATTCCACCCTGTGAAACCCCGAAAGACTTGTTCTTTCCATATGCAAAATATATTCATTCCATCACAATTTCGCAAACCCTTAAATCATTTCAGTAACAGTAAATAAGTACAAAGTCTTATCAAAATCAGTTATAGGTATGGTTTGTCCTAAGGCAAAATTCCCCTCCAGCTGTGGACCTGTGAAACTTGGAAGAAGTTATCTGTTTCCAAAATACAAAGGAGGGGCAGTATAGGGTAAACATTACTATTTTCAAAGGGAGAAATTGGAAGGAAAACAGGGGTCAAAGCTCCCAGACAGTTCTGAGAACCTTCAGGGGAAACTCTATTAGATTTCAAAATATGAGAGTCATCTACAGAAAGATGTTTTATCCTTGGGGGTTGAGAGAGAGACAGTCCCACACTCTCCAAGGGCTTATACAGTGGCCCTGCTCTCTCCAATCACTGGGGTGAGGGTTCTAACATTTGTAAGCATTAGGGAGACTGCCTTGTTCTTGGCCCCACCCTCCTCAAGCATCTGGATTGCACCCAGGCTCTCTGCCATCTCCAGGGCACTTTGTCAACCCATTCAGAACAGTGGGGTAGTAGCTAGGCTTTCCCCAACCCCTGGAGAATGTGTTCCACCCTCTCTGAGGCCTGGGGCATTCTTACTGAATAATTGGGTGGCCAAGCTCCCCTCAATTTTCCAGGCATCTGAGAGCCCTGAGGTGTTAACACTCTTCCTGAACAACAGGGCAGAAGGCTCTACAACCTCCCAGGAAAACTCACCCTTTACAATTGTATGGGTGGGTCTGCTCTCCTGGCCTGGGGTTGCTCAGCTCCAGACCTTAGCTTCCATAGATTTGCTCTTGAAGTCATTTTTCCTTCAATCTGTCCCTTTTTGACCAAGCTGGCAGCGGTTCCATTCATATAGATCTCACAATAAACTTATTGGTTTTGTATGCAGTATACAGGGGTCCAAACCACCAGAAAATAGACCTTCCACAAATCCTTTCTGGATAAGTCTATTTCCAATCTTGGCTTGTTCTGCCATGGATGGTTAAATTCTCACATCAGGCTCTATTCTCTGGAGACTTGCCTTCCATAAACTCAGAATTTCCCAAGCCATCTATTTCTGGTTTCTGTGTATCCAAGAGTTCCCTTTCCTCTTGCTTTTTACTATAAGCTTCAAAGACAAGTCAGGCTGCATTTTTCACATTTAATTCAGAAATCTCTTTAGCTATGAAAGTTCATTGCCTTCAAATTCTCCCATCCATCCAACATCAGTACTCAATTTCACTATATTCGCTGCCACTTTAAAACGAAGGGCACCTTCCTTCCAGTTTGCAATAACACATGTATCATTTCTGTCTAAAGCCTCATCAAAAGTATCTTTAAAGTCCATGTTTTTACCAACAGTCTTCAAAGCAATCTTTTTTTTTTTTTTCGCATGGCCAGGCTCCAGAAATTGAACCCGGGTCTCCAACATGGCAGGTGAGAATTCTGTCATTGTTTTCAAAGCAATCTATGTCTTGCCTATCAAGTGCCTCATGATTCTTCCAGAAACTTCCCCTTATCCATTTATAAAGCCATTCTAGCTTTTTGGTATCTCCAAATCACAGCACCCTACTTCTCTGGTACTGAAATCTGTTTCAGTATGCTAAAGCTGCCAGAATGCAATGTACCAGAAAATGATTGGCTTTTACAAAGGGGATTTTATTAGGTTACAAATTTACAGTTCTATGGCTATCAATATGTCCAAATTAAGGCATCAAGAGTAAGATACTGTGCTGGTTTGAAAGTATTATGTACAAAAGGTTGGCATCTTTTGATTGGATTATTTGCATGGAGATGTGACATGCCTAATTGTAGCTTTAACTTTTGATTAGATGGAGATGTGACTCCACCTATTCCTGGTGAGACTTGATTAGTTTACTGGAATCCTTTAAAAGAGAAAACACTTTGGAGAGAGAGTCAAAAACGACAGAGCCAACAAAAATGACAGAAGCCTCAGAGCCAACAGAGAGATGTAGATGCTTGAAGAACAGTTGCTTCAGAGGACAGAGACACGGATGTCTAGAGTTGCTGGAGCCCAGCGGACTGTCGCTGTGAGATGTTAAGCAAGCCAGAACCTGGAGAGAGCCAATGGAAGCCAAGAAATGAAAGCCAGCCCCAGAGAAACAAAGTGAGGAGACCCCACAGGAACAGAGGCTGAAAGCAAGGGAACCTAGCCACAAGGGACCAGCAGATGCCAGCCACATGACTTCCCAGATGATAGAGATGTTCTAGACCCACCAGCCTTTCTTGAGTGATGGTAACCTCTTGTTGGTGCCTTAATTTGGACACTTTCACTTCCTTAGAATTGCAAACTTGATACGTATTAAATTTCTCTTTATCAAAGCCATTCCAGTTCTGGTATATCACATTACAGCAGCTTGCAAACTAACACAGATACCTTCTCTGAGGAAAGGCTACTGGCATCTAGGGTTCCTTTCTCACATGGGAAGGCACATGGTGATGCCTGCTGGTCCTTCTCTCCATGCTTCTGGGATTTTCTCTCTTAGCTTCTCCCAGAGCATTTTCTTTCTCTAAACTCTCTCAGCTCTGAAGTCTCTCCAAAAATGTCTCTCTCTTAAAGAAGTCCAGCAGAGGGATTACTTGAATGGGCTGGGTCACATCTCCATGGAAACAACCTAATCAAAAGGACTCACCCACAACAGGTCTACACCTACAGGAATGGATTAAAAGAACATGGCATTTTCTTGGGGTACATAACAGTTTCAAACCATCACAGGTGTATAATGGTAACTAACACATCCTTACCTTCAAGGAACTGAAAATTATATAGGAGACATAAGCTGTCTTCACAACATATTTACTAGAAGACTAAATGTAATAAGGGTAAGAGATGCTTATGAAAAGTGCTATGAGAGGAAGGAGAGAATACTTTTAGCTGGAGTATCAGAGGACAGCTTGAGCAGATTATGGCATTAGACAGATTTCTCTCTCTCTCTCTCTCTCTCTCTCTCTTTTTTTTTTTTTTTTGCATGGGCAGGCACTGGGAATCGAATCCAGGTCTCCAGCATGGCAGGCAAGAACTCTGTCTGCTAAGCCACTGTGGCCTGCCCGAAAGGTCTCTTTTAAATGGGTAGAATTTAAACTATGGGAGGAGAGGTGAGTGAGAGAATGTTAGGGAGAATTCACTCGTTCACTCATTTATTCAAGTTTAATAAATGGGCCTTTAAAACTATCCCGATTGGAGCATTCCTATAAACCCTAAAGAATACCCAGGGCTCTATCTGAGACTCTATAAAAGTTTCACTGACTAAATTTATATTTCAGAAACCTAAAACCTCCAGATGGTTCCTAAGCCAGATAAGCTCTGAAACCCAGAGGTACAGTCTCTTTAAGAGCATCAACTAGTTGTATCCGCTTACCCCATAATGTCAACACCCCTTTCAACATGAAGAAGTTAAAATGGTCATTGCCCAAACATCCCTAAAGATTGGGGGAAGGATCAAAGGAGAATGAGGAGTTACAACAGAGAAGTTAGGATTTAACAACTGAGTATGACTGCTGAATCATTATATTGATATTTCTTTTTAGTCTCCAGTGTCTTACTGCATCTAGAAGGAAATACCTGAAATTATGGAACTGTAACACATAGCATACTTTGAAATTTGTACTATAACTTTGTTAAAAGTACTTGGAAATGTATCATTTTTTCTCTAAATGTTATGTTTCACAATAAAAAATGTTTAAAAAACAAAAAATGGTGCTAAATATACTCAAAGAGATAAGGGAAAACATGGACAAAGAATTGAAGGAAATCAGAAACACAATAGATAAACACAAAGAATGTCAATGAGGTGATGAAAATAATGAAAAAGAACCAAAAAAAAAAAAATATCCTGGTTGGAATAAACAAATTCTAAAAAAGATTTGGAGACAAAAAATAAATAAATAATAGGGGAGGTGGGGGGATGGGATGTTTTGCGTGTTCTTTTTCACTTTTATTTTTACTTTTATTCTTATTTTTACTTTTCGGAGTAATGAAAATGTTCAAATACTGATTGTGATGATGACTGCACAGCTATAGGAAGATACTGTGAACCACTGATTGTACAATTTGGATGATTATATGGTATGCTGGTTTGAAAGGATTATGTACCTAGAAGAGTCATGTTTTAATCCTGATCCAATCTTGTGGGAGTAACTATTTTTTTTACTCTCTATTCAATGATGTAGGTTGGAATCTTTTGATTATCTCCATAGAGATGTGACACACCCAATTGTGGGTATTAACTTTTTGATAGATGGAGATGTGACTCCACCCATTCCAGGTGGGTCTTGATTAGTTTACTGGAATTCTAAAAAGAGGAGGCATTTTGGAGAGAGGAACGGAGCCACAAGAATCATGAGAGCCCACGCAACCAGAGACTTTTGTAGATGAAGAAGGAAAACACCCCTGGGTGAGCTTCATGAGACAAGAAGCCTGGAGAGAAAGCTAGAAGATGTTACCATGTTTGCCATGGGCCTTTCCAGTTGAGAGAGAAACCCTGAATGTCATCAGCCTTCTTGAATCAACATATCTTTCCCTGGATGCCTTAGATTGGACACTTCTATAGCCTTGCTTTAATTTGGACAGTTTTACAGTCTTACAACTGTAAACTATATTGAGAGGCTTTACAAAAAAGAAAAAGAACTGTAAACTAGCAATTTAATAACTTCCCCTTTTTAAAAGCCATTCTGTTTTTGGTATTTCACATTCTGGCAGCTAGCAAACTGGAATATATGGTATGTGAATATATAGTATATCTCAATAAAATTGCATTAAAAAACACTTGGGAGACAACTAGGATATTCTGTATCCTGATTGAATACTTGCTGATATTAAGGAATTTTAGTTAACTTATTTTAGGGATGATAATGATATTTCACTTACATTTTTTTAAAAAAAGAGTCTTTAAGTTATAGCAGCATATTCTGAAGAGTTTCTGGACGGAATGATATAATGCCTTGGGTTTGCTTTAAAATACTTCAGTGCATGATGAGAGGAATGGGTGGCGGGAATACACATGAACCAAGTTTGGTTTTGTGTTAACTGTTGAAACTGGGTGTTGGGGACATTGTAGCTAATCATATTATTTTCTCTATTTTATATATGTCTGAAGTTTACTATAATAAAATAGTAACAAAGGAAATAATAATTTAGTGCCTATAATAAAATAGTAACAAAGGAAATAATAATTTAGTGCCTATCATGTTCCAAGAAACTGGAGGTATAAACAGGAAAGATTTATTACTGTTCTCAAGGAGGCTATGATCTGGTGGGGGAAATAGACACACAAAATCATCTGATATACAAACAATTGCCTGTGTATTCACAGTATGAATCAGGTGACATGGGACCGAATAATTCTGCCTGAGTTGGTCAGGCATGACTTCAAAGAGAAGGTGAGGTTTGACTCTTTCAGAAGAACTTTTAGGGCTTGGGGGTCTAATAGAGGTGAAGAAGAAGGAGTCAAAGACAAATGAAGTTTTATCTTGGGCATTTGGGTAGGGAGCATGCCATTAACAGAAGCAGGGAATATAGGAAGAGAAAAGGACAGGGTGGGAATAAGGAAGGGGGAGTTCAGCTTTGGGCCTACTGAGGTTTAAATACCTGTGAGATGCAGAGATGTCCAAGAAGTTGAGGCTGTGTTCCAGGCAGAAGGAAATGTCATAACAAAAGCTTAGAGATGGGCTGTGCAGAACGTGTTTCAAGATCTTCCTAGGGCCCAGGGTGGGAAGAGGTGGGAGATAAGGCAGCCTGAGGAGGTAGATGTGCTGAAAAAGGCCTTATGTTGGGAGTTGTGTTGGGCTCCACTGCTGCCGGGACGTTTGATGATCACGAAATGGAGCAACCATCCTTAGGTTTGAGGCCCCTTGTAGAAGGAGACATTCAATGCTTAGGAACAGGGTTCTATTGAGAGAGAAAAGCCATTGAGATGAAGGTCATCACAGCACCTTCATGGTGCTCACCTCACTTTGGATGACTGTAGGATGAAAGTCATTTGGATTTGGATTGTGTGCTCTGAAGCTACACTGTTTGGTTTTATAGCCTGGCCAAAGTTGCTCAAACTCTTTGAAACTTGGTTTCCTCATCTGCAAAATGGAGATAATAATAGTATCTAATGTGAGAGCAAATAAAATGATGCACATAATAGCTTAGATTTATTAGTCCTAATGGTACTTTTTGAGAAGGCAAAAGGCTTGATTATTTCACGTGGGCCGATAAATGCTCCATATTTCCTTCCAAATTGTTGTAAATTCCTTGGAAATGAAAGACCCATCTCCTCATGTCTATGACCTTGGTCAAACAAACAAAAATGAAAAAGTCAGATCTGAGTTCATGTCATCTGATTTTAGTCTATTTAATTTCTCTTTGCTTCTTAACACTGAAAGGATTACCAAAATGTAGCACAGAAGTTCGCAGTTTGGTCAACCCCTTTCCTTTAGTCCATTTTCTTTATTCTGCAACACAAGTCACAGTCCCCTACATGCTTTAAATGGAACAGTATGTTTCCATGACCCACAAAAGTTGTGTCCAAATCCAAGGAGACAAAGCGTTAGGAACATTCAGGGCTGGCACTGGGTGCAGATGAAGCAAGATCGAGTGGGAGATCGTGCAGCATGGCTTGCACTTAGCAACATTGTAAATGTTTGCAGAAGGGAGGAAAGGAGGAAAGAAGTGGGGGAGGTAAAAAGGAAAGAAATTGGCAGGTAGAAGGAGGAAAAGAAAGAAGGAAGGAGGAGGGAAAGTAGGAACAAAGAGGAAGAAAAAAAGGCCTAGAAGGAATGAACCACAACTAACATTGATTGAGTGCCAAAAGGTGGCCAGAAAGTTCCCTAGAAGAGGGCCCTTTGCTAGCACCTTCCATCTTAGGTGCCTCTAGGCTGTTTGGTTTGGATTCCGGGCAGGCTTATATTCCGTGGGCGCTGTGCTGGAGTGGGGCAGATCTGCTTTCTTGTATTTGAGCAAGTGCGAAAAGTGTTGGCAATCAAACCCACTACACCTTACTAGTCGGGGAACCTCGCTTCCCATCCAGGTGGGCCAAAATTAAGTCTTCTGTGGTTTCAGAATGAGAAAAAGGAAGGTCCACATCCCTGAAGCCAGGGGGAGAGAAGGGGGCTTTTCAGGGGTTATGCTGCTGGTTCTCTTGTAAAAGAGGACACCTGCCAGTTTCATGTCTAAGGGTAAAGAAGAGTCATCAGACCCTGCTTGATCTATACCTCTGGAAACCCCTCTCCCCATCAGCATCTGCACCCATGTTTTGCCCTACAGTGGAGAGCGCCTTTCCACCCATCAAGAGCCAATCCTCCCCATGGACTCCAGCTCTCATTCCACCTGGCCTTAGCAGGGACTTAACTCTTTTAGTAAGCCCTTCTCTCCCCTGCATCACGGATACCATTCCACTGTTCACAAACCTGCTCTCATCTCTTAAAATGAAAAGGGAGAATGAAACTTTCCTTTGTCCCTCCAGTTTCATTCTATTACTGTTCCTCTTCACACTGAACTTTCTCAAAAGAGTTGTCTACCCTAGGCTGTCTTTACTTCATCAACTCCAATTCCCTCTTCAACCCGGTTGCATCAAATCCTTCCACTTCCCTCCACCGGCACCATCCTAATCTAAACTACCATTGGCTTTGGTCAGGGCTATTTCAAAAGCCTCCTCTTAACTAGTCTCCCTGTTTCGACTCTTACTTCCCTCTGAACCATTGTCTAGACAGTAGCCAAGGTGGTCTCTGAGAAATATAAGTCAGATATGGAATACTATTCAGCAATAAAAAGAGCAAACTATTGATATGCGCAACAACCTTGGATGACTCTCAAGGGAATTCAGCTGAGTGAAAAAAGCCAATCCTGAAAGATTACATACCGTATGATTCCACTTCTTCAACATTCTACAACAGACAAAATTATAGAAATGGAGGACAGATTAGTGGTTGCCAATGACTGGGAACTGAAGATGGCAGTAGCTATAAAAGGGGCAACAGTAACGATGACCTTTTAATGATGGAACTGTTTTGTATCCTGACTGTGGCGGTGGATAAGTGAATTTACAGACATAATAATACTGTACAGAGCGAAATCCAAACATACACATACGACTGAATACAAGTATAACTGAGGAAACCTGAATATTGATGGATTGTACCGATAATATCCTACTTGTGAACTTGGACTATAGTTTTGCATTGGGGAACCTGGGTAAAGGGTACACCAGATCTCTCTGTATTATTTCTTACAAACACATGCAAATCTACAATTACTCCAAAAAGAAAAATGTTGTTAAAAATATATACAAATCAGATTATGCCATGCCCCCCACCCCCACCCCGTGTAAAGCCATTCAGTGGCTCCCCACTGACTCTGGAATAAAATGGAAACTCCTGCCCAGGAACTACAATGCTGCTGACGATCTGGTCACTGCCAACGTGGGCAACCTTATAATATGCTGCTCTCCCCAAATCTCCTGGCACCAGTCACAATCACCACGGTTTAGTTCCAAGGCATCAAGGGTTGCCTCCTTCTTCCAGCTTCCGTACCTCTGTTCCCTCTTTCTGGAAGCTTTTTCTCTTGCTCTTCATATGGTTGCTTCTTTCATAACTATCAGGGCCCAGCTAAATGCCATCTCCTCCTTTCCTAACCATGCCAATTTGCAACTTCTTTTCCTGCACAGGCCTTATCCAAGATTTAATTATTTCCTCACTTGGTTATTGTCTGTCCCAACCCCCAGCTCCCAGTCAGGGTGGACAGCGGCTGCATGACTGCGCCTTATCTCCAACACCTGGCACAGTGCTTGACAAACGGTGAGGACTCAGTCAACTGAATGTTGAGCGAATGAATGAGTCGCCACAGGCCATTTTGCCATCAGTGCTTTCTGAGTGAGGTAAAGCCCTCTGGGTCACGGCATTGGGCTTATGGATGGAGCCCCCTCCGCTCCCTCCAGCTTATTACTTAGGTAAGGGGTCGCCAGCGTATCCTGCGGCGCCACTCGCAACACCGGGTTGCGCAATCCCGAGTCGAGGACGGGGGCGACTCGGACCCAGGCGGCTCTGCAGGAAGAGCGCAGGTTAGCCGAGGCCCCTGGTGAGCTGAGCTCAACTCTCTTTGTTGCTCCCACCCCCACCACCCCCCGCCCTCGCCGCGACTGCCCGCAGTGACTCGTGATTCCCCGGAAGCCTCGAAGGCCCGTTGCCGTACGCGACGCCCCCAGCCCGCCCCTCTTCTCCGCTTTCAGGCCCGAGGCGGCCCTCCAGGGGAGCGCTCGCCACCGCCTCCCCGCAGCCACCTTCCCCGCGTGCCCGCGCCTCGCAGACGGCGGGGCTGCTCCCTAGGAGTGGACACGCGGCCTCGCGGGGTGCGTGCGGCCCTGCCCTCGCCCCCGCCCCCCTGCCCCCTGGCCGACTACCCCCCACCGCGGCCGCGGGAGAGCAGAGAGCCCCGGCTGCGCGCGCCCCGCCCCGGGCCAGCCGCGCCCGCCCCCGCGCGCGCGCTCACCCCCGCCACCTCCCCCGCGCGCGCGCCCCTCCCGCGCCCTACATCCACCACCCGGCGAGGGGGCTCAGTCCGCAGCCGCCGCGCCGCCGCCTCGGCTTCGGTGCAGGCAGCGGCCGCCGGCCAGACAGCTGCGCGGAGGAGCATCCCCAAGCAGTAAGCCCTCTTTCTCTCCGCGTGTGCGTGCGTGAGTGCCTCCCGCCTGCCCGGTCCCGCGTCCCGGGGGAGCGGCTGCCCTCGTGCCCCGCCGCGGCGCGGGAGGGGAGCCAGAGCTGCCGGGCTGCTCCTCAACAGCCCCGGCTGCCCGGCCTCCCCGGGCTGGGTACCTGCGGCCTCGGGCCTTGGCTGCCTGGCCGGGGGTGGGGGTGGGGGGCCGCACTGTGTCGGCGCGGTGCGGGTTGAGGGACTGTGCGGTCCCCTCGGGTGCGTGCCTCGGCCTCCGCCCGGCTTTCTCCCCTGGGGTGGTGGTGGGCGGTGGAGATGGGAAGCCACTGAGGAGGGAGTGGGGTTGGAGGTGGGGGGGTGGGAACGAAATGGGGGCTCTCCCCGCCTTTCCTCCGTGGGAATGGTGGGTGGGGGCGAGTATGGGGTGGGTGAAGGGGGAGGCTTGATTTTTCTCAACAAGGAAGGCGGGCAGTGGGGGTGGGGCGAGGTGGGGCGAGGTGGGGGCACCTTTTGGTTTTCTCCACACGGAGGGCGGGGGCTGGTGGAGAGTGGGTGGAGGTGAAGTGGGGAGGGGGCTCCCCTTGGCTTTTCTCTTCAGGGATGGCGGGGACTGGGGAGGATGTGAGTTGGGGGGGCTCGCCTTGGTCCTCTCAGTGGGGATAGGAGGCAGGGGAGGGGGACTCGCCTTGCTTTTCTATACCGAGATGCTGGGGGGGTGTTGGAGGAGTGTGGGGGGGTGCAAGTGGGAAGGGCCCTCTGAGCGGCTCTCTATGGGGATGGAGGGGGGATGGAGTTGGCAAGTAGGGGTGGGGAGAGTGGGGGATTTCAGCTTCCGCGGGGAGCCAAGGGAAGCAAGAGGAAGGTTCCATCGCAGGGGTTGAGCCTTAGAACGTGGGTTTTCAAAAGTACAGGGTGTGACCTTTCCGTCTCAAAAAGCGTGAAATCCCTACAAGGTGCAGTCTGTTGTAGGCTCCAGGAGAGAGGATTTTGCTTTCGAAGTTTCCCTTTCTCTTCCATTCCTCACGGCCTTTTCCCAGTCATTTAGGACTAGATAGAGGTTTGAAAGTCAGCAAGGCTAAGGACAAGGCTGTGTGGTTCGTGTTCAGTGCTATATTATTTTCTGCCTTTGGGAATGTGCGGGTTTCTCAGGTTTTGTTTTGATTGCCCTTTACAATAAAAACCCTGTACTAGGGAGACCCCTTGGGAAAAGAAGAGGTTTATTAAGGGAACTCCAGGTTTGGTTTTTGAATTTCCAGAAGGGCAAGAGAGAAGTCATTGTAGCATTTTGCTTGGCTTTCAGAAGGGTAGAAATAGTAGAATAAACGTACATCTTTGCTGGAATTTCCCTATATTCATTTAAATTATTCCACTGGGATTATCTGAGCCCCCTTTGATTTGAATTTGGAATGGATCCAGTTTTGCTAATTGGAGCCATCGTTTCGTAATTGCCCGTGATTCTTCTCTGGGTTATCAAATCTATGACAAGCCTATAGAACAGCAGGAATAATTTTTTTTTCGTCATCTTGATTGACAGTGTTAATGTAAGTTTTATGTTGTTCTTTTGGAAATGTGAATTTGCAGAATAGGACAAGTTTAAATTATGGGTCCCTTGGAATTTTGCAAAACCTTTCCCTCCCCAGCTCTCCAGACACGGATGGTCCCCATTCTTGATGCTGAAACCTTCCTTGCAAGGGCTTCTGGGATGGTAGCTTTGCCTTTGGAAAATCATGCTCATGTTTGTTTAAGAAGAATACATATTAAAAAGGCATTGACTTTAATGTGGCGAGGCTATAGTGCTTTCCCATTTTGGTTACATAAGGTTCCAATCTAGTCTTTACCTTCAGTCCTTAAAAATGCTTATTTAACATTTTTAGGAGCAAATATAATCTTTATGCAACAGGAAATTGGTCAGATTGTTAGGCCATGATTTGAGCAAACCACTCACAATAAGTACCTAGTCTTAAGAGGACTGTATAGATTCTGTAACCATATATGGTTTTTGAAATTCCAACTTACCATTTCCATATTTAATTTTTGGAGAAGGAAAATATTTTGTTTCAACCAAATCTAGATTTTTGAGTGACACTTTAGCAAAGTTTTTGTGTTTGTGGTTTAAATTGGTAAACTTCCTATAGAATACCAGTGCTGTGGAGTTAATTTAATATATATTAAACTAATGGACCACTTAAATAAGATAATTAAATACAAACAAGTGTCTGTAGTTAACAGTAAGATTGTAATATTCTTTCAGTAATTATAACAAAGGAAATATACAAGAACTAAATGTCAATTAGAGGAGGATGTAGGGGAAGGGTATGGGAGTTCTTTTCCTTTCTTTTCTTCTTTCTTTTTGGAAGAAATGGAAATGTTTCCATATAGATTGTGGTGATGAATGCATAACTATGTGCTATCGATTGTATACTTAGGATGGATTGTATGTATATGAATAAAACTGCTTAAAAAAGAAAAAAAATAAGATAATTATTCATTTAATGAAAGTGTTAAACTGGAAATGGTTAAGTGAAAATAGAAATTTTTTTGGTCTCCAAAATTGACTCAGAAGTACTTATTTCCATTATTGTATGTACCATTTTTATGTTAATATGATATGCTTGGGGGACAATCTGAAAATAGTATTTTTATAATACAGTTCAAGCCTGATTTTTTCCCCCTCTCTCTCCCTCTCAGGAGTGCAAAGTTGAGAGTGGTAAAATCTTTTACAGAGACACGTGTTGTTTGATAGTAAATATTAAGTTTCTCTCTATACAAAAGGAATAAATGGAGTCATTTACCTGGTTTTTTGAGAACCTGTTGTTTGTCCTGTGGGACTAGAAGTAAAAAGATGAAGACATTTTAGAAACTAATGAAAGAATGATGAAATATCTTCCTAAATATTCTTCAGGATTTTGTGAATATCCATTTGGAAAATATTTTGTAAGTCAAGCCTCTGTGTGAGAAACTGACCCTCCCCTAGAAAGTTTGACACTGAAAAAATAACAGTTTGTTGAATGAATAGCAGTTAATCTTCTGAGACTGATCCCTGTTTTCCTGCTCTCCACCTCTGGGATCCATTCTTCCCAACACTCCTTCCTTGGCTTTTATAACCTTGGGGGAGTGGAACAAATGTGCTTGCTTGAACTTTAGGCCTTATCTCTTTGCTTGCTTTCCCTAACTTTTGCCTGAAATTTTTTTTTTGGTAATTGAACTTTCCAGTTGTTTGCATTTGGGGTAAAAGGAAGTAGACTGTAATTATTTTCCTTTAAGCCTTTGAAAGATTTTTTTTCTTTCAGCTCCTGTTGGACGAGAGCACAGAAAGGTTTTTGTTATTCTTTTTGTCAATAGAGTACTTAATTAAGCAGAATATATGACCATTCATTTATTTAGCAAACATTTTCTGCCTTACCTCCTCTGTTGGAAACTCTGTGCTAAGTATGGAGGTACACAGTGGATTAAAAAATGGTTTCCACCTAGTCATTTAAATGAAAAATAGACATTGAATTTCTTGTGAATAATCTCAAGAGTTGTCCAGCGTCTCTTGGACATTAACATTGTATTTTATGTAAGTGAAACACGCTTCAACCACGCAAACAATGGAGTTGTTTCTTTCCAGTGGATTAGTCACTTCATAAATTCTATCTCACCTTCCCAGCTAAGGCATACTTTTTTTTTCATTTTTTTGTAATAACGTGGTTTCTCAGTCATCTTTTTTTTTTTTTGAAGATAAATTTTATGCAACATCAAGAGCACATAGATTTCTTGATGTTTTAACTTGGCTTTAGTATCACTGCATAAAGTGAAAAGTGGATAGCCAGCATCCCTTCCTGTGATGTAGAGCAACTTCTGATTCCA
The DNA here is from genome assembly GCF_023851605.1 of Tamandua tetradactyla. NCBI lineage: Eukaryota > Metazoa > Chordata > Mammalia > Pilosa > Myrmecophagidae > Tamandua > Tamandua tetradactyla. The sequence goes on along the minus strand of NC_135353.1, from coordinate 23,362,985 downwards.
GATTGGGCAAAAAAAAAAATTTAATTTTCTGTGGTCAAGTTTGAATTATGGTTAATAATGGATGCTGGAAACCCAGAAGAGTGGGATAATACTGAATAGTATCTCGAATAAACCTTTGGCCTTCTGTAGCGTTACCCCACGAGATCGTGGCAGTTTTGCCTCTCAGAGGACATTTATCAAGGTCTGGAGACAGTTTTGGTTATCACAACTAGGGGTGGGGTGGGGAGGGATGGGGCGGCGCACTACTGGCATCTAGTGGGTAGAGGCCAGGAATGCTGCTGATCATCCTCCAGTGCACAGGTCAACCCCCCAGAATAAAGAATCATCCAGCCTCAAATGTCATTAAGTGCTGAGGTTGATGTAATTAACTTCTGGAGGGTAGAGAACAATAACAGTGTCTTGCTGTGACTCTCAGGAGTTGACTGTGCTCACTTTACTAGTCTTCAGCGGCTAGTTCCTATACACTGACTTAACTAATTGGAAGAATAATAACAGTTAACCTTTTAGGTACTCTGCATCAGAGGCTTATCTCCATTATGTAGTCTCTTCATTTTATAAGTAAGGCACCAGGCTCAGAGAGGTAAAAACTTGTCCTAGCTTTCCCCACTGGCAAAGGGTGGAAGTAGAAATCAAAATTAAGATTGTTTTACTCCTCCAAAGCTCACGGTTTTGACCACAACATCATACGTTTTCTCTTGCAGCATGCTCCATTCAAAAACCTGCTTTGAAAAATGACAAATTATGACATTTCCTGTGTACCATTGAGCTTGCTTGAGGATAATTAAAACCATGACTTGAATTTGATCATACTTGGGGAAAGTGACAAGGAGTAAGGGTGATAGGAGACCCAACATGAATTGAATACCCATTACAATTTCAGAAAGTAGCTATTCGAATTTATACCCATGTTCTAATTTGATTCTCATAGCAGCTCTGCAAAGTAGGTCTAATGAGAAGAACCAGAGAGGTTAGCTGAGTAAGTTGTCTAAGATTGCACAATTAATAAGCAGCAGAGTTGGGATTCATGTTCCACGATGAAGCCAGTCTCCTTGCTGCTTGCTCTAAAGGTTGGGAATTGGGATTGAAGGGGATGAGCTGGAGAGAAGAGAGTAACTAGTTCTGGATGAAAAATAATTTCAGAAATAGCTGTAGTAAACAGTGGACTATCTGTATGCAGAAAATGGAGAGGTGAATTGTACCTTCGTCGGATGGTGAGAATTGAATTCGGCATGGCATTTGTTCTAGAGATCTACCCAGATCAAGACTGATTGGAATTTTGGATAACTTCACTTTCTGTCGTATCCGAATTTTTCAAACAGTGGTTTGATAACCGTGAAACTGGAAATTACCTAATTATGTTTAAATCCTTTCAGTAGCTCACTTTCTGCTTTTCTTAGGACTGTTGCATAGAACTTGGTAATGACGGCATTTGGTCTTCTCATCTTTTTCCGCAATTTAAACATTTGTGTTTGCGATGGAAGTTGTCTTATAATAAACGTCATCAGATTCATGCTTGTGCTTTCCATATGGGGGTGTGTGTTTTGTTTTGACAGCTAAATATTTATTTTAACTTTTGATGTGTTGTGTTGGAGAACATAAAAAGAGGAAAAATAAAAAAACAGCTCAATAGCAATCATATTTAGTCTGGCAAGCATTTTGTGTGTGTGTGTGTGTGTGTGTGTGTGTGTGTGTGTGTGTGTGTGGGCATAAGAAGGACCTCATGTTTCATTTCATTTACTTTAAATTGCAAAGGAATTTTAACCATGATTTCCAAGGGCCAGGATGCTGGGGAAAAAAATGTTACTTAAATAAAATGCATGTTTCGATTTCCACATAGGACATTGAACCATAGATTCTGATTACAATAATATGTCCTTATCAGTGGCTAAGGAAGTTCAAATAGAATCAAGAGGCTGTCTTGGAGGTTACTCTGATGCAAGCTTCAGCTAGATATTGCTAATTGCCATGGTTTGCCAAACCCCAACTTACATTATTCTTGTTAGCCCTAAAGAACACCCAGGGCTCTATCTGAGATTCTACAAAAATTCCATGCACAGAGATTACTATTCAGAAACCTACAACCTCCAGATGGTTCCTAAGCCAGAGAAATCCTGAAATGCTAAGGGCCCAGCCTCTTCAGAACATCAACTAGTTCCACCCTCCTATTATTAACAGCCCCTTCCAACAGGAAAAAGTTAGAATGGAGAGAGCCCAAATACCCGTAAATATTGGGAGAAAGATCAAAGGAGAAGGAGAAGTTATACCAGAGAAGATAGGATTTAACAAATGACTATGGCTGCTGATTCATTATATTGTTATTTCTTTTGGTTTAGTCTCCTGTGTCTTGGAGCACCTATGAGGAAAAACTTGAATTTTTGGAACTGTAACCCATACCAAAATCTGAAATCTGTTCTGTAACTACTTGTTAAACAATGTGCTCTGAAATTGCTTTTTTATATATATATTTCATAATAAAAAATATTTTTTAAAAAGTAAATCAAATAATAGTATTTTTCCCCTTAAAACACTAAAATGCTTCCCCCTTCTTGCAGAGTAAAAGTCACAGTCTTTAAAAATAATAATAATAAGGTCTTGATTGTGACAATAGCAATCAGCCACTCATGTAATCAACCACTGTGTGTAGACATGCATGGTGTCCCCTCTGATTTATCCCTCCTCTCTATTGATTTTCGAGTAGATTTGAGATCTGCTAAGACTTGCAAAGCACAATAATCTATTCAAAAATAGAATTTTTTGAAAAGAATGGCACTTTTGTGGTTGGAAAATTTATAAAATACCAAGAAGCCTAAAGAAGAAAAATCAGTCATAATCCACCACCCAGAAACAAATGATACTATTTTGAATTTCTTTAATGTGCGATAATTGTTTGGACCGTGAGCTCAAGTCCATTGCAAATTCTCCAACTTACAGATGTAGTCTAAATGATAGTTTACAAACTTTACCAAAAGATTTTCTGCATTTTGCTGGATCTCTGGATAGAAGTCATGATCATAATGACTGAAATGGGAGAGGCCAGCTGTAATGGTTCACACATCCCCCCCATTTCATTTTACAGATGAGGAAACTGAGGCTCAGTGAGGTTAAGCCTCTGGTCCAACGTCATACGGCATGTTTGTCGGAGTTCCAGTCTGAATCTTTAGGTCTTCTCCATATGGTAACTATTTTCTAATGAAAAACTCTTCCCAGAGTCAAGAACTTTCTGGTGGCCTGTCCCTCCAAATAACAAGCTTTTATGGTAAAAAAAAAAATTAACCATATACTAAAGCATATCGAAAGGTCAATATTTCCTAATTTCAGAAAATGATGGAAACATTTTTGAACCATACAGGCAGCTTTATGTATTATTTACTTTATTCAAACGGAACATTAGTGATGGGGAAGCTGTTGCATCAACATCTGACCCTGGTTTGCTTTCCCCTGTCCCCTGGGACAAGAACCAAGAGGTGGTATGTATAATGACAGAAAAATTTTTTAAATGGCTTTAGGAGTCTTTAGGGCTGGTAGCCTGAAAGACCACATTGCTTCATGAAAGTATTTTTGTATGTGTCCTTTTTAGAATTAAATAGGGTTGAAATTGTGGGAAGGAGACGTTAAAGACTGTATCTGATAGGAAGTTAAAAAATTGAAGCAAATGGTGGCCGTATGGCTTCATTTAAATACACATGTATGTGTGTATACGCGCGCGCGCGCACACACACACACACACAGGATTGTTATTTTAATCTGGCACTATTCAAAATTAAGTTCTTTAGCCTTTCTCTCTTTCTTTCCCTGCCCCTCTTCATTTCTTTGTGTAGCTGTGTGATTCACTCTTTGTGTCTCCCTTGCATGCATGTTTTTAGGGAGGGTCCGTTTGACTCTGCCCACTTTGCTTTTCCCCAGCTCTCACGGCATCCACAACCCTCTATCACATTTATCCACAATTGCATCTTTCTATTATCAGTTGCCTTTGCCGGTTTTGGAATTACCCCAATGTGGACTGGGCTAGGTCCGTTTTTCATCTTAGGATGGGCAGGGAAGCTGATCTCCAGGGCAGGTATGGGGTGAGAAGAGCTGATATGGCCCTACACAGAAATGCCATCGACAGAATAGAATTAAACAAAATACCTACAGAGACGTCAGTCGGCTTCATATACATGTAAACCTGTGAACACAGTATTATCCCTTCTGGGCAGCCAGGGCCCCAGCAAATACTAAAGCCACTTGAAAATAATGAGTATGGATGCTCATTGCCAAGGGCTTACTATGTGAACAAATGAGAAAATTGTACCCTTGCCTAGGGGTGTGTTTTTAAGTCGTTTTTTGCTACTGCTCCTCATTATTGCCTGCTAATGAATATGTGCGTTGTCAGTAAGAGGCCAGCTCTTCCCAGCTTCCTGTAGTACGCTGTATATTTTTCTTCTAAAAATGGATTTTCCTCCACTGAGATTTCCCTGTATCTCATTCTTTAACTACTGTGAATAAATTACACAGATAGAAGACGTATGTGTTCTTTTCTTAGTGCAGTGAAACTTAGGAAAAAGAATGATCAACAAATAAGAATGATCAACAGTAAGTCTTTGTTGGCAGTATTTTACTTCCTGTAGAATTTGTATTTTATTTACCCACATAGAAACTCTCTGGGTGTTATACATATTCTAAGGCATAAAATTGGTCTACAGACATCCTAATCACAAGAATTTATAGTATCCACAGGTTTTTAAATTTACTTTTGAATACTCGGAAATGATAGCCGGGAAAGCCAGGAATGCAGAGGTTTTGTTGTCAAGGTTGTTTTGAAAGGGACAGTACAAAACTAAATGTCTATACTTGATTAATTAATAAGTCTTCTCATTCTCTTTCAATTTTCAAGTATGGATAAGGCTGCTTGACTCCTGTCAAATTTGAAATGTGTGATTTATTCAGAGACATTAAGGGTTGGTTTGTCAGTGAACCTCTGCCAATTCTGGTTTTACACATAATTCTTATTTAAAAAGCTGATTGCTCTCCATATTTGCCTATAGACGTAATCCCTCATTTACGCATGCGTCTGGCCAGGTGGACTGAACTAACAGGTTTCCACTGAGGTTTCTCAGAGAATAAAGTGCAAACAGACACATGCACACACAGACACACACACAAATTATATCGTACAAAAATTTTACATCATTAAGCCATAGTAGTGCATTTAGACATTTGAATTAACAAAATTTATGTTTTTCAACAGTTTCTAAGGACTACCTGTAAATGATTGTAGTTTCAAACACTTAAAAGGGTAAAATTGATTAAATTTCTCAGCCTAAAAGCTTTTTAGAAACTAAAGAGGTACATTTTGTTTTTTGTTTTTTACTTTTTTTTATTGTGTAACATATATGCAAAGCATAGAAAGAAAAAAGCAGTAGTTTTCAAAGCACTTTTCAACAAGCAGTTACAGGACAGATCCCAGAGTTTGTTGTGGGCTACTATACCATCATCTCAGAGTTTTCCTTCTAGCTGCTCCAGAATATAGGAGGCTAGAAGGAATAAATATTTTTTTTATCATTACAATTGACTTTTTTTATTTCTGAAAAATAACATATATACAAAAAAGCAATAAATTTCAAAGCACAGCACAACAATTGTAGAACAGATTTCAGAGTTTGGTAGGGGTTATGGTTCCACCATTTTAGGTTTTTCCTTCTAGTTGCTCTAAGGTACTGGAGACTGAAAGAAATATCAGTATAATGATTCAGCACTCATACGCATTTGTTAAACCCTACCTTCTCTGTATAACTCCACCATCACCTTTGATCCTTCTCCAACTCTTTAGGGGTATTTGGGCTATGCCCATGCTAACTTTTTCATGTTGGAAGGGCTGTCAATAATAAGGGGTGGTAGGGAGATGGAACTAGCTGATGTTCTGAAGAGGCTGACCCCTCTAGGTTTCAGGACTTACCTGGTCCAGGACCCATCTGTAAGTTGTAGGTTTTGGAGAAATACCCTATTGCTTGGAACCTTTGTAGAATCTTATAAAATGCCCTAGGTGTTCTTTAGGATTGGCTGGAATGGTTTTGGTTGGGGTTTGGCAAGAGAACCACTTTTTAAACTTAGATTTGAAAATTTGTGAATGTATCTGTATCCAAAGACAAAATTTATATGTGAAACACAATTTCTTTCTCTACTTTCTTGTCATTTTTTTCAATTAGAGAAGTTGTAGGTTTACAGAAAAATCATGTATAAAATACAGTTCCTACATACTACCCAACATCTTGCATTAGTGTGGTACATTTGTTAACATTGATGAAAGAACATTTTTATCATTGTACTATTAACCAGAGTTAATGATTTACATTAGGATTCCGTGTTGTGCAATCCTGTGGGGTTTTTTTCTTTTTTTTTTTTTGTATACTGTATGGCAGGGTCCCATTTCATTATTTTTCCATCTGAGTATCCCGTTATGCAGCACCATGTGTTTGGTTGATTGGTTGGTTTTATTTGTTTTTTGGGGAAGTGTATGGACCGGGAAGTGAACCCGGGTCTCTCGCATGGCGGGTGAGAAGTCTATCCCTGAACTCCCCTTGCACCCCTAATCCTATGAATTTTTAAAACAATTTTATTCTAGTAACATATATGTAACCTAAAATTTCCCTCCTCTACTTTTAAGATAAAATCATATCAATTTACTAGAACCGTTTCCTGCTTGCCTAAAGATGAATACTTAAAAATTTTGCCTGCAAATAAACTACAGCATACTTATTAAATGAACTCATTACTTACTTGGATCAAAGGAAAATTACAGCCAAGAAAAGAAATAGTTCTGATAAAACGGAGAAGCAGTATATGTTCTTCTGAAATAGTTACAATGAGATGTCAAATCTTCCAAGAACAGAAAAATAAAATAACCTGAACTTTGTACTTATTCATCAAGTAAAAATAAAAGATTGTAACTGAATATTTGGCACTTATATCTGTACCTCTAGCTGTTGTGTGTGTATGTATGTATATGCTAATTACATAGGAATAACCCTTGAGCCTTCTGAAAGATTTGACACAGGTTTTAAAGGGAATTTTCTGGGCACAGGAGTACCATCTTTGTGTGCTAAATGCTAAATATTACTTTCTCATTGATACATTCAGTTGAATGAATAATTGCTAGGCAATTTAAGGTATTGAGTATTGCGATGCAATTTTTTGGGTATAATCTTGGAGGCTGTTTTTCTTACTTTTCATTTTGTGGTCATATAATTTTTTCAGACTCCTTTCAAGTCTGAAGGCATATTGGAGGTTTAGGAGTTATGAAAGACTATTTTTCTGATGAAGTTGAATATATTTGCAGAACTGTGTTATGACATTCTTTGAAACCATGAAGCATTAAAAATAAATGCATGATTTATGGTATAATAGTCATAAGAAACTTCTTTTTACAAGGCTAAAGCGGTTAAAATTACCTTGAGGTAAGGCTGTTGTTACTCAGAATGTCCTGTGAAGGTATTTAAAACCCTCTTTTTATGTTTGGGTTTTAGAAATGCAAAGAAGATATCAGGTATTTTTTACTAACTTATAAGTTAAGGCTCAATGTTTGTTTTTAAGTGCTTGTAAAATATGAGCAGCATTTCTTCCTTGAGTGATATAACTTACATGTTAGGGCCCTAAAAAAGTGGAAGGAGGAGCTCCTTAGAGAGCTGTCAGATACTGCTAAACACCGTATCTGATTGCACAGTAGTTGTCCATGGACAGGTCAGTGTGAGCATTGGACTGGCATTTTCCTTGTCTGCTGTCACCTGGAGTAGCATTCCATCTTTGGGGTAGAGCAGAGCGCCCGACTTGACTAGTTCCCTGCCCCACAACCCAATGAGCCCTTTGTGCTCCTTGTATTTGTGCTGTTGACAAGCCACAGTGACTGTTGGAGAGCTCATGCCAATTCCTTGAGCCAATATCCAGGTCAGAGTTTGATTGCTTTGGACCAAAGGCCATTATATGGCTTGGAGAAATATAGACTGAACCCCAGAACTCCATGTAGTTGCTCACTCTGGCCAACTCCACAGTAAACCCAAGTGAAATGATTACATTTTTGAAGATACCATTGTACATGGTTCCTGTCTATTGGAGCTGGGTAATTGTGAAGAGCAACTACAAGTATGTATTGGTATTCTGAGTTGGCTGGGAAAACAGGACATTCTATGGTAGGAGGTGGTAAATTAACTGGGGTTGGGAGATCAGATCTGAGAGGGATATTGCAGTTGAGAAGCAGATGATGTGGTGATGTTGAAGTCACTGGAGGATGTGGCTCTTCGGGGAGCATTTCCATCTGGGTCTGTGCTAAGACCCAGGTGAAGAACTTCATGACAGTGATCTGAAACACATCCTAATAAAGACAGGAGTTGGCTTTAGAGTTCACCTCTAACTGAGCAAACTTTTTTTTGTATATTGGAAGTAATCGATATATGGATCTGTTCTCTGTAATCATTGTCACACTAATTCGGTTGCCAAGACAATCTGTTGCTTGATGCCTGTGGCAAAACCTAATGTTGGCACAACCCAAGCGTTCCTTTTAGTTCCCTTTGCCATGGAGACCAAGTGCTGCCACTGAATTGATTTTGCAGCAATTCTGCCATTGTAAAGATGGCAAAAGAAACTGTCTGACCAGATCATAACGTGTTTGTTTCACAGATACAGACAGGCTAACCCAGTCATGTGGCATAGTACCTTTCCAGAGGCTTCCAGTTATGCTACCTGGCTAGTGCACCTCTCACACCCTGCTGCTCACCCAACTGCTTCTTGCTACCCTCTGGCCCCTGTCAGTCTCACACCACCACCCCCACATTTCCTCTTCACACTGAACGCAAGTACTTTGGAATTTTCCATTCAGGAATAAAGAAGGACCTCAGCACACAAAATTTGGGAGGACCCCTGGCCTAAATATTCAAACTACCAGAGTGATGTGCTTTCTTATTCTCTACCTGCCAGACGTTTATTGCTGCTGGGGTTTGTTAGGTATAAAATCAGGCTCCCGGTACTTTGTAAACATTTTCTGAAGTACAGCTTGGAAAGTTGAATTTTATCACCTTATAAATGGAGTTGTTGTTCCTGCCATTTTTAAAACGCCCATAAATTTTTTATTTGCTTATTATTGTCCCTGTAGCAGATAATGTCAGCATTCATGCTGACATGTGCAGTTTACTTTATGGTGAACTGAATGGTGCAGGGCTACCCAATTGCCAAAGCAAAAGGTAGCGTGGTTCACAGAGTGCCACACCCAGCTTATCAAAAGTGGGGGAATGAGTACTTCATAAAATGAGATCAACAGATTGAGTGCTTGGTCTATGTGACAAGCACTTGCATAGACTTGCTAGATGCTGTGGGGACCTTTTTTAGGGGGGATGGTGCATGGTCTTGGAATCGAACCTGGGTCTCCTGCATGGAAGGCGAGCATTCTACCACTGAACCACCTGTGCACCGTTTTTTTGTTGTTGTTGTTGTTGTTTTTTGTAAGTATGATTTCTTCAGCCAGGAACATCCATTTTAATTGGAGAAGCTTTTAGAGATGCATTAAGGATGTGGTAGAAAGAAGTATGGAACTGGGTAGGGTTTGGGGTAGTTAGGAGGTTTCAATTCTTGCAGGAGTTCTGCCCCTAATCATCTGATCCCTTGGGCAAGTTACTTCTCCTCTCATCCCAATTCTAGTTTTTTATAAAAATAGACTTGGGCTGGATCATTTCTAAGATGTTCTGTGGGTTGGTTCATAAACAAATATATAAAACAGTTAAATAACAGTACAAGACAATAATAGAAGAGATTCTAGAAGATGGCACATTCTTTTTTGCCAAACAAATTGTATAATTTCTATTTTATGTGTATAGTGTATATATTCATATTATATTCTATTTATAGTTACAGCATTACACTAATTACTACTGTAGATGAATGTTTCTCAGAGTGGTGTCCGTGGACCAGCAGCATCAGTATCACCTGGGAGGTTGCTAGGAATGCAGATTCTTGGGCCCTACCCCAGACCTACTGAATCAGAAACGCTGAGGGTGGGGTCCAGAAATCTGTTTTAACAAGCCCTTCCCTTCTCCACACCCCTCAAGGAATTCTGATGCACACTAAACTTTAAGAACTACCGGCTGTAGGAATTTTGGGCCAGAGGTTTTCAACTTTGGCTGCTTATTCTATGAGTCTGGGGGAATTTTTGAAAATCACGAATCAGAAAGGCCAGGCCACAGCTCATACCAGTTACACCCGAATCTCTTTGCTGGGGGCGGGTCTCCCAAGCATCGCTAGTTGCCATGGTTCCCCAGGAGCAGCCAAGTTTGAGAATCAGCCAAGGCCAGAGTTGAGTATGGAGGAAAGACAAAAGTGGATTAGGGGATGATTGTAAAGCCTAAAGTTTCATGCCGAGAAATTTGCCCTTTATTTCCAGGGGTGGACGGTTTTAGGGTAAAGGCAGGGATATATTCAAGTTGGTGTATTTGAAAGATTATTCTGTTAGCTGTGTGATGAAGAGAGTTGGTGAAGTAGCCTAAGTGTGAGGAACCATCGGTTGAATTAGGATTATTGAAATGAGATTTGAAGGAAGAAAAAATATGACCCCACTTTTGCAGGAAAAATGGGCAAGATTTGATGACTGTGGGGCTGACGGCAGAATTAGGATGTCTTTAGCTTATGAGTTTCTCTCAGACTTCTGGAAGGGACAGTTTAAGAGATGTTACTCATCCTTTGTCCCTCTCATTGCTTTGATTATGGGGTGTCTAACTCTTGGGGGTTCTCCACAGAGAATTATATAAAAGTACACCACCTAAAAAAAAAAAAAAGCTGACCATGGTCATCATAGCAGGGGAAACAAACCCTGTTTTTCTTCAGCAAAAATACTTGGAGTTATGGGAAACTTGTAAACTTGGCAATGACACATTCAAGCATATCAGTCAATTAAGTGAATTATTTTATCATTTGTTTTATTTGGGAGCTGCTGTGTAATTAGTCATCGAAAGGACATCAATCTCCTTATTTTTAAAACAGAACAAAAATACCATTGAACATTAGGGCAAAGGACAAGAATTTCAGGGTTTTACCTTTTGGCTTTAGCAAATATTTGCTGCTCCATTATTCTTGCTGGATTTCGCCATTTAATTTGCTGTTTTTTTCTTTCTTTGTACTTTGTTCCCATTTGTTCGTACTGCCTGATAGTTTTTAGCTTCCTCTGTTCTGTTTTTGATACCTTTTTTACTGTAAGTGTCCTTAATGTTTTAATACTTCAGTCAAAAATAAATGTATTTTTAAGTTTTATCCCCCCCCATGACCAGTTCTTTAAATTTGCATCCAGAAATGGTCTATTGAAAGAGCTCTCTTCTACCTTTTGTTAATTTATAGGTTGGCCAAATTTAGAAAGGAAAATATCCTTTATTTACTACTTTAGAAACATGTAAAAGAAAATTCAGTATTTTAAAGGGTTATATATATTCCACTACTCTAACTTTGGAAAAACAAACACTAAAAACTTGTGCACTCTTTCGTTTTCTGAAGGAGCTGCAAAAATTGGGGGGAAAATCTAGACTAATCACAACTTTTAAAATATGGTATGTCTAGTAGAGCCCTCCAAAAAAATATATACTATCTTCTTGCAAACTGGATAAAAGTAAAACCCATATTTTTCCAAGCGGTGAAGAATCTTATGATTATATCACATAAAAATAAATGTAGAGACTTGGTGGAATAAATTATCTTCCAGATATCGTATAGAATAAATATCATCGTATATACTGTTTGGGATATACTCGATGCTAAATCTGAATATAAGCATGCAAAACTAGATTTTTATTATATTTCTATAGCTGGTAATAACCTTTTTGCTTTTGTTTTATTTATTAATATATCGTTAAAGATCTGAGTCTGTTGAAGCCCTTGATTATGTTGAAATTGTTAAAAATGAGGTATCCTAGGCAGACCACGGTGGCTCAGCAGGCAGAGTTCTCGCCTGCCATGCCAGAGACCCGGTTCAATTCCTGGTGCCTGCCCATGGGGGGGCAGGGAGGCATCCTTCATTTGAACCATTTATTTCCAATAAATTATTTTGCTTAATGAGAGCCAATTTATCAGATCTTCTGCTAAAGGAAATGAGCCAGTGGCTCCATCCTATTTGTATTTATGATCACATTTTATGGTAATGTGTAAAAAGTGTTTTTAATGGTATAAATGCCAGTTTCTGAGTATCACAGTAGCCCGAGCGTTTGGATAAAAGTAGGTAAATGAGAAGTCTTAGCAGCCGGCTACCATCACAAGTGGGCCTAATTATAATTAGGGAGCTATTTGGCGGTCACCGCTCTGATTTTTTTAGGTGGGAGAGAATGTTCTGAAGGACATGATTAAAGAACGGTTACCATGACAATCACATTCAGAGAATTTAAAGGAGACAATGAATCTGTCGGGATCATCCATTTTGATTGATTCAGCTGGTCCTTCAGGTTTGCTCAAATAGCTGTTGTTTCTGGATTTTAGTTTTCCACATTGTTTCTGGGTTTTAGTTTTCCACATAATTCATCCAGTTGAGATCGTTTAAGCTTAGCTGTCAACAGTGTCCATGTCCACAATTCTATTGTCAAACCTGAAGGAAAGTAATTGTTTATGTTAAAGATCATGCAAAAATAACTCCTGGCTTCTTCTAGAATAATATAAATGCTTTTTCTAATTTCACTTATTAATTTTGCCAGGGTGGGAAAAGAGTTACATTTATTTTAAGGCATGCCTGACCTGAAAGTGTTTGGGTTTTCTTTCTGATTACTTTGTTGTCATCACATTTTACCCAGTGTGTTTTGGCTGCTCTTCTCTTTTTTATTCTTTGACTTGCATGGTGTTGTCAACACAATTTGTATTCTGTATGGTCAGAGCCATAGTTACCTGCTGCTGATTTAAGTGAAGGACACACAAATATACCTCCCGTTACTTCCCTCTTTACAACTCCAGCTAATGTTAGGTGGGACACACTAGTACAACTGGGAAAGTGAAGCAGAGATCCAAATACCATTGAAATCTCGCTGTAAATTTTGAGTGTGCACTCGTTCTTGATGGTGAAACCATGAACTGTGGACCAGACTACTTTAACAGGGGCCTGATTGGACCCCAGGAGGAGAATTTTGCCTCCTCAGCCTTTGGACCTTTCTCCCTTTTGACCCCACCCCCAGAGGGTATCAGGAAGCATGAAATGCAAGGACTCTCCTCTGCAAAGGCATAGCTGGGGTCCAGGTGTGGTTACTAGACCAGAGTCAAACTCTCTGCCTCTTCCCCACACGGAGCGCTGCAAACTCTGAACTTGGTGTGGCAAGGGGTAACATCCAGATAGAAGTCAGGGAAGGCATTGGGAGAGCTGGAATCTTAGGAAGGAAGCTATTCTGGTTCTTCAGGTAGAGAGCCATTGTCCTTCAAGTAGAACTTGTATCCATTTCCAGGAAAAATCAATTCCAGAACGGAGAGTAAAATCAAATAGTATATAAAGCAAGCATATAACGACTAGAGTGTTCAGGTTTGATGGTTTAAGTTGGCTTGAATCTAAAGAGTATATTTTGTGCTAAGCATTGGTGGCAGCATATGAAATTATGATCCAGGTTTGCTACCTTTTTTGTCTTCAATAAAAAGGTTTTTTTTTTTTTTTGAAACTTTAGCTTGGCATGTGTATTCAAAAGGCTTTGCTTCAGCTGTTATAATAATAGTAATAATCCAATTTTAATATTCAGTGAGTATTTGTTAGTACTGAGCACTAAGTGCTTTACATGCATTTATCTGACACCTTGCAGCAAATCTCTGAGGGTAAGTTAGCATTCTGAGGCTCAGAGTTATTGCACAGTTGATCATGAGATGGAGCCAGTATTTGAACCCAGGTAGTGTGACTTTGGCATTCTCGCCCTTCCCAGCTGACCTATGGCTATATTCATTCTTGCTGCAGCTGCATGAAAGGGTGTGGCACCTTCTTGAAAGAGTAAGTCCCATATAAGTGGAATGTGGATGGTGGGAGATGTGACTGAGCAAAGCCTTTGTATATACATGCCACGCCAATACTGGGTGATAGAAAAGAGATGAGAGAATCTGTCTCTGCCATCAAGAAACTTGGCACCAGGAAACTTCAGGTCCTGTTGGACAAACAAGATCTATGTGCATGAAACAAATAATATATGTTGGTATGGTAGAATATGAAAATACTGTCTCTACTTAACTACAGGTTGGAAAAAGCCCTAGAAAGGTGTTCCTTTGAATCGAGTCCCTTTCAGACATGCACTTTGGAATGCCAGCTCCTCACAATTAGCCCACAACTGCTTTCCTCTGGGTTTTGGACCTAACAGGCAAGAGCCCTGTCCCTATAGTCAATAGACTTGCCCAGTTTGATTTTTTAAGCATTGTCTTCAACTATGACAACTGTCATAGTTGTCATTAAGCTCTCTAAACAGATGAAACCATTAGACGATTGAACTAACTGGACCGGCTGTTTATTTTCCAGGACATTAACATTTTTCATCTGTAACCATCGCCTGTTTGATCATCAGCCTAGAAACAGTTGACCTGGTGGATTACAGGTCTAGTAACAAGCCCTGATTGGCGTATACTTGCCCTGTTTCATTTGACAGAAATGGCAGGCTGTGGGGATAGAACAGTAAACCAAACAGACAGACCCCCCTCCTCGCAGGGAGCTGTCTTTTCCTCAGATTTTGTTTGCTTGTGTACATTTCACAGTTGATAGAAAAGTGCATTTGGTGTGAGCTTGAGGATTTCACACTTTGGGGGGGGTGGGGTGTAACAGGATGAGCATGGTTCCTTTCTCCTTGACTCTAGCCAGTCCTTTCTGAATAATGGGAGGAGGGCTGCGATGGGTTCATGCCTGCAGGAAGGCCATTTATGCGCATGTCATGTGTACTGTATTTGTGTCAGGGGTGCGAAGAGCATAGGGCACACCTGTTTCCTAGCAATGCATTGCACTGGGGTGAACCTTCCCCGCTAGCCTGCGTCCTAATCCTGTTGTTCATTGGAGATGACTTCGGCAGTCACACGGCACCTCGTCTCCATGACAACACCTCTAAATATTCCTCTGGTGACTTGTGCTCTACATTCTGTCTGGATCTGAGCCCTCCTGTGGCAAAATATTCTAAAGATGTTAAAACCAAAAAAAAAAAAAAAAGGCTCAACTAATAAATCTATTCTAAACGACTGAGTCATTTGTTTTGATTACCCGGGTGATTGCCAAATGTTAATTTAAAACTGAAATAGGCCATGAGCTCACTCCCCTAACAATGCTGAGTGTTTGAGCTAATACAGCTTGATAATGAGGGAGCCAGATCCACTGCCAGTGCTAATGTTATATGATAAACAGACATTTGGAGAAATATGCAGAACATCTTGGCAGCTTTCCTTTAACGTTAAGGGTTGTAAACACAAAGTAGAATGTGTTACCATGAGCCATTTCAAAGGAAGTTGACTTTTTTGGTTGTGTTTTTTTTTTTTTTTTTTTTTTTTAAATTACTGCCTTTTCTTCTGAAAAGGTAACTTTGCCTCTTGATTCTCGTTTTTTCCTAACTTAGGCACATTGGAAATTGCTCTCAACGATAGCTGTATCCAGCCCTTGCAGAATACATCCTGTTCTCCACACATCTAGTGTAAGGTAAGTTTTACTAATTGCCACAGATTCTTAGACTGTTCTCCAATCTTTCAGTGTGTGATGTGTTAGGGTCACCATCATACAAAGACCTTTTTGTGCATAGTATATTCAAGAGGGTTTATTTTAATTGACCCAACCAATACCACTGTTTACCCTAAATATTAGCTCTCTGGGAATGCCTTTTCAAAGGAGGAATCTCACTTGTTTTTAACTTGGAGGCATGAACAGTGGATGTTCAAGGCACAATGGAGCTGTTAGAAAGGTCTGCTTTAAAATAAAGCTCTACATGGACAGTAGGGAGCAGGAAAGCTGCATGGAGCAAATACTGGGATCAGAGGGAAGAGGCTCCTGCTCACAACTGTGAGAAGGTTGGGTTGAGTCAACAAGTCGGGAATCTTTCTGCTGCCGGGTGAAAGGAGCCAAAAAGGGGCTGCCACTGTAAAATCTGGTGATAGGAAAGCCTGAGAACGCTTTCATTGGGTTCTTTTAACGTAGGCCAGCAACATTTAACATTTCATTCTGATTTGTACTAAAGTTCAGAGCTGTATCATTGTGAGCATCCAGCTTGACCAGACCTCTTTTTTGTGTGTGTGTGTGGGCAGGGACCAGACCTCTTTTAACATATCTTGGACGGGCATCCTCTGCCCTCTTCTTTTACCCATGGTTGCTTAATTATACTCTGTGATGATCCATGGTTACTCATTTCTCTTGTTGAGACGGGACATTTGCTTTTGAAAATAATGAAAGGAAGGGCATCTAAATGATGGTTCTTCTAGGCACAGTGTTAGAATAGTTCCTACTTTCCTTGCCCCAGTTTCCATGACTTCAGAAACAAGGATATGACATTTACCAGCACTGTACGGGTCAGGAGCTCCAATATCATTTGGCTGAAAGGTTGCTGGTGGTGTTGCCTTCATATTCTTGGCCTCCACCCCTCACTTTACACTTGCATTGAGTTGAGGTACTTTTATTTCAATTAGGGTAGATGGCCACTAGGTGGCAGTAGTTGCCTTTGTTACATCTACTTGCAGAATTTATTTCATGGATTTAAAATAGATAATAACTCAAATTGTTAAATATATTCAATCTTAAAGAGTAAAATAAATAAAAACCTATATAATACATTTTTTGGAATGCTTTGATCTCAGTTTCATCAATTACAGCAGTAGTCAGAAGTCCATCCCAGGGGTCTGGGGCTTTCAGTTAGCCTGGTGGAAAGAACTTCAGCAGATTCAGATGCCAGAGATGGAATCATTTTCCGGGTCTCAATCCTGTCATAGACAGGGTTACCTAAGACGGTTTCTTTCAAACTTTTTTTTTTTTTGATGGTATAAATCTATCTTTGAACAAAATCTGAGGTCTAACCCCAGGAGAGAAAACAAAAGCATAGCTGCTTTGGCTGAAGTAGGAGGCTCTGACTGAGGTTTTTCCTCCTCTGAGGAGAAAGCAGAGTACTCTGTAGAGCATAGATTTCTGCTCTCAGCCCTTTCAGAACTCTTATTTTTCTTTTTCCATGCCACAGAAACAAAGACTGGATTTTTAAAGGAGATATAAAGAAGGATATAACATCCTCCTGTCAGCTGAGTTGAAGTGATGGTTAAATGAAACTTGAAATTCCCATGCAGTAATCGTCACACATCAATCTGCAACTTTGATGAACTTCATCAGTAGAAAAGTTCGATAGAAACTGTGGGTGTGAGACTGTACTCTTAAAAGGGAATATTTTAATTGAAGTTTTTCAAACACGTATTTTTGAAGTGGTTTTATGATAGCAAAAATACTCCAATGACATCTCTTTTTTGACCAGCACTTAGTGTCTTTGAGTTTTCTTTTAGTTGAATCTGTTTTGCAGGTGATATAAACAGAATCTGTTAAATTCTGTTTTGTGAAGAGTTGTATAGGATTTATGTAAAACTGCTCCACAGTCAAAGATGTAGTTGCATCTTGTGGCCTCTCTTCCTTTCTTTTATTCATCCATTCTATCACCCCTACTGTGTGCCAAGCCAGGAATACAGTGGTGAGCAAAACAAAAGCAGTAAATACTTTTTAGGTCTGACATTTTTCAAGTGTGGGACATCCCCAGATTATTTTCTCTTTTGCAGATGAGGAAACTGGAAATTGATTTTGCTTTTGTAGTAGTTTGCCCAATATTGAATGGGTCAGTATGAATTCAGGGGTACAATTCAGTGTCCCTGTCTCTAGTCTGCTATTTGAGTCTGATTTATGCCACCTCCATATAAGCATGTGAAAATAATAAAGTATGAGATAATTGCTGAGGATGCAGCTGTACCTGGGACCCAACTGCCCCCCAAATGAAAACAAATGTAAAGTATGTATTTCACACTTTATTTTTTTTTTAAAAAAAGCTTGTTTGGAATAATTGAACAGTTTAGGAAAATAGACTTTCAGCTTCCACATGAGGATATTTTGTTTTTCAGATGATAAGGCGTACCGTTTTATGTTCAGCACAGCATTTGTCATAGATAAAGTTTATAATTCAAACACTTGAAATTATTCCACTTGGCTGCCTTTTAGTTATGCGATTATTTGGAACAGAAACTTGAACACAGCATAATTCTTAACTTATACATGAGCAGGCTAAATACGAGCACTTTATGTATTTCTACCATGGTAGTGACAATATTATTCATTTTGAACATGTATTTCACATCTAGGATATATTTGTATCAGTGACATATGGTCATTTTCATTATTGATTTGGCAGCCATTTAATATTCATAAAACACAAATTTTTTAAATACAGCAACCCAGTGATTTAATTTGTTCCATGTATATTGGTGTGACCTCTCTTCTTGGTACATTAGCAGTAAGCATGAAAATCAGCACAGATGGGTTGCACAGGCTTAAAGAATTTGGAAATCATCCGTTGAGAGCCAAGGCCTCCAACCGGTGGGCTGGATTTGGCACACCGAGGTGTTCTTTAAAAATTTTGAGTGAATTGCCAGCATTTCAAAATGGAGAGATTTCACATTTGAAAAAAATCCAGATTTTCAGCTTCTCTTGAAATAGCAGAAGATCTGGCAACACAAGACTGGAGCCAAATAGCTGCCACAGCTTTAGATGAAACATGAACTCTGAAGTTTGCCACGGTCTGCACTGGCCTCTGTTGTCTCTTCGACACTGAGGGCAGCGGTCTGTTGCCGTTATGTTTCATTCATTTAGAAGACCTGCTTGACACTTGTAGGCATGTGAGTTTTCAACCCCAGGTCTAGATGAAATCGAGGCTGCAAACCAGGAGCCATCCTTTCTCTCAAAAAAAAAATCAGCTTGCTAATTTTCAGGAACATTTTCAATGACATTCATTTTGGGGGAGATGCATTGAAGGGTTGAAGATAAACATTTGAGGAGTAGAATTCCTTCTGATGGTACATGATTGAGAGAAGGATTATCAGCCAAGTACTGGTGGTTTTATTTTATTCCGGAAGTGTCCTGTGGTCTCCCTTAAGGCTTCTCAAACTTTAATATACTGATCTGATATAGGACCTGAGATTCTGCATTTCCAACAAACAGGTCTGAGAACCTGCTGTTGCAGGTCTGAGAACTTACTTCACTTTTGAGTAGCAAGGGGACTCTATCCTAAAGCAATCTAAGAAAAATCAGTCAGACACTGATTTCTGCATCTTTTCTTTGCCCTGAGGCCAGGGTCTTTTGGCTTGAGTCTTCATAGAAAAATCTGAGCTTACTTTTGGTTGTAGCAGGATGGGTTAAAGTCAGTTATTTTAAATGCAACATAGCAGATGTAGAGGAGAAATCTAACTTCTATGCAAAAACTTGCTTTCAATTAAGTGCTTCTAGAACAAATGTTAAAACTCAGTAATCGTGAAGTAGGGATTAAAACTTTTAATTATTATTAAAGGAAAATGTTTTTATGGGGCTCTTTTGGGAAACTTATAAATAAAACCACACAAAATAGGATGATTGTCAAATTCCTGGATATATGATAACTTTGTATGTAATAAAATGATAGGAAAAAAGTAAAAAAGCAAGAGACCAACAGATTTAAATCTATAAAGTTCTACAATGAGAATGCATAATTAAAACGAAAAAGAAAACATACCAAAGAAAATTGTGGCACGTATGACAAGGAAATTCATTCCTATATATGCACAGATTATAGAAATGGCATGCACAACACCTTGCATGGGGCAGATGCTTCAAAACTGTGGGCTGAATTTAACAGTTGATAAATGTGTACAAACATTGACATTTTATCACAAAATAAGTAAACATGTGGAAAAGTGTCCAGCTCACTGGTGTGCAAAGACACGCACGTTCAAATATCAGGGTACATTTTTTGCCTATTAAATCAACAACCCCCAAAACCCCTATGATGCTAAATAGTTACCTTAAAGCTGGTATATGCTTGCCTTGAAACTCATATACATTTACTCATAACTGGTAACTTTTTAAGTTGGAACAAAGTCTTTGGGGAAAGTTATTTGGTAATATATAGCAAAGGTCGTAAGGATCGGTACTCTTTGGTCAAGTAGTCTTACTTTGGGAAAAGTGTTCTAAGAAACAAATTTGTTCTAAGAAAAAAAAAAGCTGTATGTTATAAGTATTCATCACAGTGTTATTTGTAAGGACAAGAAAAGAAACAATTTAAATGTCCAACATTAGAGAAATGGTTCATTTATTCGTTCAACAAATATTATGATTATGTAAATTACGGTACGTCTATGCAGTGGAATTCCATGAATCTTAAATATTATAATTTTGATATATATCGTATAGCAAATTGATACAGCCTTGCTGAAAAACCTAGGGTACAAAATTGTATATATGCTGTGATTATAACCATGTAAAGTGATATGTACATATGGACAAGAACTAGAAGGCGCATGGACAAATGTAAGTAGCACTTTATTTTTTTCATGTCATTGTGATGTTGTTTGCACATTGTGCCTGGAATAGGTGCTAGCTTTGAGGTTGACAACCTTCAGCTTTTACCTAGTTAAATAAAGTCCATATAGTAAGCAGCCGTATTCTCGTTTATCTTGAGTACGGTGGGTGTTTTTTAGTAAATAACTGAAACGTGATGATGACTTCTTCCCAGAGCCTGAACGTGGAGTTGTGATGATATAGTTCCCTCCTGCTTGCTTTGTCCTATCATCCTGAGCCCCCATTTCTCTTTCTTCTTTGGTTTTCTGTGGTTGGTTGGTAAATAGACATCTTGGTGTCCTACGTGACAAAGTGTAAATGTTTGTTTCAGGGCTTTTAATTAATGTTGTAGCAGTGACAGGGAATGAATCTTCATGTCTAAAGGTCCAGTACAGACTTAAGCAGAATCACAGTGGAGCTGTAATTGAAGGGCAATGTCCGTCTCATCTTGCTGTTTCATTTAAGATACGCAATAAAAACTCACTTTCATGTTATGAGCCGTTTTACTGGGTGCCCCCTCCTCTCTGGTTGTATTCCCTGTTTCAAATATACTTGTTTCCCTGCTGCAAGTATACTTCTCTCTTTTAATTAGGTCAGTTGCTTCATGTCTGTTTTTCTTTTTTGACATGGTTTCCTCTGGCTTTAGCACCACATATTTTCCCCATATGTCATTGCCTCTAGAGCTTCGTGTTGCAATCGTTTTTCAAGGGGAGCAGAGAGCACATTTCTAAGAGGGGCAGCTCTTGAATCTTTTGCCTGCTCTTTGCCTGGAGGGGCTTTCATATTTCTTTTGGGCCTAGTTCTGTTTGGTTTTGTAGTCTTCGCAGTCAGTTATGTTTGGACTAAAAGATACTTAAGTAAAAATAATGGTAAGTCAGAGATACGTCTGGCAAAGGTGCAGCACATTTGTTAAGGTTACTGGTTTATTTATCTCCCATGTCTCTATGGCAACTAAGTCCGGGTCTGGGATTTAATGGTCTTAATTTTGACCTCTTGTATATCTCTTAACTGTTCCCAGCATCTGATATAGAAGAAATTCGTTTGCACTTTAGGAGAGAAAAGGGGTCCTAATATACAGCACTTGTGAAGGGAGCTAAGAAGTCTTTTATATAAACACTCAAACACCCAACGTTACTAATGTTCCAAGGAAATAATTTTCTTTTCAGTCAAATCAAGTATTGTTTAGTCAATACAAATGAACTGTCTGTGAGGACTTGTTGTAAGAGAACTTGTTGAAAGGATATTATTGATTCAATGGGAACACTGACTGACCTTTACAATTTTTATTTTTAAAATATCCCCTTTATCCATTAGAGGACCATAAATTTGCATGCTCAAAACCATGTTTCATTGTTCAAATGTGTTGAACTTGTGCCTTGTTAGTCCACAATCAGGGTTGGGTTTGACAAGGATTCCCATGGAAGAAGTCAAAGTTTGGACATTGAGATCCAAATCTAGTGTTCTGTTGAGCTCTTTAGAACTTTTTATCCTTTCCCACAGTGAGCTTTGAGGCTCGTAAGGATGTCCCAGTTTTAGAAAATTTAATAATTTATCCAAAATAAAGGCAGATCTGTCCTCAAGTTCAGATTAAGTCCAATAGGAACTTGTGAACACTTAATATTTTCATGGAGCTTTTTTAACATTATCAAGCTCAATGGGTATGGAAGTTGATTTAAATTTTTCACTACCATCAGCTCTTCTATTAATAGGACAAAGACTTGAGAAGCCAACAACAGATGCTCAGTTGTAAAAACGATCCATACTTGTGAGATGAATGTTGGATGCTCATTAATTTCTAGACTGGAAACCTTGGCTTACACTTCTTTTATCTGTGAACTTAGAAAACTTACTAGGTTAAGGTTATTGCTAAATCATATACATTTTATTGTCATCGATTCAGTAAGTACAGCTGAGGTCAAAGCTTTTTACGGGAATAAAAAAGCTAAGGCCTGAAACCCTTATTAATTCTTGAACAGAATAACACTTTCCTCATCATCACTATCATCATCATTCTTATATCAACCTTTTATCACATTTCAAAAGCCCAGTGTGGAGCTCTGTGCTTATGGTCATTACAATTTATGTATTTCATTGTTTAATTTTTACTATTTCACTATTGTTTATAAACAACTGAAGGAATCGAATCAATTTAAATTTAAAAAATATGAAATGTTTAAATGCATCTAGGAGAGTTCTACTATCCTGTAAGCCAGGTTAGCTTTACATTATGTGTAGCATCTCTTGTTGAAGGATATCCAATTATTGGGTTAGCAACTAGTTTCTAGTTACTTCTTTATAGAAGTAGAAAAACAATAGTCCTTAGATTGTAATTTGTGATCTTTGAGAGTTGATGGACTGCTTTCCTAAGCCATTGTATGTGATATGACCATTTTTACTTAAGATGTTCCATGGGTTTCTTCCTGAAAACCAGTGGAGCTTTTCTGTGGATTCCAATGGGGGTTGTGTGTCAGCGCATGCGAGTTGAGGGGATTTGTAATCCATAGTGGTAGTGTCTTTTTGCTCATGAAAGGGCTTTATATGCTGACTGCTTGTAAAAGATGAGCTCCATCCTTAACATTAGGTTTGAACTTGGAAAAACATACAACACGCTCCAATATTTTGTGTCCGCTACTTATGTCCCTAGCTGTGCCCTCTGTATTCTCAATCCTCATAGACTTTACATAGTATTTTGCTTTGACTCATTGAGTCCTCTCATGGGTGTTTTCCATTGTTTTATTGGGAAAGCCTAAAGCACAAAGAGAGTCAAGGATTTGGTTCGGATTGCTGTCTTAAATTGTACCCTGTGTTCTTCAGAGTACTGGAAACTCTTGAGAGCAAGAATAATGATCTGTTTTCTATTGTGTCCTGCATATCATATACTGTTTAGTACCAGAGACATAGTAGGCATTTAATAGAGAGATACAAGTAATCAAATGAAAGGTATTTTATTAACCAATACTGTTCACAGGGCAATCTCAGGATCTTTTGTGGCTCCCTGTTTCCCTAATATCAGTATTCCTCCCATCATTTGAGGGTTATACCAAGTGGAACAGTCCCTCCTACCTTGTACTGAATGTATTATATCATCTTTTGCAGCATTTTATTATGAAATTTTTAAAACAGAAAAGTCAAAAGATTATACAATGAACTCATCCCCGCCACCTTGGACTCACTTGAACAGACTTCCTTTTTAATTTAAATATCTAAGTTATTGTTTGTTATGATATCTATAGCAATGTTTTTCTATCAGTTTTCACCCCCATCCCTTCCCTACCTTGGACTCACTTGTGAAGACTTGAGAAATGTCCTAGTATACTCCTGCGTGTAATTCTTGTTTATTTGCTGGCCTGGGGGAAACAGGATGCATTTACTTTTTACAAAAAGCCAATTAGAATACACTTCACTGAAATACTTTACCACCCATCCATCCATCCATTGATGTTATTTTTTTAGATGCATTTCAAAGTAAGCCGCAGACATCAGTACACTATACCCCTAAACACTGCAGCGTAGTTATTATTACATCATTTAAAATTTGATATTCTTACAGCTGATACCAGATTTGATGAGATCCTGACATTTATTTTGGTGTTGGATAAGAAGATGGTGGTAACTTAAATTGAAAAATGCCCCGTTTTCAGACTAAGGGGTTTCTGTTTGTAATTACTAGCTACATGTACAAATGCTTACATGTCAACACTGCCCCCCTCACATTGCAAGGTCACATTATTTTTATGTTTGAAATTTTGTGGGTTAGCCTAGGAAGTACAGCAGAGAGTGTTGTTTACATGAATGAAATGGGAGAATTAGGGTTGAAGATAGTGGGGCCAAATTCTAGAGTTTTATATCATAAAAGTAGTGATGGGAAAAGAAATTCAGATACCATTTTCTTATATGAAGTCCAGAGAAGGTTGAGTGGCTGTTTATATTACCTAAAGGTCATAGCTTTAATAAACATTGGAGTACAAGTCAAGAGTTCTTCTGGTCTCTTGGTTTTTGTATTATATTCTGTGGAAATGTTTCACGGATTTCATCAACATTTGAAATAGATTTTTTAAGTGTCTTGAACTATTTTTTTTTAAAAAAAACCTAATAAAAACAACAGGCACCCACAACTGTGTTTTGTAGTAAATTTTAACCGACTAGAGAACACTTACTAGGTTGACTTTAAAGATAAGTAAAGGTTAAAAAAAAATAAGTAGGGCGGGCCGCGGTGGCTCAGCGGGCAAGAGTGCTTGCCTGCCATGCCGGAGGACCCCGGTTCGATTCCCGGCCCCAGCCCATGTAAAAAACAAACAAACAAACAAAAACTAATAAAATATTATTTAAAAAAAAAAAAATAAGTAGAGGTGATTAATGTCAACGTAAAAGTAAAATTTTGAATTGCATTTATGCATCATCCATCAAAGCTGGGGCAACATTTCGGTTGTGGGAATACAGACCACAGCTCTACAGTGAGGCCATTGCACTAAAGCCATGGGTGTTAAAGCACTGACCTGTGGAAGCTAGCATTACATTTTGGTTTCCAGTTACCATGAGCCACTTATCCATCTGTTATATTTAGACTTTTTTCCTTTAGGAATCTGGAAACAGATGAGTATATGCTTTAAACTTGAAACGACCATAAAAGGGGTACGGTGGTTAAGAGGCTGGAGGCTGGCACCAGGGACAGCGAGGCTACAATGTCGTCCTTCAGATGGGGCTGTGTGAATGGATTAGGGAACTGTCAGAGAGGTCTCACTCTCACCCCATAGCCCAGGCTGCTGAATGCAGATCTGAAAATGCATGCCTGCAATATTGCAGTTCATTATGAGATTTTTTTTGAGGGGGTGGGGGGGACCTCTTTGATTATTCCTGGCAAACCATGAGATGGTTTGACAGATTTCTTTCATTCGGAGGCTATGCTCACTTGGATCTCTTTATTCCAGATTCTACCACACTTTGTGTCCGTGGTCTTAGATGCCAGTACCTGCTGGTATGTTGTAGCAGTTATTCTTTAAGTTTCTGCTTAGCTATAGTCTATCCTATTTTTCCCTGATGTTATTAGGAAAATTTTTAAGTCGAAACAATTTTACAGTGAAGAACCCTATACCCATCATCTCGAGTCCACCATTAACGTTTTGCTCTACTTGGTTTAGTACATATCTACCATCTAACCATCCCTGTATTCCTCCATCAATGCATTTTAGTTTGGGATACATTTCAAAGTAAATGTAGTAGATTTCGCCAATTATTTTCATATGTTTTATACCTTGGAATTTGGCTTCTTGAACATTTTATATCATACCTATATTGGCACACACTTCTGTGAAAGGAGTTGTAAAATAAATGCCCCAGTTTAGTCTGGTAGAAAAATTCAGGAGGCTTATTTAAAAAGTTACAGGTTTTCTGGAATTCTGACATGGAGTTGGAAAAAAATACGGGCTTATTTTTTTGAGGAAACAATTGGAAAAGGCATTTATTTGATGGCAGGAGAGAACCAAAGAGAGCAGATTGATCTGTCATATAAATAGTTCTGATAGTGTAAAAAATAAAGGCTCATACAAGGTTTGAATATAAAGCTATAGCATAAATACACACAAACAGGTAGGAAATGATGCTCCCTGGATAGCTTCCCTTTCCCTGGCCATCACCACTCTTTATTGTTTGTTTTTGTGTTTTATGGGTTTATTTTTTAATCTGAACTTTTCTCTGACTCAACCAATGCTGGCCCCTAATAAAGACGGGGTACACTTGTGAATTTTATTTTCATCGTTGGGACAGGACCCAAAGGACTTCCAGTTTTTATAGAGAGGCAGGATCATCTTTAAAAGTGTTAGAAGAAACATCACTCCAAGAAAATCTATTTGGAAGGCATAAGAGCAGCTAGCTGATGTCAAGGTGTTAATTCAAAAGGACTCTTACTTCAATTCCACCAGTGAGAAGGGGATAGAGATGAAAGATTTTGGTTGCACGACTTCTCCCCCTCTTCATGTAGCAAGCACACCCTGCGTTCTTGCAAAGCTGTGTTGTTGCTCTCTTTATTCCCAGTCTCCAGAATTGTGGCCAGACACTCTCCCTTGGCCCAGGGGGTTGGCTGGGTGTGTTTCCTTCTGGAAGTCTTCACTAGCACTCCCGACTTTGCTGGCAGGAGATCCTCTGAAACCATTTCCAAGCAATTTTTTCCCACTCCCCACAGGGGCTAATCCTGTAGTTTCTACTTCAGTTACAGCTGCTGTCACTTGGGTACAAACAAATCTCTGCTATGTTCCCAACCTGGACCTTCCAAGAAAATTTAATGTATAAGAACCCAAAGTCAAGACAGAAAAATCTTTGGGGCAGGTGTGAGATGTGGGGTATGGGTAGGGAACTTGGTGACTGGATGGGATTTTGAATTTGACATGTAGAACATGAATTTTTTTGGAAAAAAAAATCATGTATAGGGAATTGTGAAGTGTTTCGCAAGCCCCTCAGACAGACACATTACCTCTTAAAAGCCGCAAAAAGCCCTTGGCTTGATAAAATCATGTAGTTTGGTCTCAGGAGAGATTATTATGTGGCAGAGTTTTTTATTCCTCTACCATTGACTTGCTGTTTGATCTTAGGCTATGACTGGCTTGTTCCTTGGTTGTTTCATAATCACAGATAATGAAACTGGCTTACTGTAGAAAACGTAATAGTTGAATTTAAGGCCGTGTCTAGTTTCTGTCATAGCCCAAGTCCATGAATTTTTAAATTAACATGTATTAACAATGAGCTTTCAAGTCCAATTTAATTTTATTTGGAAAAATAAGTTGTTTGGTGTCTGAATAGTTTATGTTCTACTGTTAATATGTGCAGCACATGCCTAAATTATATTTCCACAATGGAGTTTGGAAGATTAGTTTTATTACTGCAAGACCTGTGCTTAAAATACATCAAAATTGATTAGAAAATGCAATTATTGCTGGTAGGAAGGGGGGAAGTTTTCTAGATTTATGATTAGGACAGGTGACAGTGCTTGGGCTTCTATTCTTAGTTTGACCTCACCCCCCCCTTAAGCCTGACACTTAATCTTTTGACTGTTTCGGTTTATCCATCTATAGCACCTGTATTCTTATTTCATGAAAACAGTACCTGGTTTATATTTGATAGCCTTTAAGGACTCGGGATAAAAGGTGACATGCAGGTTCAAATGACTCTGTAGAAATTATTTGTACGTTTGAATGATAATCTTGACAAATTATCAATTACTACATTTAGAAACTTACAGCTCTGGAGGGAATTGATATTTGATATTGTTGTCCTGTGTGTTCTAAGTTACCATCATAACAGGAGGAAAATATAAACCCTGTCCTGGCTTGGTGATGAAGGGATTAACTCACTTCTTCAAGTTGTTACTAAATCTCCTCTAGCCCTTTAAACAACAGAAATAAAAAGCACTCTGTTTTATTTGATTTGTTTTACGAAATAATAGTCTTCTACCTAACCTTAGTTTTAAATTTTTCTTTACTCGATGGCTTTCCAAGTGCTTTTCTTTGTAAAGAATGAAGGATAATCCATGTCACTTACTTAAAGCGACTAAAAATACACTCAACAAATATGCAAAGGACTATGCTTTTGATTTTTAGATCAAAGCAAAGAACCAAGATTATGTGGAGCTTGGTTATTATACATTGGTTCCCAGCTACATGTGCCTGTGCAAAGAATTACAAATTAACTACATATCAAGAGGATTAAATAGCTAGTCCCTAAATAAAACTAAAATACCCATATGACTATTTCCTGAATTCTATATCCTTGAAAGTTTGGGCTAATGTGACAGATGGAGGCTCTCATCACAGAAATGGCCAGTCTTTTCATGATGATCCGTTTTATAGTATATGATGATGAACGTTTTTATTAGAATGTGAAAATTAAGTTGACTTGAAAAATTAGAAGACTTTGTACCTACTTCAGTACAAAGTCTAATATACATATTTTACAGATGTATTATTTTTATATTGCTTTTTAATTATACAGTACTTGTACACGTATTATTTAATTTTGTTCTGAAAACAATTCTACAGGGAAAGCAGGACAGGTATTATTAACCATTAGCTCTGTTTTACAGATGAGGAAGAAAAATGAACTTGGCTAGAAAACCAACATACCAGAGATTATACCAGGGTTTTTTGATTCCAAGTCCAGTGCTCTTTCCTCGAGCTATAAAATGATAAATGCAACAAAACATTCACTGTTCTTTTCATTAGATGAAAGCTTATAATTAATTTAACTTTTATACTATTATCTCAACATCGATTTTTACAAAGCAAACTTTTAATTTTTTGAATTTAATTATTTTTATTTTTCTGACATGGGCAGGCTCTGGGAATCGAACCCGGGTCTCTGGCACAGCAAACAAGAATTCTGCCACTGAGCCACTGGTGCACCACCCTTAATTGGTTTTGAACTTGCTAAAAATGTCTTGAAATGAAATATCCTGTTTCACAACTCTGGAATCAAGCTCTTCTCTGTATGATTAACTGATGCAGTTTGTTCATTTATATGGACTTTAGCATTTATTTGTGCTATTAAATGAGTCAACAGTTTGGAGTGGATTAAAATTACTTGGGCTTTGTAATGTTTCAGATACTCCTGGTTTGCCACACTGAATGGCCACCACACCATGGCTAGGAACCCATTTGAACATCTAACGAAAGTAGTTGATATCCATACTTGGAAAATGGTTTGCATATATTAGGCTGATTTATAAGCATCAGCGCCTTTTTCTGAAATCCAAAGAATTCATTTTGTAAATGTGCACCATGAGCTTGCAGTGGAGATGCTGACAAGCATTTCTTTTTCTTGTTTATCGAAAAAGGGAGGTACAATCTAAGTTAGTTTGAAACCAGTGACTGATAGCCATGGAACACGGGTCACCTGGCTTCATTTAGCTATGTGGCCTTTAAAAAAGCAAGTGCCCATTTCAGAAAAGACTGGTCTTTCAGGCTACAGACATCATGCCCCTCTTCTGCTTTAAAGAAAAACAGCAACAACAGTTACGGGGTTAATTTAAAACTCCGACACCGATATGGCTGAAAAATCCCTGATAAAATTATGTAACGAATAAGTATGGTGTTTTGTTTTCCCGACTTGTAGTTTTAAGGTCAGGCCTGTGACTCAGAGAGCTGTGCAGTTGGATGGTGAACATGCTGCCAGTCTAATGGCCCAGAAGGGCTTGTGCCCAGCTCACATTGCGCCACTCTAATCCCCATCTGAGAAACCACCTTTTTTTTTCTAAATAGATAAAGAAAACAGCATGATAGGAACATTTGAAGGTCAGATGCCATACGTACTTTACAACTTTTCCAGCCTAAAGACTTGATGCGTACTGAAGTTCCCCCTTCACTTTGAGAATATATCATGGCGTAGCACTGCAGGAACATGTGTGTACATTGTCAGCATAAGTGCTTTGCTCAGTTGATTGCTTTGAATTCATTGGCGAGGCATCGTGGTTTGGTGCAAAGAGCACTAGACTTGGAATCAAAAGCCACTTCCTCCCTGGGTGGCTTATTAGCTTATTAAGATAGTTGGCATGGAATGTCCACATGGCACCTTCTCTGCATGGACAGAAACTTCCATTTCGGTAAGCTTTGGTGGGTGCTGCTTGATCCACTTGAGACCCTTTTGTACTCTTCCTTTTTCTCTCTCCCTTTCCTTGTAAATCCCATTCTGTCAGTGCGGCTGACCTCTTTTGCGTGTTAGAAGAAGGCAAACTGACTAAATGAACTTATGACTTGTTTTAGTTGGTTCATTTCATCTTTTTTAAAAATCTGTGTATTTCTTGCAGGACTGTAATAAATGGAAGACCGAAGAGAGAACTAAAGTGACTGTCAATAAGGGACTGATTAAATAAATTGTGGTGTATCTACATAGTTGAATACTATGTAGTTGTTAAAAAGTGGAAGTTCCTTGTATACTGACATGGAAATTTCTCTAAAATACATTAAGTAGAATAAGAAAGTGTAGGAGAGTATGTACAGTAAGCCACCATTTATGTTTAAAAAAGGGGCAGGGAGAAAAAATAAATAGAGATACCTATTTGTTTTATGTGCCCAGTATCTCTGGGAGAATAAAGAAGACACTGGTATTATTGGCTACCATTGGAGAGGGGGAAGTTGGTGGGCTAGGGATTTTTCACTATATACTCTTTTGTACCTTTCAAAAATACATATTTAAATATAAAGTAAACCCATGCAGAACCTTGCACGTGAGCCTTCATAGCAGCGTTAGTCATATGAGTCCCAAAGTGGAAACAACCCAAATGTCCCTCAGTGCATATGAATGAATAAACAGAATGTAGTCTTACCCATACAATGGTATGTTATTCCGCCATGAAAAGGAATGACATTCTGATACATGCTAGAACATGGATGAACCTAGGAAACATTATGCTAGGTGCAAGAAGCTAGACTCGGAAAAGACCATATATTGTACAATTCCATTTATCTGAAATGTCCAGAAGAGGCAAATCCTTAGAGGCAGAAAGTAGGTTAGTGGTTGCCAGGGGCTGGGAGGAAAGGTGGGGTGGGGAATGACTGCTGACAGGTACAGGGTTAATTTGGGGATGATGAAAATGTTCTTTAGTTAAGTAATGGTGTTGGTTGCAGTATCTTACGGATATCCTAAAAACCCTGGAATTGTGCACTTTTTAAAGGAGTGAATTTTATGGTATGTGAATTATAGCTCAATAATAAAAGGAAACAAAATGCAGCTTGAATCATGAACAGCAAACTGCAAGAATCACGTATGAACCAATGAAGAAGTTTTTAAATTTTCCACCTAAGAAATATCTCCATTCTAAAATATTTTACGTATTACCCTCAATCAGACCAGAGGACTTCAACTACTTTCTCTCACACACATCATTGATCTTCTCGTTTTTAGGAGAATATTGCTTATCCAGATCAAGTCCTGATTGATAGAATTTGGGGCAAAATGACTAAGTAAAGGGTTTTTTATTCCATGGGATTGAGGTATTGTGGCTGTATGCTTTCCTCCATCCCTGCCACAAGAGAAGCCATTGCTTAGGTCACGAGAGTTTTCAGCTGAGACTCAGAGAAGCTTTTGCACCAATCTGCCCTTATTCTCCTCACATTGATCCCAGAGCTCTCCCTGCTCCTACACTGCCTCCCTAGGCCTATGACATGTCCCTGTTCCTTCCCTGGTGTTCTCCTGGGTAGAGCTGGCGATCACAGGGTCTACAGAGCCCTTCCTGATAGGAGTTCTGGTATGAGATCAATTGACCCGACAGTATAGCTTCTCCTCATGTACTGGGTCGTTTTGGATTGTTGTTCAGCAGAACAAGTGCCATCATAGCATCTGGCCTGTCCCACAGGTTGGTCAGATAATAGTCTTCTCAGCTCCAGCTGCTTTAACCTGAAGTCATCTTGGGTTGAGAGTGTGGGGTTGACCACAGTGTGTCTCTAGTCGAGAGTGGGGATGATAAGACATATTTCCATTTTGTTGCCCTTGAGACTTTAGGCATTGCTGTAGTCACCCAAGCTGTATTCATCTCATCTCACCTGAGCTGCTAAGTCCTTCTTATAAGTGGCCCAATAAGATAGGGTCTTTCGAGATAGTAGTTTATAGAAGGTGGTGGGGTGCCAGGAAGAGAGAGTTGTAGCTTAATGGGTGAAGAGTTTCTGCTTGAGGTGATGAAAAGGACAGGGTAACGGATATCCATGATGGTAGTGCAATATTGTGAAAGTAGCTAATACCACTGAATTGTGCATTTGAGTGTGGTTAAATTGGGAAATTGTGAGATGTATATTTGTCACTACAATAAAAAGCTTAAATTAGGATCTTCGTTCAGAATCAACTCACATAATCCACCATTTTTGCTCTGGAGCTACCATTCCTGATGGTAGGTAGCCTCTTCATTGTGGGTCTTCAGAAGCCAACTTAAGCTCAGAGATGGGAGCCAAGGATGGGCCTGCCTTATTCATAAGTGATCATGAAAGCAAAACTTATTAATTGTGTTGAAAAGTCTGTTAACTCTAACCAGAAAAAGATCTAACCATCCATTGGGCCAACGAGGCCCTTACTTGGTAGGAGGGATGTGGAGAAGGCCCTTCCCCAGCCTGGGACGGAGCAGGTGACCTAGACCTTTTGGGTCTTTCATATTTACTGAGCTACGGAAAAGAGCAGAGCTGTATTCTCCTTAGGTCTTCATCGTCACCTCCTTATCAGTGTTGAATATACAGCTCTCCCCTCCAGGCTGTCCTTCTGGCAGAGACAAATTCCTCTAAGTTCCCAGGACGTTTAGATTTGCTCTCTGGTGCCCAAAGCATTCTCAGGCCCATGGTCCTTAAAGCTGGGCTCTTGGCCAAGATCCTGAGTTCTTATCTCTTTCCCACATACTTTTACATCCCTCCTGAACTGGTGAATTTGAAGATGAATTCCTCTTTTGAAGGAATATGCTGCTTGGGACATCTACATTTTTACATGTAGTTGAATAAATAATAATATATAGGGCTAACTATGTGCCAGCCACGGTTCTAAATGTTACTGTGGTGGTATGAAGCTGTATGTACCCCAGAAAAACAGGTTCTTAAGTTTACTCCTTTCCTATGGGTGTGGCCCACCTCAATCAAGATGAGTCTTAATCCTCCTATTGGAGTCCTGTATAAATGAAATGAAATTCGGAAAGCTGCAGGAAGCAAGAAGCTGAAATCAGTGGAATCTGGAAGGGAAGGGAGAGACCAGGAGATACCACCATGTGCCTTGCCATATGACAGAGGAGCCAGGGATTGCCAGAAGCCAGCCCTAGAATGCCAGTCTTCTGGAAGAAAGCATCACCTTGATCATACCTCGATTTGGACTTTTTCTCATCCTTAAACTGTGAGTAGATAAATTCTCATTGTTTCAGTCAACTCATTTCATGATATTTGCTTGAGCAGCCTAGAAAACTAAAATAGTCACAAATATTTACTACTTTTTTCTCACAACAGCTCTGTTAGGTAGGTGCTGTTACTCTCCCCATTTTACAGATGAGTAAATTGAGTCACGGAAATTAATTGAATCTTGTGGAATGTCAGCCAGTAAGCGGTGGAGGCAGGATTTAAATCTAGACATTCTGACTCCATAATCCATACTCTTAAACACTACATGGTATTCCCTTGAAACTTTATAAAATAGATATAGCCATATGCAACTCAGTGCAAATTCCATATTATTTGCCCCTGATCCAACAATGTTAATTAATTGTCCAACCAGTCTTATATAAAATTCAGCCATGAACTTCTGTCATGGAAGCCTTCAAAATAATTATGGTCTAGTCTAAACCATTTTATCTGAATTTCTTTGAGGGCAACAGAATAATCGCCATCACTCTTTGTTCAGTTTTCTGTACATTAGACGATCCAGTCTTAGCTTACACCAAGGATGTACTTCACATATTTGTTCCTTTTGATTAACCCACCGGTTGAAATTGAACCAGGAGGGTTGGGAGTTGAGGCAGATGTGATGTAATCTTTCCGGGTCCGTGACCTTTGGTCTCCTGCTGCTCTAGCTGCAGGTCCTCCTTCTCACATTCTGTTTGCTAGACTTTGTGTTCCTGTCATTCCATTTCATGCACTTGCTATCTGGCATGGGGAACTTAGTACTTGATTTCAGGAGTTTTGTAGTCACTTGAGTGTCGGCTGTTTCAGATAGACTCTCTGTTCCTCCATTTGACCTGGTCCTTGTCTCTCTTTACGGTCTATCTCAGCCGAATTTGTGGTCCCTTTGTCTAGACTCATGAGAATGTTTCATCTACAAATCACCCCATTGTTCCTGAACCTCAAGATCTGGGACCCAGACACCTAGACCCTGCTGATGACTATGAAGAATCCTGGCACCATGTATCCCATTTGCCATAAACCACATTCCCCAAGTTTTTTTTTTTTTATTAATTTTAAAAAAATTAACTAACACAACATTTAGAAATCATTCCATTCTACATATGCAATCAGTAATTCTTAATATTACATAGATGTATGATCATCATTTCTTAGTACATTTGCATCGATTTAGAAAAAGAAATAGCAAGACAACAGAAAAAAATAAAATGATAATATAGGGAAAAAATAAAAATAAAAAATATATATTAAAAAACAAAACAAAAAAACTATAGCTCAGATGCAGCTTCATTCAGTGTTTCAACATAATTACATTACAATTAGGTAGTATTGTGCTGTCCATTTTTGAGTTTTTGTATCTAGTCCTGTGGCACAGTGTGTATCCCTTCAGCTCCAATTACCCATTATCCTACCCTGTTTCTAACTCCTGATGGTCTCTGTTACCAATGACATATTCCAAGTTTATTCTCTAATGTCGGTTCACATCAGTGGGACCATACAGTATTTGTCCTTTAGTTTTTGGCTAGTCTCACTCAGCATAATGTTCTCTAGGTCCATCCATGTTATTAGATGCTTCCATTCCCCAAGTTTTACAGCATCATGAGTAAAGATCCCTTGCTAGGAGCAGCTTATACGGTTACAGGAGCAGTGCCTTGAAAGTTGGGACACTCGCATTCTCGACCTGGAGCTGCTATTAACAGTAAAGCAAGTCATTTCTTCATCTCTGGCCCTCAGTTTTCCCATCTGCAAATTGGGGTAGTTGGACTAGATGGCATCTAAGATCATTTCCAGCTCTAGAATTACGTACTCTTTATGAAAATGGAAACACCCACAGTCCCGGCCTATTTTATTTTTGGGTCCTCCAAGCATCTGCAACTTTTGGAAGTACCTATGCTGTCCTTCATTATACACAGACAAAGAAACAAGGAGATCAAGCTACTGTTGGGGGCAGTAATCTAGTGGCAGACCACATACCAACAAGATCACACTGTTCTTCACTCTGGTTCTGCTGCTGTGTTTTCACATGCCAGAACCTCTCCTTGTGCAACACAACAGCTCTTTGCACAGAGAATTATTTGGGTCTGCTCTCTCAGACATGAAACACTGTGGGTCACCACCTTCCATGGTCCACCTGTAAGTTCTCCTACATCAAATGCAATTGCAACACTGCTCGGACAGACAAATAATGCATCTTGGGGAAACATAGTAGTGAGGACTTTGTGATGCTTTCACCTTGGCGCTTTTAGGCCTCTAGATATCCGGATTGCCCCTGCTGTCAAAGCAGTCAACCCTATGGCCTAATAAAATACAGAGTTCCAGAGTGACATACAAATCACTGCTTGGTCACTTTGCTCTTACCACACTCACAGTCTCATCTCCATATGCCATGTTAAGTTCAGATGTTCTACTGAACCAAACCCCATACAGGCTGCTTATGATTGTTTGTTAACTTTTACCCTGATTTCTGGGGCTGTCCCGTGTGTGGGTTTTGAAGACATCAGTGCATAATAAGGTAATGGATTAATTACCAGTCCTTTGGTAAACAAAGATAGAGCCTGTGCTACTAACCTTGATATTTCACACCAGGAGACAGGACTTATTGTGAATGATACCACTGATCAAGGCAGTGGCCTTAGTTACCAAGCATTAAGAAGAAAGGTATAGACGAAAGTTCATTTACTTGGCCGTTCTTTCCTCTTATGGATATTAATCGGCTGGGTAAATTATAGAATAGGGTCACGGAATGCTTAGCCCTCAAGCATCTATCAGAGGCTTGAGATGTCCATAACAGGTGGGGTTGGTGAATGCCAGGATTAGCATGATTGAAAGGTTTTTTTGAGTCATGGCACATGGCAACATGGAAATAAAACAGATATATCACAAGTGGGTGGTAGAAATAGACTGGAAGAGAATTTTAACACCTAAAATATGAGAAAGATTTATCCCTACCAGCGTCTCCATTTCATGAAACATGCATTTTCACTGGAGCTGAGATTTTGTATTTGTATTATGTATTATATTTCCTTCTAAAACCTTCTGATTTCTGTTTCTTTTCTTCTATTACTTTCCCTTGCATTGTCTCTTTAAAGTGCCACTTTAAAAAAAAAAATAGGAGTGTAGTCACATTAGAGAAAGGGGCAGACTTTGGGGGCCAGAGACGTTAATTGTTACTAATCATGGAATGGCATTTCCAAAAATCAAATGTCAGAGTCCGTAGCGCATGGTTAAATTCTTAATCTGTGAGTGAATATTATAAGGAGAACTTCTAAGCTTACCTGGTCAATTGTGAAAATGAACATGTTTTCAGTGGAGTTACTATTTTCAGGGTGCTTTGCTCTTTTCAGGGTCTTATAGTTCCAGTATCTTATCTCATTTGGAACAGGGTCCCCCCTTTTTCATAGCCACCTTTTCCTTTGCTCTGCAATCCAGAGACCCTCTGGGAAAGAAGTCCAGGTTTATTTTCATTGGAATTTAGCATGATGAACTCACTACTCGTGGATTTGGGGGTGCTTCCCCATGTTATTGTTTAAATTTGTATGCCACGAATTGTGACATTTAAGCAGTGACTTTGCACAATTTGACTTGTCAGGAGGAAAAAGTACACTTCCCACCCTAAAGATTGACAGGAACATGAGATGGTTGAAGTTGTACTGGACTTTTTCTGGCAAGAGCACTTAGGACTAGAAATACTCTGGAGTGCTCAACATTGAATCACATCATATCATAGTGCATGACTAGGTGCCTTAATCTTGCAGTTGGAGTCAGTAGAAATTGTTGGCTGAGGGACTAGTAGCCCAACAAAATGATATTGAGAGAAAACTTGCAGCATATTAATTTATTAGTAATAGGCCTGAGGAGAAGAAGAATACTCTAAAAAAAATGAAGTTGAAATCGCTGATAAATCCACAAGACCCCAGATTGTTCTCATCCTTTTGTCTCTAGCCATGACTAATGGCCAGTAATCATCTCAGTAAGATTTCAACCATTTGGAAATTTCTTCAGTGAAAGAAAACTGTAACAAAGGGGGAGAAGGGCGACCAGAAGCCAAGCTGTGTACGAGGAACTCCTGAGATGTGGGCCAAGTGGGTCACTGAATTTGCTGTGTTTGAGTCTTAGGTTGCGCCACTTTGAATTTTTGAAGTCTGATCCTCCCAGTGGTGGTTTTGAGATAAAGAGTCGAGGATTGCATTGTATGATGAGAATCTCCACCAGTATAATTTCACTGCAACCTTACTGTTATCCCTGTTTCTCTCTCTGCTTGACAATTCAGGTTCCATTAAAGGTGGGGCATGGGAGTTAGTTATCGATGTATCAGAAGAACTTCATTATAAAGCCACAAATGAAGGTCCATATTCCCTACACCAGCTCTGCCTCCCAAATTCCCCATTATTTTCCTGGTCAGCCAGAATAAAAATCTCGGGACTCTTCAGCTCCTTCTTCTCCTATCCATCTAATCAGCCCTAGCATATCTGATGAAATTCCCTTCTAAGCTGCCTTCTTGCTTCCAGACTCTCCTCCTCCATACACCCTTCTTGTCCTTGCTTGCTTGCATTAGTCTTATCGCATTCTTCCCATGTGCTGATTTCACAAAGGCCCTCCGTGCACAGTCTTTCCCTTCCTTTCTAGCTGCTTCTTTATCCTATGTTTCTACCCCAACTAGACTGCATGCTGCTCTGTGAGCAGACCTATGTTCTTCTCCATACCTTGTTCTTAGAATGCCCACTGTCCCCCTTCTGTATGTTTTAAGTCTTAACCCATTGTTAAGGACCGGATCAAATGCCATCACATCCATGAAGTCTTTTCTGAACCCCCAAACTTGATATGATCTCTCCCTCTGATAAATTTAAATATATATTTTTTATTGATAAATCTTCACAAACATACATTCCATACATGGTATACAATCAGGGGCTCACAGCATCATCACATAGTTGTGTATTCATCACTATGATCATTTTTAGAACATTTGTATCACTCAAGAAAAAGAAATTAAAAAAAGAAGACCATACATCCCATACCCCTTACCTCTCCCTCTCATTGACCACTAGTATTGCAATCTACCCAATGTTTTGTACCCCTTATCCCCCCTATTATTTATGTTTTATCCATATTTTTTTACTCATCTGTCTATACCCTGGATAAAAGGAGCATCACACACAAGGTTTTTACAATCACATATTCACATTGTAAAAGCTATATCTTTATACAGTCATCTTCAAAAATCAAGGCTACTGGAACACAGCTCTACATTTTCAGGCATTTCCCTCCAGCCTCTCCATTACTTCTTAACTAACAAGGTGATATCTACTTAATGCGTAAGAATAACCTCCAGGATAACCTCTCGACTCTGTTTGAAATCTCTCAGCCACTGAAACTTTATTTTGTCTCATTCCTCTCTTCCCCCTTTTGGTCAAGAAGACTCTATCAATCCCATGATGCCTGTCCTGGTGAATCCTAGGAGTTCTGTCTCACACTGCTAGGGAGATTTACACCCCTGGGAACCATGTCCCACGTAGAGGAGGATGGCAGTGAGTTCACTTGCCATGTGGGTTTAAAGAGAGAGAGGCCACAACTGAGCAACAAAAGAGGTTCTCCGGAAGTGATTCTTTGGCCTAATTTTTTTTAATTAATTTTTAAATTTCTTTTAAAAAAACAACAGCAAACAGATGCACACACAAACGTTATTAACTTATGATCATTCTGTTCTACATTTATAATCAGTAATTCACAGTATCACCACATAGTTGCATATTCATCATCATGATAATTTCTTAGAACATTTGCATCGATTCAGAAAAAGAAAACAGAAAAAAATTCATACATACCATACCCTTTACACCTCCCTTTCATTGATCACTAGCATTTCAATCTAAATTTATTTTAACATTTGTTCCTCCTATTATTTATTTTTATTCCATATGTTTTACTCGTCTGTTGATTAGGTAGATAAAAGGAACATCAGACACAAGGTTTTCAAAATCACACAGTCATATTGTGAAAGCTATATCATTATACAATCATCTTCAAGAAACATGGCTAGTGGAACACAGCTCTACATTTTCAGGCAGTTCCCTCCACCCTCTTCATTACATCTTGAATAACAAGGTGATGTCTATTTAATGCGTAAGAATAACCTCCAGGATAACCTCTGGACTCTGTCTGGAATCTCTCAGCCATTGACACTTTATTTTGTCTCATTTCACTCTTCCCCCTTTTCGTCGAGAAGGTTTTCTCAGTTCCTTGATGCTGAGTCCCAGCTCATTCTAAGATTTCTGTCCCACGTTGCCAGGAAGGTCCACACCCCTGGGAGTCATGTCCCACGTAGTCCGGGGGAGGGTAGTGAGTTTGCTTGTCTTACGCCTAATTTTAAGTAGGCTTAGCCTATCCTTTGCAAGAATAAGTTTCATAGGGGTGAACCCCAAGATCCTCCCTCTAATAAATCTTGACCACTCTCTATATCAATCAGCTTTAAAGGAAGCACTGTGCCTTATTCTTTGTGACCAGCAAAATATCTTCCACACAGTAGATCATCTTTGTTCAATAAATGTTTGTCATCTAAAAGAAATAAATGGGTGGGGTGCCCTCATCTTCAGGGGGACCCCAAATATCTGCCACTGCAGAGTATTCAGACAGCAAGAATGTGTAGATAAACTCTGAAGTAAATGGGAACTTAGAGTTTTGGATGCTTAGCACTCACTAAAAATCATGATTATGCTAGGGTGTAAGGGCCTTAGAAAGCCTGAAATGGGGTCTTCAAACACAGAAGAGAATTATTCATCAAACACCAGCCAGCTCCCAGCAATAGTATATAAAAGTGCTTTGCAAACAGTACGGTGATTATTAAGGATATTATTAAATATCAGGCTGTTAATGTGTAACGAAGTTGGCTCTGATGTTAATGAAACCAGTGACTGTTCAGGTTTTTACTATCAACTAAATAGCCACTGACATTTCTGAACCACTGATCCAAGTCAGGACAAGAGTTATCAACTGTTCTGACTAAGAAATTGTTTTTAAAGTTGCAAAGGCAACAACACAAAGGCTTGTGGTCGTTGACTCATTAATAGCCCAGAAAGTAATTCTCTGGTAGCAGCGTTTCAGAGACTTTATCTGCTACCTTTACAGGGTTTACCCATAGTCTACGGTTGCTACTGCACTTGCTAAAAGAAAACACATCCTGATGCATAACTGGAAAGTAGAATTGACTACTTAAAAGAAAGTAACTTGGCACACTAAGCTTATTGTTCATGGTGAGCTACAGCGGGGGCATTTAAAAATACCTTGACTCTGCCTAAAAATAAACCTCACTAAAATCTAAAACGTAGGGTTCATGAAGGTTAATCATCTAATAAAATAAGAGCATTTCCACTAGGTGAAAAGTTTAAGTTTATTTTCAGGGTGTGGTATTGGTAAAACTGGCCAATCTCCCTGCTGTAATTTAACCAGCCTGGATAAGAGACTAGTAAAACTTTGGGGGAGTGGGCGGTGGGAGGGAACAACCGTGCCACTTCCCTTCTTTTCCCAGGCTTACTTTTTGACCTCAACGTGTAAGAACTTTGCCTGGAGCGTCTTGACTTTTATTGTCAGGTCGCTCTCCAGCTGACCAGGAGTTACCGACAACTTCGATAACTTCAGCTCTCTTTTAGAATAACTTTTCAGGAAACCTTTGAAGTGCCTGAGATTTATGCGCGTCCTTCACACATTTATTCCTGAAGTACTTATGATTCACCTACTGTAGGGCTGTGGGAAGACCCAGACAGGTAAAACCCAGCCTCAGCCCTCAGCTGGGGAGGTAGGGAAGATTATAAATAGGGCCAAAGCAGTGACATGCGCTATTAAACAAAACACAGTGTCTGTAAAAGGGGGTTGAGTCCAGGGTCTGTCCCGGAGTGAAGGGATTCGCCACCTTCCTCGAAGCTCAGCCACCAGAGCTACTTTCAGGATTTTAGGTGGGACTCTGCTTGGCCAAATGAACAGTTTTGCTTCTCTGAAGTCATTTTTTCAGCAGATTACGGAGGACCTCCTGGTTGTGGGGCAATATTTCCAGTGAATGCCCCCCACCAAACCCCTGCCCTCGTGGACCGGAGAGGAGAATCGGACAATGAGCAAGAGAAAAAAGTGCAGTTCTCTGTTCAGTTAGATTATCCTCCGTACTGTGGGGAATATCAAGTTGGGGGGGGGGGGGGTGCCAGAGAGAGTGTGTGGTGAGTTGAAATAGGCTGGGCAAAGAAGGCGCCATTGAAAAAGGGATTTGGGGCAAAGCTTTGGAGGAGGTAGAGGAGCAGCCACGACATGCTCTGGGCTGAGGGAAACAGTATTGGGATCCCAAGGCTGGGCGGCATGTGTGGAGAGTGCAGGGGACAGCAAGGATGCCCATGAGGTTGCAGCAAAAGAAACTAGGGCAAGGGAGGCAGGGGTGAGGCCAGAGAAGCCACGGAGGTGGGGAATGGGAGATGAGTGGCATGAAGGGACTTTATCATAAGGATATCCTAAGGACTTTGGCTTCTCTGGAACTGGTTCTTGATGACCAGTTTCCAGCCAGCTGATGGCTTGTCGAGCTGTTACAATATGTGAGGTTGCCGGGCCATTTTCATTTCCATTCATATAATCAGTTTCATTGTTCCTGACAGTGAGAAGGAGGAGGTTTTGTTTGTGGGACAAAGCATTGTCACTGTGTCTAAGGCAGGTGCGATGCAGGCCTTCTAGTCTGTTCCATTCTGTTCAATTCTGTCAGATGCGCAGGAGATTTTAGGGTGGCTAGAACTGCTCCCCTTTTCAAGAGGGGCTCTCTGGCACATGCCAAGAGGGATATAGAGTTAAGCATCTGCAATGCCCTCAGTCTCTATATTCATAATGTCGAATCCCCTTTAAATATGCTGGTAACAAGAATCTTTTTAGTTACTTTTTTTTCTAATTAACAACACAAAAGTGAATTATTTATAGGGCCAAATGCAAGCTCTTTAGGCATATAAAGTGGAATAATAAGGTTGGCTCGGTGTTAGGCTATGCCAGAGCCGAGTCCAAATTTTATTCCAGTACAGGGATGGCTTTTTATGTGGCCTCTCTGACTCTGGAGCTAATTTGGATGCTGAGTAGCCCTGCAGGTATTTATATGTAGTGTTTGGTATTTTTACTGGGTCCTATTCTTCTCCCTTGGATCACCTAAAATGGTTAAGAATTTTCTAGTGGGATTAAGGTTGTACTCTCCCGGGAGGGGTGGGACATCTGCTCTCGGTTATTTTTGTGTTAGCCGCTGCCCCTTAAATGTATGTTCACGAATGAGCCAGAGCCTTATCAGCTGGGGTGGAGAGAAGACTGGTCAGGTGCTGCTCCTGAGTGAACTTGGTCTCTGAGCAATGGCTTCCCATAGACACTCAGGTAAAAACATCAATATTCTTTGCCTTAAACCAAGCACAACTCTTTTAGGGCAGTGAATGCACCATTTGGCTTAAAGGTAATTTGGGCTTAAATGATTTTCGTCTTGTCTGAACAGTAAATAAGGCACAGCTTGTCTCTGTTTTGTCTTTACCTTCCAGTGCTATTTTGAAGACAGACGACTCCTCTTATTCAAGCAAACTTAGCAACTTCAGTGGTTTTTTTTAAAAAAGTATATAAGCCTCTTAATATGTGTTTTACCTTTTTCAGGACGTCTTACGAAGCTATAAGAGATAGTGTGAAGAGAGAAGGTTTGGGGGGTTAGGAATTTGGGGTTATTTATAAAACACGACCCTTCATCTTGACATTGCTTTAGATCTAATTTAAGTTGTTTGGAAGAGTTGAATAGAACATGGAGGTGGCAGGGGGGAATGTTTATATCTCAGTGTCCGTAACTTATGACTTGCTGCATCTTCCCGAAGAAACAGCTACGGACCCTGCAATAGGAGAAGTTTGTTATTGGTTGTTCTCAGAAAGAGAAGGCGACGTTTCGAACGTCCTAGGTCACGTCACCATGGGTCTTCCCCTTGTTTAGTAACCTGACTTGAAGAGAGCCCTCTGGCCATAGACAAGAAGTCCCTGGAAGAGGGGGCCGGAAGAGGGGGAGTTTTCCGGGAAAGCCCAGTTCTCTTGAAGTCAGCCTGCTGCCTGTCTCTCCCCAAAGCAGGAATGTTGCCGTTGCTTTGTTGCCTTCTGCCTGAGCAACGGTTCCCTTCCTTTGAACTGGGCAAGGATGACAAGTTCAGTAGAAACCAAGCCCTTCGTCCCTTCCCGAAGTTTTCACATCAAAGGGCAAAGTAAGCATTAGGAGGGTGGGGTGGGGCAGCATTTTGGACATGTTATTTTTGAAAATTGGTGATTGCCTGCCAATTTTTCAACTCTTTGGGAAATGGCTCTTTTTGGTGGGTCAAAGCAAGGAGGCTGCAGTGGAATTCTCCACTTGAGTTGCATTCATGTGCAAGATCTTCGTTGTTCCCAGGTGTTCCAAAGCTGGCTGGGTTTTTTTCACCCCTCCCCACTCCCCCAAGAAGCTGCTTTACAAGCAGTGCTGCATGCCTGAGATTGTGGTTATCAGCCAACTTACACATTCTCGGGGTGTAGGCAAACTGTTCAGCTGGACCATTTGTTCTAATGTACCTTGAGTGCATGATACATAGTGGAGCACCTCCCCACTTTATTTACTAAGTGGCAGAATAGGAAAATATAGTTAAAAGGTGACATATTTATAGCACATGCAATCCTGGGTTTTAAATTGCACCAAGTCCTCATGTTATTCCTGCTTATATAAATCTAGAGGCTGTAACTTAGCTGCATTAGACAAATAATTTATACCGTGTACATGCTTTTTTTAAATCAGGAAATGTCTGTTTGTATTGCATTAAGTGCATAGGTCCACGAAAGCAGACAAGAGAGGAAGAAAATCACCCGAAGAAAATCAGTGTTGCCCTGAAGTGGGCTTTCTATGGACAAAATACAAACTCAGATAATTGGATCGAAATCTATTTTTTCTCATCCATCCACATACTGAGAGAAAAATTCAAGAATAAACCTTTATACTTTTATTATGGAACACTGCCGATCTGCAAAATTATGGAAATTCAATTTCTTTGCCTTTTGGCCTTTGAAGTTGAGGAATGGGGTTGGGGGGGGGAATAAGATCGTTTGCCATATTCATCCAGTCATTAGTTCCCTTTACCAGTGCTGCCCAGTGGGGTCACACACCTGTCTGTCTTTTCTCAGGGCGAGGATGGAAAATGCAAGGTCGGGGTGAGAGGGCAGTAATCTAACCAGATCAGCTTCCTAAAATAACTGAAAACATGGTCGTCAGAAGATCTGGTCAAGGGTGAAACTGAAAGTTTTGTACTTGTAATGACCACCAAATGACCACCTGTCACTTCAGCACAACTAGAGAAACAAAAAACACATGTTCTCTTGCTTCTGGGTCCCAGGGGCCTTTTCTTCCCATGTGAAAGACAGAACATTTTGCATCTATACTATGCGTGTGCAACATTAAGAAAAGTTTCATATGCGGATAACATAGTACTAGAATAGATCCTGGCCTGGTAGAAGTTCAGTTGGTATGTG
Organism: Tamandua tetradactyla; assembly: GCF_023851605.1. Lineage (NCBI taxonomy): Eukaryota > Metazoa > Chordata > Mammalia > Pilosa > Myrmecophagidae > Tamandua > Tamandua tetradactyla. The sequence goes on along the minus strand of NC_135353.1, from coordinate 23,318,105 downwards.
ATTTCTAGTTTCACTATCTATATCCAGCTGTCCTGATAGCAGCTAAAATCTGAAACAGTGTTACTTATGTATATCAGTAACGTAGAAGAGATGTATGGTTTGCTTGTGTGGTTGGTTTTTTTGCTCAGTGCAATGTACAAGTGAACTTGCTGATAACACTGAATCATTTTGCACATGTTCTGTTTTTAAGGGAAAAAACACTTTCAGATTTTCTCTGAAATTCTGTGGGAGACTACTCTTCAGCCGTGACGCATGAACTCCACCTCATTGCAGCTATTTAGGTGTTATTCCCAAATGTCTGACGACACCTCCAGGTGCATTAGGCTGTCTACTACACAAGTGTCCTATTCATCAGCTAATGCTTCGTTCCATTTGTTGAATGTTCTCAGGAAAGCAGTATACCCCTTCTTTAGTAGCCAATGTTTATACATGGAGTGACTAATGTACTGGTATGTTGGACTTAGCAATTAACAGATTAGAAAGAATCTGAAACTTTTTTTTTTCCATTTGGGTTGCTGTTCATTGTTTACAGTGTACATTATAGCACTGAGAGAAAGCACATAGTTAGAAAAATACCACCCTAGACATACTATTCACATTTTCCTGAAATATTCTTATTTTGAGCTACTTGGGCAAGAGGGAAGAAAACTGAACATTTGCAAGCAATACATGAGAAACGTACACATAAAAGCACAAGGAAGACTTACTAAATACAACTTGAATTTTCTCTGATGAGAGGTTTATGGTGAAAAGCAACAAAAACAACAAAAAACGTTGCAATGTTATATTACTCCTATGTGTACGTGATTAAGTTGAGGGCCAGAACTTTTTATTGAGATACTGAGGATGATTTAAGCATCACTTAGTATGCTGGATGTTGCTCAGGAATTTTCTGAAAGGAAAAGCTTGTTTATTAAGTGAGGAATGATGTGTCTTTTGCAGCAGACATAGAGAGAAAGTCAGGCTACCATCTTAGAATAAATAATATAAATGTGATCACCCAGTCACACTTCTAACTGTATTCTAACTTACTAAGTTTATAAAGGATGGTAGGTTAGGTTCACATGAGCTGTCCCTGATTTTCTAAAACAGAAATCTTTGTTACAAACGGTATTGAATAAAAGAAGCTATAGAAGCCTAATGGTGGTGACTTCTTTTTACCTGTCAATCAACCGGCTCTGAGTGTATTTGTAGAATTTTCTGTGATAGAGAAACTTCTCTACTGTGTACAGATGAGGGCCACTAGGTGACTTAAAATGAGTTAGAGAGCTGCCTCAGGGCAGACATAGCTTCCACAAAGACAGGCAGTGAAGGGAAGTAGCCTTGTAATTACACTTATCCACTGTTTTGTTTCATGATTGATGACGTGCCCTCTTCCAGATAACAGCAACAGGTCAACGCAGACATATCTGGGAGTTTGGGAAGGTTAAAAGGCTTCATATTTCAGGGACTTAGAAATTGCTAAGGGATAAAGCAATTATTATTCCCTAAAAGACAAATGCCTAACTATATGTAATTCAGTAAAATTAAAGAGAGCCTAAGAGAAGAGGCAAAATGCTACTGTCATTTTTTCTCTATCCTTTTATTATTTCTAACAGAAGGAAACAGAGGAAAGTGCCAAGATTTTCTCTCTGCATGAAATCAAGGCCTAAACGTGGCTCATACTCTTTATCAAGCAAAGCCTACAAATCAGGATATTTGCTGTCTTTCAGGAACCTCTTAACCTCTGCCCTTCTCAGCTTTCTCATTTATGAACCATTTTCTTAGAGTTGTTAACCTCTTCAAAAATAAGTGGTAGCAAAATATTTTTGGTCTTGTGCACAAGCATCCGTATTTTATGCCTGGTATTGCCATGGTAACCATGTGTTCAGTAAGAATGTGTTACTCCAGCCTCATCCTAAGCACACCGCGTGAAGGTTTGAAATAGTTTTGGACTAAAGAATCAACAAAGTTAGAAAAACAGGAGGTGAGCTTATGCACAGTTGCCCAGAGTTCCACTTAATTAGATTTATTGCAAAAAAAAAAGTATTAAAGTTCATGAAATTGACATAGACATTGTTAACATGGTTTAAGTATTTCCAGCCTGTTTACTTATTAGGCAATGAAGCCAATGTTCCTAGAAGTGCTATTTTATCTTGACAAATAAGTGTTTCCACATACCCAAGAAAGGCTTAAGTCATCTGTCGAAATCAATTCTAAAGGAATATGCCCTTTTGAAATTTGTTTCTCCATCTGAATGCAGACTCTTTAAAGAGTTTGAGTGGACAGTGCTGGGGAATGTAAGATGAGCCCCAATTTTTTAGACCACAGGAAAATAATTAATAAAATTGCCTAAAGTTAGGGTTTGAGAATACCAAGGGCTGGGATTCATCTTGGTGGTGCCATTAACTGGGTGTGGGGGGTGTCAGTTCATTCAATTTTCCTTTTCCTTGATTTAAGACCATGCACTATAGGATACAGTGGTGACTCAAGTTCACCGGCTGCAATACCTCAATACTTTGCTATTTCCCTGCTCATTGGTGAGCTGTGGATTATGTCATCATCTGGATGCCTAGAAACCGTGAGCGATTTGTGTTCTAGAACTCTGAGAGTAACCAGGGAAGTACTTGGCATTGGTCATATTAACAGTCCTGAGAGTATGCAGTAGTTCATTGGGAAAGAAAGACTTGGCAGGTAAGATCTCTCTAGTACTAGGAACCGTAGTCTAGTTTTCCTTCTCTCTGAACCCCCTAAATAGCTATATATAGAATTAGCTACATTTTCTAGGTTTTTCCTTTTATAGTACGTTATCTCTATGTTTACCTTAAAACTAGGACCTAAACATACCCGGCGGTGGGACTCTTTTTTGGTGGGACACTAGGTGGTGCTTTAATAAAACAATGTTTGGAATCAGGTTCTTCTTTGAGGAAGACATCGAAAGACAGTGATAATAAAAGGAGCAAGTTCAAAGTTTTATCCTAAGTAGTGACCTTGGTGAGAGAGAATAAGGATTTTCAAATATGGTCCAAGAACACAGTCTCTCTGATGGGCTAAACCAGCCGTGTGGTTATTAGCCATGCAGGAAACCAGTGTTGTCTAATCTTACAAAATCTGTTTTCCTGCCAAATGGCATTTAGGAACCACTGATAATTTAATTTCCTTGGCACTTACTGTTACTGGACATTTATTTAGTTTCCCCACCTATCTCTTAACAGGAAAGTTGATCTTTGTTTAGTGCCCTATTTCAAGGTGGAAAGTTTAAGACAAGGTTTTTATGTGACCAGGGAAAGAACGATAAGAATGGATTGAGGCACTGCTATTTCTTAGGCTCTTGTGTGTATATATGCATACCTTGATTCATAGACTTAAAATTAATAAAAGTTATTTCTTTGTTTTTAAAAAAAGAATGGATTGAGGAGAGCGAGTTTCAACATTTCATCTCGGTGATGGGTACTTTGTAATATATACACAGAGACTGATAAAGGCTCTTTAAAAAGCTGCCTTAAATAAACAGTACATAGTTCAAGGAGATAGAACCTGGTTACATTGTGCCTCTCCTTTTTGGCTCCTAACCCAATCATACAAGGGAACAGCAAGGGTTTTCTTTTTAGGGAAAAGTGCCAGGAGTCGTCATTCTCTGGGCTTGATAAATCTCTTAACTGTGACACAGCTGTCCCAAGCAACTGTCCTTGCGCAAGAATGTCACTCATTTGCTCCATTTGTCAGTTCTCTGGGGTGCGGTGGGGTGGGGGGTGTCTGTCTGTGTGTCGGTGCGAGGCACAGGGAGCTCTGGCTGTTCCAGAACACTGGGTTGTCTGTGGCCTAATCGTCTTATTTGGAAGCTGACTTCAGAAGTTGACATGGTTCTGAGTGAGAGTTCAAGGGGCCTTTGCTAAAGGCTGGTTCTGAGATGCAGGGTGTGGTTTCCTTGGCTCCCTCGCTGCTATTTGGTTGCCGATGGCAACGGGATCCAAACAACTTGGACATGTGTTTGTATAAAAAAACCTGGGAATGGAACCCCATGTGGGAGTTTGGGACTGTTCAGTTAGTGGAAGCGCTGCGGTGAGTACTGGGCAACTGCTCATTTCTCTTCCCTCATTCTTTCTCTCTAAATTAACACTCTGGATGTTTGCTAGCACGAGAACCCTGTTTGTGGATAGCTAGGGGAAATAGTCTCAATCTTATTTCTGAGCAAATGAAATGATTGCTATCTATTTACCCATGAGTAAGTTTCTTTTTCAGAGGGTGGAAGGGAGAGGAACAAATTAGCATGTTTAAAGCTGTCGAGAGCTAATTGCAGCTCACATTTGGTACCTTTCTGTGGAGGCAGGATTCAGTAGGTATTGATTTGGCAGGGGTGGGGGGTATAGAGTGCTTTAACAATGGTCTCCAAGGCCTTTTGTCTGTGGTCACAGCCCAGCATGGGTGGGGGTGCTAAGGGGCATGGGGGGGGGGGAGGTAGGGGAGTTGTCCTGTGAAGGGAAGGGATTCTTGGAATCCTATCCTGCTTTTTAAAGACAACCCTCTCCCATTACACTTTAAAATTACAAATTTTAAAACTGCACACATCCCCAATAGTAATGCTTCTGTGAACATATATATTGATCTTCTTTTGCATGAGCAAAGAGGGATTTGTTTTTGGTCTGAAACCCAAACTGTACATTATCGTGACCAGTAAATTCAGTTGCAAAAATGGCCAGTAGCAGTTGAGAAGGTCGGTTTCATAAATCCTTTGTGGCGAATCCTTTTTGAGCCTCAAAGATCAGTTAAGCTCTCTTGGAAAAACTCTCTGGGATCTATTCAGGAATTAAAAGCGCTTTTTTTGGGGGGGGGGGTGGCCAGTTTGAAAGTCAGTTGCAACATTTTAAACAAATTAGGAAGGATTGCTTATGTGCCTAGCCTAGTATAGTTCAGTCTGCAGTAGGTTTTTGTTAAAATGGATTGAATTTTGTGGATGTGAGGGAATTGAGTCCTCGGGAGGTACTAACCCCCCCCCACACACAGACATACACAAGTTCCTGAGGAAGAGCTGGAAGGTGGCAGGAAGGCTTCTGACTCCTCAGCTGGTGTGGGACCCTGAAAGCAGAGGGGTGGAGCCCCCCCTCCTCCTCCCCAAGCCTGCCTGCTCTGAGTAGCCTGTGAACGGGGAGCCTGTGGCTCCCCCCAGGAACTGCCTCTGCCCTCTGGCCGTCCTTGCAATCCTAGTCCCCCACCTCTCTATCCTGAGTCTTCCCTTCTCACTTTCCTGACACACCCTTCCACTCCTGCAAATCCCTGCTCAAAGCGACTGCACTGCCCAGAATCCCCGTCTCGTGTAACCAGCCAACACAGGCTCTGCTCCCCGTGTGCTCCCCAGTGGCCTCTGAGAATCAGCAAAGCAGTATATGCGAGTGGGGATTCCTCCAACCCCAAGGACTCATTGGCCATCGGCCTGTGGGGAGCTCACCTCAGGGGGCTCTTCCCTACCTGGAATCCGGGTGAAGCGCCTGTCTTCCTGGTGCCTGCAGACTCCACAGCTTCAGGACCGTCTTCCCAGACACACGTAGAACGGCCCTCTGCTGCCTCAGTTGGTCATTGCCTTCTACCTGCTTCCCCCCACCCCAGGTCCGTCCAGCTATAAGGTGGGTACCATGGCGGACAGGATGGACTGCCACTACTGCAGGGACCCCTTGCAGGGGAAGAAGTACGTGCAGAAGGACGGCCACCACTGCTGCCTGAAGTGCTTTGACAAGTTCTGCGCCAACACCTGTGCAGAGTGCCGCAAGCCCATTGGCGCTGATTCCAAGGTAAAACCATTGCCAGACGGGCCAGAGGTCGGGAGGGGGTGAGGAGTGTAGTTCGCCGGCAGCTGTAACTGCCGCCCACCCTTAGTATTTCTCCTCATCACTGTAGCCTCCCCGTGGAAGGCAGGACAGGCAGTGGCGTGCAGGGGAGGAAAAGAGGCCCGGTGACAGGGTACAGTTGCCATCAACTCCCCACGTCTTTAGTCTCACTAGAGAAGCCACGGAGGGCCATTTCCAGCTCTTTTTGGGCATATTCTTAAGGCTTTCAGGAATTCCACATTCTTCTTCCCCCGCTCAGCACCCCTCACAAGAAAACTCCTCCCCAGGCCATCCCGGGTATAATATGGGGGCCACACAGCCCTGGGTAGTGAGCCCCAGGCCGGGCAGTTTAGGTGGGAGGGTTGCAGCACCCCCAAGGAGTAACTCGCAGCGCTTGTTGTGTTTTGCTCGCTTTTCAGGAGGTGCACTACAAGAACCGCTACTGGCACGACACCTGCTTCCGCTGTGCCAAGTGCCTCCACCCTCTGGCCAATGAGACCTTCGTCGCCAAGGAGAACAAAATTCTGTGCAACAAGTGCGTCACTCGGGAGGACAACCCCAAGTGCAAAGGGTGCTTCAAGCCGATTGTGGCAGGTACTGCACACGCTCACCCATCCCCGGGGCTGGGGAGCAGGCCCCGAGGGCAGGGCTGACGCGGGCTGGCTTCCCATGATGGGGCTAATGTTGCCGTTAGCTGCTTTTAGATTTTAGCATATATATGTACACATATATAGACATGTATATATGCGTACACATAGATGCTCGCACACACGCACACACTCGGAAACTAAAGAACACTGGAGAGAACTGTCTGTGGCAAGAGAAGGAAGTGAAAAGTAGGTAGCACTTTCTCATTTGGGGAGAGTAAGTGATCAAAGCATGCTTCCTCCTTAAGGTATCTCTTACTCGCGGTTCTGTAATTCTGGGTCAGGAAGTGTCCCCTGTTGCATCTCTACGTCCGCGAAGGGCATGGAGGGTGGGGGTGGGGGAAGAGTGGAGATTCAGGCATCTAATCCCGACATCAGGAAGCTGGGGTCCCCTCCCACGACAGAAGCCTGGGTTGGCACGAGCATGAGGACATGAGGGACAGTCCCCCCACGGGCAGGAGCCTGGGAAGCTTGAGGCCAGTAACTGCAGGGACTGCATTCCCTCAACTCCGGAGGGTCCAGGGGCGGGGAGCTGAGAGGATGCAGCCCCCTGCAGAGCGCTGTCAGTGGGGCTATCCACTTGCTTCCCCCCTGCAGGAGATCAAAACGTGGAGTACAAGGGGACCGTCTGGCACAAAGACTGCTTCACCTGCAGCCACTGCAAGCAAGTCATCGGGACTGGAAGCTTCTTCCCGAAAGGGGAGGACTTCTACTGCGTGACTTGCCACGAGTCCAAATTCGCCAAGCACTGCGTGAAGTGCAACAAGGTACATTGTCCAGGGAGTTCCGCGTTCACGCTTGTTTCTAGAAGCCTTTGACAGTTTGCAGAGCACTTGCACACACACTATCCCATTCCGTCCTCACGGCAGCCCTGTGACGTGGGCCTTATTATGCTCATTTGACAGAGGAGGAGACCGCTGCATTAGATAGCAGTGCTCTGGGTCAGACCCAGGCATGCGTGAGCCTCGGTGTCTTCGTCTGGAAATTGGGGATAATAATAGCACCTGCCTCCCATGGTCGCCGTGGCGATTAAATGAGATACTGTATACCAAAGCGCCCAGCATAGTGCCTGGCACGCAGTAGGCATTCAACCAAATGGTTGTTGAATCTGAATCCGGTGCTACACTCCCTGGTCTAGGCCATCACCTCTGGAGGAATCACTTACCAGGATCAGCCCTGGCATGGCGAGTGCTTTGTGTGTGTTACCTGCTCTAAGAAGCTGGCTGGGCAGCGTTTCACCGCTGTGGAGGACCAGTATTACTGCGTGGATTGCTACAAGAACTTTGTGGCCAAGAAGTGTGCTGGATGCAAGAACCCCATCACTGGTAGGCTAAAGAGTCCTTGCTAAGTCTGCCAGGCTAGTAGGTTTTGCGCATGGTAACCATCTATCATTTTCCTATGTCGTCGGTTTCATAGCCACAAAGGCCCCAAAGAACGCCCTTCTTCCCCTGCCATCGGGGTCCCAAAGGCCCCCAAATAGTTTGGATTCGCCCCCAGGCCAGGTTTAGCTTTCGCAATACAGAACACCTCCTGACTACTGCTGACTTAATGGTGCCGGGACTTCACAAGCCTGAGACCCACCGGGCCACAGGCAGGCGCTGCGTGGGGGAGGGGAGAGGAGGGGAAGGGAGGGGAGGGAGGGAGGGGGTGGGGGTGAAGGCAGGAGAGGAGGGGGGTGGGGGGAGGGAGGGGCCGACAAGGGGAGGGGGAGGGGGACCGGGAGGCCTGGAGAGAGATAACCTGGGATTCTAATACCCCCTAGATGAAGCATAGTTCAGAGTTGCCTGTTGGCAGTTGGTTGCGATCAGAAGCAAAGCTTAATCACTTCATCCCTCATCTCGCGGCCGCGATCCAAGTGCCCTGGGCCCTTCCCCCCGCCTCCAATTTTCCCATCTCCCCGGGGAGCCTTGAAATGTACATTTGAGAAGACTTTTGCCATCCTCAGGGAAAAGGACTGTGTCAAGAGTGAGCCACCCAGTCTCTAAAGCTAGGAAGCCCCCAGTGTGCCACGGGAAACGCTTGCCTCTCACCCTGTTTCCCAGCGCCAACATCCGGGGCAGGCATCCGGGTGGAGAGAGAACTTGTCCCTCGTGGGTGGTTGTTCTTTATAGAAAAAATCGAAGCTTAGCAGCTCCTCGAGGCCCGGTAAGTGCACACCCCACCAATAGCCCAAGTTTGCCTCCTGGTGGCCACTTTGATGCCATGGCCTTAATCAAAGAAACTGGTTATGCTGGGAGGTCGGTGCGCGTCTTTAAAATCAGGGAAGCCCCGGGCCGAGCCCTGGCATCTTCGCAGGGCCTGGGCAGTACTGGACCTTGAGCGCCTAGCAGGGTAGCCGTGGCATGGGTGCGGCGCGTGGTGGAGAGGGGTGGGCCCGGGAGCCCAGCAGACGCTGGGCTCTGCCTGCTTGTTGGCTCCGCGGATGGGTCAAGTCGTCATGTGATCGCTCGGAACCGCAGCTTCTCCTCACCTGTATTCATGCAGCCATCTTCTCTTCTGTTTTCTTTTGTTTTTAAACAGGGTTTGGTAAAGGCTCCAGTGTGGTGGCCTATGAAGGACAATCCTGGCACGACTACTGCTTCCACTGCAAAAAATGCTCCGTGAACCTGGCCAACAAGCGCTTTGTTTTCCATCAGGAGCAAGTGTATTGCCCCGATTGTGCCAAAAAGCTGTAAATTGACAGGGGCTCCTGTCCTGTAAAATGGAATTTGAGTCTTGTTCTTTGTGTCCTCTCTCTCTGCCCTACACCATCCATAGGGAAAGAGCGGTATTTCACTTTCTCAAAGTCTGCTCCTTCTGTCTTTGCTCCCATTTTACAGTATTATTCAGAGAAGGGCACACAGTGGTCATCTTAGGATTTAGCCAAAAATTCTGCAGCCAACTTAATTTCTCTCCAGCTGCACTTAAAAAACAAAAACTTAGATAGGTTGACTCTTCTGCATGTTTATCATAGAGCAGAACAGCGCTAACCATTTAGCCACTTAGTGATGTAAGCAAGAAGCATAAGCGATATCCCCCCCATATGCAAACACACACACTGTGGTTTTCATGGCTCAGCCGAGCCCCATGGTGTCATCACATACGTAGTCACGCAACACACAAGAGTTGTAGCGGCTGCTTCAACTTGGCTGTTCGCCCTATTCTGTGAGCAGAAAAAGAACTTAACCGAAATGCATGGTTGAACTTCCTCATCAAGACTATTATCTGCCTTCTGTTCTTTTGTGCTTTCAAATGACTAATAGGAATTTCCCAAAAATTAACGTTTGAACTTAGCTGTTGATTCTAAACTGACCTTGTTCTGTACTGATGTTTGATTTCCCTGTGTGGTATGTCCTCTGAGTGTTCCGACTTGTAAAAGCGTGGAACATGCAGGTGATTCGGGAAAGGGTAGGTGGAGCTGAGAAAACGAGCCTGCTTCAGATGGACGCCGTCACAGCGAATCCTTTTGGAAGCCTAATGAAACTAACCCTGCTGTCCTTTTCTTTTTTCTTCTTTTTTAATTAATAGTTTTCTTTTGTTTTGTTTTAATTCATAGTTTGAGTTTTGAAACTTGCATGAGAAGATTTTTGTTTGGGCCCCCTCAAAACCGAGATTCCCCCCACAGAAGTAACCGGAAAATTCTCTAGAGGGGTAGCTGAGCAGACGCCAGAGCTCTCATAGACTGGGACATAACATGTCAAAGCAGCGACCGAGCTGACTCCCTTGTAACATAGTAGATGTTTGCTCTTTGTTCCCGTGTTAAGGAGGACCGCGGAGTCCCTTCGCTTGTGATTCCTAGGGGTTTTCTTCAGTAGCTTAGCTGGATATCTAGGGGAGTGGGGAAGGCCACCATCCTCACAGGTAGAACCGGATTTCCACCTACTGCTTACGTGAAATGCAGGATCACCTGCTTACTGTATTCTACATGGTTATATTACATAGTATAACGAGAACAGTATCAACAGTAATTGTGTAATGACAATACATATTAACATTCTTATTAGGAGTGGTTAGAGAAGCTGACGCCTCATTTCTACATTTTGTCCTTAGCTATTGTCATCTAACGTTTCAGTGTATCCTTAACAGAAATAAAGCAGCATATAAATAAAGAACTTTGCCTCCCGCCTTTGCTTTAATTCCACCCGATGGTACCATGATAAGGTGATACACCTGATACAGAAAGCCGAATGAATGACTTTTTTCCCCCAAATGAAGGACTTTTGTCTCTTTAAGGATAGGCTCAGTTCGAAGCAATTGCATGGAATAGAGGAATCATAAAATAAAAACAAACCTCTAACATCACTTTGATGCAGTAAAAAGACACTTTGACCCCCGGAGAGCATTTCCCAGGTTTTCACATCCCTTAAAAATGACATGGTTTTACTTGGCCAGGATGATGGAGGGAAGTGTGTGGCAGGGAAGGAATCCCAGGCAAAATGTGTCATTGAGAAATAACGGTCCCTATTTTGTTCGGCGTTGCTCATTGCTCCTCTCTGATGATCCTTCTACCCGTGCCCCCTGGAGTTCCGGATCCATGTTAACACAGCTCTATCTTCAACTACTACCATTCCTCTGCCACCCTGCCTTAATGAGAACCCCGCTCCTGGTGCTCTCGCTTATTTGGACCAAGGCTGTTCCTTTTGGACCCTTTACTTGCATTAGGCACACGGAGTCAGGGCAAGATGTGTGCAGAGGAGGGAGTCCCTGGGGGGCTGCTTCTCCACTGTCACGTCCACTAGTGTAATCCTTTCACCTCTGAGGCTCAGGTTTCAGGTCAGCCAAGCCACCCTACGTGGTCATTTCTGGCTGGCATAAGAGGTCTGATGAGGTGGGCGTCTTGCACTCATCCTCAGGCTGGAACGTTCTATGAGCCATAAGGGCACCTAGTCAAAGTACATTTTGGCTAAAGGCAGAGTAGGAAGCCTCTTGCCAAAGATAATGAAAACGAAGGGCAAAACCTCCTTGGTGCTGACATTTACCATCTTTGAAGGGAATCAAAATCTGTGAACAAGAAACCATCTTTAAGAATCTGTAACATCCCCCTTGTGTGTGTGTGTGTGTGTGTGTGTGTGTACCTTTTTAGTTAAATAAGCAATTAAAATCCTTAAAATGATGAAAAATGCTTCTCTAGTTGTCTTCTGGGGCTCAGGGAGGCAGGGATAGGCTGGGGAATTGAAAGGAGCTGCCCGCTCTGATCCCAGTGGGAGCAGGCCGAGTTCCCTGCAACGAAGAGAAGGCTCAGAGGGAATGAGCCTGGGGTGGACAGGTAGCCATCCCAGTTCCCCGAGGACTTGGACATCTGGCCTATGGTCTTTGTGCCCCAAATTCACATGGAGGATGTCCTCAGTGGCTGACTCCTTGACAACATCCACCTCTGCTTGCTGCACTTCAGCTATATCCAGGACCTTTTTCTCATCCAGCCTGAGCCCTCCCTGTAGCCACATGTTCCTTTCCTTCCCCACTCCTAATTATTCTCACTGCACACGCCCACTGACTGCTCTAATTTCTTCTCTCGGCCCCTTCCTACACTTACTTCCCTCTAGGGTCTATGCGTTATCACTTCAAGCCTTCTTTGCATCCCCTTGGTCCTGTTACCTCTTTGCCCTTCCATCCCACTTGGCCTGCATAACCCCAGCTCACACCAGGGCCAAAGAACTCTGTGGGGAAAAACCATACGCCATCAACCCGCATCCTCCCACATGAACTCCAACTAGGCCCTCATCACTGCCTAAAAATCCGGGTATCACCTCGCTACCACTTTGTCCATATTTCCAACAGATCACCTCACCACCTTCGTTGTGGACACAATCGAGTCTGTCTCCAGACTCCCTTCAGAGTCTGTCTCCAGCTATTGCTTGCCTTGTGATACACATAGTTGAGCCTCTTGAGAAAAGCACCTTATATCCATTATATCCACATTTCCTTACCAAGCCCTTTTCGGTCTGACACATCACAATGAGGAAACGACATTGCTAAGGCGCTTGTGCTTGTGGAATATGATATTTTGCGTGATAACCATAAGGCTCAGAAAGAAGGGGAAGTTTCTCATGGTCAAATTTTAAGTAGAGAAATATTTCCTCCCTCATAATTAAGAGGCGCAGCTCAGAGTATCAAGAGTCTATCTACGTGTGGGTTAACAGTGTGAGCCCAGATTCCAGCCCTGGCTCTGCCACTTTCTAGTTATGAGCCCTTGGGGCAAGTTACTTCATCTCTGTGAGCTTCTTTCCTCACCTGTAGAATGAGAATTATCATTCCTACCCTGCAGAATCACATGAAAATTACTGGGTGACTGACACCCAACGAAAGTACTCAGTAAATATTAAATTTTATTTCTAGTACCAAAAACAGTGCTCCAATATCTGTTACCTACTATGCAAGCCAGAAAAAAAAAAGGCCATTTCCACTCCCAAAGTAGGGTGCTTGCTTTAAGATCAGATCTGGATTTGCAACTTAGCTCTGCCTCTACTTGTGTGACCTGGAACCCAGTGTCAGCTCATCTTGATGTCCTCATAGGTAAAAAGGAATACCTGTACCTCACAGGGTTGTTTTGAGGATTTAAAATGAAGCCTCTAAGTACCTGGTATACAGCACTCAGTTATCACAGCATGGTTGGGGAGGTTAAAACAAATGGCCAGAAGCTATCTGGCAGTGTCACAACTGGATAGGTGGAAAGGGAGACCAAAGGCAAGGAGGCCTTTCTGGGGCCTGCTTTAACAAATCAGGCCGGCAGAGGGCGAGGGGCACTAAAAGGGACACAGTAAATTGACCCTTGATAAGATAAACTGTAGACAGTCAGCCTCCAAGCTTTTGCTTCTTGGCCACTGGCTGCTCTGTTTCGTGCCTCCAGACTCTCCAGCTCTCGCCACGATGAGGTAGTGGCATTTGAGAATTGTGGTGTCTCAGATGTAAAGGGCTTGCAGACAGGTGGTATAAGTCCCCTCGTTAGAAAGATAAGGAGCAACGCTCAGAGAGGGGAAATGACAAGCTCAAGTCCCATGGCAAGGTAACAACAGTCACAGCTAGGGCTCATATTCCTGTCTAGTACTCTTTACAGTATTCCTCCTTTATATTTGTGGTCTCTGGGACTGGAGTTGTTAAAAAGCTTCATTCCACCGCGTCCAAGAAGAGATAGGTATAAAAAAATGTGTCAACCTACAGGATTCATTGAACCCTAGGTGCTCTCTCAGGGCATATGACACCAAAAGGCTATTCACAGAAGTGTGTGTGTGTGTAAAGGTAGGACACTTGAGGGGACTATTGTGTTCCCATAATAGGTTAAAGGATACCAGCTCAGGGAAAGAAGGGATCAGGTCAGTATACATCAGCTTGGAGCTGTAAACTGGGTGCTTTGACTGTTTTCCAGGTCATGTGTATCATCAAAGAATATTCTGGTTTGACTATTGCAACAGAGAAGGACCTGGTGCCAGACAGGGTAGATGAGAGCTTCCAGCTCAGATGCAGAACATGAAAGGGGTACCTTTAATAGTCCAGTTTGTGTTGATTCCAATGTACAAAACAGAGAATGCCAAATGGGAAACGGCTGCCACCTTTGTCGTCAGCACCAGATCCCAAAGATCAGGGATAAACAGGAACCCCACTTTATTAACATTTACTGGCAGATCAGAACATTGTTATCCAACTCACAATAACAGTCATGTCACGAAGAAATGTGGATATAAAACAGCAAAATAAAAGCATAAGCACACATTCATGCTTTCAAAAGCAAAGGTTTGTTTTCCTCATCTGTGGCAAGTATTAAATGTGAGGTTTTAAAGGGGCTAGGGGGAGGGGGAAATGGGGAACAATGGCTTCAAGGGTACAGGGTCTCCATTTCAGGTAATGAAAATGTTCTGGAATGAGTTAGTGGTGATGGATGTACTCAACTGTACACTTTAAAATGGTGAATTTTATGTTACATGACTTTTACTGCAATAATAAAAGATAATTTAATAATAGGTGCCAACTACAAGTCAGAGCCATCAACAGGAAAAGTAACAAGCATTAAAATTGTTGCAGGAAGAAAACCAGCATTTGGAAATTAACATCTAAAAGTCCCAGAAGTGGAGCTCTGCCAAATCATCAACTAGCTGGAAGAAGGAAATCAGATGTGATTATTCTTGACTGAGCTTACTGGTTACATGCATTCACAGTTTGGTTAATAAGCATCACCTTTAGACCACCACCAGTAAAATTTTGCTATGATAATGGAAAGAAAACTTGTTTTAGCTGCAAAGTTTATTTCACACAACACAAACAGTTTTGACATATGACATTTGTGTAGAAAAATATCAGAAACTCATTGGTTAGGATGATTGTCTCTGCCTTCCATACACAAAAGAGCTATGACAATTTTTAAGCCTAAGGCACTGCTCTAATCTATAACAAAGGTACAGTACTCTGACAAGCAAAGAATCGGGGAATCAGAAAACAGTTAGCTCCCTTATCTAATCCAAGGCTGGTGGATAGAAAGAAACCCCTGCCCTTTCACCTCTATTTGCAATTCAACACCGAAAACTCAACAGAATGAGGGCAATTAATTTGCATTCATGTTTTAGCCAATGACTTAAAACAGGATTTGATAAAGTGATCTCAGCGAAACATATATCAATTGTGTGTGTGTGTTTGTGTGTGTTTGTAACATCTACCACAGGCTGAAGAATAACGCTGCTGCTATACTCATTTGCACCCACTGGATGAGAAAGGCAAGCAAATACTGGTTACATATCCTAAGCCTGAGTACATACCGCAGCACAGGACTGGAAAGCCTAAGCATTAACAGATTACAGAGTTCTAGAGGAATGAAATACACCTCACGAGACAACAGCCAAATACTGCTTTATGTACACAATAAAAATAAAGACATGTTTTTGTAGATAAACCCCAATGTGTAATTCAAAAGGAAATTCTGACGAAAGCATGAAAAATGAGAACTGTTTCAAGACTCTACTTTCTAGGACTCCCGGCATTAGAGGCGCACTAGTGCCTGGGCACTCATTGACACCTACCATGTCGGAGTGGAAATGAAAAAGAAAAAGAAAAAGGAAAAAATACATAAAATGGTAAGATACAATTTCCTTTGTGGTGCAACCTACAGTATTTTTATATTAGGAATCATCTGACAAAGCAAGTCCCTTGGATAAGCCAGGATATTCTCCACAAAATCAAATAGGAGTTTTTGATTGTTAAATTAATTGTTAAACAGAATAAACATTATTTTAAGATTTAAAAAATGTACTGAAAGCAAATTATTCTTTGATAGGGATTCTTTTGGAATCTTGATAGTTAACATTTGGTAAAAATATCCTTGATTTACATTCACTCAGGTATACAACTTGGCAGGAAAACACAAGAACGAAAGACAATGGAGATTGTTAAAGGAAAGCAAAGATGACATTTTACTGAAACCTCAGAACTTCTGCTCTGATGCAAGAGAACAAAGTGGTATCAACAAAAACAAGAATGTCTTTCTAAGATATGTTGAAGTGACTTTTTGATGTTTTCCTTTATTTTCTCCATGTCCTTGTCTTTACTGGGTTTCTATTAGATACACATTATTAATTAGTGTGGGGGCCAAGGCCTGGGAGTTGAGATCCCGAGTGGAAGGTAGATGAATTAATCTCCCAGGCTGTAGGCGATTCACATTATTTCTGACCAGAGGGAAAAAGAAGAAAAAAGTACAATTAGTAAAGGAAATGCTGATGGCACAGCAACCTGCCCTTTCCCTTTGAAGTGCACCCAAGGACACTTGGCAGGCCCCCCTGGACAGTCACTGACACGGGTACTGTTATGTCACACACACGTTCCCGATCCCCAATGGGGCCCAAAGCTGCCTCTCTTCCTTTCAAAGAGAGCTTCTCAAGGAAAGAGAAACAAATGCCTTTTGGTTTTGTAAACACAAGTTGAGAGACTAAGGCTGAACACATCACTACCCCTCTGCCCTAAATGAGTACCTACATGCTGGTCAGACAGATAGTGGGTCAAGAATTCAGAAGAATCTTTGATACAAAATGACGGAATAGTCCTTTGGGGAAAAGAGCCTATTTAAAAAAATACGTCTGGCAGGAATGGGGGGATATAAAAACTAGAATCAAGTTATCTACACCCTCAACACTAGCTTAATGGAAAACTCTTCTACATCATTACTTTAGACCCAATACCTTCTTTGCTGTCTGCTCTGAAGTCACATGATACAAAGATTGCTGTGGAACAGAGGGAAGCGGAGGAGGGTTGAAGGCCAATGGCCTGCGAAGCAAAATGAAGACGGGATGAGACCTTACCCAACTGAGCTCAAAGAGGGTTTCTTCTCTCATCCTCATGAGATGTTTGGGGATTCTGGTGACACTTTCCGGCATCTGAATCGCTCTGTTGGTGGTTTTCTGAAGGGGAACCATCAGGAGTTGATGGAAGCGGCTCTGCACAGCCTAAGATGTCAGTGATTTTACCACAGATCCACTCCTCTGTACTACCATTTAAACTCTCTGAAGGTCCGTCTGAGCTGTCATCCTTGCACATGTTCATGTTGTCAGTGTTCTGGTTCACCTTTTTTTGGACTGGTGGCCTGGAAAGAGAAGTTTCAGTTAAAATTGTTGATTATATGAACAACCAACTTTGACTCAAGAAGAAATAGATGACCTCAACAAACCAATCACAAGTAAAGAAACTGAATCAGTCATTAAAAAGCTTCCCAAAAAGAAAAGTCCAGGACCAAATGGCTTCACAGGTGAATTCTACCAAACATTCCAGAAAGAATTAGTACCAATCCTGCTCAGACTCTTCAAAAAAATTGAAGAGGAGGGAAAGCTACCTAATTCATTCTATGAAGCCAACAACACTCTCATACCAAAACCAGCCAAAGATATTACAAAAAATGAAAAATACACACCAATCTCTCTAATGAATATAGATGCAAAAATCCTCAACAAAATTCTAGCAATCGAATCCAGCAACACATTAAAAGAATTATACATCATGACCAAGTAGGATACATCCCAGGTATGCAAGGATGGTTCAACATAAGAAAATCAATTAGTATAATACACCATATCAACAAATCAAAGCAGAAAAATCACATGATCATCTCCATTGATGCAGAGAAGGCATTTGACAAAATTCAACATTCTTTCCTGTTGAAAACACTTCAAAGGATAGGACTACAAGGGAACTTCCTTAAAATGATAAAGGGAATATATGAAAAACCCACAGCTAATACCGTCCTCAATGGGGAAAAACTGAAAACTATTCCCCTAAGATCAGGAACAAGACAAGGATGTCCACTATTACCACTGTTATTCAACATTGTGTTGGAAGTTCTAGCCAGAGCAATTAGACAAGAAAAAGAAATAAAAGGCATCAAAACTGGAAAGGAAGTAAAACTCTCAGTGTTTGCAGATGATATGATACTACATGTAGAAAACTCTGAAAAATCCACAGCAAAACTACTAGAGCTAATAAAAGAGTACAGCAAAGTGGCAGGTTACAAGATCAACACTCAAAAATCTGTAGTGTTTCTATACACTAGTAATGAACAATCTGAGGGGGAAATCAAGAAACGAATTCCATTTACAATTGCAACTAAAAGAATAAAATACTTAGGAATAACTTTAACTAAAGAGACAGAAGACCTATACAAAGAAAACTACAAAAAATTGTTAAAAGAAATCACAGAAGACCTAAATAGATGGAAGGGCATACCGTGTTCATGGATTGGAAGACTAAATTCAGTTAAGATGTCAATTCTACCTAAATTGATTTACAGATTCAACGCAATACCAATCAAAATCCCAACAACTTACTTTTCAGAAAAAGAAAAACCAATAAGCAAATTTATCTGGAAGGGCAGGGTGCCCCGAATTGCTAAAAGTATCTTGAGGAAAAAAAAAACAAAGCCGGAGGTCTCATGCTGCCTGACTTTAAGGCATATTATTAAGCCACAATGCTCAAAACAGCATGGTACTGGAATAAAGATAGATATATTGACCAATGGAATTGAATACAGTGTTCAGATATAGATCCTCACATCTATGGATCTTTGATAAGGCAGTCAAGCCAACGCACCTGGGACGGAACAGTCTCTTCAATAAATGGTGACTAGAAAACTGGATATCCACATGCAAAAGAATGAAAGAGGAACCATATCTCACACCCTATACAAAAGTTAACTCAAAATGGATCAAAGACCTAAACATTAGATCTAAGACCATAAAACTGTTAGAAGAAAATGTAGGGAAATATCTTATAAATCTTATACTTAGAGGCAGTTTTATAGACCTTACACCCAAAGCAAGAGCACTGAAGAAAAAAAAAAAGAAATGGGAACTCCTCAAAATTAAACACTTTTGCGCATCAAAGAACTTCATCAAGAAAGTAAAAAGACAGCCTACACAATGCGAGACAATATTTGAAAACTACATATCAGATAAAGGTCTAGTGTCCAGAATTTATAAAGAGATTGCTCAACTCAACCACAAAAAAGACAGCCAACACAATTACAAAATGGGCAAAAGACTTGAAGAGACACTTCTCAGAAGAGGAAATACAAATGGCCAAAAGGCACATGAAGAGATGCTCAACTTCCCTGGCTATTAGAGAAATGCAAATCAAAACCACAATGAACAGCCTTTGCTGTTCAACAGTGTGAAGACGAGCTTGGTAGCAGAGGGGCTTGGAGGCAGTGCAGGATGACCTGAGTGAGGCAGGGGTTGCTGAAAGACTGCAACAAGTGGTGCCCGAACAGGGACCATTCATCACTTCACAGGGACCGGCTGGCTCGGTTCCTTGTGAACATTCAGCCCTGCTCAGGGATCTGGCCTGGCTCCCTGGAACATTCAGTGAAGGTTATTCGAGGCCTTCACCACTGCGGAACCAAAAGGTAGGTTCACAAAACCTTTGGATACCAACTCGATTGATCAAATGGCAGTCATGAGTGGAAAGGAAGATCCTTTCCATCTACTGATGCAAGGAGCCTCTCCTCCCACATGAGGTCAGCTGAAAAAACTTACTCGACAAGGAGGAAACCTTGTGGTATCATCAGGACAAACTCTTAATCCTTCTACTTTACTTCTGGTCATGCTTGCTGTTGTATTCTGCCAGTCCTCCACTGCTGGCAGCGAAGGAAACAGCAACAAAAATTAACTGCTTTGATGACTACTGCTCTCTCTCATGTACGAGCTCAAGAAGAATAAATGGCAAAGGAGGATCATGCATGGCCAGTTTCCAAAGCTGGTTTCCAAATTGCTGTTTTTTGAGGATTTAAGTTGCCATCACATGCAAATGAACTTGCTATCACATGACCTTAATAAGAAACAGCTGAGATTTGCACTCTAGCTGGGAGGACTGGCTATCCTCCCAGAAAGAGGTGTACTTTCACTAAACATATCTGGGTCCCAGGAAGTTCCTCTTGGTCCCTAGCCAGTTCCCAGAGGACCCAAATGGGCCCAGTCATGTGAGTAGATTGGGAAGATAAGAAATCACATCATTTTTTGACTACTATAGGCTTATGTTTGGGACTGTTTATACTCTTTCTTTTCCTCCTCAGCTGTGCCTAACTACAAATGTTCAAAGTCATCTGCATATAAGAAATCAACCTTGTAATTGTGAAAATTATTTTCTATTCACTTGTTTTCAAGCATTTATGTTGCAGGAAAATGAGATTCTTTTAACAGCAAGAGAAAAAAAAAAGAGGAATGCTGTTGGTGCAGATGTCAGGATCCTAACAATCCTATCTAAAACCACAAAATTTCAATGGATTGTTTGATAAGGCTTTGACCTCCTCCTCTAAATAAACTATAGCTCTTGACTGGTAGCCAATGACGGGTAAGACCCTTACTTCAGAGCCTAAGGGCAACATAAGACAGGCACAGTCAATGAGCAAAGCCAATGATTCTTGCAGAACTCTTGGCTCCCCTCCGAAATCAAAGTCAGAGAGCTTGACTGGTAGCCAATGAAGGGTAAGACCCTTACTTCAGAGCCTAAAGGCAACCTAAGACAGGCACAGTCACCCTGGCTTATAAAATAAAAAAGGGGGAAACGTAGGAGCCAAAGGGTTAACAGAAAACCTGCAGAATTTATCGGGAGTGACTGGCTTCAAATTGGCCTTGAGGTCTGCTGCAAACAGCAAGCTCCCAGCTGTGAGCCTTATCTGGGGATGAAGGGGAGGAACAAGGTATGCAAACAGACTTGCTTTGTTCCTACTTTCACACATGAAGTTTGGAATGTTCCCTTTTGCTACCCAGATATCCAGGAGGCTAGATTGAAAATAATCAGCAAAAAAGCTATGAGAAATGATATAAAATAAAGCAGCTGGAGCTCTTCGGGGCTGCAGTCATCTTGTCTGTCAAAAAAACAAAACAAAAAACAAACAAACAAAAAAAAACCACAATGAGATATTATCTCACCCCCACCAGAATGGCCATCAATAAAACAGAAAATGCCAAGTGCTGAAGAGGATGTGGATAAAGAGGCACACTTAACCACTGTTCGTGGGAATGTCAAATGGTACACCACTGTGGAAGGCAGTTTGGCGGTTCCTCAAAAAGCTAAATAATAGTATTGCCATATGACCCCGCAATACCATTGCTAGGTATCTACTCAGAGAACATGAGGGGAAGGACACAAATGGACATTTGCACACCAATGTTTAGAGCAGCATTATTTACAACTGCAAAGAGATGGAAACAGCCAAAATGTCCATCAACAGACTGGTGGCTAAACAAACTGTGGTATAAACATACAATTGAATATTATGCAGCTTTAAGACAGAATAAAGTTGTGAAGTATGTAACAATATGGACAGACCTTGAGGACATTAGCCAGAAACAAAAGGACAAATACAATATGGTCTCACTGATATAAACTGACCTTAGTGAATAAACTTGGAATATTTCATTGGTAACAGAGATCATCAGGAGATAAATATAGGGTAAGATATTGGGTAATTGGAGCTGAAGGTATACAGATTGTGCAACAGGACTGAATGTAAAAACTCAGAAATGGACAGCACAATACTACCTAACTGTAATACAATTATGTTAAAACGCTGAAAGAAGCTGAATGTGAGAATGATACAGGGAGGAGGGTTGGGGGCATAAAAGAAATCAGAAAGAAACATAGATGATAAAGACTGAGATGGTATAATCTAGGAATGCCTAGAGTGTATAATGATAATGACTAAATGTACACATTTAAAAAATGTTTTTGCATGAGGAAAAACAAAGGAATGTCATTATTGCAGGGTGCTGAAAATCGACGGTAATATTTTAAAGTTTCAACTTATGTGTGAGACTAAGGCAAAAAATGTTTGTTACAAAATTTATATTTTTGACTAGTGCATTTCCTAATATAACTTATGTAGATAGCTTGATTGAACACCATAAGTTCTTAGAATCTTGGGTAGGACATTGATGGTTTGTCCAGAGTGATGCCCCAATGAATCCCAGAGTGATTTGATCAGTGAGTGGAAAACTATTTGCAAAGTCCCCTTCGGCAAATGGTGAGAACAGGGAGAAATTCAACTTCCCCAAGTTGAATTCTTGATATTCTCACAAGCAGTGGACAACCGAAACTAAAGCCTGAGCCGCCAGTCTTGGGGTTTGTTCATATGAAACTTAACCCCACAAAGGGTAGGTCAAGTCTACTTACAATTTAGGCGTAAGAGTCACCCTTAAGGGAACCCCTTTTGTTACTCAGATGTAGCCTCTCTCTTCAGCCAACACAAGAAGCAAACTCACCAATCTCCTCCTGTCTATGTGGGACATGACTCCCAGGGGATGGACCTTCCTGGCAATGTGGGACAGAGATCCTAGAGTGAGCTGAAACTCAGCATCATGGGATTGAGAAAAACCCTAGAATGAGCTGATACTCAGCATCAAGGAATTGAGAAAACCTGCTCGATCAAAAGGGGGAAGAATGAAATGAGACAAAGTGTCAATGGCTGAGAGATTCCAAACAGAGTCGAGAGGTTATCCTGGAGGTTATTCTTATGCATTAAGTAGACATCACCTTGTTATCCAAGAGGAAATGGAGAAGCTGGAAGGAACTACCTAAAAATGTAGAGCTGTGTTCCAGTAGCCATGTTTCTTGAAGATGATTGTATAATGATATAGCTTTCACGATGTGACTGTGTGATTGTGAAAACCTTGTGTCTGATGCTCCTTTTATCTACCTTGTCAACAGAAGAGTAGAACATATGGAATAAAAATAAATAATAGGGGGAACAAAGGTTAAAATAAATTTAGTTTGAAATGCTAGTGATCAATCAAAGGGAGGGGTAAGGGGTATGGTATGTATAATTTTTTTTTCTGTTTTCGTTTTATTTCTTTTTCTGAATAGATGCAAATGTTCCAAGAAATGATCATGATGATGAATATGCAACTATTTGATGATATTGTGAATTACTGATTATAGATGTAGAACGGAATGATCAAAAAAGGAATGTTTGCGTTTATATGGTGGGTTTTTTTTGGTATTTAAAAAAATAAAATAAAATAAATTTAACAATAAAAAAATTATTGATTATCCCCAAACCAAGACTTTGCCCTGAAAGAAGCTCTAGCCTTTAATTAACTTATAAGAAACACCATGGAATTAAATGAACTTTCAGATTTATACAATGGGGAAGACTGGAATGGACCCAAAAGATGACCAAATACGCTGGTTTTGAAATTGTGGCCTATAAAGTCCTAGGGTTCCAAGGAGACATCAAGGGGCAGGACCCATCCAGCATGCAGGACTCCAGAAATCCTGCTGAACAAGGACACGGCCAATAAGATATAGCCAGAAAACTAATGTAGGTTTTTCTAGCTCCAGTGCTCTTTCCCCACCATCACTGTGCCTCTTAGCAGAATCTTGTTTCCATGGCCTTGAAAAGTTCATGTCTTTTCAGGCAATTGCCCGAGTAGTACTTCTTCCCAAGAAACTGTTTCCACTCTCCCTATTTATGAGCTAGGTGATTTAGGCTGATTGACATAACCTTTGTTCTTTAATTTCCCTATAAGTAAAATAAGGATATTAATAGCCGGCTCATAGAGTTGCAATGAGAATTAGAACAGGAATGTTAAGATGCCTGGCATTCAACAGTCACTCAGTGAATGCTGTCATCTTCTCTTTTTTTAAAAAAATAGAGAGCAAAAGCACAGCTTTGGAGTTAGATGTATCTGGGTTTGAATTTGGGCTCAGGACCTTGGGCAAATAAGGCCCTTAGTCTCTCTGCTCTGCAGTTTCTTCACCTGTAAAAATGAAAGTGATTCTCACTTAGCAAGGTTGTTTGGAGGACTGTCTCTGTAAGTCAAGAGTTTGACATAGTGTTTGGTACAAATTAAGAGAAAATAAATATTATCTTTTAGTTAATCAAAGTCCACAAAGTTTATCGTAACTCACCTGGTACCCTTTGCTTGAGTTAAAGGGTCCCTCGCATTTTTGTGCTTGAAGATTTTTATGTCACCATTGACAAATGCTTTGGTCTCTTTGTTTGCAGCTGCTTCTAAATAAACCAACTTGGGAGGTTGTTTCTTGGCTGTGGTTCTAGTTAATGTCTTGATTTTCACAGGTAAGTTGATACCATTTACAAATGCTAGGACAAAAAATAGGGGGAACAAGATTAAAACCAGAGTTTCAACCACAAAAACAAGAAAAGAGGTAACTGCTGGCTGTGCTCCAGAGAATGTGTGGGGTAGGGTAGGGGGTGGGATGGGGTGGAAGTGGGTGAGGGAGAGATGCTGTCTTAAGATGGGGAGAGCCATGCAGTAGCACTACTGGCCCCCAAGCTGCCTGTTTTCTTGGCCATTGCCCAACATGGACACTCATCCTGCCCTCCAAGCACAAAAGGGCTACCTTTAAAGAACTGGTCCTCTTACTTACCCTACCCTATGATCATCCACTTAACAAATGCTGACCCTTATTTTAGGCTCACCTCAAATGCGGTCTTCTATGCTAAGCTTTCCTCATCTCACCAAGGCAGACCCAGGTGCTCCGACTGCTATGTCCTCACTGAATTTTGGCCAGGCCCTGACATCTTGTGCTAGTATAACTGCCTGAGTCTAGGTCTGTCGCCTTAGTGGCTATGGTTCCTTGAAGCTGAAGGACCTAACAGAGTTAGCAGAGTGCCTGACTTTTGTGTTCAATATTTGCTTGCAGGATAAATGGATGGATGCATACTGTTTTTTCAAAGCCAATTACTGCTACTATAAAGAGGTTCCTGCTCATAAGGAAATGAACAACTTTTAGAGGGCAGTCATAGCCATAGCAAGACATGATTTTTCTTAATGAGGAAGAGAGTGGAATTCCACTTATACTCAATTATGGATGACTTGCTAGGCCCTGAGCTATGAAATACTAACAATCCTCATATTCAAAGGAGAAAAAGTTGTCATTTACAGTCTATCAGCACAACCTGTAAAATGCTAACAGCAGGCGCTCACATTTATTGAGTGTACTATGTGCCAGGTGCTGTTCTTAGCATTACACAGATTCTCATGCCTACTTTGTGAGGGGGACAAAGTAGGGGAACCTAATGCCCCCCTACTTAGCACGGAGAGGGTAAGTAACTTGCCTAAAGCCACACAGCTTAGTAGTAGAGAAGCCTAGATATGAACCTAGGCAGCCTAGCTCCTCAATGGTGACTAACAGAACTTAAAAAAGCAAGCAAACCTCCTGGTGTCATTTCATCAGAAGATTCATCAGTCTCGGTCTCACCCTCATCATCTGCCTCGTCCTCCTCATACGTATCATTTTCTGATGTCTCTGTGGTCTACAATAAAAAAAAAATTGTGGATAGAACAATACGACCTAACAATTATACCATAATGTTAGAACACTGAATGAAGCTGAATGTGACACTGATAGAGGGAGGAGGCCTGGGGGCACAAATGAAATCAGAAGGAAAGACAGACAATAAAGACTGAGATGGTATAATCTAGGAATGCCTAGAGTGTATAATCACAGTGACTAAATGTACAAATTTTAAAATGCTTTGTATGAGGAAGAACAAAGGAATGTCAATAATGCAGGGTGTTGAAAATAAATGGTAATTCATATTTTAAAACTTTAACCTATGTGTGAGAGTAAAGTAAAAAATGCTTATTTGGTACAAAATTTATGTTTTGACTAGTGCATTTCCTAATATAACTTATGTGGAAAGCTTAATTGAACACCATAAGTACATGGAACCTTGAGTAAGGCATGAGATTTTGTAGGTTTGTCCACACTGATGCCCTGATAAATCCCAGAGTGATTTAAACAGTGAATAAAAAAGTATTTGCAAAGTCCCCTTAGGGGAATGGTGAGAAAACGGGAAAATTCAACTTCCCCAAGTTGAATTCTTGATATTCTCACAAGCAGTGTGGACAACCAAAGCTATAGGCTGAGCCCCCAGTCTTGGGGTTTGTTCATATGCAACTTAACCCCAGAAAGGGTGGGTCAAGCCTACTTAAAATTAGGCCTAAGAGTCACCCCCAAGAGAATCTCTTCTGTTACTCAGATGTAGCCTCTCTCTCAGCCAACACAACAAGCAAACTCACTGCCATCCCCCTCTCTATGTGGGACATGACTCCCAGGGATGTGGACCTTCCTGGCAACATGGGACAGAAACCTAGAATGAGCTGGGACTCAGTACTAAGGGATGAAGAAACCTTCTCGACCAAAAGGGGGAAGAGCAAAATGAGACAAAATAAAGTACCAATGGCTGAGCGATTCCAAACAGCGTTGAGAGGTTATCTTGGAGGTTATTCTTACGCATTAAATAGATATCACCTGTTTAGTTAAGGTGTAACAGAGAGGCTGGAGGGAACTGCCTGAAAACGTAGAGCTGTGCTCCAGTAGCCATGTTTCTTGAAGATGAATGCATAATGATATAGCTTTCACAATGTTACTGTGTGGTTGTGAAAACCTTGTGTCTAATACTCCTTTTATCTACCTTATTGACAGATGAATAGAACATATGGATTAAAAATAAATAAATAATAGGGGAAACAAATATTTAAACAAATTTAGCAGATTGAAATGCTAGAGATCAACAAAGGGGGGGTTAAGGGGTATGGTATGTATGAGTTTTTTTCTGTTTTCTTTTTACTTCTTTTTCTGAATTGATGAAAATGTTCTGAGAAGTGACCATGATGATGAATATACAACCATGTGATGATTTTGTGAGTTACTGATTATATAATAAGAATGGAATGATCATATGGGAAGAATGTTTGTGTTTGTATGTTTCATGAAAAAAATGATTATGGTGAAGAACACACAACTATGTCATTACATTGTGAGCCACTGATTGTATACTATGTATGGACTATATGTTTGTAAAGATTTGCCAATAAAAATATATTTTTAAAAATTTTTGATTAAATCTGATATGCAATCACCATGGTTTAGTTATTTGAAAGAAGATGGGTTTCAAGGCTGGACTGATTGCTTATGTTCTCATTTTAACTACAAAACCTCTTTAACGGACCCCAAGGATCCAGAGGACAGGGAAAGGTGGAACTAGCTGTATCTTTCAGTTAGAGACAGAGCCTTGACAACTGAGTATTCTCCTGAGCTGGAGCCAAGGGATAGCTCCTTTGGTTTGGCATTTGTTCTCTTTGCTGCTTGTGATGAAACTTCCCAGGCCAATGAGTGGCTGATCATTTGAGATGGTATCCCTAGCACTTTTCAGAAATGACATTTCTAATCCAACTTCTCACATTACTTAATATGAATGATGATAACTGGGCAACTGTAAATTTTGAAGCAGAGAATGTCAAAAAAGACAATATGGAGGAAATAATCCTGAATGCATGCAACCCATCAAAAGACATGATGTTGTTTAAGCAAATATTTATGAAACACAACAAAAAAGCCCTAAGCATATAAGAAAAGTATGGCAAAATTTGAATTTATTAAGTTTAAGATCCTCTATTCATCAATACACATTAAGAGAGTAAAAAGAAAACTACAATGAGGGGGAGATAGTTGCCACACACATATATATATCCAAAGGACTCACAACAAGAGTAGGTAAAAGCCAACAAGAAAAAGGCAAGTGACCAAACAGAAAAATTGGCAAAGGACTTGAGAAGGTACTCCACTAAGTGGTTATCCAGATGGCCAATAAACATATGAAAAGGCATTTGACTTCATCAGACATCAGAAAATATTGATAACATTAAAATTAAGAACTTCTGTTTAGCAGAAAACAACACTGAAAAAAATAAAAAATGAGCCAGAAACTGGGAGACGAAAGCTGCAAGACATCAAATTGAAAAAGTAGCAGCATCTAGAACATTTAAAGAATCACAAACAAGTAAAACACAGATTAATCCAGGCAAAGGAATTAAGCATTTCACACAAGAGAATACGTGAAAGCTAACTAAGCATGTGAAAACATGCTCAACCTTTCTTATAAGCAGGGAAATGCAAATGGGATACTAAGTTCATTACTACCAGAATGGCAAAAATATAAAAGTTAGCAAGAATGCGAAGCAACAGGAATTCTCATGCACCACTGGGAAGAACAAGCAGACTTACTTTGGAAACATTTGTATTTGCCTTTCTTGTCCTCTTCATAATCTCTTCTATTCGCTATTTAAAGGAAAATAAAAATTCAAATATGAAAATACGGATTAAATACAAAACAGTGGGCTAAGATGGCAGGGTTAACAATGTGCACATTTTAGTTCATCCTCCAGAACAACTACTAAATAACCAGAAACAGTACAGAACAGCTCCTGGGTTCACATCAGTGACCAGACACACAGCGTACCCCACTCTGGACCAGCTGGACTGGCTGCGATCCCCCACAGAACCATGAGTTCCCAAAGCTGCGGCAGCCAGCACTCCTCCGCCACAGGCTGCTTCCCAGAGGGGAAAGGAAAGGAACTTTACCAGCAGCAAGGACTTAGCCCAACCAAACGCCAATTGTGGAATTAATTAATGAATTCTGACTACTAAAAATAGGTCCCCAGCTTAGGTGAACCTGGTCAAAGCGGAGGTTGCTCATTTTTGCCATGGTGCCAAGGGGGCAGGGCTGCCAGAAAAAGGGAAAAAAAAAAAAGAAGGAAATAGAGGTTTGTGTGGCTGTGTTTCTACAAAGGCTTGAGTGCCTTTGGATATAGCAGCAGGACTTCTCAGGCTGCAAATGCCCCAGGCATAGGCAGAAGTGAGCTCTTTGGGGGCTTGTCTGGAGCCTGTGCCTTCCCCAGGGGAGGGGTGAAGCTCAACTCAGGTGGAATCCCTCACTCAAGGAATTCAGACATCAGGGCTTGGTAATTTGAAGCCATTAAAACCAGCCTACAACCTCTCCCCTGTCTCCACCATGCCCCCAGCAGGGAGAGTCCACCAAAGTTAAAGGTACTGCATCATCTTACCCTGGTGAGACCTGCAGGCAGACAAGCGCCACCTACTGGGAGGCATAAGAAAAACAGAGTCCAGAGACTTCACAAGAAAGTCTTTCAACTGGCTGGGTCTCACCCTCAGGGAAAACCAACGCAGGTGACTCTTTCCTCCTGATAGGAGGCCAGTTTGGTCTGGGAAAATCCGGGTGGGGTCTACAATATCTAAGTAGACCCTTGTAAGGGTGGGAGAGAAAAGGCACCATACAAGTAGGGTAAGAAACAAGAAAACACTTGGAATATGTCATTGGTAACAGAGTCCAGCAGGAGTTAGAAACAGGGTAAGATAATGGGTAATTGGAGCTGAAGGGATACAGACTGTGCAGCAGGACTAGATACAAAAACTCTAAAATGGACAACACAATAAAACCTAATTGTAAAATAATCATGTTAAAACACTGAATGAAGCTGCATCTGAGCTATAGGTTTTTTTTGTTGTTGTTGTTGTTGTTTTGTTTTTGTCTGTCTGGTTGTTTTTTTTGTTTTTACTATTATTATTACTTTTATTTTTTTTCTCTATATTAACATTCTATATCTTTTTCTGTTGTGTTGCTAGTTCTTCTAAACCGATGCAAATGTACTAAGAAACGATCATGCATCTATGTGATGATGTTAAGAATTACTGATTGCATATGTAGAATGGTATGATTTCTAAATGTTGGGTTAATTTCTTTTTTCCATTAATTAATAAAAAAATAATAAATAAAAAAATTGATTAAAAAAAAAAGAAACAAGAAAACAAGAACTTAAAAATTCTCCTCTGTTAAACAAAACTTAAGCTAGAGGTCCAGAAAAAGTTGAACTGAATGTCAACGAACAGATAGACAACAAATTCATCCAGCAAGAAAACCCTAGGTAAAATAAGTGAAAAGCAATCTCCAGACTAAACTAATAAAGGTAATTAAATGCCTACACACCAGCAAAAAAATAACAAATCACACTAGGAAAATTGAAGATATGGCCCAGTCAAAGAAACAAACCAATAGTTCAAATGAGATACAGGAGCTGAAACAATTAATTCAGAATATACGAACAGACATGGAAAACCTCATCAAAAACCAAATCAATGAATTGAGGGAGGATATAAAGAAGGCAAGGAATGAACAAAAAGAAGAAACTGAAAGCCTGAAAAAACAAATCACAGAACTTATGGGAATAAAAGGCAAGGTAGAAGAGATGAAAAAAACAATGGAAACCTACAGTGGTAGATTTCGAGAGACAGAACATAGGATTAGTGAACTGGAGGACAGAACATCTGACATCCGGCAAGAAAAAGAAAATATACGGAAAAAAAATGGAAAAATATGAGCAGGGACTCAGTGAATTGAAAGACAATATGAAGCGCATGAATATACATGTTGTGGGTATCCCAGAAGGA
Organism: Tamandua tetradactyla; assembly: GCF_023851605.1. NCBI lineage: Eukaryota > Metazoa > Chordata > Mammalia > Pilosa > Myrmecophagidae > Tamandua > Tamandua tetradactyla. The sequence continues at coordinate 23,287,939 of NC_135353.1, read as the reverse complement.
GAAGAGAAGAGAAAAGGAGGAGAAAAACTAATGGAGGAAATTATCACTGAAAATTTCCCAACTCTTATGAAAGACTTAAAATTACAGGTCCAAGAAGTGCAGCATACCCCAAAGAGAATAGATCCAAACAGACATACTCCAAGACATTTACTAATCAGAATGTCAGAGGTCAAAGAGAAAGACAGAATCTTGAAAGCAGCAAGAGAAAAGCAATCCATCACATACAAAGGAAGCCCAATAAGACTATGCGTAGATCTTTCGGCAGAAACCATGGAGGCAAGAAGACAGTGGGATGATATATTTAAATTATTAAAAGAGAAAAACTGCCAACCAAGAATTCTATATCCAGCAAAATTGTCCTTCAAAAATGAGGGAGAAATTAAAACAGTTTCAGACAAAAAATCACTGAGAGAATTTGTGACCAAGAGACCAGCTCTGCAAGAAATATTAAAGGGAGCACTAGACACAGATACGAAAAGACAGAAGTGAGAGGTGTGGAGAAAAGTGTAGAAAGGAAGACTATGAGTAAAGGTAAAGAGAAGGAAAATTAGATATGACATATAGAATCCAAAAGGCAAAACGGTAAAAGAAAAGTACTACCCATGCAGTAATAACACTGAATGTTAATGGATTAAACTCCCAAATCAAAAGACATAAACTGGCAGAGTAGATTAAAAAACAGGTCCCATCTAGATGCTGTCACGACTCAAAGGACATGAGGGCAAGGACACAAACGGACAATTGCACACCAATGTTTATAGCAGCATTATATACAATTACCAAGGGATGAAAACAGCCAAAATGTCCATCAACGAATGGGTGGCAAAACAAACTGGCATATATATACATACGATGTAATATTATGCAGCTGTAAGACAGAATAAAGTTATGAAGTATGCAACAACATGGATGGACCTTGAGGACATTATGCTGAGTGAGATTAGCCAAAAACAAAGGACAAATACTGTATGGTCTCACTGATATGAACTCACATTAGTGAATAAACTTGGAATATTTCGTTGGTAGCAGAGACCATCAGGAGATAGAAACAGTGTAAGATATTGGGTAATTGTAACCGAAGGGATACAGATTGTGCAAGAGGACTGAATACAAAAACTCAAATGCACAGCACAATACTATCTAACTGTAATACAATTATGTTAAAACACTGAATGAAGCTGAATGTAAGAATGATAGAGGGAGGAGGGCTGGGGGCATAAATGAAATCACAAAGAAAGATAGATGATAAAGATTGCGATGGTATAACTAGGAATGCCTAGAGTGTATAACAATAGTGACTAAATGTACAAATTTAAAAAATGTTTTTGCATGAGGAAGAACAAAGGAATGTCATTACTGCAGGGTGCTGAAAATAGATGGCAATTAATATTTTAAAATTTCAACTTATGTGTGAGACAAAAGCAAAAAATGTTTATTTGGTACAAAATTTATATTTTGACTAGTGTATTTCCTAATATAACTTATGTAGATAGTTAGTTGAATACCTTAAGTACATGGAACTTTGTATAGGACATGAGATTTTGTTGGTTTGTCCAGAGTGATGCCCTGATGAACCCCAGAGTGATCTGATCAGTGAGTGGAAAAGTATTTGCAAAGTCCCCTTTGGGGAATGGTGAGAACGGGGGAAAATTCAACCTCCCCAAGTTGAATTCTTGATATTCTCACAAGCAGTGTGGACCACCAAAGCTATAGGCTGAGCTCACCAAGTCTTGGGGTTTGTTCATATGAAACTTAACCCCACAAAGGATAGGTCAAGCTTACTTAAAATTAGGCCTAAGAGTCACCCCCAAGAGAACCTCTTTTGTTGCTTAGATGTGGCCTCTCTCTCCAGCCAACACAACAAGCAAACTCACCACCCTCCCCCTGTCTACGTGGGACATGACTCCCAGGGGTGTGGACCTTCCTGGCAACGTGGAACAGAATCTGAGAATGAGCCGGGACTCAGCATCAGGGGATTGACAAAAACCCTAGAATGAGCTGAGACTCAGCATCGAGGGATTGAGAAAATCCTCTCGACCAAAAGGGGGAAGAGTGAAATGAGACAAAGTGGCAATGGCTGAGAGATTCCAAACAGAGTTGAGAGGTTATCCTGTAGGTTATTGTTACGCATTAAGCAGACATCACCTTTTAGTCAAGATGTAACAGAGAGGCTGGAGGGAACTGCCTGAAATTGTAGAGCTTTGTTCCAGCACCCATGTTTCTTGATGATGACTGTATAATGATATAGCTTTCACAATGTGACTGGGTGATCGTGAAAACCTTCTGTCTGATGCTTCTTTTATCTACCTTGTTAAAGAAGAATAGAACATACAGAATAAAAATAAATAGTAGGGGGAACAAATGTTAAAATAAATTTAGTTTGAAATGCTAGTGATCAACAAAAGTGAGGGATTAAGCGGTATGATATGTATATATATTTTTCTGGTTTTGTTTTATTTTTGTTTTCTTTTTATTTCTTTTTCTGAATTGATGCAAATGTTCTAAGAAATGATCATGATGATGAATATACAACTATGTGATGATATTGTGAATTACTGATTATATATGTAGAACAGAATAATCATATGTTAAGAATGTTTGTGTTTCTTTCTTGTGATGTTTTTTTAATTTAAAAATTAATTTAAAAAAAAAAAGAAAAAAAATACAAAACAGTGGTCCTGAAGAAGATGACTATTTCCATTTTACAAAAGTGGGCAACATTAGTGATTGGTCTAGAACCACAAGCGTAACCAACAAAAGCCCATCTGGCATCAGTTGGGTTCCTTCTTACAATTCTAATTTCATAGTAATCTATAAAATGCCTAAATGACAACTTTTCACTCCTCCTTTTGCAGATTCAGAAATCTATTACTCAGATCAAGCACATATTACAAATCAATTAGAGCTCTGAACATAACCTAACATGACTAAAGCAATACTAAACGGAAGCAATGAACCCCAATGACGCTGCCAGAGATTTTGCTACTAGAAACACAAATCACACAGGAGACAGAGGAACAATGAGTTCTAGGGAGGGATAAGAATTCCCTTACCAGTGTGTGCCTTCTCCCTGATGGTGAGAACTACAGCTCCTTGGCCTTCTCAGGATGACAGAAGCCCTTCAGCACCTCAGCCAGGTGGAGGGCCTACCTTGCTCCCAGATGTGCCACATTTGAGTTGCACAAGTGATGCCCCATGAACAAATACACTGCACCTTGGTCTCACAGAGAAGTCTGTACCTACCTCTTCTTCCCACTCAGCTGCTGCCATTTTCAACCCAGTGGAGAAGAAACTTTTGCCAACCCCCTCTATGGCTCAAGGAGTTACGTTCAAAGGAGCTTTGCTCCCAGAAGTTTGATGCATTGAGGCACTGTTTTAATGGCCACCAACGGTCCGTTAGGGAGAGGCACAGTCATTAAAGAAGAGATCTTCTGTTTATGGAAGGTGAGATCCTTGGACGAGGGAGAGAATTTACTGGGAGAATCACCAGGGATGAGTATGAAACTTATGATCCACAAAAGCATGCTTTGATATCATGTGCCCAACACTGTTTGGAACAAAGAATCAAGCCCCAACAACAAAGAAGGAGTACCTTTTTCCGTTCCAAACGCTCCTGCAAATTTTGCATCATAATTCTTTCATGTTCCTTCCTCCGTCTATCAGCTTCCTCCTGAGCTTTAATTCTGGTATCCCCTTTCTAGGAAATTTGTATAAAAAATATCATTTAATTTCCAAATCTCTGAATAACACTGGAGGATACTAGTTTAAAAAGTTAAAACAGTAAAGTACTATACAGCCTAACGAAAGAATATAACCTTGTAAGAGTTCCTACATACACGACATTCATGCATGATCGGTTTTCAAACCAGCTTTAGAATACACAAAATGAGGCTAAATATTATGTAGAGGATTTAGAAGGCATGTTATTCTCTTCCAGGGTCTCAGGGTGATCATTACAAATATAAGACCACTATATTTGAAAAGTGTTCAAGGAGCTTGATGTGTACACCCTACTCCCAAATGCTTAGAAGACTGAACAGATAGACACAGTCAGATAACTAGATAAAATAATAAGGTAAAGGTGGCAAAATGTTAAAAAGATGGTGGATCTGGGTATCTGGGAGGGGGGTATGGTGGAGATTTCCTTATGGGTTTAGAATTATTTTTGCAGCTGTTCTTAAAGTTTGACATCATTTCAAAATAAAAATAAGAAGTGTGATTATGTACCTATCCCTTAACATAGCAACAGAAGCCAAAATTCTTAAATTTATGAAACACTCAGACGATTCTCAAAGGTACCATCTCAAGGAATGCACATATGTACAATCATTCATACAACATGTAGCCAATTTTGATAAAGGACTCACTAAAACCAGGAATATAAATTGGGCTATGTGAATTCAAACTGAGTTCTCAAGGTGGGGACATATTTACCTGGTGATTTGAATCTAGATGGATAAGACATTCTTATTGCTGAATTTAAGTATTTTAAACTTTTAGAGGTATTCATGTTATCTTCTTATCTATTAGGAAAGGAACATGAGGTGCAGTTGCGTTGCGTATGTAGAACTGGGAAAACTGACACAGGATGTGCAGTCCATGCAAGCAATTTGGATTATCTGAAACCAGACTACAATACAATTTATGCAAAAAAGCTAAAGGACTACTACTGTTTTCTGTTTTTGTTTTACTTGGATAATATTCTAAGATTTTTCCAAGGGTAGCTGGGAATTATGTGCAGTGGTATTGACTAGAGTGTAATATAAAAATGTAGTCAGAGAATGCTGCATCTACTCATCTTTCTTGGAGAAACAAATTTTTTCTTTAGGTTTCAACTGAATTTTATAATCCGATTCTTATCCCCTGATTACATGTAGAGCCAGCAAACCTGCAGCAGCACTCCCCGTTCTTCATCCTGACTCCCTTTCTTCTTTTTAATGTCCTTTTGTTGTTGCTCATCTTCTAATCTTGAGAATTCTTTTTCTTGCCCTTCATCTGCCTTCTCTGTCACATCTTTCATTCTTCTAATGGAGAAAATTTAAATAAGTCTTCGAATTTACTCTGACTTTGGTCTTTACCTAAACTACACAATCTGCAGTAATATGTGCATTAACTGCTTGTGTTTGACTATCCAAATCATATTTTATACCAGATGCACTACACTTTCTGAGTTGTTACTACCAAGAACTTAGATAATTTCTTCACTTTCAAATGGGGAAAACTAGCCCTTGGTTATAGAAAAAGACATTTAAAATATAGGTACAACCATTCCTTCCTAATCGTTTCAGAACATGGGACCTTTCAGAGGCCTTATTTATATGTGGTCACAACCAAGTTCACAATGGGATGGGAGGAAAATTTAGAGATGGGTATGGTTGTAACCTGGATGAGGAAAGCCCAGTCCACAATGACCAGTATTCAGTGCTTTCAAAACGCTAAAGAAGCTCTGTTTACACAAAACAATGAATAATATTCATCAACCGCTCAGTTTTTTTTTTTTGTTATTCACAATATCCCCTCCTCCTCCTTTCTCCCAACTCTACATAAAGTATAAGGAAAGTATTTAATTGTATTTCAAAGAACACTTAATACTTTTAAAATAAGTCAGTACTGTAGTTATTCCTCATAGGTAGTGGACAGAGGGTGAAAAATAAACTGGACCTCAAGCTCAGGGATCAAGAAACCTTTAGACTGAGTTAGAATGCACACAACTATACATGAGATTTGCAGCCCTCGGGAAATCATTCCAGCAGTGACTCATCCGACTGGTTAGATTTGGGTGTCACAAAGGTCATTCAAAAGCACCCAAAGTAAAACATGAATAAATGTAATTTCCAGTTTTACAAATTATAGTGACAAAATTTTTGACAATAAAGGAAAGGGCTGAGACCAGTGAACACAGTCTTGTATGACTCAATTTGTACAACTGAGAGACCGCAGCAGTTTTATATCACACCTTAATGGTACCATTGTCCTCTTTGCTAAGCCATTCACAAGGGCTTAAAATGCTTTCTGTACTCGCTTAGGCAGCAATAAATCATATTTGAGCCACAATGAAGAGTCAATTACTATTTGAAAATGTCTAATATATATAACTTGAGAGTAAAAAAATTTTTTGGGGGGGGGGGGGGCGAGGAGGAATACATGGTCCGGGTATTGAACCCGGGCCTCCTGCATGGAAGGCGAGCATTCTACCACTGAACCACCCGTGCACCCTGACAGTAAATTTTTGACTTTCAAAATATGTGAAAATTTATAGTATAGAAAGGAGGATTTTGTACTGACCTTAGCTCCACTTCTTTTTTCATTCTTTCTTCTTCCTCTTTTTCTCGCTGTATACGAGCAAGGCGTCGTTTTTCTGCCAAAATTTTTGTTGCTTCCTCGGCATTCATTGTTCCTGTCATGGTTTTATTAACGGATTCTGGTTTATAATGAACATGTGAAACAATTAGTTTAGGGAACTTATTGCCTCTCAGTTCAAAAAAGAGGTCCAAGGCAACCATAAACATTACAAAACAACAAAAAAATATGTGCATTGCCTAAAATTCATAAATAACAAGTGTGGTGGTCTGAAACTGTATGTACCCGAGAAAACTATGTTCTTAAAGCTATTCCATTCCTGTGGGTGTAGAGCTATTACAGGTAGGACCTTTGGATGAAGGCTATGTCAGTTAAGGAATGGCCCAGGGTGGGTCTTAATAACTCTTACCAGAGTTCTTTGTAAATGGGATGAATACAGAAAGAGAAAGCCAAAGAAGTAAGAAGCCGAAAGCAAGAAAACGTGGAAAAGAAGGAAGAGACCAGCAGACGATGCCACATGCTTTGCCATGTGACAGAGGAGTCAAGGATCGCCGACAGCTGGCCTTCAGGAAGAAAGCATCATCTTCATAATGCCTTGCTTGATTTGGACATTTTCAAGGCTTCAAAACTGTAAGCTTGTAAGCTAATAAATTCCCATTGTTAAAAGCCAACCCATTTTATATAGGTATCTGCTTTCTGCAGCAAAGTAAACTAAAACAATAAGTAAAATTATGAGTGATCCTATAACAGGTTTTTTTCAAAACCCTCCCTCCCAACAACAGAAGTAACATTTTTTAAAAAATAATTATTGTTCCAAAAAGAATAATATACTTCTACTTTGTTTTTAGCTGATCTAGGTGAATAAACTGACTCTATGGGAAAAGACTAAGATATAATGAATACAGAGGAAGACAAGTTTATGCTAGGTCCAAATGGAGCATAAAGATCTTAAATGTTAACTAAACAAAGATACATCCTGGTACATACAATTTGAGATTTGTGCATCATTTTTGCTAATTGGTAATAGCATATTTTTATAATTTGGTTGACTATAAAGTGACTCACTGCACTTAACCAAAAAATTCAAGACTGTCAGTAAAATAAGATGAACACATGGAGGCATGTTAGGAAAGTAATATAGTCTATGTGACTAATTTCTTTACTTTAAATGAATCATATATGGAAATGAGAATTTTCAGACATGTCAGGAGTGAATAGTTGTTAATATAAAACGACTGTTTTTATTACTAAGGGAGTCATTGTGGAATTCCTTCAAAAAGCCAAATTCCTTAGTGTATTTAAAATTAAGTACTGTCCATGGTTATTAAGAATGCATGTAACAGACAAAATAGCAATACACAACTTTCAAGAACCCAGATCCTGTACAAACCAGTGTATACCACATCTTAGTCTACACGGGGACACTTACCTACATCTTCAAGGATGGAAAATAGGGGCCATTTATACAGTCAGTCAGTATCAGAGCTGGAAGGGACTGGAGGGATCACCCAGTCCAATCCTCTCATTCAAATGATATTTTTAACAATGGTTCCATAAATGGATTTTCCAAAAGAACAAGGGGGTGAGGGTGAGTAAGAAAGAAGCTCCGTCAAGAACAAGTAGGCAGAATATACATTCCAGTGTGCCACTAATTTGTTAAATTCTCTTTATCAAAAAGAAAGATCACTCCTTAAAATTTCTTTAAATTGTGAAATAAAATGAAGCTATTTCCAAACCATGCTGGCTACCTTAAGATTTCCTGTGTTATCAAACTAAACTCCCTCGTGAAAGAACTCACCTTCAGGTATCTTAGGACCAAGAGTCGAAGTTTCCTTCTCCAAGGTAGGTGATGGCATATTGTTTTGGCTCATAGCCTCACATTTGTAAGAAGCTTTAGAAATCACCTCTCTTCTCTTTTTGAGAGTATTTAAGGCACTTGGTGCAAACAGAGTACGTTGGACAGGTACTACTTTGCAGGAAAGAGAAGTTGCTGATTGTTTTGATATGACAGGTGAAGGTGATGGGGGGCAGTTCTTTTGGATTTGCCTGCTGGGAAAAATTAATTGTTAATGGAGAAAGTCCGATATCATTTTGTAATAAATAAGTGCTAATTAATTTTCAGTGTACAGCTTCACAAAATATAATGCCTCAATAGTATGAGTTAATGATATCATAATCTGGAAATTTTTATGATAGGCAAAAGAAAGTCCATTTTTAATTTCTTCCCTTCACATTTATGTTATCACACACATGTATTATCTCAGTAGGAAATAACACCATGAAATTAATCCTGGTAAAACAAGCTACTTACGTAGCATTAATGGGAGAGGGTGGACGCCATCCACGTGTAGGAGACGATGACCATCTATAACATGGTATGGATGATGATGACAGGCGCTTCTTGGTAACAGGGTTTGAAGGCTGCTTGACCATATCTGATTTCTGAAGAGAGCAAATATAAGGAATCACTAACACTGATTTCACTGCACTTGCTTTTTGTTTTCAAGAGAATAAATAACATGAGTTCTGAATAAAATATGAGTTCCCTTTAAACTCCCAATTATCCTTTAATACATGAGAATTTTGTTTACTGCATCTTAGAATTAAACAGAGATGTACTTGCCAGACTAGTAATTCATATTTTAGTTTCGATCAGGTAACAGCAATAACTTATTTTGAAGAAATCTTCTATTTCAAAACCTAATTTTATTGGATTTGAAACACTTTTCAAAAAGTTCTTCAGAGTTTAGAGGCATAGTTCGTATAAAATATTACATTTACATTTTCTCCCACCTACAAAAAAATTGACTTATATTTCAGGCTTTGAAGATTTTAGAGAATTCTAAATTATTAGTTTTAAAGAGATATCCTAGTTTCTTAATTTTATTGCAGAATACTATAATAAGTTGGTTATGCTGTGAAATCTGATCTATCATGATCTATACTACTAAATATACATATTTAATAGACAAATTGGCAAGAGAAGGTACTTAAACCTGTGGAGAGTCTCTTACTTTTGCCTCAGGGGACATTTCCAGGATCTCCTTGGGGGAGGCTTCCATGTTCACCTTGGGACACAACTCCACGCTCACCTCAGGAGGTGCCTTTGCATTCTCTTTGGGGGCTGTTTCCACACTCACTTCAGGGAAAATTTCGATGCTCACCTGAGGGGATGTTTCCACGCTCACCTCAGGGGACGTTTCCACGCTCACCTCAGGGGACGTTTCCACGCTCACCTCAGGGGACGTTTCCACGCTCACCTCAGGGGACGTTTCCACGCTCACCTCAGGGGATATTTCCATGCTCCCCTCAGGGGACGTTTCCATGCTCAAATCAGGGAACGTTTCCAGACTCGCCTCAGGGGAATTGTCAACACTCCCCACAGGGCATGTTTCTGAGCTTTCCACAAGGTATGTTTCCAGGCTTGCCTCGGGGGATGAGTCCACACTCGCCTCAGGGTTTGTTTCTGTGCTTGCCTCAGGGTTTGTTTCTGTGCTTGCCTCGGGGTTTGTTTCTGTGCTCGCCCCTGGGGATGTTTCTGTGCTCTCTTCGGGGGAAGTTTCCAGGCTTGCATCTGGGGATGTGTCCATACTCACCTCAGGAAGCATCTCTACCTGCTCCTGGGGAGGCATTTCTGTTTGTACCTGGGGAGGTATTTTCATTGTTGACTGTGGAAGCATGACAGTAATCTTCAATTCATCATTACTATGGCAACGCAAGGGTATCCTTAAAGGCTGGAGCAAATTATTGATGCCTGTAGGTGGATGAGGATAGAGGGTGAAATTCCATAAAATGAGAAATTTCACGAGCCAAAATGCACTAGGTACCCACTAAACTAATGGAAACAAAAGAAAGAGAGAGTGCATTGATTAGGAAAACAAAGAGGTTACACACAACATGGGAAGTGTTCTGTGAAATGGATCACGACACAGGACAGAACCAGTACCAGTCAACACTTCAGAAACAACACCGCCACCAGAGTCACTACGAAAGCAATAGTGCATTCCAGATGAAAAGAAGATGCTTCTCCAACGTCGATATTTGGAAAAAGCCATTTCTACTTTATTTGCATTGTATCTCAGAATCACCTTCATAGAAAATCACAAGCTCTTGTTCACTTTCTAAAAGAAGTGGAAACATCTTGACCAGGCTTCAGAGATCATACCATTACAGGTGATTATGTAAAAGACTCTGCATCTGATTCTTTTGGAATATAATGTAAGGAAGATAATTTCCTCGCCAATTCTAAAAATTATAATTAGGCATTTGTCAGAGCGGGTGGCTCTCCAAGGTTCCTTCCAGCTTTAACAAACTAAATACTTTTTGCCTACAAAATGGACAAAGACAGGAAAATGGTAATATTCAGTGTCAGCTAAGAGGGAAGAAAATGATAATGTCAATCTTGGGAATCAGGCAACTCCATAAACTGCTGGTTGGAGCATAAACCTGTATATTCTTCCTGGGGGACATTTTGGCATTATGTAACAAAAGCCATTTAAAAAGCACATACCCTTTGTCTTAGCAACTCTGCTTCTATGTATCTAACCTTAGTAAAAACATCAGGTAAATATATAAAAATGTATTAGAAGGCTGCTTACTTATAGCATTGTGTATAAAACCGAAACCATTGAAAATATAATTCAAATATTCAAAAGACAATTTGTATTCTACTACAGCAGTCATTGAGAGAAATAATATGACTATTTGGACATGGAAAATGCCATGTATTGAGTTTAAATAAAGCAAGCTATGATCCAATTTTTGGAAAAATATGTATGACCTGCAAAGAAAAATATTATCATTGGGTGTTGGAATAATAGGTGATGACATTTAAAAATTAAACCATCACATTATTTCACACCAACAGTTTGTGCTACAGAAAAGCTAACAGAACCCTAAATAAAATAACTAGATTTCTACTAGCTATAGGTACTTTAAGGCAAAATATTGAGCTTTTTGATGGGGAGTAATATATTAAATTAGAATGAAAGTAATTAAAAATATTTTACATTACAAACAACCCAATCACAAAATGGGCAAAAGACTTGAACAGACACGTCTCAGAAGAGGAAATACAAATGGCCAAAAGACACATGAAAAGATGCTCAACTTCCAGAATGCCCATTATCAGTAAAACAGAAAACAACAAGTGCTGAAGAGGATGTGGAGAAAGAGGCACACTTATCCACTGTTGGTGGGAATGTAAAATGTACAATCGCTGTGGAAGGCAGTGTGGCAGTTCCTCAAGAAGCCAAGTATAGAACTGCCATATGATCTGGCAATACCGTTTCTAGGTATCTATTCAGAGGACAATGAGGGCAAGGACACAAATGGACATTTGCACACCAATGTTTATAGCAGCATTATTTATAATTGCCAAGAGATGGAAACAGCCCAAATGTCCATCAACAGATCAGTGGCTAAACAAGCTGTGGTATATTCATACAATGGGATATTATGCAGCTCTAAGACAGAATGAAGTCATGAAGCATATAACAACATGGATGGACCTTGAGGACATTATGCTGAGTGAGATTAGCCAGAAAAAAATGGACAAATACTGTATGGTCTCACTGATATGAACTAACATTAATGAATGAACTTAGAGAATTTCAGTAAAGAACAGAGGCCATCAGGAGATAGAAATACAGTAGATATTGGGGAACTGGAGCTGAAGGGATACAGATTGTGCAACAGGATTGTAAAAATTTAGAAATGATAGTACTATACTTCCTAATTGTAGCACAGTAATGTTAGTACACTGCATGAAGCTGAATGTGAGAATGACAGAAGGAGGAAGGCTGGGGGCACAAAAGAAACCAGAAGGAAAGACAGGCAATAAAGACTGAGATGGCATAATCTAGGAGTGCCTAGAGTGTACAATGATGGTAACTAAATGTACAAATTAAAAAATATTTTTGCATGAAGAACAAAGGAAGGCCAATATTGCAGGGTGTTGAAAACAGATGGTAATTCATATTTTAAAAACTTTAATTTATGTATGAGACTAAAGCAAAAATGTTTATTTGGTGCAAAATTATATTTTGATTTGTGCATTTCCTAATATAACTTATATGGTCAGTTTAATTGAACACTGTAAGTACATGGAACCTTGAATAGGGCATGAGATTTTGTAGGTTTGTCCAGAGGGATGCCCTGATAAATCCTAGAGTGATGCCCTGATAAATCCCAGAGTAATTTGAACAGTGAATAAAAAAGTATTTGCAAAGTCCCTTTGGGGGAATGACGAGAAAGGTAGAAAATTCAACTTCCCCATCTGGAGAACTCCTGATATTCTCACAAGCAGCAGGGACAAACAAAGCAATAGGCCAAGCCCTCAATCTTGGGGTTTGTTCCTATGAAACTTATCCCCACAAAGGATAGTCTAAGCCTACTTAAAATAAGGCCTAAGAGTCACCCCCAGAAAACCTCTTTTGTTGCTCAGATGTGGCCTAGCTCTCACCCAACATGGCAAGCAAACTCACTGCTCTCCCTCGCTCTATGTGGGACATGACTCCCAGGGGTATAAACCTTCCTGGCAACGTGCTACAGAAATCCTAGAATGAGCTGGGACTCAGCATCAAGGGATTGAGAAAACCTTCTCAACCAAAAAGGGAAAGAGTGAAATGAAACAAAGTGTCAATGGCTGAGAGATTCCAAAGAGAGTCTAGAGGTTATCCCGGAGGTTATTCTTATGCATTAAACAGATATCACCTTGTTAGTCAAGATGTAATGGAAAGGCTCGAGGGAACTGCCTGAAAATGTAGAGCTATGTTCCAATAGCCATGTTTCTTGAAGATGACTGTATAATGATATAGCTTTCACAATATGACCGTGTGATTGTGAAAACCTTGTGTCTGATGCTCTTTTTATTTATTAAAAAAAAATTAACACATTTAGAAATCATTCCATTCTACATATGCAATCAGTGATTCTTAATATCATCACATAGATGTATGATCATCATTTCTTAGTACATTTTCATCTGATGCTCTTTTTATCTACCTTGTCAACAGACAGGTAGAACATATGGAATAAAAATAAATAATAGGGGCAACAAATGTTAAAATAAATTTAGTAGATTGAAATGCTAGTGATCAATGAAAGGGAGGGGAAAGGGGTATGGTATATATAAATTTTTTTTCTGTTTTCGTTTTATTTCTTTGTCTGAATAGATGCAAATGTTCCAAGAAATGATCATGATGATGAATATGCAACTATGTGATAATACTGTGAACTACTGATTACATATGTAGAAGGGAATGATCAAAATAGGAATGTTTGCATTTGGTGTTTTTTGGTATTTAAAAAAATAAAATTAAAAAAAAAGAATTATGCGTTGCAAAAAAAAAAAAAGTGTCAGTGGCTGAGAGATTTCAAACAGAGTTGGGAGGTTATCCTGGGGGTTATTCTTACACATTATATAGAGATCCCCTTTTTAGATTAAGGTGTTTTAGGCTAGAGGGAAGTGCCTGAAACCGTACAGCTGTGTTCCAGTGGCCACATTTCTTGAAGATGATTATATAATGATATAGCTTTCGCAATGTGACTTTTGATTGTGAAAAAAATAAATTGAGAAAAGGAAAAGATGAAAACCTTTGTCATAAAATCTGAAAATGAAATATATAATGCATAAATTTATAGAAAGCATACAATTTCCAAAATTATAATAGGTTAATTTAAAGTGTTAATGATCCTACAATACAGAAAAATGAACATGTTATTTAAATCAAGGCTCACAGTAAAAATTCTTACGCAAACCAGTATATTTCTACCAAATTTTTTAGGAAGATAATCACTGCTCTCTGACTACTGAAGAGAATAAAAAAGGACTCAGAAACTCATGTTATGAAGTCAAACGAACCATGATACCAATATCGGATAAAAATATCACATGAATTTAGAAGCAAGTATCTTTAAATGTATTAGAAAAATAAATCCAGCACTGCATAAAGAGATAATAAATCATAGTGTATTTGGGTTTATTTCAGAAATGTAAGGTGATTTAACATTAAAAACTTAATCCATATAAAAACATCCTTTTACCATCAATTTTCAGATGGTAATTAATATTTTAAAATTTCAACTTATATGTGAGATGTGTGAGATGAAAGCAAAAAATGTTTATTTCGTACAAAAAAACCACCCTTTTAATTTATACAATAGAATAAAAGAGAATAATTATACGATGATCTCGTTACGTGTGTAGAAATGATTTGGTAAAATGCAATATCCATTCATGATATTTTAAAACATTAAAAAATTTTAATAATTATAGATTCAAAGCAATTTGCAAAAGTAGTAGAGAGGTCTCATTTACCTCTCATGCAGTTTTTCCCAGTGGTTACTTTTTACATCACTGTGGTATAATCTCAAAAGGAGAAAATTAATATTAGTATAATATCTGGATATAGTTCTATACATCTTATCACCTGTAGATTTATGTAACAATCAATGCACAACTACTTTATCATTACAAAGATTTCCCTCATGCTACCTTTTTATAGCCATGTCCTCTGCCCACCATCCCTGGTCACCATCCTTGATCACCATGAATTTGTTCTCATCTCTATAATTTTGTCATTTTGATAATGTTATATAAATAGAATCATACAGTGCATGATTTTAGACATTGGCTTACTTCGCTTAACATAATATACCTGACATCCTCCCAACTTGTTGCACTTATCAGTATATGTTCCTTTGACTTGCTGAGTATTATTCCATGGTATGAATGTACTAAAATTTGTTTAATCATTGAATGACATTTTGATTGTTTCCAATTTTTGGCTATTACACATAAAGCAGCTATGAAAATACATGTACAGCTTTTCGTGTGAACAAAAGTTTGCAATTCTCTGGGATAAATGCTAAAGCACGGGTCATATGCTAATTTCATGTTCCATTTTATAAGACACTACAGAATTATTTTCCAGGGTAGCTATCCGTTTTACATTCCTACCAGCAATGTACAAGTGATCTAGTTCCTTTACATCCTCACCAGCATTTGATCTTGCCCCTATTTTCTACATGTTTTAGCTATTCTAATAAGTGTGTAGCCATATCTTATTGTGGTTTTAACTTCTCTAATGGCCAGCGATGCATGTATTTGTTTTCCATTTATCTTTCTTGTTTAAATGTATTTTCATGTCTTTTGGTCATTTTCTAATTTATTTTTTTATCTGTTGAATTTCAAATATTCTTTGTATATTCTGATACAATAGATAAAGGTAGGTATTTTAGGTATTGTCAGATAGGTAACAAAGTATTTTCTTCCTGTCAGTAGCTTGTCTCTTCAACCTTTTGACAGGGTCTTTTTTTTTCAGAGCAAAAGTTTTAATTTTGATGAAATAAAATTCATCAATTTTTCTAAATTGAAAAATTAAATAAGTAAATAAAACATCTCATATTAGATTGTGGCAGAAAATGATAGAAAATAATCTGACATATAAGTAACTGAACATAAACAAAATTCGGAATCAGAACCACAAGAAGGCAAGCTGTACCACAAGAATGTCTGTGATGACATTTTGATTCATTTTACTAATCACAATGAATAATGACCATAACATTTTTGTCAGAAGCAAACGGGGTAGGATATACTCTGAAAAGGTAAAGTGGAATAGATAATGAAGAGCAAAAAAATGACAGGAGCAATGCATTAGGAGCTTTCCATTATCAGTAACTTCTTGTTACCCACAGGCACATTAACTCTGTATATAATCTGTAAGTGAGAAAGTCCATATAAACATGAAGATTTGTTTTATTTTATTAACAATCTTTATTTACCTAATTAAAAGCTGAAGGACAGTTCAATGTCATTCTTCCATATTGTAGGAAAAGAGGAGTACAGAGTAGGAAACTTTCTCCCTTGATATTATTTAAGTGTTTCTATACTTTTCAAATCCAGGAGTTTTTACATTTCTGGGACACGGCATTTAAATACAGGTCAAGTAACCCATAGCTTCAAAATCTAGCAACTACCAAAGTTAGCTATCGCATCCTATAAATTACCTATTACCCAGATAACTACACTACCATGATGGAAGTCATAAAATAAACGCGCAACATAAAAGGCTAGGGAAAATCACTAACTTCTAACTATTGATTCAAAGTAATTTTTGTGCCTAAATGCAACAAGTTAAATGATAACACTTTCAGGATTTTTACCAAATGCCTCTTACCTGAAAAATCTTTTCCAGGGGTGGATAGCGAAGCAGCACTCTTGCTCCTAGCAAGTGATGCTTTTGTTGGGATGAGTAGACGATTGATTAAATTGGTCTCCTGAGGACTCACGTACGTGCGACGGACTAAATGATTAGAACAAATAAAAAAGGATTCAATCTGAGGTCTCACAGATAAATGCAAAGCAAGAAAGAGCAACATGAACTGCTGCAAATGATAGCTTTCCAAGCTTATAAATAGAGACAATGAGAGAACCACATAATACAACAGGATTGAACACTGCCATGTGGTCGATGTATCTGTCCTTTACTTAAGAGGTTTCTACCTGCAAGGTTAAGGAAGAGATTGCCTGAATAAAGGTGACAAGGACATAGCATACTGCATTATCCCAAAATGAAGCAATCTGGGTAATATATTTAACAGATCCATACCTCACTGCATGGATTCTCTATGGAGGAAATCACATAAAGAGAAAATGTAGTACATGACACGTTTAAAACTGATTTTGAATTTCTGTGATTCAGTATTATTTTACACAAATTCCTACAGATTTATATGCCACTGATGATTATACTTGTCAAATTCACTGCCTAAAGTTCCAAGGGATTGATGAAATTCATTTGTTAAAAGTGAGTTTTGCCCCTAGAAGGAGCTGAGACTCAGCATCAGGGGATTGAGAAAACTTTCTTGACCAAAAGGGGAAAGAATGAAATGAGACAAAATAAGTGTCAATGGCTAAAGAGATTCCATACAGAGTCAAGAGGTTAACCTGGAGGTTACTCTTACATGTTAAATAGATATCACCTTGTTAGTCAAGATGTAGTGGAGATGAACACCATAAGTACACGGAACCTTGAGCAGGAAATGAGATTTTGTGGGTTTGTCCTGAGTTATGCCCTGATAAATCTCAGTGTGATCTGAACAGTGAATAAAAAAGTATTTGCAAAGTCCCCTTCGGGGAATGGTGAGAGAGGGGAAAAATTCAACTTCCCCAAGTTGAATTCTTGATATTCTCACAAGCAGTGTGGACAACCAAAGCTATAGGCTGAGCCCTCAGTCTTGGGGTTTGTTCATATGAAACAACCCCACAAAGGATAGGTCAAGCCTACTTAAAATTAGGCCTGAGAGTCACCCACAAGAGAACCTCTTTTGATGCTTAGATGTGGCCTCTCTCTCCAGCCAACACAACAAGCAAACTCACCACCCTCCCCCTGTCTACGTGGGACATGACTCCCAGGGGTATCGACCTTCCTGACAATGTGGGACAGAAATCCTAGAATGAGCTCAGACTCAGCATCAAGGAACTGAGAAAAATCCCCCTAGAATGAGCTGAGACTCAGCATCAAGGGATTGAGAAAATCTTTTCGACCAAAACGGGGAAGAGTGAAATGAGACACTGTCAATGGCTGAGAGATTCCAGAGTCAAGAGGTTATCCTGGAGGTTATTCTTACGCATTAAGGAGATATCACCTTGCTATTCAAGATGTAATGGAGAGGCTGAAGGGAACTGCCTGAAAATGTAGAACTGTGTCCCATGTTTCTTGAAGATAATTGTGTAATAATATAGCTTTCACAATGTGACTATGTGATTGTGAAAACCTTGGTTCTGATGCTGCTTTTATCTGCCTTGTCAACAGACGAGTAGAACATATGGAATAAAAATAAATAATAGGGAGAACAAATGTCAAAAAAATTTAGTTTGAAACGCTAGTTAGTGATCAATGGAAGGAAGGCGTAAGGGGTATGGTATATATGAATTTTTTTGTTTTCTTTTTATTTCTTTTTCTGAATAGATACAAGTGCTCCAAGAAATGATCATGATGAGGAATATGCAACTATGTGATGATACTGTGAATTACTGATTATATATGCAGAACGGAATGATCAAAATAAGAAAGCTTGCATTAAAAAAAAGTGAGTTTTGTCTTAAATACCATCCTCCAGTAAACGTTATTGTTGATAAAAGAATTCCTGTAACAATAGCATTTGTTGTAATAGGATTTGACCCGAATCAACTAAGTTGAGAGTATATTAAAATGCTTCTTTATTTAAAGTATTTTCTTTTGAACTTCAGCCCCTTGCCCCCTGCCATGAAACTGCCCTTTTAAACAAGTTTGTTGCTTCCTTTTTATAAACCAAACTGTTGTTTGCATAAGACTCTTTTTTTTTTTTTTTTACATGGACAGGCACCGGGAATCGAACCCGGGTCCTCGGGCATGGCAGGCAAGCACTCTTATCTGCTAAACCACCATGGCCTGCCCTGCATAAGACTCTTAACAACCCTGTTTGAAAGGGCAATGTTGGGGTCAGGGGGAGGTGGTGTTCAAAAGTAAATACATTAAATAAAGATGCACTTTATTAATAAATCTGAAATTTTGTGTGCTATAATTAGCAGTGCAAAGAAGCCCAAACAGCAAAGCTTTGGAAGTTGAAAATGTGGCCAGTAACTTAGAACTCCTAAATGTAAACTGATGAAAAGTAAACAAGAAATACTTAAGTGCTCCTCCAGTCCAAATCTAACTATATTAACATTATGTGATTTACTCCCTCAGGTTCATTACAGACCCCTTGCTCAGATTATGTCTCAATATAAATACCTCATCTAGAAACAGACTTTTCTGATTTTATGTAATGAACATGATACCAAAGCCCGTTTTTTAGTTAAAGAAGGGATATTTTGGCTTCCAATTGTAGGAGTGACTTTTCAAGCAACTCAATCTTGCCATAAACATACCTCTTTTAAACCCCCATGTAAGATTTGTATTTAGAAATGACTAACCAGGTGGCTTTTCTTCTTTCTCCTTTTGTTCCAGCTCAATACTTGAATGCAGCTTACCGTCTTTTCTATTCAGAGATGAGCTTCTCTTCTTTTCTATTTTTTCTAAAGATGAAGTACAAAGGAACATCATTTTTCACAAACTAAATGTTATTTCAGGAGTGAACCACTCCTTTTCTTAGTATTTTTTTATCATCTCTACCCTTGCTTGTACGAATTTGTTTAATCTCAGATTTTATGCAGAGACTCTCCATACTCAGTAATGTAATAATTGCCTCATTTCAGCGGGCAACATACTATAACTTTAAGCAAGTTATTTCACAAAGTATTTTCCACACCTACCTTCTTGTATTAAAAACGAGTAAAGCAATCAATCATTTGAAATGTTACTTGGGATTGCTCCTTCAGTGCAGTTTAATTATTACCTTGAAAGTTATCTCCTGCCCCTTCTCTTTGTATGTCTCATTAATATGATAAGTAGACATATTAATGAAGCATACTAGTGTTTGCTCATTGTTCTTTAACCTCATTACTCTTTAAGTTACCTAAAATAAAATTATTTAGAAAACGTTAAAAATTAAAGGGGAAAAAATACAATATCAAAGTTCCCAATTTAGGAATATACAAACCTTTAGTTTTAAATACAATTCATGATGCCTACTACTAAAATAATATATATGTCAGTTATAAGCAGTATTACATGTTGGCTAAGAATAGTGAGGACAGTCTATCTAAAGAATACTTTCTCTCTTGGAAATTAAATTACATATTGGCATAGCAGCATTATTTACAAATACCAAGAGATGGAAACAGCCAAAACATCCATCAATAGATGGGTGGCTAAACAAACTGTGGTATGTACATGGAGTGGAATATTATGCAGCTGTAAGACAGAATAAAGTTATGAAGTATGTAACAACATGGATGGACCTTAAGGACATTATGCTGAGTGAGATTAGCCAGAAACAAAAGGACAGATACTGTATGGGCTCACTGATATGAACTGACATTAGTGAATAAACTTGGAGAATTTCGTTGGTAACAGAGAAAGACCATCAGGAGATAGAAATAGGGTAAGATATTACATAATTGGAACTGAAGGGATATGGATTGTGCAAGAGAACTGAATGTAAAAATTCAGAAATGGACAGCACAATACTACCTAACTGCAACACAATTATGTTAAAACACTGAATGAAGCTGAATGTGAGAATGATAGAGGGAAGAGCGCTGGGGGCACAAATGAAATAAGAAAGAAAGATAGATGATAAAGATTGAGATGGTATAATCTAGGATTGCCTAGAGTGTATAATGACAGTGACTAAATGTACAAATTTAAAAAATGTTTTTGCATGAGGAGGAACAAAGGATTGTCATTACTGCAGGGTGCTAAAAACAGATGGTTATTAATATTTTAAAATTTCAACTTACGTGTGAGACTAAAGCAAAAAATGTTTATTTGGTACAAAATTTATATTTTGACTAGTGCATTTCCTAATATAACTTATATAGATAGCTTGGTTGAGCAACATAAGTACATGGAACCTTGGGTAGGACATGAGATTTTGTTGGTTTGTCCAGAGTGATGCACCGATGAGTCCCAGAGTGATTTGATCAGTGAGCGGAAAAGTATTTGCAAAGTCCCCTTTGGGGAATGGTGAGAACAGGGGAAAATTCAACCTCCCCAAGTTGAATTCTTGATATCCTCACAGGCGGTATGGACAGCTAGAGCTGTAGGCTGGGCCCCCAATCTTAGGGTTTGCTCATATGAAACTTAACCCCAAAAAGGATAGGTCAAGCCTGCTTGGAATTAGGCCTAAGAGTCACCCCCAAGAGGACCTCTTTTGTTGCTCAGATGTGGCCTCTCTCTCCAGCCAACATGACGAGCAGTCTCACCACCCTCCCCCTCTCTGCGTGGAACATGACTCCCAGGGGTGTGGACCTTCCTGGCAACGTGGGACACAGATCCTGGAATGAGCTGAGATTCAGCATCAAGGGACTGAGAAAAACCCTAGAATGAGCTGAGAATTAACATCAAGGGATTGAGAGAACCTTCTCGACCAAAGGGAGAAGAATGAAATGAGACAAAGTGTCAATGGCTGAGAGATTCCAAACAGAGTAGAGAGGTTATCCTGGAGGTTATTCTTATGCATTAAGTAGATATCACCTTATTGTTCAAGATGTAGCGGAGAGACTGGAGGGAACTGCCTGAAAATATAGAGCTGTGTTCCAGTAGCCATGTTTCTTGATGATGACTGAACAATGATATAGCTTTCACAATGAGACTCTGTGAATGTGAAAACCTTGTGTTTGATGCTCCTTTTAGCTACTATATCAACAGAAGAGTAGAACATATGGAATAAAAATAAATAATAGGGGGAACAAATTTTAAAATAAATTCAGTTTGAAATAGTGGTAAATGAAAGTGAGGGGTAAGGGGTATGATACATATAGTTTTTTTTTTACTCTATTATCATTTTATTTCTTTCTGTTGTCTTTTTATTTCTTTTTCTAAATCGATGCAAATGTACTAAGAAATGATGAATATGCAACTATGTGATGATATTAAGAATTACTGATTATATATGTACAATGGAATGATTTCCAAATGTTTTGTTTTTTTTTTAATTAATAAAAAAACTGATATAGGGAATATATGAGAAACCCACAGCTAATATCGTCCTCAATGGGGAAAAATTGAAAACTTTCCCCCTAAAGATCAGGAACAAGACAAGGATGTCCACTATTACCACTGATATTCAACATTGTATTGGAAGTTCTAGCCAGAGCAATTAGACAAGAAAAAGAAATACAAGGCATCAAAATTGGAAAGGAAGAAGTAAAACTATCACTGTTTGCAGATGATATGATACTATATGTAGAAAACCCTGAAAAATCCACAGCAAAACTACTAGAGCTAAGAAATGAGTACAGCAAAGTGGCAGGTTACAAAATCAACATTCAAAAATCTGTAGTGTTTCTATACACTAGCAATGAACAATCTGAGGGGGAAATCAAGAAACGAATTCCATTTACAATTGCAACTAAAAGAATAAAATACTTAGGAATAAATTTAACTAAAGAGACAAAAGACCTTGTGCTGGTTTGAAAGGAAGTATGCCCCCTAAGAAAAGCCATGTTTTAATATGGATCCCATTTCTTAAAGGTAGAATAGTCTCTATTCAATGCTGTGTATTTGGGACTATGATGGGATCATCTCCCTGGTTGATGAGATTTAGTTAAGAATGGTTGTTAAACTGGATTAGGGGATGACATGTCTCCACCCATCTGAGTGGGTCTTGATTAGTTTCTGAAGTCCTATAAAAGAGGAAACATTTTGGAGAATGAGAGACTCAGAGAGACTCAGAGAGAGCAGAGAATGCTGCAGCACCACGAAGCAGAGAGTCCACCAGCCAGCGACCTTTGGAGATGAAGAAGGAAAACGCCTCCCGGGGAGCTTCATGAAACAGGAAGCCAGGAGACAAAGCTAGCAGATGATACCGTATTCGCCATGTGCCTGTCCAGCCAAGAGAGGAGCCCTGACTGCGTTCATCATGTGCCTTTCCAGATGAGAGAGAAACCCTGAACTTCATCGGCCTTCTTGAACCAAGGTATCTTTCCCTGGATGCCTTTGATTGGACTTTTCTATAGACTTGTTTTAATTCTCGGCCTTAGAACTGTAAACTAGCAACTCATTAAATTCCCCTTGTTAAAAGCCATTCCGTTTCTGGTATATTGCATTCCAGCAGCTAGCAAACTAGAACAGACCTATACAAAGAGAACTACAAGAAACTGTTAAAAGGGCGGGCCGCGGTGGCTCAGCGGGCAAAGTGCTTGCCTGCTATGCCGGAGGACCTCGGTTCGATTCCCGGCCCCAGCCCATGTAACAAAAACGGAGAAACAGAATACAATAAAACAAGAAAATGTTTAAAAATGTTTCCCTTTCTTCCTTCCTTCCTTCCTTCTATCCTTCCTTCCTTCTCTCTGTCTTTCCTTAAAAAAAAAAAAAAAAAAAAGAAACTGTTAAAAGAAATCACAGAAGACCTAAATAGATGGAAGGGCATACCATGTTCATGGATTGGAAGACTAAATATAGTTAAGATGTCAATTCTACCTAAATTGATTTACAGATTTAACGCAATACCAATCAAAATCCCAACAACTTACTTTTCAGAAATAGAAAAACCAATAAGCAAATTTATCTGGAAGGGCAGGGTGCCCTGAATTGCTAAAAGTATCTTGAGGAAAAAAAACGATGCTGGAGGTCTCACACTGCCTGACTTTAAGGCATATTATGAAGCCACAGTGGTCAAAACAGCATGGTACTGGCATAAAGATAGATGTGTTGACCAGTGGAATAGAATAGAGTGTTCAGACATAGACCCTCTCATCTATGGACATTTGATCTTTGATAAGGAGGTCAAGCCAACTCACCTGGGACAGAAAAGTCTGTTCAATAAATGGTGCCTAGAGAACTGGATATCCATATGCAAAAGAATGAAAGAAGACCCGTATCTCACACCCTATACAAAAGTTAACTCAAAATGTATCAAAGATCCAAACATCAGGTCTAAGACCATAAAACAGTTAGAGGAAAATGTAGGGAAATACCTTATAAATCTTATAATTGGAGGCAGTTTTATAGACCTTACACCTAAAGCAAGAGCACTGAAGAAAGAAAGAAAGAAATGGGAACTCCTCAAAATTAAACACTTCTGTGCATCAAAGAACTTCATCAAGAAAGTAAAATGACAGCCTACACAATTGGAGACAATATTTGGAAACGACACATCAAATAAAGGTCTAGTATCCAGAATTTATAAAGAGATTGTTCAACTCAAGAACAAAAAGACAGCCAACCCAATTACAAAATGGGAAAAAGGCTTGAACAGACACTTCTCAGAAGAGGAAATACAAATGGCCAAAAGGCACATGAAGAGATGCTCAACATCCCTGGCCATTAGAGAAATGCAAATCAAAACCACAATGAGATATCATCTCACACCCACCAGAATGGCCATTATCAACAAAACAGAAAATGACAAGTGCTGGAGAGGATGTGGAGAAAGACGCACACTTACTCACTGTTGGTGGGAGTGTCAAATGGTGCAACCATTGTGGAATGCAGTTTGGCTGTTCCTCAAAAAGCTGAATATAGAATTGCCACATGACCCAGCAATACCATTGCTAGGTATCTACTCAGAGGACATAAGGGCAAAGACACAAACGGACATTTGCACACCAATGTTTAGAGCAGCATTATTTACAATTGCAAGGAGATGGAAACAAACAAAATGTCCATCAACAGAAGAGTGGCTAAACAAACTGTGGTATATACATATGATGGAATATTATGCAGCTTTAAAACAGAATAAAGTTATAAAGTATGTAACAACATGGATGGACCTTGAGAACATTATGCTGAGTGAGACTAGCCAAAAACTAAAGGACAAATACTGTACGGTTTCATTGATATGAACTGACATTAGTGAATAAACTTGGAATATTCCGTTGGTAACAGAGACCATCAGGAGACAGAAATAGGGTAAGATAGTGGGTAATTGGAGCCGAAGGGATACAGACTGTGCAATAGGACTGGATACAAAAACTCAGAAATGGACAGCACAATACTACCTAACTGTACTGTAATTATGTTAAAACACTGAATGAAGCTGCATGTGAGAATGATAGAGGGAGGAGGGCTGGGGACATAAATGAAATCAGAAAGAAAGATAGATGTTAAAGATTGAGATGGTATAATCTAGGAATGCCTAGAGTGTATAATAATAGTGAAATGTACAAGGTACAATTTTAAAAATGTTTTTGCATGAGGAAGAACAAAGGAATGTCATTATTGCAGGGTACTGAAAATAGATGGCAATTAATATTTTAAAATGTCACCTTCTGTGTAAGACCAAAGCAAAAAATGTTTATTAGTTACAAAATTTATATTTTGACTAGTACATTTCCTAATATAACTTATGTAGATAGTTTGATTGAACACCGTAAGTACTTGGAATCTCAGGTAGGACATGAGATTTTGCTGGTTTGTCCAGAGTGATGCCCCGATGAATCCCAGAGTGATTCAATCAGTGAGTGGAAAAGTCTCTGCACAGCCCCCTTTGGGGAGCGGTGAGAACAGGGAGAAATTCAGCTTCCCCGAGTTGAATTCTTGAATTCTCACAAGCAGTGTGGACAACCAAAGCTATAGGCTGAGCCCCCAGTCTTGGGGTTTGTTCATATGAAACTTAACCCCGCAAAGGACAGGTCAAGTCTACCTAAAATTTAGGCCTAAGAGTCACCCTTAAGAGAGCCTCTTTTGTTGTTCAGATGTGGCCCCTCTCTCCAGCCAATATGACGAGCAGTCTCACCACCCTACCCCTCTCTATGTGGGACATGACTCCCAGGGGTGTGGACCTTCCTGGCAACGTGGGACAGAGATCTTGGAATGAATGGAGACTCAACATCATGGGATTGAGAAAAACCCTAGTATGAGCTGACACTTAGCATCAAGGGATTGAGAAAACCTTCTCAACCAAAAGGGGGAAGAGGGAAATGAGACAAAGTGTCAATGGCTGAGAGATTCCAAACAGAGTCGAGAGGTTATCCTGGAGGTTATTCTTATGCATTAAGTAGATATCACCTTGTTATTCAAGATGGAATGGAGAGGCTGGAGGGAATTGCCTGAAAATGTAGAGCTGTGTTCCAGTAGCCATGTTTCTTGATGATGATTGAACAATGATATAGCTTTCACAATGAGACTCTGTGAATGTGAAAACCTTATGTCTGATGCTCCTTTTAGCTACTATATCAACAGAAAAGTAGAACATATGGAATAAAAATAAATAATAGGGGGAACAGATGTTAAAATAAATTCAGTTTGAAATAGTGGTAGATGAAGGCGAGGTGTAAGGGGTATGGTACGTATAGTTTTTTTTTTCTCTGTTGTCATTTTGTTTCTTTTTCCGTTGTCTTTTTATTTCTTTTTCTGAATTGATGCAAATGTACTAAGAAATGATGAATGTGCAACTATGTGGTGATATTGGGAATTGCTGATTATATATGTAGAATGGAATGATTTCTAAATGTTTTGTTAATTTTTTTTTAATTAATAAAAAAAAAGATGTAATAGAGAGGCTGGAGGGAACTGCCTGAAAATGTAGAGCTGTGTTCCAGTAGCCATGTTTCTTGAGGATGATTGAATAATGATACAGCTGTCACAATGTGAATGTGTGATTGTGAAAACCTTGTGTCTGATGCTCCTTTTATCTACCTTGTGAACAAAGGAGTAGAACATATGGAATAAAAATAAATAATTGGGGGAACAAATGCTAAAATAAATTTAGTTTAAATGCTAGTGATCAATGAAAGCGAGGGGTAAGGGGTATGGTAGGTATAATTTTTTTTTTCTTTCCTGTGTTCGTTTTATTTCTTTTTCTATTGTCTTTTTATTCCTTTTTCTGAATTAATGCAAATGTTCTAAGAAATGATGAATATGCAACTAAGTGATGATACTGTGAATTACTGATTATGTATGTTGTTTTATTTCGTTTTATTTTTTTAAT
The DNA here is from genome assembly GCF_023851605.1 of Tamandua tetradactyla. Lineage (NCBI taxonomy): Eukaryota > Metazoa > Chordata > Mammalia > Pilosa > Myrmecophagidae > Tamandua > Tamandua tetradactyla. The sequence continues at coordinate 23,261,113 of NC_135353.1, read as the reverse complement.
TGACAAATAAAAAAATTTTAAAAATCAAATATATTATGGGAAAAAATAAAAATCTCTTTCTCATCAACCACTTGTACAATTAGCATTTAATATATTACAGCAAAAAAAAAGTTTTACTGTACTGGAATTTTATAGTAATCAGCATCGCTTAAAAAAAGTCAAGACACCTAATCATGAGAAAAATATTTTTTCTCATCCAAACTATAATTTTGCATCTTTTAATTAAGAACGCATAAAAGTGGCATTTCTTGTTTTTTAATGGCTAAGTTTGTGGGAATGAAGTGGACTTGCTTGCTGAGTCTTTTTTCCTGCCAAGATCACTTCTACAAACTTAACCCCCAAAGGATAGGTCAAGCCTACTTAAAATCAAGCCTAAGAGTCACCCCCAAGAGAACCCCTTTTGTTGTTCAGATGTGCCCTCTCTCTCCAGCCAACACAACAAGCAAACTCACCACCCTCCCCCATCTACGTGGGACATGACTCCCAGGGAGGTGGACCTTTCCTTTCTGGCAACATGGGACAGAAATCCTAGAACGAGCCGAGACTCAGCATCAAGGGATTGAGAAAAACCCTAGAATGAGTTGAGAGTCAGCATCAAGGGAGACTCAGCATCAAGGGGTGGAGAAGGTTTTCTCAATCCCTTGATGCTGACTCTCAACTCATTCTAGGGTTTTTCTCAATCCCTTGATGCTGAGTCTCGGCTCGTTCTAGGATTTCTGTCCCATGTTGCCAGAAAGGAAAGGTCCACCTCCCTGGGAGTCATGTCCCACGTAGATGGGGGAGGGTGGTGAGTTTGCTTGTTGTGTTGGCTGGAGAGAGAGGGCACATCTGAACAACAAAGATTGAAATGAGACAAAATAGTGTTAATGGCTTAGAGATTCCAAGCAGAGTGGAGAGGTTATCCTGGAGGTTATTCTTATGCATTAAATAGATATCACCTTGCTATTCAAGATGTAATGGAGAGGCTGGAGGGAACTGCCTGAACATGTAGAGCTGTGTTCCAATAGCCATGTTTCTTGAAGATGATTGTGTAATGATACAGCTTTCACAATGTGACCGTGTGATTGTGAAAACCTTGTGTCTGATGCTCCTTTTATCTATCTTATCAACAGACGAGTAAAACATATGGAATAAAAATAAATAATAGGGGGAACAGATGTTAAAATAAATTTAGACTGAAATGCTAGTGGATCAATGAAAGGGAGGGGTAAGGGGTATGGTATGTACGAATTTTTTTCTGTTGTCTTTTTATTTCTTTTTCTGAATAGATGCAAATGTTTGCGTTTTTTGGTATTTAAAAAAATTTTTTTAATTAAAAAAAAGGATCACTTCTACATTTCCTCAAGAAAAAGGAATTTTTTGATTGATGGGTATGACTGTCTAATTCACTTGTATCATTGGGTATCATCATACCCAATGATACAATATATCATTGTATAGTGTACAATGATACCCAATGATACTAGTGGGTATCATTGTACACTATAAGCTGTAAATAGTAATTGACATACACTCAGGTATAGAGGTTTTTTTTTTAATAGGGAACACTGATTAAAGGGACAAACACCTGGAAAAAAAAGGCATTGAAGTTCTGGTAGTAGGTAACTTTGTTTTACTGAAAACAACACCGCATTACTATTACTCAGAGTTCTGAGGTGGTTGTTGGAAATACTTTTATCATCAAAAACAATCATTTTATTTGTTTTGGGGAGAACATGGTCATATCAGTGAAAGGTACAATTTAAATATAATGCACCTATCAAATATGACCAAAATATAAACCATCAAAAAAGCATGGGGAAGTAGAAAACACTGAATTTCTTAGAGTCTTATCTATAAAACAAGGAAGGTACTTAACCTGCCTATCAATATCACAAGATTGCTGAAGTAACAAATGTGATATACATAAAACAGATTAAACCATCAATTGCTATATGTCTACTATTTTTCTTAAATGAGGTAATATTACTGGAAACTGAATGACTAGTTTAACCAGACCCCAGAAAAAAAATTTTATTCACAGGTTGGACAGAGCGGAAATGAATTTTTCAATAAAATTGTTGCGCCATTTAATAATAATGTCTTCTGCCCAAAACACGCTTCAGTTGGAGCTGAGTCCAACAAACTCATCTGGTATGATTAATATAAAAATCACAAAATAAAGACTTATATTGGTGAAAAATACAAAAAAATGATGATCTCTCTACTGTAAAATAATGTTCTGAAATAAATCTCCATGTTCTTCCATCTACAGAATAAATGGTACTATAAAAAACATACACAGAGAACTGAATTTATTAGATTGAAAATTAGTAGAATACGGAAATAACTACTTACTCTTAATAGAATTTTGAAGACCTGAAGAAGATGAAGACATCTGTTTATTGAAAGCAGAATTCTCTTGTTCAAGTTTTTCAGTTGATATGGAACGTTTATTGGCTGAGAAAAGAGAACATTTACTGTAATCGTTTTAAAAGAAGAAAGAATCATTAGCTAAAACAAAGTTGGTTTTCATGCAGTTTTAGAGAGGATAGACATGGATTAATTAATTAGATATACAATGTTCACTTTCAGGCATTCCTCCCAAACTGTATATATTTAAATTACTTTTCATGAAGCTGTATAGAATTATGCTCCATACAGAAAATTTTACAGTGAAATCAATAGTAAACAAGGCAGACTTAGTCTATTTATTTAATTTTTTGCGTTGGCAGGCACCAGGACATGAACCAGACTTAGTTTATTTTTAAAACATGTATTGGATAAGCTACGTAAAGCTTATTAATCACTATTAATCATTTTTAATACTGATTACAAGTTTAAATAAGATTTTTTGATAAACTGAATTAAATAAAATACATCATTAAAATTAATTTCTCCTGTTTCCTTTACAATCTCACAACACAGATTTAAATATAAACTCACTACGCACTTCTCAAGACATTACTAAGTAGCGTCTTTGTTTAGAATAGTTTAAAATCTTGCAGTAAATGCAACATTATACTGACAGACAATATTTAAATATGAACATTAATATTTAGCAGTTAGATAAATTACCAGATTTGTTCTCAGAACTCAGTGTGGCAGAGCCTTCCCATGACCACCTTTTTTGACGATGATCAGCACGGTTGCTCCGTTCCAAAGTACGGTAAAGTACGGCTTTGAATCGCTCCTACATTAAAAAAAAAAAAAAAGGTCAACATAATTTTACAATTTCATTATATTGGTTAGTATAATTTTGAGCTGTGATTTATAAAATAACCCCACCACCAAATCTTGCTTTTTTTGCTTCAGGTCAACTTTACAAATAATTGGAGACGACTCAGGTATTGAGATCAATGCTTCACCTGAAGGAGTTTTTAATTTTATGGACCCAGAATTCAGGAACTGATGTTTCCCTCCTTGCTTATATCATTAGGAAATTTAGAGCCAAATCTGTAGTCTATTTTTAGCAATGTACAAAGATTGTGCATGCTAACCATATCTTATGCTTTAGTATTTTTTCCTAACCTTAATTTTCCCCTCTCTTGGGTTCCCTCAACCATTCATCGTATCTGCTGGTGTGGTATGCATTTTTTAGTCACTTTAAATTCTTTGTGGAATAAAACAGGAACAAAAATCAACCAACACACTTATAAGCAAAATAAAATCTATGCCAAAGTCATCTGTTATAGTCACATTTGTATCATCTTTAATTTTGATGTTAATTGATTAAAAAAACTTAAAAAAAACAGCCAACATGCTTGTCTCGACCTCAACTTCAATTTAAAATGATCAGGAAAACAGCTCTATAGACGTAAATGTGACACTAGCAAAATAATTCTACTTCCAAAAATGAGTTGCCCAGTTTTCTTTTCTCAGCTATTTCTCATCCCTGTGCTAAACATAACCATGGACTACATTCAGGCAAGCAAATTAACTTCAAGGTCAGGAAACTTTCTATTCTTCCTTAACATCACCATCATTACAAAGGCCCCATTATTTGTCTGAGGGCAAAAACACACTAGGGAAATGGAGAATAATCCCTATCATCTGAGGAGAAAAGCAACTGCAATTCTTAAAATGAGATTTACCTAAACCCTGAAACTATAATAAAGATGAAAACTAGAGATTAATTTTGCATTGTTAATACATTTCTGATTCTTAAGAATTCTGCCCCACCGCTTTCAACTGCACTGCCCTTCTGTGCTCTTTCAGGTTCCTTTTTTGCATGCTTAAAACACTCTGATGTCCATGCTCACCCCTCCTTAGCACCACCAAATTTGACTTTTGTTCACAGTATTCTCTTTGTGCCACCTACTTACTTAGAGTGCCCATTTTTCCTGCTTTCTCTGGGAGGCTCCCACATTAGATCTCTGTGGTTGACTCTTTTGCCTTTTTTGCCTCATCTTTCTGCCTCTTTTCCTGCCATGTCTCTGGCTCCCTTTTTGTCTATACTGTCACTGTGTTGTGTTCTCTTCTTTTCCCCATGTTTTCCCTGTCTGATTCCTCTCTGAGCTAGTTTTTCTCTCAGTCCTTGGGACAGTCTCTTCCCCCACCTGACACAAAGATTTACTTTCTTTGGTTCTTTAACTGTCCTTAATTCATAGTCTCTATGAATTCTTTTTGCCACAGATAAGTGAACTAGGAACATGTTTCCGGGAGGAAGAAGAAAGTGACAAAAATTCTGAGTGAAGTTCAACCAGAGAATGGAAAATGAAAAACAGTATAACGAACAGAAAAATATTCAGAAAAGACCAGAAAGAGGTAGAGAGCCATGAATGAGGGTAAATCACACTGAACGGTCCTAGAATAAGATGAGGCACATGCAAGAGCAACTGTGTGCACAAGTGAAGAAAAGTGAGCACCACAGAGAATGGCACAGAGAAATTTCACAGGGAAAAATGGAAGCAAAGAAAATTGTGAAAATTTGTGCAACAGAGAAAAAGCGAGGAAGATGAAAACACACATATACTGAGAGAACAATAGCACGGTCCAAAGATGAGGAGAGAAAAAACAAAGGGAAGCTAAGACAAAGAAAGCAGAAGGAAAAGTGGACACAGAGGCAGGAAAAGGCCAGAATTAGAAAACCAGAGACAGACTGACAAAGACTTATTTAGGGACCAATGAAAGCCACTAGAATAGAGAGACAGTGAGAATGTCAGCAAGAAAGAGAATGGCATCAGAGTGAACAAGCCAGACATTGCAGAAAGCATCAAGTCTACTCAGACTCAGTAGTGGAATGACCCAAGAGAGAAAAACTTGATGTCACAGTGGTAGAATTCAAACAGAATGAGACAGGTAGTCAGATGCCTGGTATAAACAACAAAAGACAAACGGATTGAAGAGCGACAGAAGGGACAAAGGAAGAGCATGACAAAGCCACTGACTTACACTAAAAGAGTGCCAAATACACCACAAAAGTCCAGAAAGGAAAAGAGTGGCAGAGCCAGAAAAACAACAGAGAGAATGAAAGGGAGAGAATACTGGCTATGAACCACTGAAGCAGATGGTCCCAGTTGAGGGGAGAGGGAATGTGAAGAAAGAACACAAGGGACAGAGTATGAGTGCACATGAGAGCCAGAGGAAAATGTAAAGGAGAGCGAGTGCTCTGATTTGGCCGGTGAGTCAAACATAATTATATGAGTTGTGACAAATAAGACTGTGATAGTCAAATGGAGGCGTATATGGCCAGATAATGGGGCCAGCCCATATTCAATAGGCAATGGGACAATACTGAATGCTTTTATATAGTACAGAGCTGCTCAGAACATACCTCAAGCTACAGGTACTCCATGCGTTATGACCTGAGGCTCAACAAGGCTCTGTTTCTGAATCTGCCAGAATAGCAGGTCTAAATTCCTGGGGTCTTATTAAGACAGGGATGAAAGCTTCTAATGTTGAGAGGAAGAAGGAAGAAAGAATTGGGAGAGTCCAATTCCACAGGTTGGACTGGTAAAGGCAGAGGAGGGCTGTGCCGGTTTGAAAGGATGTATGTACCCTAGAAAAACCATGTTTTAATCCTAATGCCATTTTGAAAAGGCAGCCATTTCTTCTAATCCCTATTCAGCACTGTATGTTTGAAACTTTACTTAGATTATCTCCCTGGAGATGTGACTCAATCAAGAGTGGTGGTTAAACTGGATTAGGTGGAGACGTGTCTCCACCCATTCCAGGTGGGTCTTGATTAGTTTACTGGAATCCTTTTATAGGATTGGAGAAAGCAGGAGATTCAGAAAGAGCAGAGCAGAATGACACAGCCACGAGAAGCAGAGAATCCACCAGCCAGCAACCTTTGGAGATGAAGAAGGAAAACGCCTCCCGGGGAGCTTCATGAAACAGGAAGCCAGGAGAGAAAGCAGCAGATGATGCTGTGTTCACCAAGTGCCCTTCCAGATGAGAGAGAAACTATGACTGTGTTCCCCATGTGCCTTTCCATTTGAGAAAGAAACCCTGAACTTCATCAGCCTTCTTGAACCAAGGTATCTTTCCCTGGATGCCTTCGATTGGACATTTCTAGAGACTTGCTTTAATTGGGACATTTTCATGGCCTTAGAACTGTATATTGTAACTTATATTAAATTACCCTTTTTAAAAGCCATTCCATTTCTGCTATATTGCCTTCTGGCAGCTAACAAAACAGAAGAAGGGCTAAGAATAAAATATTCCGAATCAAGGCCAAACAGTGTATCATATGATTAACTGGCTATAAAATGACGTACCCTTTCTTCTTCTAACTTTTGTTTTCTTTTTTCTTCTGCAGATGCCCTCCGCTGTTCATCTCTTTCCTTTTGTTCTCGTAGCTTTCGCTGCTTTTCTTCCATTTGTTTTTCATATTGGAGCTTGGACTTTCTTTCTTTTTCAAGTAACTGCATTTCTTTATTAGCTGAAATATTCCAAATACATTTTCAATATATAAAAGCCAAGAAAATGTTTGCATTTTCCACATTAGAAGGAAAAAGCTAATATATCTCATTTTTCTTCTCAAAATAACATGAGGTGTAGTAATAACTAAAGACTTATTATATAAACAGAGATGGCCACTAAAGAGCCATTTTCATTGGGAGTTCATTTAACTCCAAAGAACTGGAATCACTTAGATGACTCTCAACCTGCCCAAAATAAAATCCCAAATGGATAAAGAAGTTTTCTTTCACTGCTGAATTTGAGCTGAAGTTAAACCCTACCATATTAACATGCTATACACTACCGTAAGAATTTCATAAAAGCACATAGCCAGAACATATGTTTAATTTCCTTCTAATAGGAAACTTCTTTAAAAGTTTTCATCTATACAGACCATCTTAAGCATATCAGTTTTACATTACTGGGCTTAATCGTATACCACATTATAGAATAGCATGTTTTCTTATATTCAAGTTTTCCCTCACTAAAGCCTGGAGAGTATCTATGTAGTTGTAAAAGACTCCTATAGAAAAACAGGAAGAAACAGCTGCTCCATCAAAACAGAGATCATTTATATTCCATTTAGATGAAGCCAAGCACTAATTTTGACAGTGGATTTAGAAGACCAAAGAAGATAAATAGTTGTAAAGGATTCTTTCAAGTGGTACAAAGATTACCCTTTTAGATCCTAATTTATATGAAGCTACACTTTATTAAGTAAGCAGAACAATCAGTAAAAAAGACACTAAATTTAAGATTCTTAGCAACTTCATTTTCACTTTTTAAAATAATTTTTACTGACATCTCATTCTGCTTGTTTTTGTACATATTAAAATTTTGATAGCTTAGCTTTCAGAAAATTAAAGCTTATAACAAAAACCACTCTTTCAAAAATTAAGTAATTTAATTCAATTATTTTTCATTACCCTTCTTAACCTGATCTAGTATAAGTATTCACTGCAATATCATTTATAATATAATTGCAATCTATTGTGGTGGTTTGGAGTTATGTACCCCAGAAAAAAATGTTCTTAAACTTAATTAACTCCTGTGGTGTGGACCCCTATAAATAAGATCCCTTTAAGATGTTACTTCAGTTAAGGTTTGACCCAACTCAATCAGGAGAGGTCTTAATCCTATTACTGAGGTCCCTTATAAGCAGAATTAAATTCAGACACGGAAAGAGAAAGTCAGAGGGAGCAACCAGAAGCTGTAAGTCAGCAGAACCCAGAAGAGAAGGGTGATGTCAGGAGAGGCCACCATGTGAACCGCCCCGCCATGTGACAGAGAAGCACAGGACCAAGGATCACCAACAGCCAGGCCCAGAACACCAGACTTTGGGAAGAGAACATTGCCTTGATGATGCCTTGATTTGGACTTCCCCTAGCCTCAAAACTGTAAGCCAATAAATTCCTATTGCATGATATTTACTTGAGCAGCCAAGGAAAACTAAAACATCTATCACATAAAACAGATTTGGAAAAGTATATAAAATGGCCTCGGAATCGTATAATCTTAACAAAATTCATTTTGATTTTTTAAAAATGTTTCAAATATACCATCTTGCAGACGTTTGGTTTCTTCTCTTCGTTCTTTTGCTAGCCTTTGTTTTATATCATTTTTAAGCACAGATCCATCAATCACTAAAAAAAAAAGAATATAGACATTAATAAGATATCAAATTTTAAAGATATGACACTCTGACATCTATCTCAAGCATTACAATATTTATACCTGGTTTAAATGTCGATCTTATATTTGAAGATTGGGATAAGGTAGAATTAATGCCACTTTGATTACGTCTCTCTTCAGCAATTGCATTAGCTGCAGCAACTAAAATACAGGGAGATAAAGGAAAGAGATCAGGGGTTAGAGATTAAGAATACAAACAGCAAATACAAGGGTCGGGAAACCACAACCATTTGTATCTTTGATGACAAAGGATAGGATCACTGAAGTTATAGTGTTTTCTACAAAGTAAAATGATGTCTGATTAATCTGGATTAATAGCCAAGAAATACTGGGTACCTATGACTTTCGACAAATAATTTTACAAAGAATTAAAGGTGCTTACTGTGGATGTGCAAGGGTACTGGGGACATAAAGATAATTAAAATTGTTTGTGGCAACGGCAGCATGATAAGCTTGTGGATGATTAGAAGCTAATGGTTATCAGCTATCAAAATGCCTCAGAGAAGACATTTTGCCAAGTACTAGAAAAACTGAGCTTGCAAGGAATTGGAAAAAAATGTTTCACTATGAATGGGGCATTTAGAAAACAAACAGGAAAGTATGGATCTGAATCTGGATACGAAAATGCCAATGGTGAGATCCCTCAGACATTGGGCCTAATATTATGAAGCCCATTTATAAACTAAGCAGATCAGGGGCTTTCTACCCTGGTTGTAACACATCAGAGTCACCTAAGACACTTAAAAAAACAGCACTGTGCCTGAGACCCTTCGACAACTCTATTCTGATACCCAGTGAAGGTGAAGAACTACTCATCTAGAAGGACTGGCCAATAAATATTATTCTAGGCAGAAAAATACTAAGCAAACAAATATAAATTATACAAAGTGCTACCATGACTTGTGTAAACAGGTGGAAAAGTGGTAAAGGAACTTCAATAAGGGTTAAGTATAAGATTAGGAGAGCACAATGTGAGGGAAAGTAATAAAAACTAAAACCATCGGGCAATACAGGTAAGTAGGGGGGATTCTCTGAATCCTTTAATTCCATGTTTGGCTGTGTCTACATGGGCTCAGACACATGCCCCCTAAATACTGGGCCACCTTCAGGAAGTGTATAGAGAACAACACTGAAAACCCTTGTATAAAAATCACAGGATATACACTCCTTTGAGACTGCATACAATTCTGGTTTATATACACATTGAGAAAATTTTAACAGCTGGGAGGATGGGCAACTAAAATAATTAAGGAAGTAGAATGAATGAACTCTGATACGTTACTTTGCCGTGGAGGAAAAAGATCTGGGAGTCATTTTACAGTATAACCTTCAAGGTGACCTCATAAGTGCTGCCAGAGAGATGATCATTTCAAAAGAGAAGCTTTTTGTTTTTGTTTGTTTGTTTGTTTTACCCCAGAGACCTAGCAGCTCAGACAATCCATGACTACTTAACTAAATTTGAAGATAATCCATGACCTAGGTATATTTAAATTTCTCAACTTCCTAATAACTGAACTACTGGCAATTTTGTGGACCACAATTGTCTTCTGAATTTTAGCACTGGCATACCAAGAAAAATTCTTAAATAGGGTCTAGAAATTAATTAAGCCCTCCCATGTACCTCTGCTGGCAACCTTTCTACTTGAGTACAGAGAAAATAAAGTACCTTGTAGTATCATTTTTGCACATTCCGTTCTCCCTTAAGAACAGCCCATATTTTGAAACAATTCAGCTGACCGTAAAAACAATTTCTTTCAAAATGTACGATTTGACCAGATTCGTTAAAGAGCATATTAAACAGAAGTAACATTAGAAGTAGCTGTGGTGGGAATAACGAACGGAATCACAGAAAGGTTAATATGGTAATAATACCAAATCTGATTTTTTTTAGACCTTTACACTCAAATTCCTGCTGGCAGGAAATACATTTACTAAAAGGACAGTCTTTAAAAATTATCTAAAATGTCTGGCCAATGGGAGAAAGCCTTTACATCTGGGCTTAACAAGAGCGAACATTCAATTAGCATCATTGTGAGGGAATATACTTAACATTCACTTAAAAGGAACAGCAAGGCACAGTAAATACACCAGAGTTTTGAATATTTCTATGTCCATATCTTTCTGTAGTTCTTACACTAATGGTAAGCCCCAAATTCAAGTAACAGTTGCCTTTTGCCTGTAGAATAAGGAAATGTGTACAGTTTATTAATAAATTTGCATTATGAATCTTTATATACAGTATGTTCCTAAAAAGTGCGACAAGGCATACTACGGTACTTCATTTCACCGTTTATGAAGTACTTTCTATTTATATTACCTTACTTTTCACAACAATTCTATAAAGTGGACATTACTTCCCCATTCTTTTTTCAGATGAGTAAACTGAAGGTAAACCTAAGTTTCTCAGATCACATAAGTATTAAGTGGTGAAGACAGAACTTGATTCAATTATAGATTTAAAAATTGGGGGTGCGAGGGTAATTCAGTGGTAGAATTCTTGCCTGCCATGTGGGAGATTCGGGCTCAATTCCCAGCCTAGGCACTCTCCCCACCTCCACCAAATAAAAGACTCAACAAATGGTGCTGAAGTAACGGGAGTCACATGGAAAAAGAATGAAATGTGACCACCACCACACAGCATGCAAAAGAAAAAGGTAACTTTACTTTTAACTATTACATTAATTTTCAAGAACCAATTGTATAAAAACTACATTAATGTTTCCATGATTTAGTACCTTATTCCCATCACAGCTGCTTCTAAGGTTACTTCTGTTTAAAAATACCAGGAAGAAGGAATTAGGACCTAAATGTATAAAACTGACGAATACATAAATTGAGCAATAAATAAAATTGATTATAAAATAAATGAAAAATATGATTTTGGCTTAAAACGTACTTCTATGCAGTTTTAAAATACAGCAATGGAGAGATCGTCAAAATAACAGATCTACCATTTATAATTAAAGTTTGTTTTAAAAAATAAAAAGACACTATTATGCTGTGGCTAAGAAAGGTCTAAGTTTAGAGAAAATTTGTAGAAGCCATAATAAAAAGAAAACCATTCTCCTATCAGGGGAACAATGACAAACTTTTGGGTGAGGATTCCTTCCCTAATCATCTTGGTTATTTAGGCCCATAAAGGTGTCAGAATGAAACAAGCCAAAACAGTTAAACTCCACTAGGATGAACCCAGGAGTTAAAACTAAAGAAAGCGTTCTAAATATCAGCAAAAAAAAAAAAAATATATATATATATATATATATATATATATATATACTAATAGATTTTTAAAAGATATCATTAAATGTTGAGGCCTTTTTGGGACAAAAAGCATTTTAGCTCTTTAGTGACTTTAATATAGCAGAAGATTTCTGCTTCTCTCCTTTCTTGGCCCTTCTCTACAAAACACACACACACACACACACACACACACACAGAGTCAGTGGCAGTAAGGTTCTGCTCTACTAGGGCAAACTAAATGAAGGAAGAACACTTCTCCATGACAACTAGTTCAAGCATGGTAATAATCTTCCCAAGGCTTCACTTAAGAACAATCACCTCAAAGTGCTTTATCCATGCGATGTCAATGATAAATACTCATCACAATACTTATTCAGCAATTCTAAATTACCCACCACAGCTGTTGCTCTTGAAATCACCCGCAGAGCTCAACATAAAATTTGTAGCCCCATCACTTCATGACCTTTGTTCCCCAAGATGCTTTCTTGAGCACTAATTAGGAATATTAGATCACATAAACTAGTATTTTTATTAGGAAGCAAAGGGGATGGGTTACAAAAAGTACTGAAAGGTTTTTGTTTTGTTTTTTAATTAAAAGGACTATGTTTTTTGCAGAGAACACGGTACCATGAAATCAATTTTATAGATCAACAGATGTAGGACTACTCACTGCTATCTGGATAACAGAATAAAAAAACAGCAATTGCCACAAACTCCTATCTTGAGTTTCCACTGGGGGTAACCAACAAAGTCCCCTCTGGGGAGTAAAGCAGAATAGCTGACCCTCCCCCACAGCTGCTGGCCCTGCCCTTGATCCACCCTCCAAAGCTGAGTAACTGGGAGTGGTGTGGTCCCAGGCAGATCCATTCCACCCATGCCAAGGATCACTCTTCATGGCGACAGGACAGTCGGCACATCATTAGGTCAGGCAGAGGGGAGAGAAAGTATTAAGAAAAAAGTTAACAGGAAACCAAAGTAAGAAATCTGCCACCAGGGAACTACAAAACTAAAGCAGATATTCACACAATGTTGCCGAAGACAGCCAAAGTCATAGGGCGGAAAGAGACTTCCAGAAGACATCAAGTCCAATTCAAAAACAGCATGTCTTAAAGAAAATGGAAATTAAAGAGAACTTCCTGCCATTTAGAGCAGTTTACAATGGGATGGCTGCTTGGAAACATATTAAGCGCCCCATTATACTACACATCCACGTTATACAAGTTGCCCAAAATTTTATAGATAATCCAGCTCTTGATCTCAGCTGCTTTTTCGGTATTTGTAGAAAATAAAAGTATTCTTCGGAATAATGTATTCTAAACTCAGAAATCATGTGATTTTAGAAAAACAAAAAAGAGAAAGGTGATAGTGGCAAAGCTTCTTATGCTCAACCAGTTGAAATATTCAAGCAAGTTTCCATTTTCATTTTATATAAAAAAATAAACATCTGTTCTGGTAAAATAAGGTGAGCTTAGCACTGTGCTATGTGCAGAAAACATAACTCAATAAATGTATATGTATACAATGTATGTAGACACAATTTCTATTGATGATATTCTCTACTGTGCCTAAATAGGTTATTTGTTCAGGACAGTGTTTTCAGTCTTGCAGCCAGGCGCTCAGCAGGAGATGAAATTGGCTTATTAGCAAAAACATTTTATTGTTTCTTTGTTTCCTTCAGGAAAATGCTGAGCCCAGGAGGCAACTCTAGTCGAGCTGGTTCTCCCTTAGTCTAACTGTGATGTTTCAATTCCTAGTATGAAAAGGGTAGCAAGGACGCATACCAAGGTTCTGGGTTAATCCTTTTTTGGCATGCTTTCATTTTGGTGTGTGAAATAGTGTGAATTCAAGCAACAGTTTTGTATATAATTTTCAAATACTTTCCAACATTCAATATTCAAATGATTTTAGGGTTAACCAGACCATAGCTCCTTCAACATATTTGGAAAATGCTGGTTACATTAAACTACTGAAATAAATCAGTTATCGGAGAGCCGTCGGTGTCAATTAGGAACAAAACAATCTTGATTTATTGCAAACTTACACTCTAAGTGGACCAGAATCATAAGCAAAAAGTGAGAAAAGAAAAACTCTTCTCACTATAGACACGATGGATGTATATCTGTTTCTGGCATTCTCTGGGGACTTGCTTCAAGGTGCTAAGTAATGTAACTCTTCTTTCAGCCAGGTCTAAATCACTTTTTTAAATTACATACGAAACCCCGCCTCAGGATTTCAATAAAATCGTTTTATTCAAGCTCACATTAGAGGCAACTAGCCTGAGAGCTCGCTAAAGAGCAACCAAGCAAACTCGCGGGGTGCGATCTCACTCAGGTAGTCCAGCGGTCTCCCTTGACTAAGGAACACGCTGCCAGATCTTATAAAAGTAACGGTTTTAGAAGGAGGAAAAAGCTTTTTGGCGATGGGACCAGTTTAGGAGGAAGCACTCTAAAGTGCTAATTCTCGTTCCGTTCAGCCTAGGGATTGCACTATGTCCCACGGAAGGTGACATCTTGTCGAAGTCATGTGCTACAGCAGACAAATCAGGAGGAGCAGCGAGCCAAGTTTCATCCCAACTTCCCAAGAACCAAATCCCGACAGCTCATCCCTTACTGGCCCTTGCCCAGCAGGGTGCGGGATGGGAGCCCTTGAGAGAGGAGGGATTTCAGGAACGAAAGAGCATTAAAGCACGAACGCCTTGGACTATGGGAACTCAGAACTATGCCCGCCAGGAAGGGCTTCCCCTGCAGCGGAGGCGGTCCCCCCGCGCGGGGCACCGGGGTCTGGGCGGGCGCCCGCACATCCTGGCCAGCCGCGTAGTCGTTCGCGGCGGTGGCGCGTAGGTTCTCCGCTCCCCAACACCACGAGGGGCTCGGGACACCGTCCGTGGCGCTGCGCCGGGATTCCACGGTGCACCCCCGAGTCCCCCACCCCCACCCACCGGCAGCACCCGTTAGTTCTCTCGCACCCCGCCCGCGAGAGTTCCGCCGCTGGCCGCGCCGGCGGACTGTTTCCCGTCCTGCCCCCCCGCCCGGAACGACTCCCGAGTCCCGGGTCCCGTTCCTCCTCGGACGTTCCGGGACGAGGGGTGGGGGTGAGGGGAGGACCGTGAGGCGCGGGACGACTCCGGAGAAAAGTTTTCCGGCGATCGTCACGTCGCTCTTTGGGCTCGGGGGCCGCGGGAACCCCATCTCCCGCGAGGGTCCGACACCACCTCCCATCCCCGTCGGGAGCCACCGGCCTGCTCACCCATCCGTTCCCGCAGTCCCTTCAAGGATGTGCTGCCGCCCGCGCCGGCGCCGTCCGCCATCTTCCAAGCCCAGCTGGGAACCGCTAGTGGCGCTCGGTCCGCAGTGCGCAGGCTCTGGGGCGGCCGGACTCCGGCCGCAGCCCAGGCACTCGGGGGCGGGGCGGGGGGAGCGGGGCGGGGGGAGCGGGGCGGGGGGAGCGGGGCGGGGGGAGCGGGGCGGAGCCCGCGCAGCCTACACCGAATGTTTCAGTGCTTCTCGCTGCTCACCAGTCCTTGACCCGCTGCTCAACTATTGTCTGGTGGGCAGAAACTCACCGATGTTCGGTGCTCTACCCTCCACCCCCATCCTCCGGACTAGCCAATCATCGCCTTGTTTGGCCTTCGCTCCGTTTTTCATCTCATTAAATCCACCTAGCAACACAGTAACATTCCTTCCTGCCGCCATTCCTTCAGTTAACCAGCACCCAGTGCTTTCTGGATGCACTTGCAGCATGAGTTTGCTATTGTTTCAAACACTACAGAAAGAAAGGCCCAAGTTGGGGAAAGAGGCCCAGTGAGGGGAGGGAGGTGGGGAGTAGGTTGCTGTGAGGTGTTGGGGCCCCATCCTAAGTCGACAATTTCTTAAGGTTGTTGCAGAATGAATAAATCATCACACCGTGAGGTCTCAAGGTTGAGTGAAGGGTGCTTTTTGTGGGTCTTCGACGGAAAGGAGGGGACTTAATTGGCATTAATCTCTTCAGATTTGGGAGGAGGCCCTTCGAGGTTGCAAAATGTTTTTCCCAATCCCAAGGCAAAACTTCATTGACCTGATGAACCTCCAAGGAGTAGACATCGCTTCATGGGGCACTTGTGTGGACCACGTGTGGTCACGACCCCGTTAGTGCCGTGTGATACGTGGCTGTAGGGACACAGTGTATGGATGGGGCCCTAGGTATGATGCAGGAAACTGGAAAACGGGGCAGGAGATCACCTGTGGGGTGAGCGCTTTCATAAACCCAGTGTCTCAAACTTGCACACAGGACCTGGAAGTGGAAGAAACTCATAATAGTTTCCGCTTACTGATTCTTTACTGTGTGGCAGGCCCTGTTACTAATCACACTCCCTATATTAACTTAATCTCCCTATTACCTTATGAGGTAGGCACCATTATCACTCTTGTTTTCTAGAAGAGGACATTAAGGCAGAGAGAACTTAAAGAATTTGTACAGTCACACACTTAGTGACAAAACTGGAATTTGAACCCAAAACATCGGACCACACAGTAGCCTTATGTGATACTGTGGCATATTCTACAGGCCTGGCTGCTTCAAAAATTTCAATGCAAGAAAGATAGTTCCAGATCACAAATCATATCATTTATGTGATTAGGATCCTGAAAGCATGAAGATGGAAAAATCAGTAAGGAAAAGAACCTCCCCCAAAGTGGGAAAAAGGCAGGAACAGACCTTTCACGGGAGAGAGAACAGATGGCCAATAAACATACAAAAAAAAAAATGCTCGAACTCTTTAGTAGTCAAGATAATACAAAGGAAAACTCCACAATAACATATCATGTCACACCTACAGAGTTGGCAAACCTTAAAGAGTGGACAGTAAATGTTGGTGAGGATGTAGATCAATACTAATGGGGAAAAAAGAGTTTGGCATTACAGCACTTGATGCCCTGCTCCTAAGTATATACTTAGGATATTTATATACTTAGCCCTGCTCCTAAGTTTATACAGAGGTTGGTGCTTTGCATACCATATCATACCATACCACGATGGTCTCCCTGATATTTATATGAAACTCATATTAGGACACCAGCAAAGCACACACACACACACACAACTTTGATGAACTTATCCAGAACCTCATAAACCAAAAAGAAAAATGCAACATCCAGTTTGCAGTTTCTTGAAAAAAAATGTTGAAACCAAATCTAATAATGAGGCAGCAGTCTGACAAATCAAGACCGTGGCATATTCTACAGGCCTGGCTGCTTCAAAAATTTCAATGCAAGAAAAATAGTTCCAGATCAAAGGAGGCTAAAGAGACCAAATGCAATGCATGATCTTTGATCGGAACCTAGATTGGGGGGGAAAAAACAGCTTCATTTAAAGGGCATTCATTATTAGGACAACTGGTGAAACCTCAATGTGAAATGAATATTAGATAATATTGCATTGAAGGCAATTGTGGTTAAGTAGAAAAACATCTTTTTTTCTTAAGAAATAGATGCTAAGAAATTTCGAGGTGAAGCGTCATAAGGTCTGAGTGGCATGAAATGTCCATTTGCAGCCAAATCTTCCTGTTTTTTATTCTTTTAAATAAACTGGCTATCTGGATTGTAATGTAACATCTCCTATTTTAAAAAATGATGACAACATTAAAACCTTTGACAAACACAGTGCAGGGCAAACAAAATTATCCAGAATCTAATCAGTGTTCAGATTTGAATGATTGTCTCATTTTTTTTATGTTTCTATAAAAATCCAAACAAGTCCATACATTGCATTGGTTGGTATGTCTTTTAGTCTGTAGCTTTCCCCCTCCTTCTCTCTAATGGCTTTGATAGATTTTTGTGCAATTTAGCATTCATTCCTTCAGCAGGTAAATCATTCATTAAACCTCTACCTACCACCTACTCTGTGGCTGTCAGTGTGAAGACAAAAGCAGGGTTTGGAAATCCCATTGATTCTAAGCTAATAATTCAGATCAGGGTACTCAGACATTTTCCTGGGGCAAGAACAGCTCCCTGAGCCCCCCACGAGACAGTCTGTACATTTCCCAGAAAATCACTGGAATGGAAAGCTGCCAGCTTGGGGAGAATGAGTCTATTATTGAGCCAAAACAGACTCACAGCTGGGAAAGAACCCAGGCAGCTCCTCTCCTCTCTTCCCCACATATGGAAAGCATGTGCTCCCCAGCGAGCACAGGAGAACTGGAATCTTGCTCACTTTTTTTCCCCCTACTTGGCTATTTTCTTTTTCCTTAAACTTTACGCCGGCAGGAAAAATAATCAGAAACCTCAGTTCATCATAGGTCTAGGGATGGTCACATTTTTTTTTTCCTATTAAAAGATGAAAAATTAAATTCACATGTGATGGACATTTAGCGAACTGAGCCAGTCTAACAAATTCGCACACAAACTGCCATCACCACAGCACTGTACTGTTTTAAGCTTAGCAGCATGTGATGGTTCTTCCACTCCATCCTGATGTACCTGTCAAATTCATCAATCACGCACACAGTTGAGGCAGCATTCTGCTTTTGCAATTCTGCTCTCATTTCTGACTCTTGCCCTGCTCATTTCTGACTCTTGCCCTGCATCTGTGGCTGCTTGGCTTTGATGCAGGCGATGCCAGACGGGGCACAGGAAAGGGAACAAAGACTGTTTCACTCTAAACAGACCTATTGCCACATCTATTCACATTTTCCTTCCCTTTCCCAAATCTGCTTTTTCTTCCCTCTTAAGTTAAACTTACCTCTGGTCCTGGTCATGTCTCCACTGGTTGATGGCACCCTCCCCAGCTCGGAATTCCTACCACAGCATCACACCCCATATCCACCCTGGCAGCTGGCCTTTCGATGCCCCGCTTCTCTTTGCACTGAGGACCAGGATGATCTTGCTTTCTGATTTCAGTAGGCTACTCTACCAGCTCCTTTTAGGGAGTCCAGGTCTTCCCTAGGGTGGCAGTGGGGGGCCATGGATTTTTGAGGAGAGTGGAAAGAGGTCATCACCACCACTGAGGCATTCCCCTCCAAACTGCGGATTCAGACATACCTCAGAAAGGAAGGCTGTAGTAGCTGTGGCAGCCTGCTTGGAGTAGTACGGAAGTCTTGGATACTTACTGGTAGATCATAAGAGCTGTCATCTATTGAGGACCTACTCAGTGGCAGGCACAAAGCTTTACGTAGACTATTTCATGTAATCATCGTCACAGTCTTATGAGATCACTTCTATCATTATCCCCATTTTACAGAGAAGCAAACAGGCGCAGATCGGTTAACTAAGCTTCCTAAGGAAGGCTAGGAAGTGACAGAGCCAGGATTCAAATCCATGCACCTCTGATTCCAGGGCTCACGCTTCTTCCACTGGGCTTCCCGACTTACCAGTTGATAAGTCCTCAACCACCCTTAATTCCTAACCCATGTCTTCTACTTCTTCATTGATCCACTCCCCACACCCTGGCAACTAAATCTTTTCCAAAGTTGTACTTTCTAGTTGGTAAGTTCTTCCTGTGACTATTTTTCCCAATCTATCTTTCAGTAGAACTACCTCTTAAGTCTTTAATGGAGTTGACTCAAACTACTGAATAAGAAACCATTGGATATGGGTATTTAATATTGTTCTTGCAATGGTGATAAATTTGACTTCTCTCACAAGATAAACTTATGAACCATGTAATAACATGGATGGACCTAGAGAATATTATGCTGAGTGAATCCAGCCAAAAACTAAAGGACAAATACTGTATGGTCCCACTGATGTGAACGGACATTCGAGAATAAACTTGAAATATGTCATTGGTAACAGAGTTCAGCAGGAGTTAGAAACAGGGTAAGACAATGGGTAATTGAAGCTGAAGGGATACAGACTGTGCAACAGGACTAGATACAAAAACTCAAAAATGGACAGCACAATAATACCTAATTGTAAAGTAATCATGTT
Organism: Tamandua tetradactyla; assembly: GCF_023851605.1. Taxonomy (NCBI): domain Eukaryota; kingdom Metazoa; phylum Chordata; class Mammalia; order Pilosa; family Myrmecophagidae; genus Tamandua; species Tamandua tetradactyla. The sequence goes on along the minus strand of NC_135353.1, from coordinate 23,241,395 downwards.
AAAACACTGAATGAAGCTGCATCTGAGCTATAGGTTTTTGTTTTGTTTTGTGCTGTTTTGTTTTGATTTTACTATTATTACTTTTATTTTTTTCTCTATATTAACATTCTATATCTTTTTCGGTTATGTTGCTAGTTCTTCTAAACCAATGCAAATGTACTAAGAAATGATGATCATGCATCTATGTGATGATGTTAAGAATTAATGATTGCATGTGTAGAATGGTATGATCTCTAAATGTTGGGTTAATTTCTTTTTTTCCGTTAATTAAAAAAAAAAAAAAAAAAGAGAAGGGATAATTGGAGATGAAGGGATACAGACTGTACAACGGGACTGGATATAAAAACTCAGAAATGGACAGCACAATACTACCCAATTGTAATGCAATTATGTTAAAACACTGAATGAAGCTGCATGTGAGGTATAGGTTTTTTGTTTTTGTTTTTTTTGTTTTTTTCTTTCCATTATTGTTTTGATTCTTATTCTGTTGTCTTTTTGTTTCTTTTTCTAAATCGATGCAAATGTACTAAGAAATGATGAATGTGCAACTATGTGATGTTATTAAGAATTACTGATTGTACATGTAGATTGGAATGATTTCTAATTGTTTTGTTAATTCTTTTTTTAATTAATAAAAAAAAAATCAAAAAAAAAAAAAATTTGACTTCTCTCACTCAGCCTTCCTTCTAAAACAGCTCAGCAGAGTCAATTAAAGCCTAGCATTTGGGGCCAATTTCATAATGTATGTGTAGAGGAAAACGTGCTGCATTCATCACAGTTTTTCCTGCGACAAGTATTTGTTGGATGAATGAAAGAGATTACTAAAAGCCTCCACGGTGCTGAAGGAGGAAGAAACAAAAATATTTTGGGTGGCTACCAGGGTGTTGAAAAGGTCTAGACTTAAAATTATTAAAGGGCAAGAAAAGGCCCCCATTTTTTTTTCTTGACTTCAAATAACGTAAAGCAAACATGGCTGTGCCTTCTCATTCTAAACACAGGCCTGTAATATAAGGGAAGCTTCATAGGATGCCAAAAAAAAAAAAAAGCATAAAATATCAAGGAATTCCCATAAAAAAACATTTTGGAATTTCTAATAAAGCTTACAAATTGGTAAAATCCAGATGGGAGAAAATGAGAAGGAAAGAGGAATCAGGACAATCTGTTGAAACGCAGATTGCTAGGCCTCATCCCCAGAGTTTCTGATTCCAATGTCTGGGGTGGGGCTTGAGATGCTGCATGTCTAACCAGTTCTCAGGTGATGTTGATAGACTGGTCCAGGGAAACACTTTGGGAGCCACTGCCATAGTGTATAATAAATATTGCAAATATTCATTTGTTTTCATTCCTTCTTCATTCAACAAATACATACTTGAGGGACTACATTAAATGCTGAGGATACAGAAGTGAATAAGACTTAGGCCTTGCAAACAAGCAGCTCTCTAAACTGTCCGGAACACAGATAAATAACAAAGCAGTTGCAATACAATGTGATGAACGCTGTGGGTCCACTAGGCACTTCTGCTAGGAATTTTCTGTTAGGATGGGGGTGGGGGGAGTGGTGGTGGGATTCCAGGAAGGCTTCCTGGAGTAAGAATCATGGAAACGGAGATAAAGAGGACGCTTATTTTGGCAGTTAAACAGCACAAGTTGGTCAGGAGAGAGGGGGGATAAAATAGTGCAGGTATGACATATATGATTGGAAAGCTGCCGAGAGTGGAAAATGTGGAATGTGGCAATGGATACTTCATTCTGAGTTTCCTTACCAGCGGTTCTCAAAGGTGAGCACAATAGTCTGGAGAGTGTGTTTAAAGAAATAAAGATTTTTGTCAGAGGTGCCTCAAATAATTGATTTGAATAGCTTATCCCTTAACATTCAACGCAGAAGAAGCTGTGGTGAGATGGGCAGTTTCTTGTATTACTGGTGGGAGTGGTACTGATTCGAAAAAGCATTTTGATGGTATGCAAAAAGAGCCTAAAAATGTTCATGCCTATTTGAACCAGTAATCCCACTTCTACAGGAACTATCACAAATATAGACAAAATGTTTGTTGGAACACTAACAAGGATTATGAAAACTGTAATAGTTAAATATGTTACAAATCATCCAAATGATGGAGTACCACACACCTACTAAAATATCTAGGACAATATTAGGTGAAAAAAAGCAAATTATAAAATTATATTTGTATTACAACTACAATTATTTGATTATGTACATTTAAAAAATGAAAGGAGATAGTGATCAATGAAAGGGAGGGGTAAGGGGTATGGTATGTATCTCTTTTTTTTTCTGTTTTCGTTTTATTTCTTTTTCTGTTTTCTTTTTATTTCTTTTTCTGAATTGATACAAATGTTCTAAGAAATGAGCATGATGATGAATATGCAACTATGTGATGATACTGTGAATTACTGATTATATATGTAGAATGGAATGGCCATTAAAAAATAAAATAAAAACAAACAAAACAAAAAAAATGAAACGGCATATTCCAAAAATGTTACCAGTGTCTTCCCAAGATTGTAAGGAGAATGTGTTGTTATTTCCATATTTTCTACAATGAACTGTATTACCTTTATAATTGGACCAGAGAATGGTTCATTCTGATTTAAAGAATCAGGGACTTTTGAGATTCTGAAAAGTAGCTGTTATAAATTCACCCACAATTACAAGAATTAAAACTCCCAACAAGGTTTATAACAATGAGAGATAGCCCACATCATTGTTCTCATTTGTAGAACATACCCTCCTAAAGAAGTGAACTGAACAATGTCTAGTGCAATGTCAAATACAGCTGAGCGCTTAATATTATTACACATTGATGATGATAAATATTACAAATTATAATACAGATCTGGTGTCATGTACATCCTGGATACTTTTTTATTATTCTTGCTAAGAGCAGGCAAATGCTTTGTCCTCGGGTACAGTGAAAGCCAAAGTATTACCACATTACCTTGACGAAACTCAATTGTTTGTCAATAGGCTTAAACAGTTGTGTGGTTGAAAGCCTGCACTGTAAACCTCATAGCTTTTTCATGCCCAGCTCACAGAACTATTGTGAGCATCACAACAAGGAGGCGCATCACACACAGGGATGCCTGATGGCATTTCCTACCACAATTTCCTGTAAGAATCTGATACAACCTGCTACATATATGGTTCTTCTTCTCTGTTCCTCACACAGGACAAGGCAGACACATACATACCTACATCTAAAGCTTAGCTAGTCAGATGAACAAGGGGGAAAGTAAAGATAACCAGGTCAAACACAGGAAGTGAAAAGCAGAAGATTTTGTAGGAAGCTTTGATCAGACATCTCTGCTTGCTATGCAAGGTATTGATTTATGGTAGATCATGTCCCCTCACCCACTCTGAAAGAACCACACTAGGGCCCCCAATTTATCAATGCTGCAAATGCCTGATGCCTCCAAGGTATTAGGAATGGTTTGTAGCTTTGGGTACTGATAGAAACGTGTGGAAGTTGTGCAGATGGAAGGACTCTCATCCATTTTAGGTGTGGCACTTCATTAATCATCAAGTCCTGCCTGGGGCTGCCCTGGTATTCTAAAAAGTCCGATCTTTAAGACTTTGAGACTCAAGCTTTGAAATCACTTTCAATGGTTAAAAATCTGTCCTTAATCTGGCTCTTCATGAGAATTTCCCTTTGCAAAACTCAATTGTTTGTCAATAGGCTTAAACAGTTGTGTAGTTGAAAGCCTGCTCTGTAAACCTCATTGTTTTTTCATGGCGAGCTCACAGATCTATTTAGAGAATGTGTACTTTGAGAGAAAAAAGGGCCCAAGAGGACAAAGAGACCTGTGTGTACACTCTCCAGGCCATTCGGGTCTATTGGAATGCTTACTTGGGCAGCCAAGGGCCGAAGCAGGTTTTATCAGTGGGTGCAGCCAGAGTGAAGGACTCAGGAAAACAGATACAAAACTTCTGAAAGTCAGACTAGCCCAACAGTCAGCCCCTCTAGGCCCTCAAGGAGAGTTTTCAGTGAAGACATTTGGATTAGATGGGTTAGAAGAGAGAAGTGCCGGTTGCCCCTGAGACCTATGGGTAAACACCATAGTTCTGTGTTCTCGAGAAAAGATGCATACCCTTGACTTTTCTTTAGCTTCCAGTTTTTACCGTTGAGGACAGATCACGGAATGTTAGAGCTAGGAAGGCCCTTCACAGCCACATAAGTTTAGTCCTCTCATTCTCCCCCGAGGGAGAGGCTCAGAGAGGGGTGCTGCAGGCAAGTTCCCAGAGCTGGAACTCAGATCTCCTGACAACAAACATGCTATCTCACGCTCTTTTTTGTACACACAAGCGAAAGACTGTCCAAACAATCTTTTGGAAGAAGGAAAATGAGAATTGCTGATCCAGTGCTGGGATCTTTCAAAGAGTTGGAATTGGACCTATATCTTCCCAGTGAAATTTCAAAGGACATGGTAAGGAAATAAATGGAGATGCTGCTAAGTTGTGCAAGGCACAGATGGAAGATTGTTTAGCCGCCATTATTTTTGTGAGCATTCTTATCATTTGGCCCCTACCTGTGGCTCCAGTCATCTTCCACTGCTTCCTCCTTAGGAACATTTTTCTGCAGTAGCTAAACTAGGTACCCCTGCCTCTTGATTCTTCCTCTTCCCCCACCTCATAGAGGCGTGTTTCAAATTCAGGACAGTCTGACCCTAGAGTTCTGGAGCTTTCCATCAGTATGAGAAGCCAGAGCAACAAAAGACCCCTCACACCAGTGCCTGCTACTCCATATGCCGAGGGCTAAATGAGCAGTGAAATCTAATCATCAGTCAAATAAGGTCATGGTGGTGGGAACAGAGTAGATGGCCAAGCACTAACATAGCCTGGGAGGCTTCATGGAAGAGATGGCTCTTACAACTGGGCTTTGTAAGTGGGTGCTATTTATTGGACGGCGAATTCTTTGAGGGCAGATTGTATCGTTTATGTCTCCTCCTGAGAGCTCAGCAGTGAGTGTGTGTTCAATAAGTTTCTGTGGCTGATGATGACATTTATTATTAGGCCTGAGGATAGTTAATTCAACAGAAACATTCCCAGGAAGAACTGTTCAGCGTTTGGGGCCTCAAACCAGTTCGTCTCTCATTTTTCTTTTTCTGTGTGTGCGTGCCAAATTCTGATTCCTTCTGGATGTGTGTATGCTGGGATACTGCAGATGAGGTTGACTTAAGAAGGAGGGTGTGAGAAATAAAGCATTGACTTCCATTTTGCTTCTATAGAAATATTTGGGTAGCCTGCTTGGTGGTGTTTCCATGATGGAAATGACCTGGTGCACGTACTTGACAAGAACATGGAGCACAGTATGGCTGACATATGCTTGTTCCCATCTCCATATGTTTCATTTATATCTTAATCCACAGCCTGCTGGGAGAGAGCTGGGTACACCAGCACTTTGGGGACTGTCACTTGGTCTCCTGCTATTTTCTTAGCCTATGGTATTCACACTTCCTCCACTATGAGCTGGAAATTGGCCTTAGGCCTGTGGCATTGCCGTAGGACTGACGGCAGGAGAAAGACACTTCAAAATGTGAAACAACTACGTTCACATGTGAGTCAGGGATGTGTTTGGTCTATTTATAGAAGGAAGAGATGACATTTGAAGAAAATTGGTTCAGAGGGAAATGCTGCCATTATATAAGCAATCAAAATGTAGCAAGAGACGCATTAGGAGAGTGAAGAAGACCTAATTTGTAAAGCATCAAGATGTGTGGGCAAAAACAACGCAGGTTTAGAGGGTGCAAGGGTAGTTCAGTGGTAGACTTCTCTCCTGCCATGCGGGAGACCTGGGTTCAATTTCCGGGTTGGATTCCCGGGTTCGATTCCTGGCCCATGCACTTCCCAAAAAAACAAACAAACAAAATTCAACAAATGAAGCTGCAATAATGGGATACACTCACTTGAAATAAAAAATAATGAAATGTGGCCCCACCACACAGCATACAAAAAAAAGAGCATGGGTTTTAGAGCCCAGTACGTCTGAGCCTGTCTGCCCGTTCTGCTAGGCCATCTTAAGCCTCAGTTTCCTCTTCTGTAAAATGAGGATAATAACAGTTGCTTAAAATAGTTTTCTTAGTATTCAAATTCGTTGATAGAAAAGATCAGTTATAGTGCCCAAAGTACAGTACAGGCGCAATACAAAATGGTTATTAGTCAGTCATATTAGCAGCTAAATTTTGGAGGGACTTACTACATGCACTGAGTTATGTAGTAACCTTATTCATATTGTCTCACTTATTCTTGAAATGATGCTATGATGTCAGGAGAATTATCGTCTGAAACACCTCATACTGTTAATTATGGCTATATCACACAGCTCAGATGGAAATCAATAATTCTATCTTCCTAATCCTGCCCTACCTTAAAAGTTACAGGAAAGCCTTTTCTCCCTCATTGCTCCCCCACATCTTTCCCTCAAACATCACCATTTTTTGGATGGAGGGTTTGCAATAGATCATCTGGTGATCAGCGATTAAAGAGAGGAAGCGAAGAGAAGCAGCGTTTTGCAACCCAAATGTTGGAAGAGGGGTTTGCAGTCAGAGACAAGAGATCAATTTTTCATACGAAGAATAACAATTGTGTGTAACTAACAAAAAAGGCTTGTGTCGGGGGGTGGGGCGGTGTGTATGGAATTAACACAGGAGACATTCATGTACTTGAAATCATTTTAAACCAGAATACTGGAGCTTCTCAGAATGTCACCAACCTTTGTGTTCCTACCCCCTCCTTCCTTCCCCCACTTCCTTCAGCTGTTGGGGAGGAGAAGGCCTGTTTCAGAAGGGGACAAGGTAGAGTCTATTCCCTAGAGGTGTTGGCAAAGCACGTTATGTCCATGTTCTCTTGAGGAAGCCAGAAGGAGTGAACAAATCTAGTCTAAACAGATGGATTGCATCCGCTAGGATGCTTGAACTCTTCTCTCATCTCTTACAAATGGAAGCGGCATTACTGAAAGATATTGCAAGAAGAGAAAAGCTCTCAAGAATAAGGCAAAAGCCTCAGCAGTTTATGGCTAAGAGAGACGCGCAAGAAAGGTGGGTTTAGAAGTCATGCATTTCAAAAAAAAAAAAAAGAAGTCATGCATTTCACCCTTCTCTGCAGGACAGCTCCTGCTTATTTGTGTTTGTGTGGGGGGAAGTGCCTCCTACACCAGGTTATTTTAATGCTAACTGAAAACAAGTTCTCCTTTGGCTTTGTGGATGCCACAGCATAGAATTTCAACAGTTTGCACTTAAACTATCCAAGGAAGAGTTTCAATTCTTAATGAGTTAGGTTTCCTGTCCCCCTCCCCCACCCCCAGTCCAATCTCTCTGGTCACCAAAATTCACGGAAGTATGAATGACAGTAATAAAATATTTTGAATTGTATATTGCTTGAAAATGGGAAATTCAGTTATACTTTTCCTCCGGTGGCATTCTGTGCCATATTTTTTCAAAATAACACGTGGTAGGAATTCTCAAGAGCACAAGAGGGAGAAAAACTACAATTATGATTTCATTTGATGGCACCAGTACTCAGAATTTTTAGATCTAGAAATTTAAAACTTAGTCAGCTTCCTGTTCATTTTACAAGAGAAGTGACTTAGATGGAATGACTTGTCCAAGGTCATATCGCTAGTAAATGGCAGAGCCATTTTGTTTCAAAGTCCTACTTTCAAAATACTGTTATACAATAGATAACTAATACACATCCACTAAAGTAATAGTTTTAGCTCTCAAAAAAATAAAAATACTGCTATACACAATCCCAATTACAATCCCATATTTGACAAGATGATAAGTCATTATGAGGATTTAAGGAGATAATATTTGTGAAGTGGCATGTACAGTAGCTAAACAAAACTAAATTAAAGTGTTCTACTTCACTGCATATTTTCTTTCCTTTTGTTAATGCCCACATATATTCTAGGTTTACATAGTTGCAATGTTTGTTCCAGTACCACGTTGCAATCTGCTTTTTTTTTCACTTAACACAGCCCACATACTTACCATGCTAATGACTAAATAACCTTCCATCCAATTACCAAGACTCTGCTTTTTTAAGACATTCTACCATTATTGAACATTTGGATTGTTTCCAGTTTTTCATCATTATAAATAGTGCTTCTCGGAATAACCATACGTGGCTTCCCACCCTCCCACACTCTTGGGAATTGTTTTGTTGGGGGTCTCTTCTCAGATTGCTCTCCAGAAAAATATCACCAGTGTACTTTTTGTGTGCCACCCATGATGGGGAGACTATGTTATTAAAAACCAAAACAAATATGGTTGAACTCTTCTCTCTACTGGGCATAGAAAAGGAACTAAAGGATTCTGGGTGGAAACTTTCTTCCCCACCCCTATTTACCCCACCCTTCCACCCTCAGCTGTGTTAGTGCTTTCCTGGCTTTTTTCTAACTTCCCCCTTCTGCACAGACTCTTGGAGCAGAAATGACCATGCTCATAACACAGAACCGGATGAACAACTAGATCTCGGCCCAATCTAACCAAAGAAACATGTGGGAGTGTGAATATCTGAAGCACTTCACTGAAAAAGATGGTGGAGAGTCACTTGTGAGTTTTCAGCAAGGACAAAAGGCTGATAAGAAAAAACTGCCTCTTTACAAAGCAAAGTCTAACTGCAGGGTCTATGTATTTGAATATTTAGCCCTCTGGACTCCAGCTGCCAGTTCAGACCCCTGTCACTTACGAACTGTCAATGATTTACTAATAATAGGTAACATCTTTGAGTATTAAGGCTCTTGGCTTCCACGCATTATCTCATTTGATCCTCACAGCAACCCTTGGAGTCGACACTCTTATTATCCCCATCTTGCAGCTGAGGAAACTGAGGCTTAGAAAGATTAACTTTCCCAAAGTGCCAGAGCCGTGATACAAAGTTCAGGTCTGTATGATTTGAAAGCCTCAGTGCTTACTCTTGTTCTGCCTATCCTACTTTCCTCATTTATAAAACGGGGGCATCTTACCGCTGTACTGACTCCATAGTGCTCTTTTCAAGGATCAAATGAGATAAAAATCACGAAGGTAGGCAATTTGAAAATGTAAGGCATTATTATCCCGTGGATTTAATTTAGCTACAGTAATGCTCCAGGACTTTACCGGCCACAGACTCTGGCCCCCTCCTAAGCTCTCTGGAGGCACTCAGTAGTTTCTGTCCTAAGAATAATTTCTGAGAAGTGGGTCCCTGCTGGTTGTTATGCTGTGGCACCTGCAAGCACAGCACTCCCCCTCCACCACGCGCCATCAAGCTGTAAGGTGAAAAAGTTGAGACCCACCTGTGTTGATACTATTGTGCGGGATGGTTCTGTGCATTGTTCAAAGAAGTCAGATGGATTGTAGACTTGATGTGCAATTCTTGTGCCTAACTCTTCCACCTCGTCTTTGTAGAGAAGTCAATGATGGAGCTGGGAGAGGTAACTGAAGGAACTTCCTCTCCCAGGGATGAAACCTAGAATTAGAGGCATATCACCTTGATATTAGTACCAGAGATTGTTAGCATTGAAAAAGGCCTTAGGCATCCTTGTTGGATGCCAATTTTCCCTTTCTATCTCCCCTTCCTATTATTTCCTGAATATAGCTTTATTTTTCTTGTTAAAGGGACACGCAGAGGGTGGGCCACGGTGGCTCAGCAGAGTTCTTACCTGCATGCCAGAGACCCAGGTTCGATTCCCGGTGCCTTCCCATGCAAAAAGAAACAAACAAAAACATTCAGGGGTACAAGGGTATTTCAGTGATAGAATTCTCGCCAGCCATGCGAGAGACCCAGGTTCAATTCCCGGTCCATGCACTTCCCCCAAAACAAAACAAACAAGCAAAGCAGACAGACAAAAAAACAAACCAAAAGCAAAAATTCAACAAACGGTCCTGCAATAAGGGGATACTCACATGGAAAAATAATGAAATGTGACCCCGCCATACAGCATACAAAAAAAAAAAAGGCATGCATTGTCCTAAGTAGGGAAAAGAGAGAGCATCGTATAGGTTGTGAGTTCTCTCAGTCTGTTATGGGAAATTGTGGTGCAAAATGCCAACAGGCATTCCTTGTTTGTAATGTCTCCTCCCTAGGTTTGTGTGTGTGTGTGTGTTACACCCCTGGCTTTCCTTTACATGCATGATATCATCAAATTCTCATAAAACCCTGTGGGGAACCATTATTTATCCCCATATTACAGATGAGGAACTAGAGGCTCTAAACAACAAAACCCAGCTGTCGCTTTGGTCAAAAAAGTGAAAGTACTGTGCATATTCACCCCCCAAAAGAAGAAAAGGGGAAGAGGTTGGGTCTGAGATTAAAAGACTTGAGCTTTAGCTCCCACACTGCCACTACGTACCCGTGTGACCTTGGGCAAGTCACTTTAGTTCAGTTTCACCCTCTGTAAATCAAAGGGTCATACTCCACTAATGCTACAGTTCTTTCTAGGCTTTGAATTCTATGCCTTTTTTCTGAAATCTGTACAATTATTTGTGATTACTTGTGCTCGGATTAAACAATTAATTGCTCAGAAAAATAATAATAGAAATAAAAATTATCGAGGAGGTGCACGGATGGTTCAATGGTAGAATGCTCACCTTCCACGTGGGAGACCCAGGTTCGATTCCCGGACCATGCACCCCCCCAAAAAAACAAAAAACAAACAAAAAAGAAAAAGTATCGCGATGCCCCCAAATCAAAAGCATATTGATAATAGAGATCATAGAAATGACAACAGAAAGGAAGCGCTTTCTAGTTGGCAAAGCTAAGTGTTGCTGCCACCTAGCGAAGAAAAGCAGTATGGCTTCCATGCAAGGAGACGGAGAAAAATACCAGAAGTCACCCAGCTGACCAGATAATTTATGGGATTTCACTATGCCAAATAATACAAGGGTTGCGTCAGTACTGGTAAGCCCAATAACTGGAAAAAGAGCAACTCTGGGCAGTGTTATAAAGTACACATGATATGCCTTTGGCTTCCATCAACCACAGGCTTATACTGTCTATTTTCCTCTCCCTCTCCCAGTTGGAATTCCAGAATTCTAGAAGCTCTGAGAAGAAAGGGATTATCCTTAAGAGAATTTCTAGGCCAATTGGCAGCATTACATAGAAGAAATGTGATTTATACCAAAGTTACACAGATAGTTAACGTAGGCACGGATGACAGTAAACTGTTTCAGGGATCCCTTAAAATTGACTCAGAATGGGAGAGATTAGATAGTCGCAAAACCACCTTCAGAAGACAGAACGCAGCTGCCGGGTCTGGAGCAAGATTAGGAGAACTAATGAATGATATTAACCTGTTTAAAGGATGCCCCAGTCCTTCTCGGGGAAGAATAGGTGGTCTGGCCGGAAACCTAGAGAAGCTGAAGCAAAGCCTATTGTGGAGATAACCTGAATCTGTTGTAATGCATTTTCAAACAGCAAAAACCTTAATCTCTTAATTATTATACTAAATTACTTTCAACCAACCCCTAGCCCCTACTTGAGAGGATCTACTTCCTCTTGTAATGATTCTTTGTAGTCAACAATTTTAGTAGTAACAATGACGTTAATAATAATGGCTGAGAGTGCCAAGGACATACAGAGTCAGGTGTTTTGCATTAACGCATTTAGGTCTAGCCATGGCCTCATGAGTTAAAAGTATTATGATACACATTTTACAGCTGAGCAAGCTGAGGCTCAGAGAGCAGTTAATCCAAGGTCACACAGCATCCCCTGCCTATCTCAGCTCTTACCTACTGCCCTATACCACCCACCTCCAGCTGTGTGTGTACACTCTGGAGGTGGACATTTATACATATATATATTTTTCGCATGGGTAGGCACTGGGAATCGAACCTGGGTCTTTGGCATGGCAGGCGAGGACATGTATATTTTTAGGAAGGGATATTCCCCTCCTGCCCCTACATAGCCCCTGTTATTAATGAATGTACAGGAAGTAATAGAGCCTCTCCTCAGGGAACTGATCAGCTTGGTTAGCTAGTTGCCTGTAGGGGGAGAGGTTACCTCGGGAAAATATTTTCTCTAATTTAAAAAAATTGCTTGCTGGGCAGGGATGGAGGGAGAAACAGACTGTGGAAGGATAGGTGACTCATTAAGGGGAAGTATTTTTGACTACTCTTTGTTTCAGATTATCAGCGCGATTGCTTCTAACGTGAATGATTAAAGAATAGACTGTGTCCTTAAGTGAATCAAACCCTCCTCTGTCACAAAACACAAAATCCTCTTCTATAATAAACACACAGAATTGTTCATTGAGAGGAATGGACTTCCTTTACTTGTTGTCAATTCATCTGCTTTCTCTTACTAAATTATTAATTAGTGAAGAGGTTCCTTAACAAAAATCAATCTATCCATCTATGTAATAAAAACAGTGATTTTACCCTTGCCCCAAGACGTCACCCCTTTTTTGATTTTTTTTTCTGTTCCCATAGATTAAGGATACATGCTAAGGCTTATAAAACACATTTTATGTTGTCTCTATAGTTTCTTTTTTTAAAGGCAGAGAATAATAAACAAGGGCACTTGCAAAATGTGAACAGGAAATAGTTTAACAAAAGCTAAGAATGCTGTTAAAGAGAAAGGAAGTGAGTTGGGGAGTAAAGGAAGCTTTGTGTTTAGAGGGTCATAGACAGAGAAAAAACCTATTTGGAAAAACAACAACAAAAACCAAGGGTTCGCCTTATAACTAGACTCCATGGATTAAATCTGGACTTCTCAGGCAGAATTTTCAGCTGTTCCCAGAAATAATCCTGAGGTGCAATTAGACCACAAATTCCCCTCCAGGGATTGCAATTGTGTCATATTTATCATCATATTCTCCCATACTGTCTAGCTTAATGCTTGTCATGTGTGGGACTAAATAAATATTTGGTGAGTCAAAATGAACTTTGCGATCACTGCTATGAAGGTTCCAACCTTCAAGAATCAAGTTTTGTGGCTGCTTCTTCAACAGCAAAAAAATGAGAAATTATGGCGACTTCATTTCAGAGTGGAAAGAGAAGATTGCAAAGATAATAAATGTTCTCATCTCACTTAATATGAATCATAACTGTAATAACGTAGCCAGCAGCACATGTGGATTTTCAGTGATTTGTTACAGCTGCCCTACTATTTAGATTTGCTGTACAACTCACTTTAAAACAATTTTTAAATTATTTATTTTTATTTATATATATTATATATTCACATACCATGTAATCATCCAAAGTGTATAATCAGTGGCTCACTATCATCACATAGCTGTGCATTTATCATCACAATTGACTTTTCTTTTCTTTTTTGTGAAAAATAACATAAATACAAAAAAGCAATAAATTTCAAAACACAATGCAACAATTAGTCATAGAACAGATTTCAGAGTTTGGTATGGGTTACAATTCCACAATTTTAGGTATTTATTTCTAGCTGCTCTAAGATACTGGATGCCAAAAGAAATATCAGTATAATGATTCAGCAACCAGACTCATTTTCTGAAATTATTTTTTATTGAATTGTTTTAATTAAAAAAAAAACAGTGAGTATGTGTAAAGTGTGCATGAAAAAAGCGTGTGTGTCAAGTGTGTATGTGTGTGTGTAAAAAAACTGTGGGGAGTGTGTCAAGTGTGTATGCATGTGTCTGTGTGTGTGTGTGTGAATGTGTGCATGTAAACCAGAGAAGCTAGTACTGGGAAGAATTTTTAGAATTAGGACAAGCCTTACTACCAGAAGTCTGTAGTCACTTATGTGGTATTCCCCCAAATACCCTTCATTTCCTCTAGCCTCTCCATGCTTTTCTCCCCAAGCCTGACACTGCTATTAAAATCCTGGGGTAATCTCTCTCCAGCCAACACAACAAGCAAACTCACCACCCTTCCCCTGTCTACGTGGGACATGACTCCCAGGGGTGTGGACCTTCCTGGCAACGTGGGACAGAAATCCTAGAATGAGCTGAGACTCAGCATCAAGGGATTGAGAAAACCTTCTCTACCAAAAGGGGGAAGAGTGAAATGAGACAAAGTGTCAATGGCTGAGAGATTCCAAACAAGTCGAGAGGTTATCCTGGAGGTTCTTCTTCCACATTAAGTAGATATCACCCTGTTATTCAAGATGTAATGGAGAGGCTGGAGGGAACTGCCTGAAAATGTAGAGCTGTGTTCCAGTAGCCATGTTTCTTGAAGATGACTGGATAATGATATAGCTTTCGCGATGTGACTGTGTGATTGTGAAAACCTTGTGTCTGATGCTCCTTTTATCTACCATGTCAACAGACGAGTAGAACATATGGAATAAAAATAAATAATAGGGGGAACAAATGTTAAAATAAATTTAGATTGAAATGCTGGTGGTCAGTGAGGGGGAGGGGTGGGGGGTATGGTATGCATGAGTTTTTTTCTGTCTTCTTTTTATTTCTTTTTCTGAATAGATGCAAATGTTCTAAGAAATGATCATGATGATGAATATGCAACTATATGATGATGTGAATTACTGATTATAGATGTAGAATGAAATGATCAAAATAGGAATGTTTGCATTTATTTGGTGTTGAAATGATCAAAATAGGAATGTTTGCGTTTATTTGGTGTTTTTTTGGTATTTAAAAAAATAAAATTAAAAAAATTAAATAAAAAAAAGAATGTTAAAAAAAATCCTGGGGGTAAAAATTGGTCTCTAAGAAATCTCTGTTAAAATCATTTCTCTGGGAAGGAAGGGATAAGAAACCACCTGAAAACTTGTGAGGGAGCATAATGCTGGCAAATAAGCATGTGAAAAGAGGTTCAACATCATTGGTTATTAGGGAAATGCAAATTAAAACCACAGTGAGATACTACTGCTCACCTATTAGGATGGCTAAGACAGAACAAAATCAAAACCAAAATTGATAATATGAATTGCTGGCAAGGATGCTGAGCTTTTGGAACTCTCATATATTGCTGGTGAGATGGGAAATTTTCAAGGAAATTAGGATGAAAACGCATCGTAATTTGGTCTCATCATCTTGCTAGTGGCTAAAATAAAGTATTATGATAAGTGGGCCCTGACAGCGGCACTAGCTGGCCACATATTACGTGGTGACTAAATCGTTCCAGAGTAAAATGTAAAACCCTGGAGAAAGACTTCAGTTCATGATCTCAGCCGGAAGCCTGGCCTAAAGAGAGATTGTTGGGCAATATTTTGATTCAAACTACATACACACTTCTGGAAACTTAATTTTGACCATTAAGAGAACACCTGTTTGGGCGGGCCACAGTGGCTCAGCAGTCAGAGTTCTCGCCTGCCATGCCGGAGACCTGGGTTCGATTCCCGGTGCCTGCCCATGCAAGAAAAAAAAAAAAAAAGGAGAGAGACAAAACACCTGTACACCTGTTTCCTTTCCATCTTGAGAAATTGATCACTTTCTCTAAAACCCTCCCAGGAAAGGGAAGTTTGTAGAATTAGAAGGGGTACGTGTGTGTGACCTTTTAACTTTTCTCCTTTTGCAGATGGACAAATTGAGACCCACAGGACAGAAATGACAGTAATGCACCTACATTTTGCATTATTAAATTATTAATGTGTCTGAGGTCACAGTGTGATGGAGCCAGGACTGACACGTGAGCCTTCTCATGCTCAGTCTAACTCAGTGCTCCTTCAAATGACTACATTATGCATCATTTCGAATTAGGGCCATCTGCGCTGCACAGGGTTGGTGACTCTTGGAGACCATCTCTTGATAAGAGGATGCAGGTGGTCAGAGGATTTACTGTACCTTTCAAGATCAATACTAATTACTTCCCCTCGTTAATGGCTTCTGCTTTCACTGGGGCAACTCCCTAGTTCTGTCATTTCCCTGACAATTGTAAATTACAATCAAGGCAGCCTCTTATCTCCACCTGACTCAAATCACTCTCCTGCCCTGGGTGCTTTGGGCAGTTTACTAGACAGATATTGCTATGGTTGTATTTGCCTGATAACACGCCAATTTGGTTAATGTAGGTAAACAAACATATGGCCTCAAGCTTTTGTCTCTGGAGGGGAACTGTCTGGAGTTAATTGAAATAGAGAGCATCAAATAGTTTGAATAAATATACATTTTGTCACACAGGGCTAATAAATCAGGCTGAAGAGTAATCGAAAGTGATGACTACTATCTGTAAGCAAGAATCTCTGTTTTTATTATATACCTGAATTGCTCACTTGGAGGTCTTTTTTTTTTTCTTTGCTAGAAAATGGCTGGTGACTGTACAATTAATGGGATTGCCATCTGGTTGATTTCATTTCAGTTAGTTTGGCCAAATACCATCAACCAGAAAACAATCCAACTACCTGTGGTCATTTCAAAAGGTTCTGACAGAATTGAGGACTTTTTCAGCCATGGAAACAGACTTGTTTTTGCATAGTTTTTTTATATTTAGGAACTTGGAAGGCTTTTCTTTCTGTAAATGATTCAATAGTTCCATTCTCTCTCTTAAGAAAAAAAAAATACACCACACAAATCTGTCTGAAGGCTGCAAGTTTATAACACGTCACCTCTTAATTGCATAATTAAATCACTCTGAAAATTGTCTTCCTCTTTACCTCAAGTCCTGTATCGTCCTATGGGTATTCACATCCTCTCCACCTAGAACACTCGGTGACTCCCAGCAACTCCCAGCACTTTCAGGGGCCTGTTCAAGTGAGGGACCCTGAAGATTTCTTGGAGCTTCATTAGCCTTTTTAGCTTCATGATAAATCTACCCCTACAGAGCACCTACAATTAATTTTGCATTATTAAATTATTAATGTGTCTATTTTACTAATATCTTCCTTTTTTAGTACATTAAGTTCTGTGAGAATAGGGAGCATGTCTAATTTCGCTGACCATTAAATCCTTAGTGTGGTGCTTGGAAGAGAACAGGCACTCTGTCAATATTTCTCTGCTTAGCACAGAGTCTGATAGGACTCAGTACTGGGATGAATAAATCAGTTAAAAAGAGTAGGGAGAAATTTTGCCCTTCTCAAACTTTCTGTAGACAGAACGCCAACTCTAAATAACTTATATGAACAAATATATCTTGGCATGCTTATGTGAGAGGGGTAATGGGAAAGGAGGTAAATACCATGTTAGACTGCCCAATACTGGCTTAGATTGGAAGCCAGGGGTACAAACATGAGTGCTGGAGGCTGGGCTTGTCACACCTCAGTGCCTCCCATCACCTGCTAAGCCTCAGGGGTGTTGGGTAGGAGGCTGTGCCCAAGAGCAAAGAGAAAAGGATGCGTACCTTAACATGAAGGATTAACCAGCAGTAGATCAGTCTTCTAAACAAAGCATTACATAAGCATGCTATGTACAAGGAGATAAAGAGAAATTTCATTGAGAAATGGAAATTTTAAAAAGAAAGAAAAGTCTAGAACTTAAAGATGCCATAACTGAAATTAAGAATTAAAACGAGTAGATTTATAGATTTAACAGTGTATTAGACATAGGTGAAAGAGAACTTGTGAGCTAGAAGTTAGGTCAGAAGGAAGTAGTCAGTGACCACTAGAATGAGTTAATAGTAATAACTGCTATTTACTAAAGTTAAGGTTCTATGCACAATACGTTCCTACACATTATCTTATTTATTCCTTCTAGAAAACCTGTGAGAGAGATAGATCATTTCCAGTTTATGCTGTTGAAACTAGGGCTTCAAATTTGTTTGGAACTTAGCAATGCTCCCACAGTGGTTCAAGGCACTCAAAACATGTTCTTTCAGAGTTCAGAGTCAGAGCTCTCTTTTAACTGCTACACTATTCACTGGAAGGAGTGTCTAGAAACATACAGAGCTAACCATGAATGGTGGTCAGAGTAGCTTCCAGGGTGTACTTTGGTCAGTTCCCAGAGAACTGGACAGAAGAGATTTGTTTGCCTATTGGCAGGATCTGGTTTGGGCAATGCCTAGGACTAGAAGTAGAGTGGGACCAGGGAAGGACCAGGCCAATAATTAAAATACATCTAGCACCTAGGAGAGCTCCAGACTTCCTTATTCTCAGTGGGGCAAAGCTGGACTTGTGGTGCTGTTGTTGCTCTTAGCTGCCCAAGGAGCTTCCCCAAGTCAAGGAGTCTATTCAACAATATGACTGGGTGGCATATGCTGCCACTGCTGCTGACAAGTGTGATTGGTGCATTAAGGAGATGGGGGTCAATCTTCTAAGTTGTAGCCCAGTCACCCTTGCCTTCCCCCTGCTCTGAATTCTTGAGCGGTGGGAACAGTAGTGGCAGCTGTGAAAACAAACAACCTCGCTCATCTTGGCATTGAGTTACAGAGCACATCATCGTGATCGAGGGAATAAGTAACATCTGTCTTTTCTGCCCCTTATTTAACTTATTCTATTTATGAAGCCTCTCCATGTCCCCACTCTAACTACTGTAAATGATGCAAAAGAAGCGAGAGAGAGATGGAGACAGAGAGAAAGAGTGGGGGAGAATTAATTTACCACTAGGTGAAATGAAAATGTACTGAAGTGTAATGGAATTTCATTAACTTCGGAAATGATGATGAATGCTGTCCAAATAATTCTTTCTAATGCATAATTCACAGCTGAAAATAGAGCCAAACTCTCCTAAAAAGCACATCCATTTATCCCCCCAAATTAATTTGGCATGCTATTCATGATGGTTGACAGGATAAAAGATCTACTATGAAAGGTAATCATCTATTAAGATTGGGAATCTATGAGTCCTTCTAGCTTAGTAGATGATGGTAGCTGATAACAAGTGACTTCATGAGAGGCAGACACCCACAGTTCTCATTCTCATAATTTGAATCTCCCCAAAGGCATCATTTCAAACATAACCACAGAGAAGTTTGGATGAGCTTCCAGGTCTCCATAGCAACCATGGCCAAATTCATATAAATATCCCCAAAACAAATTTAAATCACTTTTAAAGGGTACAAATGGGGCCATGACAATGCCCAAACCTTCATGACTGGCAATATATATTATACGTATTTATATAGATGCAAATATAATTATGCTAAGAGATTTTAACATTTCTTTCCCATTTTGTATAATCCTGTCTAATTCTACAAAATCTCAGTGACATTTATCACTTAAAATGTCAAGACTGTGTACTTCAAAATAATCTCTTCATAAAATCCAGTGTATGTATTTTGTAGACTCAGGAGAGTGGTAATGGGAGCCAGACCTTTTCAACTTTGGCTCTGACACAAACCCCACCTAGGGTAGGCAGATATAGCGGTCTGTTACAAAGTAGGAGACCAGCCGTTGGCTCGGATGCCACCAATGGGAGTCCTTAGTTGAATATACCACTCAATGCCTTACAATGGGGGCATCATGGTTCTAGCCACTTGAGTCCCTACAGCCGCTGATAGGCCCTTGAGTTGGCATTGTGAATAGTAATGACATGCAAAGCCTCTGTATCCCTATGAAAGTGTTCCCGTGAAAGAGGAGTGCCACATGGGGTGGTGGAGGTGTTGTGTTTGGAGGCACTGACTTCTACGGCCTTTCCTATTACTCCAAATGAACCATCCCAGATGTTGCGTGCTGGAAAGGGAATCAAACACATTGGCTGAAGACAGAGGCTTTTACTAAAGAGGCCAACCATTGGCCCAACTGCCACCAATGGGGGGTTGTTAGCGAGAGAGGTCAATCAACGTCTCACAACGGGGGCATCATGGCGTCACCCTCACATGAGTCCCTTCAGCCAGTGGTAGGCCGTTGAGATGACATTGTGAATGAAATGTCATGGATGGCCTCTGTAGCCCTATGAAACCTTCGCATGGAACAGGAGTGCAGTGTGGAGTGGTGGAAGTGTTTTGTGGGTGTGTGTGTGTTTGTGTGTGTGTGTGTGTGTGTGTGTGTGTGTGTGTGCACTGACGTCTAGGGTCATCCCTATTACACTGATTGGACGAAACCAGCGTCAGGTGTTGTAAAGAGAATCAAACATATTGGCTGAAGATAGAGGCTGTTACTAAGGAGACCAGCCATTGGCCCAGCCGCCACCAGTGGGAACCTTAGTGGGAGAGGTCAGTCAACCCCTCACAGTGGGGGCATCATGGCTCCACCCTCACTTCGGTTTCTCAGCCAGGCGGAGACACCTTGTGGGGAGACGTGTACAGTAATGTCAGGGAATTATGCCTGTAGCTCCATGAAAACCTTCCTGTAGGGTAGGCGTATAGATGTAAACGGGTATTATTAACTATGAGGCCCTTTAAGTATCAATTCCATTTCCTCATCGTCATCTCAAAGTGCACCCACATAGTCTGTCGCTATTCAGTGATGTCATAGACTGCTCACATCATAGTAACTTGATAACCCTTGTTAAAGACACAGCCCTGCCTGTCATCCCAGATTTAGGGATTAACATGCAGTCACACTGAGACACTTAATGTACCCTATTCTCCAACATATTTGTAAAAACATAGTTACGTTTCTCTGTTCTTCGATACATTTGGAATCCGCTGAGTGATTGCAAAGGAGCCTAGTCCAGTCCTTTAGCAATCATTCAGGACCCTGTATAATTTGTTCCTTGTTTTCCCTTCCACACTTACCATTTCCCAGAGTTTCTCCCCACCATCTCTGTTGGACACACTTAACTCAGGCCTCAGTGCAGGTATTGGCATTTTCCGTCTGCCCGAAAGGCTAAACTTCATCTCAACCCATAAAATGCCATTTATCTTTTAAAGTCCAGATTCATTACCCCCTCTGAAGTAGTCTTCTACCTCTTAGTTCAAATACTCCCATTTGCTTTTAGTCTGTTGTCAGAAGTGGAGTTTTGCTTTGCTCTTTTGACTAGGTTAACTGCCTAGTACCTTTATCTCTTTTTCCCATATTTCTTACTTTCTTTCAAACTTATTTAGGTTGCCATATTGGAAGACTCTTTGTAAGCTCTCTCAGGTTGTCTTTGGAGAAAAAAGAATATAGAAATAGATAGATAGATAGATAGATAGATAGATAGATAGATAGATAGATAGATAGATATAGATAGATAATAGATACATAGATTAGAGAAAGAAAGAGAGAGAAATAAAGAGAAGAAAGGGAGGAAGGGAGGGAGGGAGGGAGGAAGGGAGGAAGGGAGGAAGGGAGGAAGGGAGGAAGGGAGGAAGGGAGGAAGGAAGGAAGGAAGGAAGGAAGGAAGGAAGGAAGGAAGAATAAAATAAAATAAAATAGTCCACTTGGGAGAGTTCCACCCTTAAACCCTAATCTGATGACTGCACTCTGCTACTTGTTCCATGTACCCCATACCCTGGATCTCCACTTACCTTGTTCTATTTCTTCTTTTGGCCAAGCCTGCTTCTTCCCATGGGACACAATGGATACCAAATGTCACTGCTCACCTGGTCTGTGGGTGGATGCTGGTACTGCTCTGGATAGCAGGAGCCTTGCCGCAGCAGTGGATTTGCGATGTCTTCCTTCAGGATCTTCATCCAGCAACTGATCTTTCTCAGGGGGTGAGCCCATATTTATACCCTGGCCCCTCCCAGACCTCTCTACTGTATCCTAGCCAACCAACTATGACCTATCCTAAACTGTGGCACAAGTGGACCAAGACAAGTTTATATATATATAAATATATAAAGCTATTTCAATGATTGATCACTTTCTAAGGTGAAAGAAAGATATTCATGTATAAGTACAAACACTGATAAAAGAACTGTTTACCAGAAAATTTTTCCAAGATTCCAGATTTACAAGCCCCTTTCCCCCTTTGTTCTTAAAGGGTCTAAACAGGAATTAGGGATACTGACAGTTACATGGAAATCATTAGAGAGCCATTGCTTATTTCAGTCTTTTATCAGATCCAGTAGCTAAGACATATATCCCTTGTTGAAGATATATTAATAATGCCAAAATGTGTGAAAACCTCAGTTAGTTCTAACTAAACTTAATGGTTCTCCATGCTGTAAAAACTCTTGTATTTTAAAAAATACTCATCGGTTTTTAGTTAGTTACCTAACCTCCTATAAAGTATTGTTCCTTTCTCCTTCACATATAACCATCCATTGCTGCCACTCTCTCAACTCGGCATCCTCCTTTCTTTATCTGAAAAAAGAAAACACTATATTTGCTTACCATTGTCAGAAAACTATCCACACACTGCACATACTTTCTAGAGACTCCCTTGAGTAATCTTGATTTAATTATGTTTGTTAATTGTTCACACTAAAAAGTAAAACTAAAAATTGCCAAATAGCATACACTATCACAGAACTAAATTTACCCTCAAAAATAGAAATTTCTCATAAAAATTAAATCGATTGAGATGACTTAATTAATTGTAGTCACCTAGCCTTACCAACAAAAGGATATTTATGTTATAGTAAGTATATGGCTTTAAAGTACCTTGAAAATAGAGTTTTTTAATCACAACTGAAACACCAATAAAAAAATGGACACATCAAATAACTTTTAGATGCTGTTAACTTCAGGAAATAACTATGATAAAAGTGGAGGGTCATTCAAAACATCAGGAGCCTAGAATCTCATTATAAAATCTTCGATGACTGCTATGCTAAATGAGCAGCCTTAACCATGATACTTGCTCTTGTAAACACTCAGAAAAGAGAAAGCTTAGAGAAACTAAATGAGATTGTTGTTGACTGTCAGAGAGAAGCTGCTAATTTGGAAAAAAGGCACTGGGAAAAAAATTTGAAGGTTCAATGTATAAACACAATGGTTAGCCGCCTTAGGAGGGCAAACTGGTTGTGCTGAATTCTTTAAAATGGAATTTAGCAAAAATTCTTTCAAGATATTATCTGAAACAGTAGAGATAAATTAGTCAAGAAACTGAACCAACACTGTGGAGTAATTTTAGCGGTATTGCTGAGGATGTTTCCAAAACATGTCGTACCTGCTGAGGATATATTCCTGGTAAAGTTAGGTCATGGATGGAAACTAAAGCCTTGAGGTCCCTTTGAACACCTACAAATGGATGGTATACAAATACCTCCTGCAAAGGGGCCATAAATTTGTCTTGTTGTTGCTAGTTTATTTTCAGAGTGGGTTAAAGCTTTTCCTTATCAGAGGGCTCCAAAAAAATCTTGATTTTGCTTTTTCTAACCTGGGCAATTCGAACTTATCTCTCTAGTGACATGGGGAACTCATTTTGCTGGCACTGTTATTAAGGGGCTCTGTAAAATTCTACCTTTTACACAGAAACTTCACTGTCCTTATCATCAATAGTCCTCACAATAAGTAGTAAGAACTAATGGAATTCTTAAACCAGCAAAGCTTTCAGAAACCCTGGAAATTCCTTGGCCTAAAGCAATACCATTAACGTTAATGTCTACAAAGTCAACTCCCTTTGGGACCCCCAGGTTACTTCCTTATGAATTAATAACAGGCCACCCCATGTGTTTGGAAATTTAATCTTTCAGTCCTGTGTTCTTCCCTGTTACAAGCAGATATGATACAATAAATATATTCACCCAATATCTCCACTTTTATCACCAACAGGTACAAGCTACACTTCCCAAATGTCCATCTAAACAAACTCTTCTGATCTGCAACCCGGAGATTTAGACTTCCGGAAAAGACACAGGAGAAAATCTGCTCTTGAGCCTCAATGGAAAGAATCTTATCAGGTGCTGTTCTAACAAGTGACACAGCAGTAAAACTCCAAGGTACTGATCCTTGGATTCACGTTTTTCAACTCAAAAGATATGCATCACTTAATCCTGATTACTAAACATTCATTCCATTTGAAGAGCTTAAATTTTGGATTCTTAAAAATCCTCCCAGAATCTGCAGGCTTCAGAGGTGGACAGCTTCCAACCAAGATGACAGAACAAACCATGGAACTTAAAAGTGAATAGCATCTGCCCAAGATGACAGAATGACAGTAATTCTGATTCTTCAACACCCTTTTCTGTTCCTTTACTTTTTTACTAATCTTGTTTATTATTCCTCATTGATGTCCTCTAGAACACTAAAGCAACTTCCCTTATCTTCATCCTATTATTTTTGCCTCCCTGTGGTTTCCTTCTACCAGTTAAGGAAAAACAAAGCTGTCTTAGATGTATTTCCCAGACAATAACTGCAACTCTGAATTTAACAGATTGTTGTTTCTGTCATTCTTTACCTAATCCTGCTGACAAAAACTTAATAGCTGTTCCTTTAAACACTTCAGGAGGTAGAGTCCCTTTTACAGGTCACTTCTGGTACTTGAGTTTCCCTCACTTTATTAATCTCAAACTTTAGTCCTGTAAAACTTAGGCCTTGACCTCACATCGACAAAATGCTTTTGATGGAGTTATACTCCTATCAGCAAGTCCTGGCCAATCAGGAGTGGACCCTAATATTGGGACTATCTTGGTTGCAATGGCCAGTTTGTTTCTTCAACCCGCTCTGCAGGAACTGTGTAACTCTACTCAAAGGATATGTCCAGCATGAAAGACACACAATTGGCTCATCATCATTATTATAGTATATATTAATATAGTACTGTATTATTATATAGTAT
The DNA here is from genome assembly GCF_023851605.1 of Tamandua tetradactyla. NCBI lineage: Eukaryota > Metazoa > Chordata > Mammalia > Pilosa > Myrmecophagidae > Tamandua > Tamandua tetradactyla. The sequence continues at coordinate 23,217,000 of NC_135353.1, read as the reverse complement.
TATACTATATAAATATAAATGATGTTTATACTCCTAATATTATCTGTGCACCACTAGGGTATGACTTCTTATATGGACATCACCCTTATACTACGCTGTACACTATATTTATCCTACGTATTCATGGTATTTGTTAGAGATTTAAAACTACCATTCCTCCAGTGGATCATGTCTCCTTCCAAAGAATACCCATAAGCCTTCAAAATGAAGCAAACAGAGATTGTTCAAGAGAACTTCCAGGAAGGATAATTGATTCCCTCTTTATGTGTATTCCAAGAGCTGCAATTCCCATAGTAGGGATAATACAACTAGGAAGGTGGTCCGAAAATTGTCTCTGACTCTAGCAGAAGTATTAAATTATGAAACTTCTGCTCTGGAAATCAACAAACTAGTTGATTTAGCTAAACTCGTTAGCTGGGGTTGTCATGGACAATCACAGAGCGCTTGATTTCCTCTTAGCCAGCCAAAGAAGAGTTTGTGGCTGCAGCAAATACTGCTGTTACACCTACGTAAACACTACAGGGCAAGCAGAACGGTTTATGATTAGGATAAAAGAAAAAGCCGCCTGGTTGTCTAAAACTGACCCAGTTGGATTCTGGCACATGTTTTCATTGTGTGGGTTTCATAATCTAGGCCTCTGGATTTGAGACCTGTAACAAAGACTACTTGTTTGTTTATGATAAATACTTGTGTCACAGTTGACTGATACATCCTGCCCAGAATCTTTTTCTTTTTATATATTTTTATTACAAACAACAAACAAACATACAAACATTCTTGACAGACAAACATTCTTGTCATGGTTACAATCAGTGGCTCACAATATCATCACATAGTTGTTAATTCATCACCATGATCATTTTTTTGAACATTTGTATCTCTCCAGCAAAAGAAAGAAAAACAAAAAACTTGTACATGCTGTTTTAGTCTGCCAAAGCTGCCAGAATGCAACACGCCAGAGATAGATTGGCTTTTAATAAAAGGGGATTTATTTAGTTAAAAATGTATAATTCTTCAGAGGAAAGGCAGCTAACTTTCAACTGAGGTTCTTTCTTACATGGGAAAACACAGGATAGTCTCTGCTGGCCTTCTCTCCAGGCTTCTGGGTTCCAACAGCTTTCCCCAGGGTGATTCCTTTCTGCATCTCCAAAGGCCTGGGCTGAGCTGTAAATGCTGCGACGAGATATGCTGAGCTGCTTGGGCTGTGCTGTGTTGAGGTCTCTCATTTAAGCTTCCGGCCAATTAAATCAAACATCATTCATTGCAGCAGGCACGCCCCTTAGCCCACTGCGGATGTAATCAGCGACAGATGAACTTCACATGCCATTGGCTCAGGTCCACAGCAACAGAACTAGGCACCTTCATCCAGCCAGGTTGGCACCTGAAGCCAACTACCACACATGTGGTACCCCTTACCACTCCCTTTCATTGACCACTAGTATTTCAATCCATTCAATTTATTTTAACCTTTCCCCCCTATTATTTGTTTATTTCTTATCCATATCTTTTACTCATGTGTCCATACTGTAGATAAAAGGAGCATCAGATACAAGGATTTCACAATCACAGTCACACTGCGGAAGCTATATCCTTATACAATCATCTTCAAGAAACATGGCTACTGGAACACAGCTCTGCAACTTCAGGTACTTCCCTCTAGCCACTCTAATACACCATAAGCTAAAAAGGGGATATCCATATAATGTGTAAGAATAAATTTTCCAAGTTCACTCATTAATGTTAGTTCATATTAGTGAGACTATACAGTATCTGTCCTTTTGTTTCTGGCTAATTTCACTCAGGATAATGTCCTCAGGGTCCATCCACGTTGTTACAGGCTTCATGACTTTATTCTGTCTTACAGCTGCATAATATTCCATCGTGTGTGTGTATACACACACACCACAGCTTGTTTAGCCACTCATCTGTTGATGGACATTTTGGCTGTTTCCACCCCTTCCTGCCCAGAATCTTAATGTTACCTCACAACCGTTTTCACATCAGAGAATACAACAACTTATCCAACACCAAAACAAAGAGAGACTAACTGTAGTCCAAATACAGATAATGCTCTCTAAACAACCTCCTGATTGGCCATGGGGAAGATATGGATATCATGGATTAACATTGTGCAGTCTGGCTTTGTCAGTCCTTGGCCAAAAGGGGTACCTAGAAAATAAAGAAAGAAAAGCAGCAGCTCCTGACATCCAGGAACTGGTCTTTTGTTCACAGCTAGGTCTTGCTGTTGGTGTAAACTGGGCTGGCACTCACAGCTAGACCATAATATTCTCCTTTTGGACATAAATAATCTTACAGAACACCAATGCCAGACCAAGTTACTCTGAGACTGTGATAAAGTGAGACAAAACAAGGCCACTTCATAATTTTGTCTAAGCACGGAGAAAAACAAGGCCACTGTGCAACTCACAAAATGCCATCCCCTCTCTTGGCCAATATGAATGACTGCTGTTTCTTTTCTAATTATAGTTTTATCCTTGCTCTAGTCTGCCTTCCCTGTAGATGAGATTTATTAAAATACCCAATGATGGAACTAACCCAGCTTTCTGACAGCCCCTAATCTAGAGCAAACCCTTGCTTTCTTAAATTCTCCCCAAATCACACAACCAAAGGCCAAGTGTTTCCTTAATACTCTTTTACTGAGATACCCCATGGTTCTGCCTTGTGTTCTCCCTCACAGCAAGTAATAAACTCAACTTGTTCAACTATGGTGTGTTCCTAGTGGTCTTTGGCTAGGGAAGTGCATCACTAGGTTTCATTCTTCTGTGACTTTGCACATGCTGTTCCTCTTGCCTGGAATAGTCTTTCCACAGTCTGCCTCCCTCCCCTTGAACTTCTGACAATTTTCTACTCATTCTTTGGGACTCAACACAGATATTATTTTCCTTTATGAAGTCTTCTCTGAGCAATTCCCTCCACTTCTATCCCCCACCCCCTCCCAGGTATAAATAATCAGTCAGGCCATTGTGTCACCACATATCTCATCATGAGAACAGACAGTCTCTCCTTCAATCACTTTTCTGAACTCCTAGAAGAGGCCCTAAATCACATTTTTTGGGTCCCATTGGCCCTGATGTACCAAAGATAAGGATTGGTCTTTTTGACATGAGGCCCATGGAAGCTCAGATTCACTAGCCCTGGTTCCACAACATAGGTAAAGCCCAAGGATGGAATTCTGGAGTCCTTGAAATTAAGCGGGATTAGCAGGACTTCCAGGAAGGTAGAAGCCTAGTCAGATATTCCTGGGGATATGGTTAGACCTGACTTTGAGAGCACTGGGGCACAGTGAAAAGAGAGACAAGATTGGCTAACTAGAAGAAATGATTTAAATGAGTTCTGAGGCTATAATAAGAACACTCCCCTTCCCTTACTGCCCTCAAAAGCCTACCAGATGCCAGCAACGGCATTCTTCTTATCATCCAACAGTGCGATAAGATCATCCAGGTAGGCTACATGCTTTAAGCCAGCTGGAAATCTGTGTAAGGCACCCTGAGTTAGTCCTCCTGAGAAGGTCTAGCTTTCTGAAACATTTCCTTCAGCATCTTGGAGATGAATCTCATTACCAGCTCTTGGGTCCCAGCAGAGTTCTCTAGTGTCAATGCTCCCTAGCCAAAGACCACTAGAACACACCAGTAGTTGAACAAGTTGAGTTGGTTGAAGGTTTGAGAAGGAAAGAAATATTTACACAGACTTGAAGTGTTTCCCAGAGATCACTTACATGTTACAAATAGGAAAATGATAAGCTTTGCAGTGAACAAATCTGTCAGACATCACCTTAGTCAAGTGATCAAAGTTAGTGTTCTCAATAATGGGACAAACTGATCTCCTGTGGGCCTTGCTGTGGTACACAGAGAAGGATACAATATCCCTTGTGCTATTTCTGCCCAAAATGCACGACCTGAACCATGAGGGAACATAAGACAACCCCTCCCCCCAAATTAGGGACATTCTAAAAAAAAATAGCTAGCCTGTACACTTTAAAAATGCCAATATCGTGAAAGTTGACAAATGGCTCAGGAGCCCTTTACGATTAAAACCTAAAAATAATCATAACAGTTAAAAAAATGAGTGATCCTAGATTGAAGTAGCTTGAATCTTGGATCAGTGGGGGAAACTGCCATAAAGGACATTGATGAGACAATTGGCTACATTTGAATATGGACTGAATATGAGATAAATATCAATGTCAAATTTCCTATTTTTGAGCATTGTATTATGGTTATATAAGAGACTATCCTTGTTCTTAGGAAAGTACCCACTGAACTATTTGGGGTAAAGGGGCATGGTGTCTCCGACTTAGTCTAAAATGCTTAAAAAACTATATATGTAGAACGAGACAAGGCAAATGTGGCAAAATGTTAACAATTGGAGAAGCTGGGTGAAGGGTATATGAGTTCTTTTTCTAAAATAAACATTTTTAATACCCTGCAGTGGCTCCCAATTTCTCCAGAGTAAAGACAGTGTTCTTCAAATGGCCCGCAAGACCCTGTATGACTTGGCCCTCCATTACTTCTCTCACCTCTTCTCTCACTGTTTTCCTCCTAACTCACTCTGCTCCTGACACACTTACCTCAGTACTGCTCTTAGAAAGGCTTCCAGCCCCTCTGCGGTGCTCAGGGTAGTTCCCTTCACCTGGGATGTTCTTCCCTTAGGAATCCCCATGGCTCACTCCCTTATTTCCTTCAGGTCTTTGTTCAGCTATCACTTTATCACTGAGGGTCATATTCTCCACCTTCCTTCCAGAAATTCTGTGTCCCTTCATTTTTCCTATGGCATTTTTCATCTTGTAATATATGTTTTACTTGTTTATATTGTTTATTGTCTATTTACCCCCACATAAACTCTGTGAAGCAGTAAAGAGTTAACTGCTTTGTTCACTGCTGAATCTCTGGCATCTGAGAGTTATGACTTTTATTACATAGTGAGCACTCAGATATTTGTGGGTTAAATGAATACTCTTGAGCTAATACCTGCAAAGCACTTATTATGTATCAGTGTTCCAAGTCCTTTACATATCTTACCTTATTTATTTCATAAAAACACTAATGGTAGGTACCATCATCATCATCATCTTCTTCATCACCATCCCCATTTTTCAGATGAGAAAACTGAGGCAGTGAGATGCTGAGAAATGCAAACACTCTGGCTTCAGAATATTTTCTTAACTACTGTGCTGTGCTGCTTCTCTTCTTATGAAAACTTTAATATAATGTTTAAAACATGTAAATTTATGTAATGTTTTAAAACCTGTGGTATTACTAAACAAAATGATAAGGGATGCCCATAAATGTGGTAAAAATATGATGATACGTATGGGAATGACAACCAGCAGGGAATCAGTTGAATGGTAGTTTTCAGGTGCAATCAAATAAGAACTGTCCTTGAAAACCTCTTAGGAAGTTGTCAACTTAGATTTTTTTTTCCCCTCCAGCATTGGACCTTTTTGCTGTTTCTTTGGTTGAACCCTGGATTCAGTAGTTGGCTTGAGGTTGGGGATCATGTTATACACCAATTACCAGAATCTCAGTTGGCCTAGTGGGATGCTCAACCCAGGAAAGAAAGAAGGAACCATGACAGCCTGGATCTTAAACAGATTAAGGGTCTCTTCCACTGTCAGAAACAGGAACAGAGCTTCTCAACCCCCTCTTTCTATGAGAGGTCACGTAAATCAGCAGAGCCATATGGCCCTCTAGGCCTTTGAGTTTCCAGGGATAGATGGCTCATAACATCCCATGATAGCCTTGTCTGGTGTTTATCAGCTCATGCCGTCAATAATGACTTATTTACACCCAATCTACATCTCCCACTGCAATTTCAGTCCATTTCCTATTACTTGGTAGATATGGAGAACAGATGGTCAACCTTCTCCTTACAACCTTCCAGAGAATGGAAGATACCCATTGAAGCTCTCCCTTCTCAGGTGACATTTTTTTTCCTGATCAGGGATCTTCAACTTCTTCGTTATTCTGCACAAGTTTTATTTTCCATTCAGTTGTTTCATTTGCATCACATTAGATCTTTTACAAAATAAGCAGTGCTTTTCTTTGAAGAAGTGACACATGCAGATGATTAAAATGCTAACAGTACGAAAGCTTATGCAGTGAAAAGGCCATCTCCGTCACCAAATCCTTCAGTCTCCCTCTCTAGAAGTAACTATCCTCACCATGGTCTCCTTCCAGAGAATTTTCTTGGAACATTCAAGAAGTATATACTCCTTTAAATTATTTTGGAATACTTTGGAAATAAGTGGAAGTAATTCCAGGCACTGTGCTAACTCTTGGGGCATGAGAGAGATATGTTTCCCTGCCCTCAGGAAGCCTGAACTCTAGTAGTGGAGAAAGCCCCTTTGTTTATCAAATATTGATTGAATTTATTTATCAAATATTGATTGAAGTATATGAACCACTGAATAAGATGAGGTTTCTCCCCCTGCAGAGCTCATAGTGTTGTGGGGGAAGACAGGTCAAAAAGCAGGAAAATGTAAAATACACACAAAATGCCAGGGGAGAGCCAATATGTTTCTTGGCAGTTGTCCATTGTAAGGTGTAAGATGTGCGGTCCCATGTTGGGAACAGGCCATTAAACCTAAGGTTAGTGCCTAGTGGCCAAGAGAAGCAGTGGAGCCCTAGATAGGAGCTGTGGCTCTGGGACCCTGTGCCAGACACTGGGCGAAGCACTTTACACACATTTTCTCATGCCCTCTTCACAGCAATATGAGGTGAGCTCCATTATCCACGCTTCACAAATGAGGACAATGGGGGCTCCTGAGAGATTAGGGAACTGGCCCTAAGTCACACAACTGAGATTCAAACTAAGTTTATCATTCCGCAATGCCTAAGTGCTTGTCCCCTATATTGATCACAACTTCTGGGCTTGGGGGATGACTCATCAGTGAGTCTGTTATACGTGCCACTCCCTGCCATGGAGAATCACTGGCCTCCAGAGTGTTTGATTCAGTCTTTTATAAGACTGAGTTTTTCCATTTAAGGTGTGAGATGGAGAGGAAAAAACAAGCAATCTGGGAGGTAGGAGACCTCAGTTCTAGCTCCTAGTCTGTCAGCCACAAGCTCTTTGACCTTGATCCAGTCATTCTCCCCTCTGGATTTCAGTGTCCTCGTCTGTGAAGTGTGGAGGCTGAGGTGGGGAGTAGGGGATCATCTCTGGATCCTCCATAGCTATTTTCTTGATGGTATTTGGTGATATCCCACCCCCCACCCCACCCCTACAAAGGGGCTGCGATGACACCTTCTGGGGCAAAATTTTATTCCCCTCCTAAAAATGACACCAAATCAGTTCAGTGAATCTATTTCTCTTCAAGGCAGTTTGAAGAATGGATCTCTGGTGAGGATGAACAGCTGGCTGTGTCTTATTGACAGTGTGAAATGTGAACATGCTAATGCCTTCTTAGACTTCTCTTTCTGTTCAAAGTTCTGAACAGGAGCCCCTCCCCATTCTCTGCAAGTACCCATTTAATAAATCCAATTTAATTAAAGCAATAATCAACTAGGCACTAAAGATAAACCTTAGTGGAACCTGGGAATGAGCCCTCAAATGAATGGGTTATTGCAGGTATGTAATAACCTGAGAACTTTGCTCATGCTGATTTCATGCTTGGGAGAGCAGACCCATGACGTGCTTGCAGCCACAAAAAAAGGATCTGCCTGGGTCAATAAGCCCCATAAAGCAAGAGCAGAGAAGCTGGTCTGATCCAGAAAAGAAGGTGACGGAGGCATGGCCAGCAGATAATGAGCCCCCTGATTTCTGCTTGTACCATTTCACATCAATCGTAGGGGTCATTTGTAAACCAAACTCTTCTTTTGGGCCCCACAGTGACACGGGGGTGGGAAGTTGAAAAGAGTTCAGTTCTCAGGTAAGTGTCTCTCTTCCTTCTTCCTCACTCTGTTTCTTCCTTCCTCTCTTCTTCCATTTGTCCCTCCCTCCCTCCCTACTTCCCTTCCTTTCTTCTTCTTCTCCCTCCCTCTCTCCCTCCCTTCCTTTGCCCCCTCTTTTCTTTCTTTAAATCATTTTCAATTATAAAAATAGTAAGTATTCATCATAAGAGAACTAAATGGGGTTTGTTTCCTGGTGCCTGCCCAAGCAAAAAAAAAAAAAAAGAGAACTAAATGGCAATAATTGATTGCAATATAAGATAAAAATCCTTAATCTCTACCCTTCTTTCTCTTTCTCATCCTTTCTCCCTTTGATTCTTTCTTTCAGTGTTTTAAATTATAAAAGTAATACATGCTGTTGTAAAATAATCAAACGGTACAGAATCATAGGCTGTATAAAGTAAGCCCCTTTAATTTCCACCCTTCCTTTCTCTTTCTCCAACCTCTCTTTCTTTGCCCTTCCCTTCCTCTCCCTCCCTTTCTTCCTTCCTTCCCCCTTTCATTCAATTTTTAAAACTATATAAATAATGAATGATCATTTTGAAAAGAGTCATACAGTACAGAATTGTATGGCATGTAAAAGAAAATTCCTCAATCCCTTCCTCGTTTCCCAACCCACCTTTCCACACCTAACATACAGATTTAACTTTATTCCTTTCAATGGTTGCATAGTATTCTCTTGTGTGAATGTTCCATGATTTATTTATTGGGTGTCAAATAAGTTTCTGCCACATAGTTTGGAATAGTTATAGAAGTTTAGAGGCAATGTAAGAAAGATAGAAATTGGGTTGTTTGCTGTTGAAAATTCCATTTTATTGATAGTAATCGTATTCATTTCTGTAGCACTTTATATGTTGAAAATTGCCTTCAAAATATCTTCTCATTTGATCTTCTTCTGTAGCAACTCTGGGAAATAGGCAGATTATTATCCCCATTTTTACAGATAAGGAAACTGAGGCCCGGGGAAATTAAGGGACAGAAGTACTTACAGTCTTACAGCAAATTACTGATTCTTAGCCAAATCCTCTTATCACACTGTAAGTTCAAGCTGCATTTCATGCAGCAAGTCATAAAAGATTTAGACACTCTCTTCTAAGCTTGTAGTTTAGAAAATCTGTCTAAGTCATACAAATTCTCTTATTATTCTAATAAGAATGGCAGTGGAACACTTGGTAAATATGAAGAGCCTTATTAATGGCTGGTGCTCATAGCAAGCCCAAGATTCATTTGGTTTCCAAATTGGTTTCTGTTACCAAATCGCACTTGGAAGTGGGAAGAAAATGTAATATATTGTGTTATCCTATAGGAAAAGAGACGTTTAAATCAGTAGTCAGTCATTCAGAAATGTGCTTTATTTCACATCAGAAAATGCCCATCTTGACACCTCACTGCCAAACTTCTTTAATATCTTTTAAAAACTGCAGTTAGGTAAACAATCACCTAATATTTTGGTAGGATTTGTATTTTTGATGCCATTTTCATTGGAGAAATGTGTGTTTGGTGCATTTCCCAGAGAAGCAGTTTTAGTTACAATTAGGAAGAGAAGCTGGGTGAATGTGATGAAATGGTCAGGTTTCTCTAATCAGAAACAAGATCTGCTTTAAAAATAGAGTGACTTGATGAATCAATTTGGGCAGTGAGGTCTTCTTATGGAGGGATTCCTTCAAAAACTTTAGGAGCATTAAAACTGCAAGTAGTGGGTTGAAGTTGTGTGCAATAAGACTGAATGCATCATATTGGGTAATTATGCATTTAATACTATCTTCCCTACTGAATTAACTGCCCCAGCTACCTCTGCCTGTCTTCTCAGCACTTTATTCCCAACGTGTAACTCAGTGTTTGGCACATAGTAAGTGTTCAAAATTATTTGTGGAGTGTGTAGACAGATAAATCAATTGGTGAGGTTTCAGCAAGTCTGGATAACTCAGGCAAGTATCTGAGTTTTGTGCACGGCTGACATGATGTTAGGCAATGGGAAAAGCCGTGCATGGGATGTGAAGGAAAGTGTGGTCACATGCATTTGGAAATTGTTCTGAATCTGAGATGGGCATATTTCTCACTTTTTGAACACAGGTTTAGACAATGAAAGAACACATCATATATCAGAAGCTTTACAGAATGATACTCATGTCAAGTTTTATCTTTTTCTCAGGTAAGAAATTTATTCTTATTATCTCTTCCAATGTCTCATAGACATAGGTTATAGAAACAAGCCATTTGAAAAAAGAATGCCATTGGAGATTTGCAGGGCTGCCTCTCAGTGGCTTCCTTTTGGTCAATACGGCTATAGGTCAAGCTGGAGCTTCAGTAAATGAATTCATTCACTCAGTATTGTGTATGATTGGTAGAGAATTGGCCCCATGTAGCCAGTGGCTTGGACTACTGCCTTTGACATTTCTTAATGCAGCTCCGATATGCCATTTGGCGGCTAATGCACACCTAACAGAAGCCTTGGGTTTTCATTTGAGCTGCTTCCGCTCACGCACAGTGCTTTATTTGAAACTCCCTGGAGCATTATAGCATCATCTTTCTGCTTCCATTATACATATATGGTGAAGATCATAGGTTACAGATGGGGAAACTGAGGTGTGACAAATACTGGTAACTGACTCACAATGACAAACAGGAATGTGGTCTGAGAAGGCCGAGACCTTGCCTTAGACTCTGTGACAGGAAAAGAGATAGATTCTGTCTTTGTTTCTGCTTTGCAGTGAATAGAACTACTTCAACTGAAGTAGCTGGTAATTTGGAGACCTAAAGAGAAGGTTATCTTAGAAAACTGCAATCTCATCCATATTAAGTAAATGCAGTTTGCTCATTTGGCACACTAGTCTTTTGTGAAAAGGTCATAAATGCCAGTGAGTGACAATTCTTGATGAAATAGACCTCAGGTTTAATTTGAACAGCCGTTCAGATTGAGAGCCAATCTTCTGGAAAAATACCAAATCATCATCACCATCTATAACAAACACTGCCTGGCTTCCTGCTGTTTACAGGGCCTGGTGGGAAACCTTGTTTCTTATAATAAAGGTCGAAACGGGGCCCACGGGGCACAGTGGCAGCTCTGTCACCTGGCCTTGCATACCTGCTAAGATGTTGATTTATCCTTTCCCCACCTGTTTCCTCAAAAAGCAAGAAACTTTCTCCATTCTCTATCCAAAATACCCAGCACAGATTTTCACCCACAGTTTAGGTACACAGTACATATTTGATGGATTTAATAGAATAATGTGATTTGAAATAACAAAACTTCGTATACATGTATGGTGGTGGTGTGTGCAACACAAATTCTAGTGGCTTTTTGTGACGGGTCATGGGTGTGGAATAGAGGGATCTAAGAGTCTTTAGAGTAGCCATGGAATAAAAGGGCAAGAATATGTTATCCTGGAAAGTTTGGATGGGAGTTTGGAGAATGCCTTTGTCAGTTAAAATAATGATAGGGGTGCAGATTTTAAATCTGCAGAAGTCATTTTAAAGCAATTACAAGGGTTTTGAGACTGTTCAAGTCTCAAATTCATGAGTCATGCCAGTGATTCTTTTAGGTTATCAAACAATTTACTATATAATTGTCTTGCACTAGGTGAGAAATTCATTATTTTATTCCTGGAAAAAAAATACTCCATCCTTAAAACAGTGGTATAACCAAGGTTCAGTGCCCTTCAGGCTCCAGACGATTCACCAGTCTCCCGACTGTGAGGGTCCGTGTGAGGGAGAGTAATAGGGCCAAGTCCATTTCATGCAGAGAGTGATTCAGAGATGCTCTAACTTGGATGGAGCAGATGGAGACATGGAGAGATGCCTTAACTGATGGAGGCAGAGGATCTAGCAAAACCATGTCCATGGAAGAAGCAACCACGGGTCGAGGAGAAATCAAACCTCTCATAAGGTCCAAAGGGTGAGAGCAGGATCAGAAAAGAAGAATGAAGATTGATACCAGGAGCTGAGTAGTTGTAGGAACAGAGCAGGAAGTAAAAGATAAAGCAGAATGAAAGGGGAAGATCAAGGTTTTAGGCCGTAAGTAGGACTTAGTTTCCTGGTACTTCTTTTTGACCGGTGCTGGCAATTGGGTGCATGATGGGCAGGTGGGTGAGTCTCGGTGGAAGAGCAGTTGTCCCAAAGCCTATCCCCTAACACACACACACACATACACACATACCAACTCCCCTGCTAAGTGGAGTAGAACAGGTTTTGCTGGGTGCAAGAGTGGGACACGTGTTTTGGAGCATTCTTGAGGTGGGAGTCTGGAGTTTTGTGGCACTCGAACATAGGGTGCCGAAGGCAGCCTCTATGGTGAATACCTTTTACTCCTATATTAGATCGTCAATCTAGGTTGGAGTCAATCTTCTCGAGAAGTTCTCATATATGCAGACAACCTGACCAGGAATCCTTTGAGACAGGAGGTTTCTAAAGTGATTTCAGAATATATGTCATTAGGCTATAGAGGACGGCCAGATCAGGGTCAGTCAGGAGGTGGTGGGAGTGGAGCGGTCTTGATCTAAAGGCATTTGTATAGCCAGGGTGCAGAAAAAGTTCCATCTTTTATTAAGGAATTCATTTGGTGGAGAAGAAGTGGCAGGATGAACTTTTAGAAAAACCTCTAAATTTTAGAGCTGAGCTATCCTATATAGTAATTATTTGTAACACGTGTCTGTATAAGGTTAAACTAATAAAATTAAATAAAATAAAAAATTCAGTTCTTAATTACACAAGCCACATTTCAAGTGCTCAATAACAACAGGAGGCTGGTTGCTACTTTACAGGGTGGTGCAGACATAGGACATTTCCATCATCCCAGAAAGTTCTATTGGACAGTGCTGGTCTAGAAGTTTGTGGGGACTGGCCCTTTGAGAACAGACATTTTTTTAAACAGCTTTATTGAAGTATAGTTTATATGCCATAAAGTTCACCCATTTGAAGTGTACAATTCAATGGTTTTAGTATATTTACAGAGATGTAAAACCATCAATCTAATTCAAGAACACTTTCTTCACTCCACTGGCAGTCACTTCTCATTCCTACTCCTGCCCTCAGCGCCCGGCAACCACTAATCTACTCTCTGTCTCTCTGTATTTGCCCGTTCTCTATATATTGCCTATGTAAATGGGATCATACAATATATGGGCTTTAATGTGACTGGCTTCTTACACTTAGTATAATGTTTTCAAACTTTATCAATGTTGTAGCATGTATCAGTTTTCATTCCTTTCTATTGCTGAATAATATTCAATTGTGTGAATGTGGAAAAATTTCAGTTTTCCAGGCTGCTTAAGTAAATGCCATGAAACGGGTTGGGTTAAACAATGGAAATTTATTCTGTCATGATTTGAGGCTGAGAATAAGTCCAAATCAAAGTGTCATCAAGGCAATGCTTTCTTACTGAAGACTGGCTTTCTGGGGCTGGCTGCTGGCAATCCTTGGTTCTCAGTTTGTCACATGGCAAGGCACTTGATGGCCTCTCCTGGTCGCTCCCTTTTCTTTCGGGTTCCATTGATTTTCAGCTTCTGGCTGCTTCCTTGTGGCTTGCTTTCTTTTGGTCTGAATTTCATTCTGCTTATAGGGACTCCAGTAATAGGATTAACCTTCATTCTGTTTGAGGTAAGCCACACCTTAGCTGAAGTAACCTCATCAAAAGGTCCTACTTATAAGGAGTTCACATCCACAGGAATGGATTAAATTTAAGAACATGTTTTTCTGGGGTATGTACTGCTTCAAACCACCACAATGCCTGTATTTTCCCATTCATCAGTTGATGGTCAATTGAGTTGTTTCCACTTTTGGCTCCTATGAACAATACTGCTATGGACATTTTTATACAAGTTTTTGCGTGGATATGTTCTTTCATTGCTTTTGGTTATATACCTAGGAGCGGAATTATAAAGTTATTATGGTAACTCTGTTCGTCCTTTTGAGGAACTGACAGATCATTTTCCAAAGAAGCTGTACTATTTTACATGCTCACCAGCAGTGTATGAGAATTCCAATTTTTCCACATCCTTGCTAACACTTGTCATTATCTGTATTTTTGAATATAGCCATCTTGATTGGTGTGAAGTGATACCTCACTGTTGTTTGGGTTTGCATTTTCTTGATGACTAATGACACTGGGCATCTTTTCCTGTGTAAGAATAGGTATTTTGTTTGGTGATGCTCAGAGCTCTTGGTCTGGAATATTATACCTGCTAGACTCTGAAGCATATATTTCTTTCTTTTTTGGGGGTGGTGGTGCATGGCCCGGGAGAACCCGGGTCTCCCACATAGAAGGCGAGCATTCTACCACTGAACCACCTGTGCACCCTTATTTGTTTTTATTTTTACAGACACATATTTCCTTGATTGGTGCAGTCATGGTACTTCTGTACCCAGCTTAGGACTGATCAGAAAAGCACACATGATAGAATGTTTTCTGAGTGATTGAGTCTGTGATTATCTGCTATACTCTGTCTCAGGGCCAGTAGTTTGTAGAGATTTCATTCACCAATGGTGAAAATATTGTTGGGGGACTGCATAGATTGAAGAATAGTTCTGGAATGCTGTTTTCCCCCTGTTGTTAGCTTCCAAGATATGGGTGGAGTTCTATGCTACTTGATTTTTTTTCTTTATTACCTAGTCTCTTTTGAGTTGGTCTACATGTCAAGGATTATGGGAGCGGTTAGCATCACAACAGAGTTAGGGGAGGCAGAGGACCTAATAATTCCACTCAGGTAATAATCTGCAGTCTTTTTTCTTCAGGAAATCATTCCTCTGTATACCCCATTACCCAGGCCTGGGAGTCATCCTGCATCCTTCCCTTTCTCTCACCTTCCACATCTCATTCATCATCGAGTCCTGTTCATGCCACCTCTAAAATATATCCCAAATCTGAAAACTTTTCTTTTTACCATCTCCGTTGCCTCTGCCATAGCCTGAGCCAACACCATCTTCTACCAGATCACTTCAATAGTCTCCTAACTTGTCTCCCTGCTTCTATACTTGCTCTGCTAAACAGCAGTCAGAATGATGCTTGAATAAGTTAAGTTGTTCCTTTATTCAAAACTAGCCAATAACTTCCCATCACAATGAGAATACTATCCCAACTCTTTTATAAAGCCTAAAAGACACTACACTATCTGGTCTTCAACTACCTCTTGAGACTTATTTCTTACCACACTCCTCCTCTCTCACTCCACTCCAGCCACCCTACATTCCTTGCTGTTCCTTGAATATGTCAAGTACATTCTTACCTCAAGGCCTTTGCACATGCTTTTTTCCATGTGTGGGTTATTCTTACCCCATATCTTTGTAATGCTAGCTTTTTTCATCCTTCAGGACTAAGCTAAATGACTTGGAGAGTTCTTTCTTAACCATCCTATGTAATGTAGATTTCCCCGTCCCCTCATCCCCACTCACCCCCTTTATATAACTTATCAGCTTAGCTTCCTTCAGAGCACTTTTCATAAACTATCATTATTTTCTTTGCTTGCTTATTGACTGCCTCCCTCTCTGGAATATAGAGTAAGGACAGACCTCGTGTGTCCTGTTCACCACTCTGTTGTTGTATTCTAGCACTGACACATAGTTGGTACTCAATGACCATCATTGTCGAATGAAGAATTATCCAAGGGATTTCTGGCTTTATGAGTAAGGGTATCCATTTTGTTGGGTAACACATGGGCTTTGAGCCAAAGATTTGAAAACCCAAGAACATTACCTACATGACGGTAACTTCTGTGTATCCTGTTCCAGGAAGCACTCTTCGTAGGTCACACATGTTGTCAGCAGCCTCGGTACTTGGAAAGCATGTGTGTTGGACAGAAAATTCTATGACTGATGACTGGTGACAGATATGTGGCTCACAGTGGGGTACTTCTATATATATGGCAGACTGGGTAAATCTGAGGATCAGCCTGGTTAATCAAAGGACCAGTGGAAAGTGTGGGTAGTGGGTGGTAGGTAGTAATTTTGATCTCTGTGATTGTCTATATTATGACCATGGTGATGTCCAGTACCAGGAGATATCTATTGTATCTACTAAGACAACCTTGAGTCTGCTATAGAAGGACCAGTCTGTAAAGTTTACTAATGCTGCGGACATTCATTTGCAAGGATATGAGATACCTTGCTTAGGTAAAGGCTCCATATAATATGGGAATGAGTGTCTGCCCACCTCCCTCTTATGAGTGGTTGCTGACATTTTCCAGCTGAGCCAAGCATAGTGCACTCTGGGCAGAATACTCACCCTCAGAGTTGCCAGACTTTTCTCAGTAGAAATGTAGTTAGTGCTTTTGATGGTCCCCTTCCCTCAAATCTGTTATGCCTCCTCTCCCTCTTTTGATAGGAAATATTGCCAGGTGGTTAGCTGGGCCTTTGAGCCTTACACCAACACTGATGCTCTGTCAGGCTGTCTGAGTCAGAAATATGGTGTAAAAAAAAAGAGGAAGATGGTCACCTCATGAGGGAGAAGCAATGACCAGGTCATGCCCAATGTGCCTGACCACAGACAAACCCCATTTGTCCAGTCCTCCCAAGACGGTGCAGGGCATTGAATCTGGAACCTATGAAATGGTTTAACATTTCAAGGAGAAATTCTGCCAAGAGAGGGCAGGGAAATAAGTACAGAAACTATCTTATGATTACTTAATGCTGTCTTCAGTAGAAAATAAAGGGACAGCTTTATTGAGATACAAGTCAAATACCATACAATTCACCATTTTAAGGTGTGTAATTCAATGGTTTTTAGTATATTCACAAGGTTTTACTCACCGACTTAAGAAATGGGATATAGTAGAGAGAGGAATTCGCCTCTAATCTTTTGGCAAAAGTCCTCTAAGAGAGCAGGGTAATGGTTGTGTTTTCAGTTTAGAACTTCTCATTCTATGCCAGGTATTTCACCCACATCCTTGATACTTTTGCACAAGGATAGCCCTTGTTGGAGTCCCACCGGTCTCCAACTGAGTGCCCTAATACAGGGCACAACAACTTGTTCAGTAAACAGCTATAAAGGATGTACTATGTGCCAACCACTATGCTAAGCCCTGGAAACTGACAGTAGAGGCAAGAGTCTGGTTATGTTACTGTTCTGAAAAAATCAGATAACATAAGCTGTGGAGCATTTTGGGAAGAAAGTGGTATTGTTTAATGCTCAATTTGGCTTGAAAATTGCTTGAACATGGCATCACCAGGAAAAGACATAGGCTGGAATAAGCAGCTTTGGAATTTAGAAAAAGACACAATAAAATTACTTATTTACTCCACACACTTCCAGAGAAAGATCGGCAGCACTTTCTCTTACTGTGTCCATCTGCTAGATGCAGAAAATGATGGCTGACAGACAAAGGCATCAAAAGAAAAGAAAATTACAGACCAACGTCCTTTGTGAATACAGATACGAAAATCCTCAAAAAAGTACTAAAAAAAACTGAGTCCAGCAGCATATTAGAAGGATTTTGCACCGTGACCAAGTAGGACTTACCTCAGGAATGCAAGAGTGGTTCAACATGAAAATCAATTAATATAAATACAGGACATTCATAGATTGAGGGGGGAAAACACTACCTGATAATCTCAATTGACACAGAAAAAGCATGTGACAAAATCAACACTTTTTCATGATAAAAGACATTCAACACACTGGAAACAGCAGGGAATTTTCTCTACCTGACAAAGAGCTTCCACATAAAACCCACAGTTAACATCATAGTCATTAGTGAAAGACTGGGTACTTTCCTGCTAAGATGATGAACACAGTGAAGATGCCCGCTGTCACCACTTCTATTCAACCTTGTACTGGAAGTCCTAGCCAGAGTAGGCAAGAAAAAGAAATTAAAGACATCCAGATTGGAAAGGAAGAGTTGAAACTATCCCATTGGCCGGTGATATGATCTTACATAGAGAACATCCTAAAAAAGTCTATAAAAAACTATTTGAGCTTAAGTTGGAGGATACACGGTCAACACACAAAATAGTATATATCTTTTTTTATTAATTAAAAAATTAACAAACAAAACATTTAGATATCATTCCACTCTGCATATACAATCAGTAATTCTTAATATCATCACATAGTTGCATATTCATCATTTCTTAGCACATTTGCATCGATTTAGAAAAAGAAATAAAAAGACAACAGAAAAAGAAATAAAATGATAATAGAGAAAAAAAAGACTGTACATACCATACCCCTTACCCCTCGCTTTCATTTACCACTAGCATTTCAAACTGAATTTATTTTAACATTTGTTTCCCTTATTATTTATTTTTATTCCATATGTTCTACTCTTCTGTTGATACAGTAGCTAAAAGGAGCATCAGACATAAGGTTTTCACATTCACAGAGTCTCATTGTGAAAGCTATATCATTGTTCAATCATCATCGAGAAACATGGCTACTGGAACACAGCACTACATTTTCAGGCAATTCCCTCCAGCCTCTCCACTACATCTTGAACAACAAGGTGATATCTACTTAATGCGTAAGAATAACCTCCGGGATAACCTCTCGACTCTGTTTGGAATCTCTCAGCCATTGACACTTTGTCTCATTTTACTTTTCCCCCTTTTGGTCGAGAAGTTTCTCTCAATCCCTTGATGTTAATTCTCAGCTCATTCTAGGGTTTTTCTCAGTCCCTTGATGCTGAGTCTCAGCTCATTCCAGGATCTCTGTCCCACATTGGCAGGAAGGTCCACACCCCTGGGAGTCATGTCCCACGCAGAGAGGGGGAGGGTGGTGAGACTGCTCCTCGTGTTGACTGGAGAGAGGGGCCACATCTGAGCAACAAAAGAGGCTCTCTTGGGGGCGACTCTTAGGCCTAAATTTTAAGTAGACTTGACCTATCCTTTGTGGGGTTAAGTTTCATGTGAACAACCCCCAAGACTAGGGGCTCAGCCTATAGCTTTGGTTGTCTCCACTGCTTGTGAGAATATCAAGAATTCAACTTGGGGAAGTTGAATTTCTCCCCACTCTCACCATTCCCCGAAGGGGGCTTGAAAATACTTTTCTAGTCACTGATCAAATCATTCTGGGATTCATCAGGGGATCACTCTGGACAAACCAACAAAATCTCATGTGCTACCTGAGATTCCTAACACTTATGACATTCAATCAAACTATCTACATGAGTTATATTAGGAAATGCTCTAGTCAAAATCTAAATTTTGTAACAAATAAACATTTTTTGCTTTAGTCTCACACATAAGGTGACATTTTAAAGTATTAATTATCATCTATTTTCAGCACCCTGCAGTAATGACATTCCTTTGTTCTTCTTCATGCAAAAACATTTTTTAAATTTGTACATTGTACATTTTACTATTATTATACACTCTAGCCATTCCTAGATTATACCATCTCGATCTTTAACATCTATCTTTCTTTCTGATTTCATTTATGTCCCTAGCCCTCCTCCCTCTATCATTCTCACATGCAGCTTCATTCAGTGTTTTAACATAATTACATTACAGTTAGGTAGTATTGTGCTGTCCATTTCTGAGTTTTTGTATCCAGTCCTGTTGCACAGTCTGTATCCCTTGAGCTCCAATTACCCACTATCTTACCCTATTTCTATCTCCTGATGGTCTCTGTTACCAACGACATATTCCAAGTTTATTCACTAATGTCGGTTCATATCAGTGAGACCATACAGTATTTGTCCTTTAGTTTTTGGCTAGTCTCACTCAGCATAATGTTCTCAAGGTCCATCCATGTTGTTACATACTTCATAAGTTTATTCTGTCTTAGAGCTGCATAATATTCCATCGTATGTATATACCACAGTTTGTTTAGCCACTCGTCTGTTGATGGACAATTTGGCTGTTTCCATCTCCTTGCAATTGTAAATAATGCTTATATATCTTTTTATATATTAGCAATGGACAATACTAAAAAGAAATTAAGAAACAATTGTATATGCAACAGTATCAAAAAACACAATACTTAGCAATAAATTTAACCATGGAGGTGCAAGACTTGCCCGCCGAAAACTACAAAACATTGTCGAAAGAAATTAAAGAGAATAAATGGAAACATATCTCATGTTCATGATCAGAAAAGTTAATTTATTCAGATGGCAGTACTTTCAAAGTGATGTTCGGATTTATATAGAATCCTTATCAAATATCAACAATTATTTTTGCAGAAATGAAAAAGCTGGTCCTAAAATTCATATGGAATTACAAGGGGCATTGAATAGCCAAAACAATCTCAAAAAAGAGGAACAAAGTTGAAGGATTCACACATCCTGTTTCAAACTTACTAGAACGCTACAGTAATTAGAACACTGTGGTACCAGCATTACAACAGACAAACAGACCAATAGAATATAGTTGAGAGTTCAGAAATAAAACCCACACATCTATGGCCAATTGATTTTTGAGAAGGGGGCCAAGTCCACTCAGTGGGGAAAGAATGGTCTGTTCAATAAATGGTGCTGGAGAAACGGGATATCCACATGTAAAAGAATGAATGAAGTTGTACTCCTGCCTCACACTATGTACAAAAATTAACTCAAAACAGAGGGAACACTTAAATGTAAGAGCAAAAACTATAACTCTTAGAAGAAAACATAGGGATAAATCTTTATGACCTTGAATTTGGCAGTGGATTCTTAGAAATGACACCAAAAGCATAGCAACAAAAGAAAACATGGATAAATTGTATTTCATTAAATTGAAAGCTATTATTCATTGAAGGATACTATTAAGAAAGTGAAAAGAAGACCTACGGAATTGGAGAAAATATTTAAAGATCATAAATCTGATAAGGGTATTACATCCAGAATATATAAAGAACTCTTGCAATTCAACAATAAAAAGACAAACAACCCAATTTTTACAATGAGCAAAGGACTTGAGTAGAAATTTTTATGAAGAAGATATACAAATGGTAAGCAAGCACATGAAAAAATGCCCACACTGTTTGCCTAATGTAAATCAAAACCACCGTGTGCTACCACTTCACACCCACTAGGATAGCGGTAATGATAATAATTATAGTAGTAGTAGTAGTAAAACAAGTTTTAGTGAAAGTGTGAAGAAACCAGAACCTACAAAGATTGCTGGTAAGAATGTAAAATGGTGCAACCACTATGTTAAACAGGTTGGTGGTTCCTCAATATTTTAATTACCAGCTGCTAAAACAAATACTGTACAGTGGGCTGGTTTAAACAATGGGAATTTATTGTCTCATAGTTTTGAGGCTATGAGAATTCCAAAACTGAGGCATTGTCAAGGTGATGTTTTCTCCCCAAAGACTAGTATTCGGGAGCTGCCTGCCAGCCATCCTTGGTCCTTGGCTTTACTGTTACATGGCAGTGCATATGGCAATGCCTTCTCCTTTCTCTTCTGGGTTCCACTGACTTCCAGCTTCTGGCTGCTCCCCATGGCTTCTCTCTTTATTCCTGAAGTTCTTCTGCTCATAAAGGACTCTAGTAGTCTGGATTAAGGCCCAATCTCATTCCTTTAGGCAACATCTCAATTGAAGGAACCTCATGAAAATGTCCTACTTACTATGGATTCACACCACAGAAATGGATTAAGATTAAAACATGTTTTCTAGGGAACATAACTCCAAGTCACCACACTCAATAAGATAAACGTCGAATTATTGTGTGAACCAGTGATTCCATTCCTAGGTATTTACCCCAAAGAATTGAAAACAGGTGTTCAAACAGAATGAATGGTCATAGTGTCACTGTTCACAATAGCCAAAAAGTAGAAACAGCAAATACCCATTAATAAATGAGTGGATAAACAAAATGTAGTATATCCATTCAATTGTATATTATCAGCCATAGGAAGGAGTAATACACTGATACACTCCTACAACATGGATAAACCTGGAAAACGTTTTGCCATGCTACGTGAAAGAAGCCAGACACCAAAGACCACATATTGTGTGATTCCATGTGTGTGAAATGTCCAGGAAAAGCAAGGCCATAGAGACAGAAATCAGATTAGTGGTTGCCAGAGGCTTTGGGAGAGGGAATCGGAAATCACAGCTATAGGGTACAGGGCTTCCTTTTGGAGTGATGAAAATATTCTGGAACTGGATAGTGTTGACGGTGGCACACCACTACAAATATACTAAATGCTACTTTAAAGTGGTTAAAGTGGTGAATTTTATGTTATGTGTATTTTACCATAATAAAAATAAAATGATTGCTGGCACTCTTGGTGCAATAACATAGCCATTTAAATGAGGTTTATGATGAGTTTTTCCTAATGTGGAAAATGCTTATGCTATATTGTTAAGTGAGAAGAGCAAGGTCTATATTTTACATATAATTTGCTTTCAGCCACATTGAAACAAGCAAAACATGTGCACAGGCAAAGAAAGCCAGAGGGAATATATCAAAACGTTAATAATTGATTGACTTTGGGTGGTGGGATACTCAGGTTAACTTTGTTCTCATGTTTTTACTTTCTAATACTTTCCACTTTTTCTTTGAAAAGCATGTATAGTATTACTTTTATAATGGACAAAACAGCTCTCTCTTTTTTTTAAAGCGGAGAAAACAATAAATGTAATTTAAAATAAAAGGAAATTGCAGATAGAATTGAAGAGACACAGAGGAGCCAAATCGAGAGAGAACACGCTTCAGGGGAGCAATCATGCAATTTGGACTTGAAAATTGCCAGGGAACAGATGGCAGTGTCCAGGCAGACATCTGCAATGGATAGCGAAATCATATGCAAAGACACAAGTGGCCTTTGAAACAGGCCCTTGAGAGGCGCAGCAGAAAATGCTGCTTTCCTGGCCAAATAGAAGTGCAAAGCCCCTCTCCTGCTTCATCACAACCCGACCTCTTTGGAGCCCCGCTGGGGGCCTGGAGGCTGCAGTAGGGCTCAAAGCAGATGTGCTTCATGTGTGAGGCTGCAAAAGAGGTTATGGGAGAGGACAAAGGTTTCTAATAATGACACTGGCAAACATCGCAGCTGACATTTACATGGTACTTTGCAATCTATAAACGTATTCACATATGGAATCTAAACGTTAGTTATTATTGCATCATCTTTTATAATGGCCCTGTGATGTAGGTAATTATTATTCCCATTTTACCATTGAGGAGCAGGGTACAGATAAGTGACATGAGTTTTTTTATACTTTTATAGTGCTCGCTATATGCCAGAAACTGTTCTAAGAACTTTCTCATGCATTAATTGTGCATGTTCACATGGCTGGCCAGGGGTAGAGCTGGTATTCAAATCTGGCTTTTCAGACTCCCCCACACCCCCACTTCTGCTCATTTGTAAGCAGAATTTGCTTCTGTCTAAAGAATTTCAAGTAAGGCAACAAGTGATTCTTTCTATCTACCTGCTATCTATCTCTATCTCTATCTGTCTCTCTATCTATCTATCCATCCTTGTATACATCTATCTTTATTTTTTCTGATTTTAAATGTAACACATGTTTGTTTTAAAACGAATTCTACTATTACCGAAATAGGTAATATGGAAAGTAAAATTTCCCCTATATCTTACACCTAAAATTAATCATTCTTAATTGTTTGATGCATGTTCTTCTAGATTTTTCCTATGAATATGCTAATGCACACATATTTTCTCTTATTTTTAAATAGGATAATACTATACCTACACTATGTACCTCCTGTTTCTTGTAATATTAAGCCTTGGATGGCTTTTTTTTTGTATAAAGGTAACAATTTGTTTAACTAGCCATACAGGTTCTGCAAGTTTTCTCAATTACCAACAATACTATGATAAATATTCTTGTATTCACATCTTTGTGTATTTCTGTATACATAGATTGAAATGGAATTTCTGGGTCAAAAGTGTATATACAATTATACACAGTTAAAATATTCATAGATATTGACAAATTGCCCACTACAGAAAATGGCTGTACCAAGTGGCACTGTCACCAGCAGTACACAGGACTGATTTCCCCACAGGCTTGCCAGTATTGGGTATTCTCCACTCTTTCAAAAATTCATCAGTCTAATAGACAACAATGATATCTCATTGTTGTTTTAAATTCAACTTTAAAAATAGTGAGAGGTCATCATTTTATATTATTGGCCTTTCTATTTCTGATTTTGTTAATTGCTCATTTGTGTCTCTTGGCAGCTGATTTTACATTAGTATATTGGAGAGAGGAGAGGCCCTTGTAGACCATATGGGATTATGGTGCATGCTCCTTTAAAAGACCAGTAAGCCCTGGAGATTTATGCTCACCATAAACCAGTTCTTAAATGTTGTATTTGACGTCAATTTGAAGGGCTGAACAGAAAAACAACACTAACCAACAATAATCAAGGCTTGGTTTTCATGCCAATTATCTCATGGGATTAACTCTTGATTTATTAGCCCCATGAAATAGGATAAGATAATATAATCACATGTCAGGGACAGAGATGAGCATTTTCTCATCCACCATGGACAGTTCACAGATATCTCCCTGGCAGATGGATCGCATGAGTTCCTGCACATGTGTGTGTATGAGTGTACGCCTGCACACATAAGAGAGAGTATGTGTGAGGGTGTGTGTGTGGGAAGGTATGTTCTTGTTTGTTTTGGGAAGGTATTCGGTGGAAGAATGGAGAGGAGGAATGCTGTAGGGCCAGTTAACCTCCAGAAGCTTTCATTTAGGGACAGCTCCCAGAAGCAGGGAAATGCTTGCTTACTCTCCAGTGTATGGCTGTGGCTGTCAGTGTTTTAGGGTGGGGGTTCCAACACTAAATCCCTAATTCAGGGAGACGTTAGAATTCCACTCTGCCATAAAGTCCATTTTGGTTTGGCATGGACTGTTCTGGTTGATGTGATGCACTCAGATATTTGCCCAGTAACCTGGGGGTGTGAGGCTTGTAGTGGTGACAGTATTACCATTAAGCAGTGGCTTACTGTGAGACAAAGGACATATTCCATTAAAAATTTCATTGATATCGCCAGTTGCCTGCCGCAAGGCCATACCAATGGACAAGCCCATAAGTGATGTTTGAGAGGACTTGATGTACATCATCTCATTTAACCTTCAAACAATGTTGAGGGGTTGGTAGGTACTATCTGGCATAGATATAAAGTAAATGATGCCCCCTAGAGTTGTGCAGTGCTCAGTCTTCACAATGGTACATACAACACCATGACCCTGAATTTCCATTTTACTGAGGCAAACATTGAGATATCAGGAGGTTAAGTTACTTGCAGAGTCACACAGCTGATGAGTGTCAGAGCTGGGGTACTCACCCAGAGATGAGTACCACCCAGGCTATACGCCTCCAGAGCCAATGTTGATTGTGTCTATGGCCATGTACACCCCTTTAAAGTTGCCACGTCTCTCCCTGCAATGAGAAGATGGAAGGAGGAAGTCAGAACATTCTCAGGGCAGGGCCATCTCTCTTCTTCCTGAGACCAGACAGAAGCTCTAGAGCTTCACTATTGTCCCACTGGTCACCCTTCAGGTCTCTGTCAGTGCCTTTGAATGAGAAGCAGTCTCCAGAGACAGAATAAATCAGGTAATTTGGCACAGGAAAAGGCATTGGAGAAATAAATGGCTATTGCACCATGAATATAATAAGGCATTTAAGTGGATGGAAATAGTTATCTGTTGATTATATGAGTGAGGATTATGTGCAGCAAATTTTAAATCCAAGCTGACTTTTCCTTGCCCTCCCTCTAAACAACCATGCACTTCTAACTGTCCCTCCAAACTGTCTAGCTGGTATGTACTCTGGGAATACTAATCTAACTTTTCATATTGGCCCAAGCAAAATACAATTAGGAAGAAACTCTTCTGCCAAAAAAGAAATCAAATGCTAATGTCAGATAGAAATGCCTTTCTGTATACCTACTATTTCGGCTTATTTGCACCAGTATTGACTCATAATATGATTGTATAATCAGGTTTGACAATGTAGCAAAAGAGGATGATAAAATTGGGTTTTGCAGACTAAAATTTCATCTAATTTCTCTTTTCCTTTTCTCAAATTTGTACAGATGCACTTTCGCTAAAAGGGAAAAAGCTGGATTTTTATGGAAGAGGTGACACATATGCAAGCCTGACCAAAACCATTCCTGAACTCAGCCGATTTACAGCATGCATTGATCTGGTGTTCACGGATGACAACTCAAGTGATTGGATAGGCTTCTCTTATTTTATTAATAACGCCTTTCTGGTAAGAGAAAACATAAACCTTGGACTTGCAGGAAACCACCAGCAGCTAATACTATATAACTTGGGCAAAATTCTTTATATCCCTTCCCATCTGACACCATTTCAGTGGCATACAATATGCTTGATATGGGATGGTGTGAAGGGCAAGTTAGAGGTCTTCCTGAATGAAGAAAGGATAATGGTAATGATGGATGAACCACAAAACCTGACACCTAATGGGACTCTGGTTTTAGGGCACTTTCTCAACAATGGGGACAGCCAGGTTAGAAGCATGGTGCCTAGCTTCACAGGCAGCTTGTACTACTTTCAACTCTGGGACCACATCCTGGAAAAAGATGAGTTTATGAAGTGTTTGCATGGAAATGTGGTTAGCTGGGAAGAAGATGTTTGGCTCATCAACAAGATCATCCCAACGATTGACTGGAGACTGCGCTGCTGTGAGTAACTTATGAATTTTCTTCCTTAGCAAGGGTAGTGTTGAGACAGTACTCTGCTTGCTAGTCCATATAACCTACTACTAGAACAAGGTTCTGTCTTCCTCCGAGGGGTGCAAGGTGCCACAGTTTTATCCTCTACTGTTTAATGTAGAGCAAATCCTGTTTTCTTGTATCTTTAATTTTGATGTAATTTCAAAGTTATAGAAAAATTGCGAGAATAGGACAACCCCCATGCATTCTTTTACCGCATTCACCAACTGTTAGCATTCTGCTCATATGCTTTATCATCTTCTCTCTCTGTCTCTCCCTCCTTCAAAAGACACACACACACACGCACGCACACTTGTTTTTTAATCATTTCAGAGTAAGTGACAGATGCGGTGCCTTGTTTCCTCTAAATATCTCAGTGTGTATTTCCTAAGAATAAAGATACTCTCTTATACAACACAGTACAATTATCAAAGAAATTTAACATTGATATAGTACTAATATTTAACCCACAGTCTCTATTCAAATGGAGTCAATTGTCTTATTTGTTTTTGTTTTTGGCCCAAGATCCAATGCAGGATCATGCATTATAGTTAATTATCACTTTAGATTCGAATCTGGAACAGATCCTCAGTCTTTCTTGTGTTTCATGACTTAGACATGTTGAGCATACAGTCAAGTTATCTTGTAGAACATCCATCAATTTGAGTTTGTCTAATATTTCCTCATGATTAGATTCAGGTTATGAATTTTTGGCAAGAAGTGAGGTTTGTGTTCATCTCAGTGCATCACATTAGCAGTCATGTGATGGCAATTTGTCCCATCACTGATGATACTTTGATCACTTGATTCTGGTAATGTCTACCAAATTTTTCTACTCTATAGTTACTATTTTTTTCCTTTGAAATTAGTATGTAATTTGGGGGAGAGATATTTGAAAGCTATGTAAATACCTTATTCTTCCTAGAACTTTGATCCAATAGTTTTGCATCTATTGATTTTTTTTGCCTAAATCAATAGTTATGTTAGATGCAAAATGATGATTTAAAAAACCCCACCATTCTTTCTACATCTGTTAACTGGCATCCTATTTTAAGGAAGAGCTTTCTCTTTTTTCACATTTCCTTGCTTACTGATTGATTGATTGCGTGTTTATATTAGTATGAACTCATGGATTCTTATCTTATTCAGTGGGTTACAATTTGTTACTATCATTTATTTTAATGCTGAAATCGGCTTGTGTTTGGCCAGTGGGAGCCCTTCAAGCTGGCTCCTGTGTCCCTTTGACACATTCTCATCATGTTTTGAGCATTTCCTTACTTTTAGCATAAGATGTTCCAGGCTCATCTTGCACTTTTCCTGCTCAGCCTCGGAATCAGTCATTTTACCAAGTGCCCTGGTTCCTTTTAGTGGGGAATGATACTTATAAACCAATTCATATTTAGAGCAATGATGATGTTGGAGAACTGTTTGGAATGGAGTTCTTGTAAGAAAAGTGACTTCTTGGGATTACGTACATATTTTTCCCTTTCTCTCCAATTTTGAGAAGATATAGGATTGTTTTTCTCTATATAATCCCGCTCTCCCTTCCACTCCAAATTTTTCCACCATCACCAGCAGCAGTCCTGAAGTGTGGGGAAGGTCAGTGATAAAAGCATCAAGACAGGAGTTTTTACTCATTTTCTGAAATGTTAGAGGGGTATTAATTTACTGTTCTGATGTGGTTTTTTTGTGTGTGTGTGGGTGGGGAGTAGATCCTTGTGGGTTTGGGAGGTTAGATCCTTTCCTAATAGTGCTCTCATAGACTATGGTGATGTGTTTTCATCGAATGGTCTGGATGCTGTTTGAGTTAATGGCAGGGGCACATTCCAGGAGATTTCTGGTTGTTTTCTGTTTGTTTTTTTTTGAGATCAGATCAATGCAAAGGAACAAGAAAGTTATTCTTTTGTGCTACTACCTTGAAAGTAAAAGAGAATAGTTCTAGCTGGCTCTGATTACAAAACTGACCTAGGGACTAGTAAATTAAGCTTGAACAGCTCACCCAAAGCAGTTTAAAATAACTTTAGCTTTGATCTAAGGAATCTGAAGTATGGCCCTATTAAATCCATATGCTTAACAGTGGTCTTTGAAAGTCTAATCTGGTCAGCTAATGGTCATAGCCTTTCTTACTACTTTGCTGAGTTTAACTGATATAGTAAAGTGCTAGACAGCCCCCATTTATTTGCTTTTTTGTACCCTTTTAAAAGTACAATTCCAGCTTTTTGGTCTGATTGAGACCTCGTGGGCATAATGCACAAATAATCCAACACAACAAAAGGAAACACAACCTAAAACTGACACTCAAGCAAAAAGTGTAGAAAATGCTATCTCTACTATTCAGGTTTCTTCAGGTGTTTTTCCAAACTCTAGACCAGGGGTTCCTAACCTGGGGTCCAGAAGAACCTTGAAGGAATTGGCGAAGCCCTTGAAATGGTATGCAACACTAAAAATGCAAGGTTAATTTTTTTTTGAGGACAGAGTCCATAGTTTCCATCACATTTTAAAATGATAATATTTATGATTATTAAAATAACATTTCTTCTTATTAAAATAAATAATAATGCCCTTTGCTAAGTTCTTAGCATGTGCTACGTATTTTATAGATGAGGAAAGAGACTCAGAGAGGGTAAGTAAACTGCCCAAGGTCACCCATCAAATAAATATTGGAGCTTGGAATTGAACAAAGATTTGTTTGGCTGCAAGGCCTATTTCTTTCCACCCCCACACCATGCAGGACTATTTCAAGGGAGTCTTTGGCCCTCCCAGGGTTATGAACCACTGTCTTAGAAGTTTCCTGTGAAGGAGATTGCTGGTGTTGATAACCCACCTGGAGAAATTAGGCTTCCAGCTCCAGTTACTGCCTCCCTCACACCTAAGGAGCCTCACCATAGAATTTCTCTTAGCTGTGCGGCATCTGGGAAAGCGGGGCCACCATATGAGTAAACATGATTGATTACAACATATCTATCTTCAGTTTTTGCCTAATAAATTGGTATTTATGGCCCATAGAAGGATTATGACCTTTAAAAAATAGAATTTAATGAGTACATTGCTAGGTTACAAATCTCAATAAATCTATTTACACATAAATTTTCCATATACATATATATTCATGAGAACAAGGCTTTTGGGGAACATTTGCTGAAAAACATGAACCTTACCTGGTTTAATAAACAAGTCTTCACTATAGCTGGAGGTGTGTCAGGAATATCTAAACAGCAACAGTTGTTAGTTGCTAGACATTAGTAATTTAGTTAAGGAGTTGCTTTGAAGCATCTTTATTTTTAAAAATTATAAATGTAAGACATTATGGTTGTGAATAAGATTGACTCAAACAGTACAGAAATATAAAAAGTATAAAAAAAAACTTAACCTCCCTCCTTTCTACAGACACATCTGTTGTTTTAGATTTTTTCCCTGTGGATTTATCAATATAAGTGTGTGTGTGTGTGTGTATGTTTGTTCATAAGTGTGCAGTTTTTAAAAAAATAGAAATAAAATATGCATTCATACTATTCCACACCTTGATTTATTTTAACTTAATATTATCATAGACACATGAATACATTTAGACCCAGCCTATCTGTTTTTAGGGCTGCATGTATTCCATTGTATAGCGGTACTATAATTTATTTAACTAACCCATTATTGATCTACATTTAAGTTGCTTCTAATTTTTGCAGTTCCAAATAATGCTGGAATAAATTTCCTTGTACCTACATCTTGGTATACTTGGGCTTTTAATTTGATAGGACACATTCCTGAAAGTAGAATTTCTCAGTAAAGGGCTATAAGCTTTTACAATTTAAATTGATTTATCAGTTTTTACTGGTTATTTCATTAATTTAATTATATTCACAATTAGTTATTTTTAAGTAAAAGTATAGATACATAGGGCAAAATTTAAAAAAAAATATGTAAAGGTGTAAGCCAAAAGTCAAAATTTCTTTTCTCTTCTTTCCCTTACTCCAAGTGTCTCTCTTTGAAAATGAGGATTTTAACAATTTTTTATGTATTCATGTAGAAAAAATTTAAAACTTGGGTTTATATGTAAGTGTTCTGGTTTTGTTTCCTTCCCCAAGTTAGAATCATTATTGCATGCATAGTCTTCCGTATATATTTTTTTCATTTAATGCTATATTTTGGAGATCTTTTTGTATTAGGAAATACAGAGGAATCTCATTATTTTGTGGGGGGTGTGTGCTGAATGGGGATATGCTATAATCATTGAAAGAGTTCTCTTTGAAAGACTTTGAAGTTATTTCCAGTTTTTAGCTGTGACAAAATCTACAGGATTAAAAAAATTAATGGGTGGTGAGAGAATTAGATAAGAAACTTCTTGAAGCAACCATTAGGGACTGGTAACAAGTTGAAGTTCCTCTCTGGGTATGGTGAGCATAATTTCCCAGTCTCTGCTCAAACACATGATCCCACATAAGATTTGTTCTGACTTGCAAACATATGATGGTTAAGAGTTTTCCAAAGGCAGGGCGGGCCACAGTGGCTCAGCAGGGTGGGTCACGGTGGTTCAGCAGGCAAGAGTTCTTGCCTGCCATGCCAGAGGACCCGGGTTCGATTCCTGGTGCCTGCCCATGAAAAAAAAAAAGTTTTCCAGAGGCAGACAGACTAAGTTACTCTTAGTTTATACATTTGAGAAATCTCCTTTTATTAAAAAGGAATGAAATAACATGAATTGAGTCCATCCTGGACCACTGTTTTGCTGAGGCTTATCTATTGATCTATTGTTCTAGATGCTTTGAATTATTTTATGAGCTGACTATTCTTTTTATTAATTTTTTAATCTTTTTTAAACATGACAACATACAGACACGAACATTCTTACCATATGATCATTCCATTCTTGCTATATAATCAATAACTCACAATATCATCACATAGTTGTATATTCATCACCATGATCATTTCTTAGAACATTTGCATCAATTCAGAAAAAGAAACAAAAAGAAAAAAATTCATGCATACCATACCCCTTACCCCTCCCTGTCATTGGCTCCTGGTATTTCCATCTACTCAATATATTTTAGCCTTTGTTTCCCCTATTTTTTTTTTTTTTTTTTTTTTTTTTTAAAGGAAAGACAGAGAGAAGGAAGGAAGGATAGAAGGAAGGAAGGAAGGAAGAAAGGGAAACATCTTTAAACATTTTCTTGTTTTATTGTATTTTGTTTTTTTTTTTGTTTTTGTTACATGGGCTGGGGCCGGGAATCGAACCAAGGTCCTCCGGCATAGCAGGCAAGCACTTTGCCCGCTGAGCCACCGCGGCCCGCCTGTTTCCCCTATTTTTTTTTTTTTCTATACCCCTTACCACTCCCTTTCATTGATCACTAGCATTTCAATTTACTAAATTTATTTTAACATTTGTTCCCCCTTTTATTTATTTATTTTTAATCCATATGTTTTACTTATATGTCCATAAGGTAGATAAAAGGAGCATCAGACACAAGGTTTTCACAATCACACGGTCACATTGTGAAAGTTGTATCATTATACAATCATCTTCAAGAAACTTGACTACTGGAACACAGCTCTGCATTTTCAGGCACTTCCCTCTGGCCTCTCCATTATACCCGAAGTAAAAAGGTGATATCTATATAATGCATAAGAATAACCTCCAAGATAACCTCTCAACTCTGCTTGAAATCTCTCAGTCATTAACACTTTACTTTGTCTTATTTCTCTCTTCTCTCTTCTCTCTTTTGGTCGAGAAGTTTTTCTCAATCCCTCGATGCTGAGTCCCAGCTCATACTAAGATTTCTGTCCCATGTTGTCAGGAAGGTTTACACCCATGGGAGTCATATCGCACATAGAGAGGGGGAGGGCAGTGAGTTTGCTTGTCGTGTTGGCTGAGAAGGAGAGGCCACATCTGAGCAACAAAAGAGGTTCTCTGGGGGTGATTTTTGGCCCAATTCTAAGTAGGCTTAGCCTATCCTTTGCGGGGATAAGTTTCCTATGAACAGACCCTAAGATTGAGGGTTCAGCCTATTGCTTTGGTTGTCTCCACTTCTTGGGAGAATATCAGGAATTCTCCATACGGGGAAGCTGAATTTTCTCCCTTTCTCACCATTCCCCCAAGGGGACTTTGCAAATACTTATTTATTCACTGTTCAAATCATCTGGGATTTATCGGTGTGTTCAATTAAACTGTCCACATAAGTTATATTAGGAAATGCACTAGTCAAATTATAAATTTTGTACCAAGTAAACATTTTTTGCTTTAGTCTTACACATAACTTAAAGTTTTAAAATGTGAATTACCTTCTATTTTTAACACCCTCAATATTGACATTCCTTTCTTTTTCCTCATGCAAAAACATTTTTTAATTTGTACAGTTAGTCACTATCCTTGTACACTCTAGGTATTCTTAGATTATACCATCTCAGTCTTTATCGTTTATCTTTCCTTCTGATTTCATTTGTGCCCCCAGCCCTCCTCCCTCTATCATTCTCACATTCAAGCTGACTATTCTTAAAATATGCAGGGGATGATTAGATAGTTTATGTACTTTATAAGGTCTTTGTTTGACCTGCTATTAAACCCTCTATGCAATTATCAGCACTGATAGGAAAAATTCCACAGTGATGGGCTTTACTAGCCAAAAGGCAATTTGATTTTGCCCTTGTACATCAATTCTCTATACTTCCCTCATTTTGTATCATGAAAGATAAGCACAAGCTGTTTGTAGTTTGTGCAAAACCTCCTTATTAATATTCCTTCACAGAGGATGACATTCTCTTATAGACCCTGAGATGGAAGCTTTAGCCTTTCTCTCTCTCTCCATCATGGGATTCATTTTTCATGTCCTTACCTGAAAATAAAATGCAGACACTATTTCAAAATTTTCCCACCATCTTAAAGATGCTCATTTCATATTTTTCTCCTCTATAGGCAGATCTGTCTGTGGCAGTTTCTGGTCACGATTATCTCTCACAAATTTAATAAACATACTGTAAATTATATTTGCAGAGGTTGTGATTGAAAGAAAAAACAGATGTGATATGTAGGCTAAAAAAACACACAGATTTAATATGAGGTGATATACCCAAATCACAACCAGAATTTGGTACCTTAGCAAATGTTCTACTTAATATTCTGTTGGCAGGTACATCTGCAACAAAATGCCTCATAAATATTCAGCTACTCTATACCTCTGTTTTACAGCTGCCAATGATTACAATAATACATTTTTGTCTAGAGTGAAGGAGCAAATGACAATTAAGCCCACAGGCCCCTGTGAATTAACATGGATTACCCACACGTTCAAATACAGAGACAGCAAGATTCATGCAAATCATTTGTACAAGTGATCACTTGTTCACAAACAAGAACAGAGTGAAAGTGACAAAACATGTTTGCAAGCGCTCCAAAAATAGAGGGTGAACTCCATAACTTCTGCGGTCCATTTGGTGTGAACAGACATTCAGCAGCCACTCAACTAACTGCAGAGTGTGGGCTTTTGCATTTGCTTCTTTTTTCATTGAAGCTTTTATTGAGATAATTGTAGATTCACATGCAATTGGCGATCCCTCAGACACTTTTCCAAGTTTCCCTTGAAGGCAATATTTTGTAAAACTATAGCGTGTCAACTATACTATTGAGATTGACACAATTTGCCAGACTTATTCAGATTTCCCCAATTTTACTAGTATTCATTTCTATGTGTA
Organism: Tamandua tetradactyla; assembly: GCF_023851605.1. Classification (NCBI taxonomy): domain Eukaryota; kingdom Metazoa; phylum Chordata; class Mammalia; order Pilosa; family Myrmecophagidae; genus Tamandua; species Tamandua tetradactyla. The sequence continues at coordinate 23,182,846 of NC_135353.1, read as the reverse complement.
TTAAGTTCTATACAATTTTATCATCTGGGTGGGTTCATGTATCCACTACCACAGTAAAGATACTGAACAGTTGCAACACCACAAGGATCCTTCCTGTTCTCCTATTATAACCACACCAGCTCTTCCAACCCTCTCCCCCCAAACCTCCACTTCCTACATACTTAAGCCCTGGCAACCACTAGTCTACCCATCATTTCTAAAGTTTTGTTATTTAAAAAAAGTTATATAAATGGAATCATACGCTATGTTACTTTTAGAATTGGCTTTTCCAGTCAGCATAACTCTCTGGAGATTCATCTAGGATGTTGCATGTACCAATAATTTGTTCTTTCTGATGAGGAGTAGTGGTCCATGGTATGGGTGGGTCTTAATTTGTTTAGTCATTCACCTACTGTAAGACATTTGGGCTGATTCTTGTTTTTGGCTATCCACAAATAAAAGTGCTGTAAACATTTGTGTACAGGTTTTTGTGTGAACATAAGTTTTCATTTTTGTGGTGTATATACCTAGGAGTTCCAGTGCTGGATTATACAGTAATTGACAGTTTAGTTTTATAACAAACTGCCAAACGGTTTTCCAGAGTGGTTGGATGATTTTGCATTCCCACCAGCAAGTTTCTCTGCATCCTCACCAGCATTTGATGTTGTCACTATTTTTTTATTTTAGCTATTCTGATAAATGTGTAGTGAGATCTCACTGTGGTTTTCATTCGAATCTCCCTGATGGCTAATGGGGGTATTTTGAACATCTTTTCATGTGTCAATTTGCCATCTGTATATCCTCTTTAATGAAGTACCTGTTCATGTCTTTTGCCTATTTCTTTATTGTATTGTTTGAATGTTTTCTGTTGAGTTCTTTTTTTGGTATGCTGTGTTGTGGGGATCACATTTCCTTCTTCATCCAAGTGAATATCCCATTATTGCAGCACCATTTGTTGCTTTTTTTGTGGGGGGGGGGAGTGCATGGGCTGGGAATTGAACCCAGGTCTCCCGCATGGCAGGTGTGAATTCTACTACTGAGCTACACTTGTACCCCTTTCTGTTGAGTTTTGAGAGTTCTTTATATATTCTAGACATTAGTCCTTTATTGAATATGTGATTTGAAAATGTTTCTTCCCAGTCTGTAGATTGCATTTTCATCCTTTTCATGGAGGCAACAATTATAATTTTGATGAATTACCAATTTATAAATTTTTTTCCGTTTAGGGATGATGCTTTTGGTGTCAAGTCTAAGAACCCTTTGTCTATACCATGATCATGAAGATTTTTTCCTATGTCTTTTTCTAAAGGAAATGTTTTTTATATATTTTTAACTTTTTAAATTGTATAATACAACATATATACAAAGCAAAGAAAGGAAAAAGCAATAGTTTACAAAGTGCTCTTCAACAAGTAAGTTACAGGACAGATCCCAGAGTTTGTCATGGGCTACCATACCATCATCTCAGATTTTTCCTTCTAGCTGCTCCAGAACATTGGCAACTAGAAGGAATATAGATATTTTCATCATCACTTTTTTCTTTTTGTGAAAAATAACATATACACAAAAAAGCAATAAATTTCAAAGCACAGCACAACAATTAGTTGTAGAACAGATTTCAGAGTTTGCTATGGGTTGCAATTTCACAATTTTAAGTTTTTACTTCTAGCGATACTCTAGAAGTATCTAAGATACTGGAGACCAAAAGAAATATCAATATAATGATTCAGCAATCATACTTGTTTGTTAAACCCTACCTAGAGATGTCTATTTTTCCCTCACTGTTGCCAGTGTTTGCTCATGTATTTTGGGGCATTTGGCTAGGTGCATAAATACTTAAGATTGTTATTTCTTCTTGGTGGATTGCCCCTTTCATTAATTTATAGTGTCTTTCTTTGTCTCTTTTAACAGTTTTGCATTTAAAGTCTGTTTTGCCTGACATTAGTACAGCTATCCCTGCTCTTTTCTCATTATTGTTTGCATGGAATATCTTTTTCCAATCTTTCACTTTCAACCTATTTGTGTCCTTGTGTCTAAGGCGAATCTCTTTTAGACAGCATATTGATAGATTGTATTTTTTATTCCAATCTACCAATGTCTTTTTTTTTTTTTTTTTTTTTTTGCATGGGCAGGCATCGGGAATTGAACCTGGGTCTCTGGCATGGCAGGTGAGAAATCTGCCTTCTGAGCCACTGTGGCCCACCCCAATCTGTGTCTTTTGATTGGGGATTTTAATCCATTAACATTTTAAAGGTAGTACTAACTTCAACCATTTTATCTTCAGGCTTATATGTCAGAACTTATTTTTATCTCTCTTTTTACCCTTTTAGTTATCCTTACTGATAATCTTCATTTCTACACTTTCTTCCAAGACTCTCTCTCCTGTCTTTCCCTTTTAGCCCGTGGTACTCCTTTTAGCATTTCTTTTGGGGCAGGTCTCTTATGAATGAACTCTCTCAGTTTCCATTTATCTGTGAATATTTTAAACTCTCTCTCATTTCTCATGGTCAATTTTGCCAGGGATAGAGTTCTTGGTTGGCAGTTTTTCTCTTTCAGTATTGTAAATATATCATACCTCTGTCTTCTCATCACCATACTTTCTGGTGAGAAATCTGCACTTAGTCTTATCAAGCTTCCCTTGTATGTGATGAATCACTTTTCTCTTGCTGCTTTCAGAAATCTCTCTTTGTCTTTGTCATTTGACAGCCTGTTTAGTAGGTGTCTTGGAATAGTCTATTTGGATTTATTCTGTTTGGGGTATGCTGCATTTTTTGGATGTTAATATTGATGTCTTTCATAAGGTTTGGGAAATTTTAGACCATTATTTCCTCAAATATTTTTTCTGCCCCCCTTTCCCCTCTCTTCTCCTTCTGGACACCTGTTTTAGTTAGGAAAAGCTGCCAGAATGCAATATACCAGAAACTGAATGTCTTTTTTTTTTTCTACATGGGCAGGCACCTGGAACTGAACCTGGGTCTCTGGCATGGCAGGCGAGTACTCTGCCTGCTGAGCCACCGTGGTCCACCCTGAATGGCTTTTATTTATTTATTTTTTAAAAATTAATTTTAAAAAATTAAAAAAAATATAAACAACAAACGCAAACATTCTTAATTTTTGATCATTCCATTCTACATATATAATCAGTAAGTCACAGTATCATCACATAGCTGCATATTCATCATCATCAACATTTCTTAGAATATTTGCATCAATTCAGAAAAAAAAATAAAAAGACAACAGAAAAAAATTCATACATACCATACCCATTACCCCTCCCTTTCATTGATCACTAGCATTTCAATCTAAATTTATTTTAACATTTGTTCCCTTATTATTTATTTTTATTCCATATGTTTTACTCATCTGTTGACAAGGTAGATAAAAGGAGCATCAGATACAAGGTTTTCACAATCACACAGTCACATTGTGAAAGTTATATCATTATACAATCATCTTCAAGAAACTTGGCTACTGGAACACAGCTCTACATTTTCAGGCAGTTCCTGCCAGCCTCTCTGTTACACCTTAACTAAAAAGGTGATATCTATTTAATGCTTAGGAATAACCTCCAGGATAACCTCTTGACTCTGTTTGGAATCTCTCAGCCATTGACACTTTGTCTCATTTCACTCTTTCCCTTTTTGGTCGAGAAGGTTTTCTCAATCCCTTGATGCTGAGTTTCAGCTCATTCTAGGATTTCTGTCTCACGTTGCCAGGAAGGTCCACACCCCTGGGAGTCATGTCCCACGCAGAGAGGGGGAGGGTGGTGAGACTGCTCATCATATTGGCTGGAGAGAGAGGCCACATCTGAGCAACAAAAGAGTTTCTCTGGGGGTGGCTCTTAGGCCTAATTTGAAGTAGGATTGACCTATCCTTTGTTGGGTTAAGTTTCATATGAACAATCCCCAAGGTTGGGGGCTCAGCCTATAGCTTTGGTTGTCTCCCCTGCTTGTGAGAATATCAAGAATTTAACTTGGGGAAGTTGAATTTTCCCCCTTTCTCACAATTCCCCCAAGGGGACTTTGCAAATACTTTTTTTATTCACTGTTCAAATCACTCTGGGATTTATCGGGGCATCACTTTGGACAAACCAACAAAATCTCATGTCCTACTCAAGGTTCCATGTACTTTTATGGTGTCCAATTAAGCTGTCTACATAAGTTATATTAGGAAATGCACTAGTCAAAATATAAATTTTGTACCAAATAAACATTTTTTGCTTTAGTCTCACACAGAAGTTAAAATTTTAAAATATTAATTACCATCTATTTCAACACCCTGCAGTAATGACATTCTTTGGTTCTTCCTGAGGCAAAAACATTTTTAAAATTTGGACATTTAGTCACTATCATTATACACTCTAGGCATTCCTAGATGATACCATCTCAGTCTTTATTGTCTATCTTTCTTTCTGATTTCATTTTTGCCCCCAGCCCTCCTCCCTCTATCTTTCTCACATTCAGCTTCATTTAGTGTTTTAACATAATTGTATTACAGTTAGGTAGTATTGTGCTGTCCATTTCTGAATTTTTACAATCAGTTCTGTTGCACAATTTGTATCCCTTCAGCTCTCATTACCCAATCTCTTACCCTATTTCTATCTCCTGATGGTCTCTGTTACCAATGACATTCTCCAAGTTTATTCACTAATGTCAGTTCATATCAGTGAGACCTTAATTAGTTTATTCTAGAGATTGTTTTCACTTCTTTTACCTAGGGTTTTCTTGCTGGATGAATTTGTTGTCTGTTCTTTGACATTCAGTTCAGCTTATTCTGGACCACTAGCTTAGGTTTTGTTTAACAGAGCAGAATTTCTCAGTTCTTGTTTCTTGCCCTGCTTATATGGTGACTTTCTCCTCCCCCCACCCCTTAGGAGGGTCTACTTAGGTATTATAGACACCAGCCAAGTTTTCCCAGACCAAACTGGCCTCCTGTCAGGAGGAGTCACCTGCGTTGGTTTTCCCTGAGAGTGAGACCCAGCAGGTTGAAAGACTTTCCTGTGAAGTCGCTGGACTCTGTTTTTGTTATCCTGCCCAGTAAGTGGCGCTTGTCTACCTGCAGGTCCCACCAGCATAAGATGATGTGGTACGTTTAACTTTGTCAGACTCTCCCTGCTGGGGGCATGGTGGAGACAGAGGAGAGGTTGTAGGCTGGCTTTAATGGCTTCAAATTTCCAAACCCAGGGGTTTGAGTTCCTTGAGGGAGGGATTCCACCTGAGTTGGGCCTCACCCCTCTCCTGGGGAAGGCACAAGCTCCAGACAAGCTCTCAAACAAGCTTGTTTCTGCCTATGCCTGGGGCAGTTGCAGACTGAGAAGCCCTGCCACTGTATCCAAAGGCTAAGTCAAGGCTTTGTAGAAACACAGCCACAAAAACCTCTGTTTCTTTTTTCTTCTTTTTCTGTCAGCCCTGCCACCTCGGCACTGGGGCAAAAATCAGCAGCCTCTGCTTTGATCAGGTTCACCTGAGCTGGGGGCCTATTTTTAGTAGTCAGAATTTGTGAATTAATTCCACACTTGAAGCTTAGTTGCATTCAGCCCCTGCTGCTGGTGAAGTCTCTTTCCTTTCCCCTCTGGTAAACAGCCTGCAAGGGAGGGGCACTGGCCTCCAAGGCTTGAGGAACTCACGGTTCTGGGGGGACTCACAGCCAGTCCAGCTGGTCCAGACTGGGGTATGCTGTGTGTCTGGTCACTGACGTGGCCCCAGCAGTTGTTCTGTATTGTTCCTGGTTATTTAGTAGCTGTTCTGGAGGACAAACTAAATCCCACACCTTGCTAAGCCACAATCTTATTCCTGACCTCCCTGAATGGCTTTTTAAAAGGAATTTATTAAGTTGCAAGTTTTCAGTTCTAAGGCCATAAAAATGTCAAAATTAAGGTAAGCCTATAAAAATGTCCAACTTGAGGCATCCAGGGAAAGATACCTTGGTTCAAGAAGGCCGATGACACTCAGGATTTCTCTCTCAGCTGGAAAGGGATATGATGACCTCTGCTAGCTTTCTCTCTCTCTCCAGGGGCATTTTCTTTATGCATCTCCAAAGATCTCTGGCTGTGTGGGTTCTGTTGGTTCTGGTGGCTCTAAAGCTTCTTCCAAATGGTTCCCTCTTAAAGGGATGAAGTAAGCAACCCCACCTTGAATGGATAGAGACACATCTCGATAGAAACCATCTTGTCAAAAGTTACCACCCACAATTCAGTGGGTCATATCTCCATGGAAACAATAAAAAGATCTCACCCTGCAATATTGAATGAGGATAAAAGGATGTGGCTTTTCTGGGGTACATAAGATCTTCAAATCAGCAAAACATCCATGATGTGTATATTTGTGCACTCAATGCTGTCATTCAGTTCCTTGAGTGCCTGTTCCAACTGTTGATTCTTTTCCCTATCTGGTCATTTTGTGTGAGATTTAAGATGTCTTATCCTCTAGTTCACTGACTTTTTCTTTTGCTTCTTTAAATTTGCTGTTATGTCTCCATTGTGTATTTTTATCTCTTCTATTGTGCCTTCATTCTCATAAGATCTGTTTTTTGGCATACTTTTGTATTATTTTTTATCCTCACTTAGTGTTTTATTTGTATCCTTCATCTCTTTTGCCACATTTCCCTTCATCTCACTGAATTGCTTTAGAAGATTGAACATCTTTATTTGTTTCGCCTCCTGTATTTCATCTGAGATTTTAGTTTGCTCCTTTGACTTACCCATGTCTTTGTGTTTCTTAGTGTGTCTTATGATTTTTTGCTGGTGTCTAGGCATGTAATTTTCTTGATTAGTTTATTCAGGAGGTTGTTTTCCTCTCTAGCCTGGGGTTTTCATGTTGATTGGTTTGTGCTATAACTCTTCTTTTTTTTTTTTATTAATTAAAAAAATTAACTAACACAACATTAGAAATCAATCCATTCTACATATGCAATCAGTAATTCTTAATATCATCACATAGGTGTATGGTCATCATTTCTCAGTACATATGCATCGATTTAGAGAAAGAAATAGCACAACAACAGAAAAAGAAATAAAGTGATAACACAGAGAAAACACAAATAAAAATAAAAAGTACAAAAATATATAAGAGAAAGAAAAAAAAAACAAAAAAAAACTATAGATCAGATGCAGCTTCATTCAGCGTTCCAACATAATTACATTACAGTTAGGCAGTATTGTGCTGACCATTTTTTTTTTTTTTTTTGACATCATACCATTCTACATATGCAATCAGTAATTCTTAACATCATCACATAGATGCATGATCATCGTTTCTTAGTACATTTGCATCGGTTTAGAAGAACTAGCAGTATAACAGAAAAAAATATAGAATGTTAATATAGAGAAAAAAATAAAAGTAATAATAATAAGAACAAAACAGACAAAACAAAACAAGAACCTATCGCTCGGATGCAGCTTCGTTCAGTATTTTAACATGATTACTTTACAATTAGGTATTATTGTGCTGTCCATTTTTGAGTTTTTGTATCTAGTCCTATTGCACAGTCTGTATTCCATCAGCTCCAATTACCCATTATCTTACCCTGTTTCTAACTCCTGCTGAACTCTGTTACCAATGACATATTCCAAGTTTATTCTCGACTATAACTCTTCTTTGACACTTGGTTCAACTTATTCTAGAAACTCTAGAGTAGCTTGTGGAGACTTCTGGGAAGATTGCAGAATAGGATAGCCTGAGTTCTATCCCTGCTTTGTGGAACAACTAAGGAAGTGACAAATAAATATCCATGATGGCAGTTCCAGGGTACGAGTGACCAGAGAGGGAGTTCAACATTATACAGGGAGGACCTGGATGAAAAAGTGAAGAAATTACAATTAAAAAGTCGGGGTAAGTTTACTCAGTTATGACCGCACCTGGGGCAGGCTGCAATGTACAAGCCAGAGTGGGTGCTGAAGGAGCAATATGTATCCACCTTCCCACTTCTGTACCAACTTGAGAGATCTTCCCTCTCAACTCCACAGCGTGGAGCTCACATGGGGAAATTGGAAGCCAACATACTCAGTATGCCTATGCACAGAGACCTTACTGCTGGGACATGGTGCATACCTCCTCACCCCTGAGGCAGGCCTGGTTTTGGCTAAGACTGGGGGACCCTCCCCTAGGTAGTAGAGGGGGACAAAGAGCTGGGCTGATCTGACAGTTGGATAGCAAAAGAGACTCACTGTGTCCTGCTGCTTCTATCCTTTCTCCATGGACACCTGGAGTGATCGTGGTGTGCACGGGCTTAGAGGTGGAGACAAGAGAGTGAGTTGAGCTGCACCACAAGACACTTCCACACTGGGTGTTGGCAGGGGTACTGGAAATACTCAGTCCCACAGCCCAAGACATTCCACATGGGAGCTTGGGGACCACCAGACCTATTGTGTCCGCAAGCAGATTCTCTACTGAGGTGCATACTGCCCAAACCCCAGACCCTATAGCCTTGACTGGATTTGCACCTGGTTGGGTCCTGGCCCAGCCAGCTGCTTAGTCAGGGAAAAGTCAGTCCTGAGGGGAAGAGGTGACCCACGAGCACCATCTACTGGGATGATGTGGAAAATGCAGTCTGGCAAACTCCCATTCTGTCTAGCTTTGATAAGATCTTCAACTAGAGTTGCACCTCCTGCATGAGGTCCTGGCCTTGGTTTGGCAGGGAATTGCTAACAAAGCAAGTGCAAAATGAGATCTTCAACACAAACACAAACAGCAACAAAATCTTAGATGGACAAAGGAAATCAAATTTCAAATAACCATATCAAGATAATCAAATGCCTTTGCATCAGCAGAAACTCACAAAGCACATGAAAATGCAAGAAAATATGGCCCAGCCAAATGACCAAATTGAAACACCAGAGGAACAACTAATCAAAGATGCTCATACAAATCTCTGAAATAAGTCCAATGGTTTGGCTAAAGACATGAAGGATATGAAGAAGACACTAGAAGAGCATAAAGAAGAATTTGAAGGAATAAATAGAAAAATAGAAGATATTAAAGAAATGAAAAATACTGCAGATCAAATTAAAAATATACTAGAGACATACAACAGCAGATTAGAGTAGCTTGTGTTTAACCAAATAGAATTTTTTCAGCGCTTATTTGTCTGATTCTTCCCTCTGCATATATGGTATAGTTTTTGAGATTGCCATATTTGTGCACTTATTTCATGCCCAGGAATAAGCTTTCTCTTCCCACTACCTCTCCTGTGAATGTTGGTCTGTTCTGTTTGCTTTGATTTGCCTCTATATGCTTTTTTGGGTCATTTTTAAATTACAATTTTTTTTTACAATCACAATCGACTTTTTCTTTTTTGTTAAAAATAACATATGTACAAAAAAGCAATAAATTTCAAAGTACATTGCAAGAATTGTAGAACAGATTTCAGAATTTGTTATGGGTTACAGTTCTACCATTTAGGTTTTTATTTCTAGTTGCTGTAAGGTACTGGAGACTAAAAGAAATATATGCACATTAATTTTATATCCTGCCATCTTGCTGAATTTGATTATTAGCTCAAGTAACTTTTCTGTGGATTTCTTAGGATTTTCCAGGTATAGTATCTTGTCATCTGTAAATAATGTAAGTTTTACTTCTTCCTTTCCAATTTGGATGCCTTTTATTTCTTTTTCCTGCCTGATTGTTCTAGCTAAAACTTCTAGTACAATATTGAATAATAGTGGTAATAGAGGGGAGCCTTATCTCATTCCTGATCTTAGGGGGCAAGTTTTCAGTCTCTCATCATTGAGTGTGATGTTGGCTGTGGGTTTTTCATATATGCCCTTTATCATATTGAGGAAGTTACCTTTGATTACTGCCTTTTGACATATTTTTATCAGAAAAGGATGCTGAATTTTGTTGAATGCTTTTTCAGCATCAATCGAGATGATCATGTTTTTTTTTCCCCTTTTGATTTGTTAATGTGCTGTATTACATTAACTGATTTTCTTGTATTGAACCATCCTTGCATTTCTGGTATAAACACCATTTTGTCATGGTGTCCAATTCTTTTAATGTGCTCTTGAATTTGATTTGCTAGTATGTTGTTGAGAATTTTTGTGTCCATATTTATTAGGGAGATTGGTCTTTGGTTTTCCTTTCTTATTGCATCTTTACCAGGTTTTGGTATTAAAGTGATGTTAGTTTCATAAAGTGAGTTAGGTAGTGTTCCTTTTTCCTCATTTTTTTTGGAAAAGTTTGAGCAGGATTGGTGTTAGTTCTTTTTGGAATGTTTGATATCCCCTGTGAAGCCATCTGACCTGGGCTTTTCTTTGAAGGAAAATTTTTAATGATTGATTGAACCTCTTTACTTGTGATTGGTTTGTTGAGATTTTCTATTTCTTCTTGAGTCAGTATAGCTTGTTTGTGTGTTTATAGGTATTTGTCCATTTCATCTAAGTCTTTTAGTTCCTTGGTGTATAGTTGTTCGTAGTATCCTCTTATGATTTTTTTATTTCTTCAGAATCTGTGGTAACGACACCCCTCTCATTTCTGATTTTGTTTATTTGCATCCTCACTCTTTTTTTCTTTGTCAGCTTTGCTAATGGTCCATCAATTTTATTGATTTTCTCAAAGAACCAACTTTTGGTTTTATTGATTCTTTCTATTGTTCTTTTTCTCCCCATTCATTTAATTCTGCTTTAATCCTTGTTATTTCCCTTCTTCTATTTGCTTTGGGGTCCGTTCGCTGTTCTTTCTCAAGTTTCTCCAGGTGAGCAGTTAAGTCCTCAATTTTTGCTCTTTCTTCTTTTTAATATAGGCTTTTAGGGCAGTAAATTTCTCTCTCAACATAGCCTTTCTCACATCCCATAAGTTCCAATATGTTGTATTTTCATTTGCATTCATCTGTAGATAGCTACTGATTTCTCTAGTAATTTCCTCTTTGACCCACTGGTTGTTTAATACTGTATTATGTAATCTCCATATATTTGTGAAAGTTCTCACTCTTTTGTTATTGATTTCCATGTCCATTCACTTATGATCAGAGAAAGTGCTTTGGATAATTTCAATGTTTTTAAATTTATAAAGACATGCTTTTTGCCCCAGCAAATGATCTGTCCTGGAGAATATTCCACGAGCACTAGAAAAGAATATATAGCCTGGTGTTTTGAGGTGTAATAACCTATATATGTCTGTCAGGTCTAATTCATTTATCAAATTGTTTAAGCTCTCTATTTCTTTGTTCATCCCGTGTCTAGTTGTTATAACTAAAGAGGAGAGTGGTGTATTGAAGTCGTCTACTGCTATTGTTGAAACGTCTGTTGCTCCCCTCAGTTTTACCAATGTTTCTCTTATGTACTTTGGAGCTCCTTGATTGGGAGCGTAAACATTTATGATTGTTCTTCTTGGTGAATTTTTCATTTTATTAACATATATGTCCTTCTTTGTCTCTTATGATGTCTTTACATTTAAAGTCTATTTTGTATGATATTAGTATAGTTATTCTGGCTTTCTTTTGGTTACAGCTTGCATGGAACATCTTTTTTCCATCTTTTCACTTTCCATCTTTTTCACTTTTGTATCCTTGGGTCTAAGATGAGTCTCTATTAAGCAGTGTATAGATGGACTATATTTCTTAATCCATTCTGCTAATCAGCATCTTTTAATTGGTATGTTTATTCCATTAACATTCAAAGTTATACTGTAAAGGCATTTCTTGAATCCACCATGTTATCCTTTGGATTTTTTTTTTTTTTTTTTTTTTTTTGCATGGGCAGGCTCTGGGAATTGAACCTGGGTTTCTGGCATGGCAAGTGAGAATTCTGCCACTGAGCCACCGTTGCACTACCCTATCCTTTGGATTTTATTTGTCAGATCTATATACTCTTTTCCTTCTTTCCCTTATTCTCCTTTAAGTCACCCTTACTGGTGGTCTTCAGTTCTGTGTCCTCCTCCAGACCTCCCTCCCCTGTCTTTTTTTTTTTTTTTCAGCTGGCAAAACTCCCTTTAGTGTTTCTTGTAGTGCTGGTGTCTTGTTGACAGATTCTCTCAGCATTTGTCTGTGAGCATTTACTCTCTCCCTCAGTTTTGAAGTACAGTTTGGCTGGATACAGAATTCTTGGCTGGAAGTCTTTCTCTTTCAGGATCTTAAATGTATCATACCACTGCCTTCTCCCCTCCCTAATGCCAGTTGAGTAGTCTGAACTCAGTGTTATGTGGTTTCCCTTGTATGTAGTAGATTGTTTTTCTCTTGTTGCTTTCAGGATTTTCTCCTTCTCTTCCACATTGGACAGACTGATTAGTATTTCTTTTGGTGTAGGCCTATTTGGAGTTCGGTTGGCCTTCTTTTATTTGCATATTTATGTCTTTTATAAGGGTTGGGAAGTTTCCCCCCATTGTATCTTCAACTAATCTTACTAGCCCTTTTCTCTTTTCCTTCTGGTACACTAATGATTCTTATATTTCTTTACTTTGTTTTGTCCATCATTTCCCAGAGATCCAATTCAAAGTTTTAAATCTTTTTTGCCATTTGCTCTTTTGTGTGTTTGAAATCAGTTGCCCTGTCCTCTATTTGCTTATTCTTTCTTCTACCTCTTCAAATCTGCTGTGTGTCTCTCTAGTACATTTTTTATTTGGTCTATAGCATCTTTAATCTCTGGGATATCTGTTATATTTCTATTTATTCTTTCAAATTCCTGTTTGTGCTCTTCTAGTGTCTTCTTGATCTCCTTCATGTCATTAGCAATCCCAATGATTTCATTTAATGGAAGTATATGGACATCTTTGATTAATTGTTCCAATCTGTGTCTCCTCCAGTGTTTTAATTTGGTTCTTAGGCTTGACTTTATCTCCTCTGCCTCTCAATATGCTTAATAATCTTCTCTTGCCTTTGAGACATGCAAATATTTATATAGGGTAACTTTGGAAGTTGATTTCCTTCAGAAATTTAAAGCTTTGTATTTGAGGGATAGATGTAAAGTAAGATGTGGGGCGGCATACAACAGTGCAGTGAGAGGTTGTGTTGCAGGTATAGGCATGGGCCGGGGACACTATGCTGGTGCCTGTGAGCATGGGCTGCAGGGCACAGGTTTGTGGAGGTTTGGTTCAGGAGTCGTGGGGTGGGGTGCAGCTCAGGCAGGCTTTGGAGTGCAGGAGCAGGGTGAAGCATGGGGGACACAGAGGTAGGTTGTGGCGGGAGGCAGATAGGGAGGACTGTGTGTATGCATGGGGGCTGGTGCGCAGGCTGGATGTGGGTGGGTGCATGGAGCATGGGGGTCATGAGCATCAAGGTTTGGGATACAGGGCACAGAGGTTGGGGCATAGGTAGGGCAGGGCGTGAGTGTGACTTTGCACAGGATGTGGTGTCAGGGGAGGCTGGGATACAGATGTGCATGTATATAGGTGTGGGGCACAGGTCGCAGGGGTTCTGGGACGTGGGTCATGGGTGGGTGATGTCGGATGGGCATGGACCTGGTGTGGCTGCACAGGTGCAGGGGGGTTTGGAGCAGGGGTGTACGCTTTTGCAGGGCGGGGGCTATGTAGCAAAGATGCACAATAAGTTCCTAACAAGTGTGGGAGCAGGGGGCTTATGCCTGGGGTGGGGCAAGGGTATACACGTGTGCAGGGCAGGGGACGTGGGGTGCAGCAGTCAAGAGGTTGGTACACAGATGTGTGGGCACCTGACAGGGAGGATGTGGCTTTTCGTGTGCCTGGGTCTGGGGGGGCCAGGCCCTGATGTGCATGTGCACAGAGCTCAGGGGCAGCAGGCTGTTGTTGGGCCTGCATGGGCTGGAGGCAGGTGTGGCCTGGATGCACAGGTCAGTGCTTGCCCAGAGCTGGAGGTGGGGGTGGGGTTGTGGCAGGGGTGCACACATGTGTGTGTGCAGATGTGGGGTTGCTGGACTCTGATGTATGCGTTGGCAGAGTTCGGGTCGGGGTGGCGGGGCAGGCGATGGGTATGGGCTGGGAGCAGGTGTGGCTTGGACATGAAAGTGAGCACCTGCAGCCCGGATGCACAGGTGACTGTTTGCAGGGGACAGGGAAGGCGAGGTGGGTGTTAAGGGGCTGGGCGTGGGTGCCCGGGTCTCAAGAGGGGTGGGGCTAGACTGTGAGCTTGAATGGGAGAGGTGGGTTGGGCTGGGGCCTGTATGTGCACACGTGTGTGTGTGGGAAGGGCGGGGATGCAAGGGGCAGGGTTCATGGCGGAGCGCTTGGAGCACAGTGGGGAGGTGGGTTAAAATGAGTAGGGTGTGGGGGGAGTTGCAGGTCTCCAGGTGGGGGTGGCATTCTTGAGAGTAATGCCTTCAAGGGACATGGCTTGGCTTACTTCCTAGTCCCCGTCTCCCTGTCTGTGCACTCCTGAGGGCTCTGAGCTTCTGTTTGGAAAGGGGCATAGTAGACTGTTTTCATTAGCTGGATGTCTCCGGTTCTCTGCATCTCAATTCTTCAGCTTTTGCAACCAGGGCTTCCCTACGTGGTGTAGAAGACCCTCCCAGGTCACTTACACCCTGGAATCGCCATCCCAGTCACCTTCCTGTCTCTTCTCTAGCTGATCTTTGGAGGAGGGCTGAACTCGACCTATCCTAGTCCATCATCTTACTGGAACTCTCTCTATTTTTTTTTTGTTAACGTTTTTTATTGTGAAATATATATACCAACAAGAAAAGAAAAGAAAAATCGATAGTTTTCAAAGTACACTGCAACAAACAACTATAGAACAGATTTAAAGTTTGGTGTGGGTAACCATTCCATGGTTTCAGGCTTTTCTTTTTAGTTGCTCCAAAACACTGGAGGCTAAGAGAAATATCAGCATAAACAATATTCAGTAGTCATACTCATTTGCTAAGTCCTGTCTTCTTTATTTTAACTCCTTTCTCCTTTGATCCTTCTTCCAGTCTATAAGCATCTTTGGGTTATGCCCTTTCTAACCTTTTCATGTAGAAAATGGGTGTTGATAATATAAGATAGAAGGATGGAATTAGCTGATAGTCTTGAAGAGGCTGCCCCCCACCCCGGGTTTTAGGGCTTATCTGGCCTAGGAACCCTCTGGAGGTAATGAGTTTCAGGAAAGTAAACTTAATGCATGAACTTTTATAGAATCTCAGTTAGAGCCCTAGGTGTTCTTTAGGGTTAATAGACATAATGTTGGTCAGGATTTGGCAGACCATGGCAATTAGCAATATGTAGCTGAAGCTTGCATAAGAGTAACCTCCAGAATAGCCTCTCAAATGAACTCTCTTAGCCATGGATAGCTTGTTTTGTTACCTTTCTTTTCACCCTTTTGGTCCAGAAGGCATTATTGATCCCACGGTGCCATGGTAATATGTCCATATTGTCAGGGAGATTTACCGCCCTGAAAATCACGTCCCCTGTAGGAGGGAGGGTAATGATTTCACTTTCAGAGTTGGGCTTAGGAGAGAGAGGTCACATGTGAGCATATAAAGAGGTTTCCTGGAAGCAATTCTTAAGCATAATTATAGGTAGCCTTGTCTTCTCTGCTACAGAAATCAGTTTCACAAGAGCAAGCCTCACAATCAAGGGCTTGACTTATTTTCTTGGGAGTTCCTAATGTTTGAGAGAGCACCAGGGGTCTCCCAGATGGGAAAGTTTAACATTGCCATATTTTTTCCTCCATTCCCTCAAGGAACTCTACCAATACTTTTAATTATCAGCCCACCATTGTCTGGAAAGTCTCCTGGTATTACATTATGTTATACAGAATTACAAGTCCTCGTTTCCATTCTGGTCTCCATGTGTTTGGGCTGTTTAAATGAGCTATCCAGACAGGTTGATTTAGGTTGTGTGTTATAGGGAAAATTAAGGTTCCAAACACAGTAAGCCTCTCTGCCTTTGGTCTCATACAATGGGTGAAGCTCTAGAGTACATACACTATCATCTTTTGTCTTTTGTTATGATTCACCCTAGTTCCAAGCAGATCTGTTTTATTTTTATCTCTAAGGGAAGCCTGATCTCTTTTTTGATTACTTTAACTGTTATTGCATGTAGCAATGATGAGTTTCAGAGCTGCAGAGCTCTAGTCCCACAGAGGGACTCAAAATTCCAGGGAAACACCAGCTTATACACATATAGCTCTGTGTCTCAGAATCTAGAAATACACTTACAGTGTCAGTGTCGGACTAAGTATGGCTGCTTATATGAGCTTACAATCTAGGTTCTAATTTTCTTATAAGTATTTTCTTAAAGAGAATATGGCATATTTATTCTTTTTTTCTGGCTTTTTTTTTCTTTTGTATGCTGTATGGTGGGGTCACATTTCATTATTTTTCCATGTGAGTATCCCATTATTGCAGGACCATTTGTTGAATTTTTTGTTTGTTTCTTATTTGTTTGCTTTGTTTTGGGAGAAGTACTTGGACCTGGAGTCAAACCCTGGTCTCCCACATGGCAGGCGAGAATTCTACCACTGAACTATGCTTGCACCTCCTGTTTCTGGCTTATTTTGCAGGACACATTTTCCTCAAGGTTTATTCAGTTCATTCCTTGCCTTGCAACGTTATTCCTTTTTGTAACTGTACAATATTCATATATATACTGATTTGAAACTATTATGTGCCCCAGAAATGCTGTGTCCTTTAATCCTCGTTCAATAACTGGGTGGGGACTTTTTGATTATTCATGGAGAAATGACCCACCCAGTTGTGGGTGGTAACTGATTAGATGGTTTCCATGGAGATGCATCTCTACTTATTCAAGGTGGGGTTGCCTGTTGGAGCCCTTTAAGAGGGAACCATTTTGGACAAAGCTTGAGAGCCCACACACCAAGAGACCTTTGGAGATGAAGAAGGAAAATGCCCCCAGGGGAGCTTCATGAAACAAGAAGCTGGGAGAGAAAGCTAGCAGATGTCCCCATGTGCCTTTCCAACTGAGGGAGAGAGTTCCAGGAAGATGGCAGAATAGGATAGGTCGAGTTCACCTCTGCTCCAAGGAACAGTTAGAGAAGTGATGGGAAGGCAACTGGAATCTCAATTCCAGGGTGTAAGTACGTGGGAGGATCTTTTGCAACACATAGGGAAGGCTTGGTTTCAAAAGTTGAAGAATTGAGATGCAGAGCAACAGACACTATCCAGCTAGTGCAACCAGTCTAACATGCCCCTTTTGAAAGGGAAACCTGGAGCCTTTAGGAATGCACAGACAGAGAGCAGGGGACAAGGAAAATAGCCAAGCCATGATCTTGAATGCACTACCCTCATGCATGCTGCCCCTACCCCGCGACCCAAGATTCCTCCCACACCCCATGCACTTGAACCCTGTCACCCGACCCCCCCACTGAGCTCCAAGTGTCCCACACCCTGCTCCACGCACACACACACCTGCCCCAGTACGACCCACATCTCCCAAATGCAAGCGCACAGTCTCACCTTGCCCTTCTCGAGACCTGTGCACCCGCGCCCAGCCCCTTGACCCCTACCTCCCCCTCCCTGCCCCCTGCAGGTGGTCACCTGTGCATCCCCTTGACCCCCACCTCCCCCTCCCTGCCCCCTGCAGGTGGTCACCCGGGCATCTGGGCTGAAGGGACTCAACTTCAAACTTAGGCCACACCCGCCCCCAGCCCATACAGTCGCGCAACATTTCCATGCCGCCCCTGAGTTCTGTGCATGCATACATCAATGTCCAGACTCCCAGATTCACGCATGCGCATGCGTGCACACCTGCCACCACCACCCCCAACTCTGGGCAAGCGCTGACCTGTGCATCCAGGCCACACCAGCCCCCAGCCCATGCAGGTGCAACTGCAGCCAGCTTCCCTTGAGCTGTGTGTATGTGCACACCAGGGCTCCACTTCCTAGACCCGCGCACACCAGGGCCTCACCCCCCAGACCCGAAGGAGAGTACAGAATTGAAGGGTGTTAGCGAAGGTGACCTAAAGGATAAAAAGTGATAGATGGAAAAGAATATATAGCTCTGACAAATAAAAACTATAAGCAGCTATGGTAATATTAGATAAAATAGATTCCTGAAATTTAAAAAAAACTCGAAAATGTTTTGTAACATAGGTCATTACTATCATGAACTTGATATTTGTAATAACTTTCTACTTTTTATTTTGAGAACATATACAGTTTTGATAGCTAATAGAATAGTATTTAAGCTAGTGTTTAATATTTAGAATTTAAGAAACTCTGATAGCTGTATCTGTAGACTTTTTCATTGCTTGCTTTAGTTTTAAATAAGTTTATGAAGCATATTTTCCAAACACAGGCTTTACAGTGATTATTTTGATATTTTATTTAAATATGCCTATTTTAGTTCGTTAAAGCTGCTGGAATGCAATATGCCAGAAATGGAATGGCTTTTAAAAGGGAATTTATTAAATTGCAAGTTTACAGTTCTAAGGTGGTAAAAATGTCCAAATTAAGGCATGAACAAGAGATTACCTTCACTCAAGAAAGGCTGATGCTGTCTGGAACACCTCTGTCAGGGGCAAGGCACATGGCTGCATCTGCTGGTCCCTTCTGGACTCCAGTGCTTTCAGCCTCTGTTTCGCCTAGAGGGTCCTCACTTGGCTTCTCCAGGGCTGGGTTTCATGTCTTGGCTTCCCTTGGCTCTCTCCAGATTCTGGCTTGCTTAGTAGCTCATGGGAAGTCACATGACAATGTCTGCTGGACTCTGCCCATGACTAGGCATCTACTCTCTTTGTTGGCACTCTAAGCAACTCCAAACATCCACGACTTTGTCCTCTGAAGCAACTGTTCTCCAAGCATCTGCATCTGAGGTTTCTCCGAAATGTTTCCTCTCTTAAAGGACTCCAGTAAACTAATCAAGTCCCACCTTGAATGGGTGTAGCCACATCTCCATGTGACCAAAAGGCCACACCCCCAAGTGGGCATATCACATCTCCGTGGAAACAATCTAATCAATATTTCCCACTCTTAACAATAGGTCTGGCCTCACAAGATTGGATCAGGATTAAAACATGGGCTTTTGGGGGGTATATAAAAGTTTCAAGCCAGCACAATGCCTATGGATAAACTAAGATATCCATTTTTGGTGGTTAAGATTTTCATATGTTAATAGTAATATCACTTGTATCTTTATGTTTTCACAAAATCAAAAACTTGAAAATGTTTAGTAACATTGATTATTATTATTATTATGGTAAGTTTGATATTTGTAATAGGTTTCCACTTGATATTTTGAGAATGTTCGCAATTTTGACAGCTAATCAAATGGTATTTAAGTTAGTGTTTAATATTTAGAATTTTAAAAACTCCGATATTTGCATTTGTAAATTTTTTCCTTGTTTGCCTTAATTTTGAATTGATTTATGAAACTTACTGTGCAAAAACAGGCTTTACATGGATCATTTGCATACTTTATTTAAATATGCCTATGGAAAAGCTAACTAAGATATCCATTTTTGGTGGTTCTAAGTGTATTGTTTATTTTCTTAAATAGAAAATATTTAAATAATAAAAAAGTTAGGCAGGGGTGCATGGGTAGTTTAGTGGCAGAACACCTGCCCCACCACATGGGAAACTTGGGCTCAACTCCTGGCCCATGAACCACCACCCCCAAAAAACGAACACCTCAGCAATAGTAGGTCCCGAAGGCAGAAGGACACACCCCAAAATATATTGGGAATGAACTCATACTGGTTCCCGCTGAGGAGGAAGAGAAAAAAATAGAAGTAAAAATAAATTAAGGAAAGAAAAACAAAGAAAACCAAAGAAATAAAACCTAGGCAGATAGGAAGTTTGCCAGACTGCACTTACTGCTTCTTTCCAGCAGATGGCGCTCGTAAGCCACTCCCCCCACCCCCCCACCCCCCACTCAGGTTCACCTCTCCCAGACCACATGGACAGCTGGGCAAGGTGGCATGTGCAGCAAGGGTCTGCTCCTGGCGTGTGATGGTGGGACATCCAGTCCCAGCATGCGGGTGGTGCAAGTGATTACAGTGCCTGGTGGGGCCACTCATTGCAGCACCTGGTGCCTGGTGGATTCTATGCTAATAGCACCAGACGGGATGGCTATTCGTGGTGGAGCATTGGATCCCAGCACCTAGTGGGTGTGGCTTTTCACGGTGGGTGGCTACATACACCTCTGGGCTCCCCATGGGTGCTGCCAGCTACAGAGCCATGTAGGGAGTTCTCCCCAGGCAGCTACTGGTGCAGGTTGCATTGGAGGGATGGTCCGTTCCCTCGGATTTGCATTTCCCAAAGTTCTGTCTCCCGCCCCCGGCAGGGTCACAGCTGAACAGACTCACCCTGCTCTCCCCATCTCGATATCCCTGCCTCTCTCTATCGGGACCTCCCCACGAAATGCCAAAGACCCTCTTTGATCACTCATTCCCCGGAACTGCAGTCCCGGTCATTTTTTCTGTCCCCTCCCTTATAGCTTCTCTGAGCAGGGTTGAAACCAGCCTACCCTACTCGCTCTCTTCCCTGAAGTCTCTGCCTCTATATGTTTTTAACACTCATTTCAATATCTCTAGCTTCGTTTACTTGGAGGGCTGATTCTGGGAAGAGGTTCTCCATAGGAAAGATCTGCATCAGTTGTTTTTTCTCAGTCAAAACAGGTCCAGGACTCACAAAGAGGATGTAGATCAGCGCGGTTTCCCTGGGGAGGAGACCCAACAGGATGCCAACGTTTTCTATGAAGTCTTCTGATTCTGTCCTTTTCCTGTCTTGTCTGACTCCACCCCTGCCAGGGGCATTGTTGTTACAAATGATGCCTACTGCTTTTTACTGACTGAAACTGTTGCTGGTATCCCAGTTCTGGGTCTGAATTCTCTAAACAACAGCCACCACCTGGGCTCTCACCTTTTTCTTGGGGAAGAGCCAACCTTCAGTGACCTGTCGTGGCACCACCTGATGGGTTACTGTGGCTCTCAGTCAACCCTGATTCTGCCCCTGCCTGGGGCAGGATTGAAATGGAGGTTACTAGCTGCTTTCTTTATTGGGCTGCTTAAAAAATGTAGCTGTTCTCAATGTCCAGTATTCCAAGTTTGCCAATCAAGACCTGGATTCAGTGCCTGGCCCTGTCTCCACCTTTTCTTGGGGCAGAGCTGTCCTTCAACAAACTGAGCTCTGCCACCTCGAGAAGCCTGAGTTTATCTGCTCTGTTTCCTCCCCTGCTTGAAGTGTTGTTGAACCAGAACCTGCCAGGTTTTTTCTTTCTTGGGTGAGTTGCAAGTTTATCTGTGCTCCCAGCTGGTATCCAGCAGTCGGAATTTGCTAATTAAAAGTTGCAATTAGTGCCTGGCTGAATCTCCCTCCCCCTGAATTTAGGAGAGAGGGCTTCAATTTCTAGCCAGGGAGTGACTCCCAAGTCAGACTGCCATGCCCGTGGGGGGGTGGGCATGAACCTACACAGTGTGGTTAAGATGTACTCCCAGCTATTTACTGCAGTTCATCAGTCTTTTTCTTCAATTCGTTCCTGGCTGGTATATGATGTAGTTCTGGTCTCTGGAAACCCCCAAACAATTGTTTCAGACAGTTCCTGGCTAATTACTAGCTGACCTGAAGGACGGACTGAATCCTAGAAATTCCTATGCCACCTTTTTGGGTTAATCAGCTAGTATTGTGGGTTTTTTGTTTGTTTGTTTGTTTTTAGTATTCTATTTTAAATTTGGTTTCTGCATGTTTATTGTTAGGATACAGAAATACAATTAATTGTTGTATGTTAATTTTGTATCCTGCCTTATTGAACTTGTTTATTAGTTTAGGAGAATTGTTTTTAGGAGATTCCTTGGGGTTTTCTAAGTAAAAAAACCATGTCTTCTACAAATAGAGAAAGTTTTGATTCTTCTTTTCCCAACAGTCTGCCTTTTATTTCTTCTTAAATTGCTGATATGGTGGATTACCCTTAATTGATTTTCTGAAGTTATACCCACCTTGCATACCCAGAAAAAATCTCATGTGGTCATTGTGTATAATTATTTTTATACATTGCTGCATTCACTTTTCTATTATTTTTTGAGGAGTTTTGTACTTAGGTTCTTGAGGGATATTGGTCTGCAGTTTTCTTTTCTTGTACTGTTTGTCTGGTTTTGGTATCAGTATAATATTGGCATAAAAATAAGTTAGTCTATTTCATCTCAGTTGAGAGTTTTGCTAGTTTATGACTTTAAAGGAGCTCTCCATTTTTCCTTACTTGTTAAATTTATGAGCCTAAAGTTCATAGTATTTAAAAAAAATATTTTTGTTGACAAATCTTCACGCACATACATTCCATATGTGGTGTACAGTTAGTGGCTCACAATATCATCACATAATTGTGTATTCATTACCATAATCATGTTTTAGAGCACTTACATCACTCCAGAAAAAGAAATAAAAAGAAAAAAGAAGAAACCCATACATATAATACCCCTTACCTCTCCCTCTCATTAACTGCGAGTATTTCCATCTACTGAATTTATTTTACCCTTTATCCCCCCTATTATTTATTTATTTTTCATCTATATATTTTTTACTCATCTGTCCATACCCTGGATAAAAGGAGCATCAGACACAAGATTTTCAAAATCACACAGTCACATTGTAAAAGTTATAATTTATACAATTGTCTTAAAAAATCAAGACTACAGGAACACAGCTCAACCATTTCAGGTACTTCCCTCCAACCACTCTAATACACCACAAACTCATAAACTGAAAAGGGATATCTATATAATGCATAAAAATAACCTCCAGGGTAACCTCTGGACTCTGTTTGAAATCTCTCAGCCACTGAAACTTTATTTGGTCTCATTTCTCTTCCCCCCCCTTTTGGTCAAGAAAGCTTTCTCAATCACATGATGCTGGGTTCTGGCTCATCCCAGGATTTCTGTCCCATGTTGCCAGGGAGATTTACACCCCTGGGAGTCATGTCCCACATAGGGAGGAGGGCAGTGACTTCACCTGCTGAGTTGGCTTGGAGAGAGAGAGGCCACATCTGAGCAACAAAAGAGGTTGACCTTATTGTCTTTTTAATGGCGGAAGATTGTGCATGGGTATCTCACTGCATTTCTACTGTTGATGATTTGTCTCTTTTCATTTTTTATTCTTGTCAGTCTTGCTAGAGGTTTATCAATTTTATTTATTAAGAACCAGCTTTTTTCTTGATTGATTTTTCCCTATTGTTTTCCTATTTTCAATTTCATTCCTTCATTTGTGATCTTTATTATTTCCTTCTTTCTGCTTGCTCTGAGTTTATCTTGCTTTTCTTGTTTTTAAGTTCTTGAAATGGATTCTGAGATTATGGATATAAGACTTTTCATCTTTTTTAAAATTGCATTAGGTCTTATCAATTTCCCTCTCAGCATTGCTTTAGCTGCATCTCACAGATTTTTTTTGTATATATATATATATATATTTATTTATTTTTATTAATTAATGGAAAAAAGAAAAAAAGAGATTAACCCAACATTTAGAAATCATACTATTCTACATATGCAATCAGTAATTCTTAACATCATCACATAGATGCATGATCATCGTTTCTTAGTACATTTGCATCGGTTTAGAAGAACTAGCAACACAACAGAAAAAGATATAGAATGTTAATATAGAGAAAAAAATAAAAGTAATAATAATAGTAAAAACAAACAAACAAAAAAAAACAACCAGACAGACAAAAACAAACAAAAAACAAAACAACAACAACAACAAAAAAACCTATAGCTCAGATGCAGCTTCATTCAGTGTTTTAACATGATTACTTTACAATTAGGTATTATTGTGTTGTCCATTTTAGAGTTTTTGTATCTAGTCCTGCTGCACAGTCTGTATCCCTTCAGCTCCAATTACCCATTATCTTACCCTGTTTCTAACTCCTGCTGAACTCTGTTACCAATGACATATTCCAAGTTTATTCTCGAATGTCGGTTCACATCAGTGGGACCATACAGTATTTGTCTTTTAGTTTTTGGCTAGACTCACTCAGCATAATGTTCTCTAGGTCCATCCATGTTATTACATGCTTCATAAGTTTATCCTGTCTTAAAGCTGCATAATATTCCATCATATGTATATACCACAGTTTGTTTAGCCACTCTTCTGTTGATGGAGATTTTGGCTGTTTCCATCTCTTTGCAATTGTAAATAATGCTGCTATAAACATTGGTGTGCAAATGTCCGTTTGTGTCTTTGCCCTTAAGTCCTTTGAGTAGATTCCCAGCAATGGTATTGCTGGGTCGTATGGCAATTCTATATTCAGTTTTTTGAGGAACCGCCAAACTGTCTTCCACAGTGGTTGCACCATTTGACATTCCCACCAACAGTGGATAAGTGTGCCTCTTTCTCCGCATCCTCTCCAGCACTTGTCATTTTCTGTTTTGTTGATAATGGCCATTCTGGTGGGTGTGAGATGATATCTCATTGTGGTTTTGATTTGCATTTCTCTAATGGCCAGGGACATTGAGCATCTCTTCATGTGCCTTTTGGCCATTTGCATTTCCTCTTCTGATAGGTGTCTGTTCAAGTCTTTTTCCCATTTTGTAATTGGGTTGGCTGTCTTTTTGTTGTTGAGTTGAACAATCTCTTTATAAATTCTGGGTACTAGACCTTTATCTGATATGCGGTTCCAAATATTGTCTCCCATTGTGTAGGCTGTCTTTCTACTTTCTTGATGAAGTTCTTTGATGCACAAAAGTGTTTAATTTTGAGGAGCTCTCATTTATTTATTTCCTTCTTCAGTGCTCTTGCTTTAGGTTTAAGGTCCATAAAACCGCCTCCAATTGTTAGGTTTCATAAAATATCTCCCAACATTTTCCTCTAACTGTTTTATGGTCTTAGACCTAATGTTTATATCTTTAATCCATTTTGAGTTAACTTTTGTATAGGGTGTGAGATATGGGTCCTCTTTCATTCTTTTGCATATGGATATCCAGTTCTCTAGGCACCATTTATTGAAGAGACTGTTCTGTCCCAGGTGAGTTGGCTTGACTGCCTTATCAAAGATCAAATGTCCATAGATGAGAGGGTCATCTCACAGATTTTGATGTGTTGTATTTTCATTTTCATTAGGTTCAATGATTTTTTTTTAATTTTCCTTAAGACATTCTCTTTGATCCATGAATTGCTTAAAAGTGTGTTGTTTAATTTCCCCATGTTTAGATATTTTCCTGTTGTCTTTCTATACTTATTTCTAGTTTGATTCCATTATGTTCAGAGAAACCAGTCCTATGATTTAAATTGTTTCCAAGTTATCGGGTTGGTTTATAGCCCCATATATGGTCTATCTGGGTGAATGTTCCCTAGGTGCTTCAAAAAATATATATTCTGATATTGGATGGAATGTTCTATAAATGTGAATTACTTCCTCTTAGTTTATTGTGTTGATCAGACTTTCTGTATCCCTACTAATTATCTGTCTAGTAGTTTTATCCATTCTGAGAGACAGGAATGTTGAAGTCCCCAAGTATAATAATGTATTTATCTATTTCTCCTTTCAGCACTGTCAGTTTTTGTTTCATGTATTTTGAGGCTCTATTGTTTGATGCATGCACATTTAGGATCATTATGTTTCCCTGGTGGACTCATCATTTTATCATTATGTAGTGTCCCTTCTTGTCTCAAGAAATTTTCTTTGCTCTGCAGCCAAATTTATCAGATATTAATATAGCCACTTCTGTTCTTTAAAAACAATATTTTCATCCTATATCTTTTTCTACCCTTTAAGTTTCATCCTACATACATCCTTATTTTTGAAGTACACTTCTTGTAAGCAGCATATAATTGGGTCATTTAAAAAAAATCCATGCTGTTGATTTCTGTCAGTTGGTGTATTTAGACTATTTATATTTAATGGAGCTATTGATATGTTAGGGCTTAAGTTTTCCATTTTATTATTTTTATTCTATTTGTTTCCTTGGGGATTCATTCTTGTTTCTCTTTTCTTGCTTTCTTGTGGGTTATTTAAGCATTGTTTAGAATTCCATCTTGATTTATTTACTGTATATTTTTTTGTATGGTTTTCTTAGTGGTTACTCTGAGTACTACAATATACACATATGACTTATCCCATCTATTGTTCTCAACATTTTACCACTTTGAGCAAAGTGTGGGAGCCTAACTTCCATTTAGGTACTTTTTTCCTTCTCCACTTTTTAATTTCACTGCCTTGTGTATCAGATGGAGTTATAGGTGTTGTCTCAATTATTAAGTATTAAATGTGATTTACAAAATTCATGAGGAAAAAGATAATCTACTGTATGTACCCTTCTTTCTGGTCCTTCCATTGCTTCTTCTTTTTTCCTGGTACTCCAAGATTCATTCTTTGATCATTTCTTTTCTGTTTTAAGAAACTTTTTTTTTAGCTAGTCTTTAAGTATAGGTCTTCTAGTGACAAATTCTTTGTTTTTTCTACATTTGAGAATGTTTGTATTTCCACTTTATTCCTGAAGAAAAGGTTTGCCAGATAGAGGATTCATAGTTAACAGTTCCTTATTTTCAGTACTTGGGAAATGTTGATATATTTCCTTCTGGCCTCCCTGATTCCAGGTGGGAAAGCTGCTGTCATTCAAATGATTGTTCCCCTATAATTAATGTGTACCTTCTCTCTGGCTGATTTCAAGACTTTGTCTTTAGTTTTCAAAAAGTTAGTTATGTTGTACTTGGCATGGATTTCTTTGGGTTTATCCCCTGTTTGAGGTTCACTCAGCTTCTTGAGTCTATGGGTTTGTGTCTTTCACTAAATTTTGGATGTTTACAGCCATTATTTCTGCAAACACTTTTTCAGCTCCGGGGTCTTTCTCCTTTCCTATTGGGATTACAGTGATATGAATGTTAGATATTTTGTTGTGGTTCTACAGATTCCTCAGGCTCTATTCATTTTTGTTTTCCGCCTATTTTCTCTCTGTTGTTTGAAGTGGGTGAATTGTTAATCCATCCTCAAGTTCCCTGACTTTATCTTCTGTCATCTCCATTCTATTATTGAGCCCATCCAGCAGAATTTAAGAATTTCTATTATTGTGTTTTTTTGGGTTCTATAATTTCTATTTGTTCTTTTTTAAATACCGTCTCCTTCTTTTCTTAGATTTTCTAGTTTTTCGTTCATTTAAAGATAATTTGTAATTGCTCACTGAATTATTTTTATGATGGCTGCTTTAAAATCCTTGTCAGATAATTCCAACATCACTTTCATCTCATTGTTGGCGTCAGCTGATTCTCTTTTTTTCATTCAGGTTGTAATTTTCTTGGTTTATATTATGATGGGTGTTTTAGCCAATTGTATCTTGGGCATCTTGTTTATTATGTCAGACTTTGAGTCATATTAAATATTTTGTTTTAGCAAGCAGTTACCCTCTTTAGATTTAGCACCTGGTTCTGGGCCTACCTTTGTGGGATGTGCTTCCAAATTTTCAATGTTTGTGGTTACATATTGATCTGCTTTGTTTAGTTAGTGCCTCTGGCACTCCTAACTGATCCTGCTGATACTCTCTGGGAGAGCAGAAGGGGTTTCCTTAGGCCAGTCCATCAAGTGTCTCTCTGTGGGGGAAGGTGTGGTGTCCTGCTTCTTGGTGTCTATGAACAAGGAAGGAAAATTTGAGGGTAGGCTTCCCAGACTTGCTGTGAGTGCAGCACCTTTTCCTGCCCCCCCCCCCCCGATGTCTCTGGGTAGGGGAGGAGAGTCTTAGCCCTGTGGGAACAAATAGTCTGCCCAGAGACAGGATCTTCCCAGTCACCAATGACTTTTGATGGGGAGAGAGAATCTCAGGCCTAGCAGAGAAAGAGAACAGTTTTCCTGGCCACTTGTTGTTATCAGGGCTTCAACAAATCTACTTTGGTGGTGGTATCTGACTTGCCTGATGTTATCAGAGAGACTTCTGTTTGATCCATGGGAGGAATAACTACTTGGGATACCGTCTGTTGCTAGGTTGGGGTCAGAAAACAGGGCTTGGGACACATGTTAATGTTAGGCCAGGGATACAAACCATTTTGCTACTATGCTGTTCCTCCAGTCCTGGGATCCCAAACTAATTTTCTTTCTTCTTACATCTTTTGGTTATCTTTTGCACCATTTCCAGGGTTTATAGTTGAACATAGTGGGGAGGAATAGGTTAAAATGTATCTATGTCATCTCATTCTTCTGGGAAGTCTGCATTTGATTTAAGGTCAGTTCTTGGGTAGTAGAAGTAGACAAATAGGGTGCAGCAAAATGATAGAGATGATATAGCTGATATTGTAGTCACCACACTCATTTACAAATTTTTTTTCTAAGTGGGAGAGGCATTAGAGTCAGTGGGTTTAAGTATAACATTTGGGGGAAAGAAAACCTCACCACATGTTCTAGTTTGTAAAAGCTGCCAGAATGCTATATATCAGAACTGGAATGGCTTTTTTTTTTTTTTTTTTTTTTTTTTTTTTTTAAGCTCATAAAACTTTAAAGGATGTTTTTTTTTTTTGTTTGTTTAATTTTTTTATTAATCAAAAAAAAGAAAAGAAATTAACACAACATTTAGAAATTATTCCATTCTACAAATGCACTCAGTAATTCTTAGTATCATCACATAGATGTATGATCATCATTTCTTAGTACATTTGCATCGATTTAGGAAAAGAACTAGCAAAACAGCAGAAAAAAATATAGAATGTTAATATAGAGAAGAGAATTAAAATAATAATACTAATAATATATATATATATATAAAGGAAAAAGAAAAAAAAAAACAAAAGATACAAACACACAAACAAACAAACAAAAAACCATATTTCAGGTGCAGCTTCATTCAGTGTTCCAACATAGTTACATTACACTTAGGTATTATTGTGCTGTCCATTTTTGAGTTTTTGTATCTAGTCCTGTTGCACAGTCTGTATCCCTTCAGCTCCAATTACCCATTATCTTACCCTGTTTCTAACTCCTGCTGGTCTCTGTTACCAATGATATACTCCAAGCTGATTCTCAAATGTCGGTTCACATCAGTGGGACCTTACAGTATTTGTCCTTTAGTTTTGGGCTAGACTCACTCAGCATAATGTTCTCTAGGTCCATCCATGTTATTACATGCTTCATAAGTTTAGTCTGTCTTAAAGCTGCATAATATTCCATCGTAGGTATACGCCACAGTTTGTTTAGCCACTCGTCTGTTGATGAACATTTTGGCTGTTTCCATCTCTTTGCAATTGTAGATAATGCTGCTATAAACACTGGTGTGCAAATGTCCGTCTGTGTCTTTGCCCTTAAGTCCCTTGAGTAGATACTTAGCAGTGGTATTGCTGGGTCGTAATCCATTCTGCCATTCTATGTCTTTTGATTGGGAAATTCAGTTCATTAACTTTTAGTATTATTACTGTTTGGATAATATTTTCCTCTACCATTTTGGCTTTTGTGTTATATATATCATATCTGATTTTCCTTCTTTCTACACTTTACTCCATACCTCTCTCTTCTGTCTTTTCGTATCTGACTCTAGTGCTCCCTTTAGTATTTCTTGCAGAGCTGGTCTCTTGGTCACAAATTCTCTCAGTGACTTTTTGTCTATAAATGTTTTAATTTCTCCTTCATTTTTGAAGGACAATTTTGCTGGATATAGGAGTCTTGGTTGGCAGTTTTTCTCTTTCAGTAATTTAAATATATCATCCCACTGTCTTCTAGCTTCCATGGTTTCTGCTGAGAAATCTACACATAGTCTTATTGGGTTTCCCTTGTATGTGACAGATTGTTTTTCTCTTGCTGCTTTCAAGATCCTCTCTTTCTCTTTGACCTCTGACATTCTAACTAGTAAGTGTCTTGGAGAACGCCTGTTTGGGTCTATTTTCTTTGGGGTGCGCTGCACTTCTTGGATCTGTAAATTTAGGTCTTTCATAAGAGTTGGGAAATTTTCAGTGATAATTTCTTCCATTAGTTTTTCTCCTCCTTTTCCCTTCTCTTCTCCTTCTGGGACACCCACAACACGTATATTTGTGCGCTTCATATTGTCATTCAGTTCCCTGATCCCCTGCTCAAGTTTTTCCATTCTTTTCCCTATAGTTTCTGTTTCTTTTTGGAATTCAGATGTTCCATCCTCCAGTTCACTAATTGTAGCTTCTGCCTCTTTAGATCTACCATTGTAGGTATCCATTGTTTTTTCCATTTTTTCTTCTTTGTCCTTCACTCCCATAAGTTCTGTGATTTGTTTTTTCAGATTTTCTATTTCTTCTTTTTGTTCAGCCCATGTCTTCTTCATGTCTTCCCTCAATTTATTGATTTGGTTTTTGAAGAATATTTCCATTTCTGTTCGTATATTCAGCATTAGTTGTCTCAGCTCCTGTATCTCATTTGAACTATTGGTTTGTTCCTTTGACTGGGCCATATCTTCAATTTTCCGAGCGTCATCCATTATTTTCTGCTGGTGTCTGGGCATTTGATCAGATTTCCCTGGGTGTGTTACACAGCTGGTTGAAAGCTTTTTCTGTAAAATCTCTGGGCTCTGTTTTTCTTTTCCTGCCCAGTAGGTGGCGCTCGTGGCGCTCGTCTGTTTGCACCGCAGTCGGCCCGGGAAACCGCGCGTGGATGTGGGGGTCGCTGGCCGCCGCGGCTTGGGAGAGTGCCGGTCCTAATTGCCCAGCTGGCCCGAAACGCCAAGCGTGACGGGAGGGCCCCGCTATCCAACGTTCCCAGTCAGGCCAGTGAGCCACGTGCGTGGAGGGGACCCCAGTCGCCAGCCGCCCCGGCCGGGAAAACGCGCGCCCCTCGGGTAGCTCACCGCAGCAGATTCTCCCTGCCCGTTCAGCTGTTCCAGAATGGGGTACGCTGTCTTTTTGGTCTCTGTCGTGACTCCGGGAGCTGTTTCGTATTGTTTCTGTTTCTTTAGTTGCTTTTCTGGAGAAGGAACTAAGACCCGCGCGTCTTACTAAGCCGCCATCTTCTCCGGAAGTCCTGTGGAATGGCTTTTAAAGACTGGCAATTTAATAAGTTAAAAGTTTACAGGTCTAAGCCTATTAAAATGTCCAAATTAAGGCATCTAGGGAAAGATACCTTAATTCAAGGAAGGCCAATAGGTCTAGAACAGCTCTGTCAGTTGGGAAGCCATGTGGCTGGCATCTGCTGGTCCCTTGCTCTTGGGCTCCAGTTGCTTTCCACCTGTGTTCCTGTGGGGGTTCCTCCCTTTGCTTCTCCAGGGCTGACTTTCATCTCTTGGCTTCCCTTGGGCCTCTCCAGGTTCTGGCTTGCTTAATATCTCATGGCTATGCCTGCTGTGCCCCAAACATCTCCAAGCATCCGTGTCTTTGTTCTCCAAGTGTCAGCATCTGTGTCAGCTCTGCTCTGAAGTTTATGTTGGCTCTGAGAGTTCTGTCATTTCTCTAAGCTCTGTCCTTTCTTTTTTTTTGTTCATCTGCAAAATAAGTTTTAAACGTTATTTATTGTTAAATATAACATATATACAAAGAAAAGGAAAAAAAAGCAATGATTTTCAAAGTACACTTCAATTAGTAGATACAGAACAGATTTCAGAGTTTGTTATGGATTACCATTCCACTCTTTCAAATTTTTCCTTCCAGCTGCTCCAAAACCCTGGATGCTAGAAGAAATATATTTTTTCTTTTTTATGAAAAGTAACATATACATTAAAAAGCAATAAATTTCAAAGCACATTGCAGCAATTAGCTGTAGATCAGATTTCAGAGTTTGGTATGGCTTGCAGTTCCACCACTTTAGGGTTTTACTTCTAGCTGCTCTAAGATACTGGAGACTAAAAGAAATATCAATATACTGAATCAACAATCATACTCATTCGTTACACCTTGCCTTCTCTGTATAACTACACCGTTACCTTTGATCTTTCTCCCACTCTTTATGGGTATTTGGGCTATCCCCATTCTAACTTTTCCATATTGAAAGGGACTTTTGATAATATGGGATAGGCAGATGGAAATAATTGATGTTCTGGAGAGGCTGGCCCATTGGCATTTCAAGACTTATCTGGTCCAGAACCCATCTGGAGGTTGTATATGTCTGGAATGTTACCCTAGTGCATGGAACATATGTATAAACTTATATAACACCATAGAGTTTCTTAAGGTTTGGCTGGAATGGTTTTGGTTGGGGTTTGGCATGTGATGGTAGTAGCAATGTCTAACTGAAGCTTATGTAAGAGTGACCTCCAGAGTAACTTTTCGACTTTATTTGAATTCTTTCAGGCATGGACATCTTATTTGTTACACTTCTTTTCCCCTTTTTGGTCAGGATGGCATTGTTGATTCCATAGTGCCAGGGCCAAGCTCATCCCTTGGAGTCATCTCCCACACTGCCAGGGAGACCTTCACCCCTGGTTGTCATGGCCCATATATAGGGAAGGGCAAAAGTTTGACCTACAGAGTTTGGCTTAGAGGGAGAGAGGCCACATCTGAGCACCAAAAGAGGTCCTCCAGAAGTAACCCTTAGGCATACCTATAGGTAGGCTAAGCTTCTCTGCTGCATCAGCAGAGAGCCTCACAAGAGCAAGCCTTAAGGTCAAGACCTTGGCCCATTGATTTGGGTGTCCCTAATGTGTGACACAGTATCAAGGGTTTCCCCTGTGGTGCACTTTAATAATTTCGTATTTTTTCTCCCACCCTTCAAGGGACTTTGCCAAAACTTTTTGATTATTTGCTTAATATACTCTGGGATGTATCCAAGCATGACATTAAGCTATACAGGATTAAAGGCCCTCATTTTTATTCAGGCTCCCTGTGTTTGAATTGTTTAAGTGATTTATCCAGACAGGCTGAGTTAGATTATGTGCTACAGTAAATTTAGGTTCTGGATGAAATATACTTTTTTTCCTTTGGTCTCAAAGAGTAGATGAAGTTCTAAAACATAAAAAATGTCTTCCTTACCCCTGATTGGCTTCATTCTTAACTCTAAATACCAGGTTGTAAGTATATAAAACAGCCTCTAGCTTTAGTGTATCTCTAAGTCCCCCTAATATTCTGTATTATAAGCCTCTGATTTTATCTTTACCATGGTCATAAAAGCGGAATCATACAATATCTATCTTTCTGTATCTGGATGATTTCACTCAGCATTATATCCTTAAGGTTCATCCATCTTGGCATGTGCTTTGGGACATCATTTTGATTTAATGTTGCATAATACTCCATTGCATGTATATCCCACATTTTGTTAATCCACTCATTTGTTGATAGCACTTGGTCTGTTGATAGGCACTTGGATTGTTTCCATGTTTTGGTGATTGTGAATAATGCTGCTGTGAACATCGGTGTGAAAATGTCTGTGTTACTGCTTTAAGCTCTTCTGGGTATATACTGAGTAGTGGTTTTGCCAGGTCATCAAGCATTTAGTTTTCCAAGGAACCGCCAGACTGTCTTTCATAGCAGCTGTACCATTATACGCTCCCATCAGCAGTACATAAATGTCCCAATTTCTCTATATCCTCTCCAACATTTGTAGTTATCTATTTGTTTAATAGTAGCCATTCTTATAGGTGTGAGTTGATATCTCATTGTAGTCTTGATCTACATTTCCCTTATGCCAGTGAAAATGAGCATCACTTCATGTGCTTCTTAGTCATCTGTATTTACTCTTCAGAAAATGCCTATTCGTAGCTTTAGCCTATTGTATAATTGGGTTGTTTGTTCTTTTGTTGTTGAGTTGCACGATTTCTTTATATATATAGCATATCACACCTTTATCCAATGTGTGATTTCCAAATGTTTTCTCTCATTGAGTTGGCTGCCTCTTCACCTTTTTGACAAAGTCTTTTGAGGCAGAAAAGCATTTGATTTTGAGGAGCTCCCATTTATATATTTTTGTTATTGTGGCTGTTGCTTGTGCTTGGGGTGTAAATCTATCTCCTCCTACTAGGTCTTGAATATGTTTCCCTACATTTTATTCTAGGAGCTTTAAGGTACTGGTTCTTATATTTAGGTGTTTGATCCACGTTGAGTTAATTTTTGTATAGGGTATACGGTAAGGGTCCTCTTTAATTCTTTTGGCTATTGATATGCAGTTCTTTCATTCCCAATTATTGAAAAGACTATTTTGTCCCAGTTCAGAGGATTTTGAGACCTCATCGTAAATCAGTTTACCGTAGATATCGTAGTCTATTTCTGCACTCTCAATACAATTCTGTTGGTCAATACTTCTACCTTTGTGCCAGTACCATGCTGCTTTGACTACCATGGCTTTATAATAAGTTTTAAAATCAGTTAATCCTCCCACTTTGTTCTTCTTTTAAGATTGCTTTTATCTATCTGGGGTCTCTTTCCCTTCTAGATAAATTTGGTAACTAGTTTTTCCAGGTCTTCAAAGTAGGTTGTTGAAATTCTGATTGGTTATGCATTGAATCTATAGATCAATTTGGGTAGAACTGCCATCTTAACTATATTTAACCTTCCTATCTATGAGCAGGAAATGTCTTTCCACTGATTTAAATCATCTTTCATTTCTTTTAGCAATGTTAAATAGTTTTCTGTGTACAAGTTCTTTACCTCCCTAGTTAAGTTCATTCTTAGATACTTGAGTTCATTCTTAGATACTTGATTTTTTTTAGTTGCTATTTTGAATGGAATTTTTTCCTTAACTGACTCCTCAGGGAGGCCATTGTTTGCATATAGAAACATTACTGATTTTTGCACATCCATTTTATATCCTGCCACCTTCCTGAGTTTGTTTATTAGCTCAAGTAACTTTGTTGTAGACCTCTCAGGATTTTCCAAGTATAGTATCATGTCATTTGCAAATAATGAAAATTTTACTCCTTCTTTTCCAATTTGGATGCCTTTTATTTCTTTTTCCTGCCTGATTGCTCTAGTTAGAACTTCTAGTACAATGTTGAGTAATAGAGATGTTAGAGGGTATCTGTTCTAGTTTGCTAGCTGCTGGAATGCAACACACCAGAGATGGATTGGCTTTAAATAAAAGGGTATTTATTTTATTAGTTCTTCAGAGGAAAGACAGTTAACTTTCAACTAAGGTTCTTGCTTATGTGGGAAGGCACAGGGTGATCTCTGCTGGCCTTCTCTCCAGGCCTCTGGGTTCCAACAACTTTCCCTGGTGTGATTTCTTTCTGCATCTCCAAAGGCCTGGGCTGAGCTGAGAGTACTGAGATGAGGTATGCTGAGCTGCTTGGGCTGTGCTACATTGAGCTCTCTCATTTAAGCACCAGCCAATTAAGTCCAATATTATTCATTGCAGCAGGCACACCTCCCAGCCAACTGCAGATGGAATCAGCAACAGATGAGCTTCATGTACCATTGACTCATGGCCACAACAACAGAACTAGGCACCTTCACCTGGCCGAGTTCACACCTGAATCTAACTACCACAGCATCTTTGTCTCATTCCTGATCTTAGGGGGCAAGTTTTCAGTCTCTCACCATTGAGTACAATGCTGGCTATGGATTTTCCATATGTGCCCTTTATCATATTAAGGAAGTTACTTTGATTTCTACCTTTTGAAGTGTCTTTATCAGTAAAGGATGTTGAGTTTTATCGAAAACTTTTTCATCATCAGTGGAGATTATCATATGATTTTTCCTTTCGATTTGTTAATGTGCTATATTACATTAACTGATTTTCTTTTGTTGAACCTTCCTTGCATTCCTGGTATAAACCCAACTTGGTTGTGGTATCTAATTCTTTTAATGTGCTGTTGCATTCAGTTTCCTAATATTTTGTCAAGAAGTTTTGCATCTGTGTTCATTAGGGCAATTGGCCTGTAGTTTTCTTTGCTTGTAGCATTTTTACCTGGTTTTGGTATTAAAGTGATGTTAGCTTCATAAAATGAGTTAGGTAGTGTTCCTTTTTTGGTGTTAGTTCTTTATGGAATGTTTGCTAAAATTCCCCTGTGAAGCCATCTGGCACTGGGCTTTTTTTGTAGGAAAATTTTTGATGACTGAATTGCTTTCTTTGTGTTTGGTTTGTTGAGATCTTCTATTTCTTCTTTTTTTTCCATTTATTTTATTTTATTTTTTTAAATACAAAAAAAAAAACACCAAACAAATGCAAACATTCCTATTTTGATCATTCCATTCTACATATATAATCAGTAATTCACAATATCATCACATAGTTGCATAGTCATCATCATGATAGTTTCTTGGAACATTTGCATGTATTCAGACAAAGAAATAAAATGAGAACAGAAAAAAATTTGTACATACCATACCCCTTACCCCTCTCTTTCATTGATCAATTTCATTTCAAGCTAAATTTATTTTAACATTTGTTCCCCTTATTATTCATTTTTATTCCATATGTTCTACTGGTCTGTTGACAAGGTAGATAAAAGGAGCATCAGACGCAAAATTTTCACAATCACACAGTCACATTGTGAAAGCTATATCATTATACAATCATCTTCAAGAAACATGGCTACTGGAACACAGCTCTACATTTTCAGGCAGTTCCCTCCAGCCTCTCCATTACATCTTTTTTTTCACCATAATAATTTTATTTTATGAACATAACCACATACAAACACAAACATCTTACCATATGATCATTCCATTCTTGTTATATAATCAATAACTCACAAAATAATCACATAGTTGTATATTCATCATCATGATCATTTCTTAGAACATTTGCATCAATTCAGGAAAACAAATAAAGGAAAACAGAAAAAAAAACTCATATATACCATACCTCTTACCCCTTCCTTTCATTGATCACTAGCATTTCAATCCAAATTTATTTTAACATTTGTTCCCCCATTGTTTATTTATGTTAAACCCATATGTTCTACTTGTCTGTTGATAAGGTAGATAAAAGGAGCATCAGACACAAGGTTTTCTGAACCACAAGGTCACATTGCGAAAGCCATATCATTATACAATCATCTTCAAGAAATATGGTTACTGGAGCACAGCTCTACATTTTCAGGCAGTTCCCTCCAGCCTCTCCATTATACCTTAACTAAACAGGTGATATCTATTTAATGCGTAAGAATAACCTCCAGGATAACCTCTCCACTCTGTTTGGAATTTCTCAGCCATTGATCCTTTATTTTGTCTCATTTCTCTCTTCCCCCTTTTTGTCGAGAAGGTTTTCTCAATCTCTTGATGTTGAGTCCCAGCTCATTGTAGGATTTCTGTCCCATGTTGCCAGGAAGTGGGAGTCATGTCCCACGTAGAGAGGGAGAGAGCAGTGAGTTTGCTTGTCATGTTGATTAAGAGAGAGAGGGCACATCTGAGCAACAAAAGAGGGTCTCTTGGTAGTGACTCTTAGGCCTAATTTTAAGTAGGCTTAGCTTATCCTTTGAGGGGTTAAGTTTCATATGAACAAACCCAAGGTTGGGGGCTCAGCCTATTGCTTTGGTTGTCCCCACTGCTTGTGAGAATATCAAGAATTCTCCACTTGGGGAAGTTGAATTTTCCCCCTTTCTCACCATTCCCCCAAGGGGACTTTGCAAATCCTTTTTTTTTCTCATTCTACATATATAATCAGTAATTCACAATATCATCATTTAGTTGCATATTCATCATTTCTTAGAACATTTGCATCAATTCAGAAAAAGAAATAAAAAGACAACAGAAAAAAAAATTAAATGAAAACAGAAAAAAAAGATTATACATACCATACCCCTTACCCCTCGCTTTCATTGATCACTAGCATTTCAAACTAAATTTATTTTAACATTTGTTCCCCATATTATTTATTTTTATTCCATATGTTCTACTCCTTTGTTCACAAGGTAGATAAAAGGAGCATCAGACACAAGGTTTTCACAATCACACAGTAACATTGTGACAGCTATATCATTA
Source organism: Tamandua tetradactyla (assembly GCF_023851605.1). Taxonomy (NCBI): domain Eukaryota; kingdom Metazoa; phylum Chordata; class Mammalia; order Pilosa; family Myrmecophagidae; genus Tamandua; species Tamandua tetradactyla. Next base: position 23,145,315 of record NC_135353.1, on the reverse strand, counting down.
TTCAATCATCCTCAAGAAACATGGCTACTGGAACACAGCTCTACATTTTCAGACAGTTCCCTCCAGCCTCTCCATTACATCTTGAATAACAAAGTGATATCTCCTTAATGCATAAGAATAACCCCCAGGATAGCCTCTTGACTCTGTTTGGAATCTCTCAGCCATTGACACTTTGTCTCACTTCACTCTTCCCCCTTTTGGTCGAGATTTTCTCAATCCCTTGATGCTGAGTCTCAGCTCATTCTAGGGTTTTTCTCAATCCCTTGATGCTGAGTCTCAGCTCATTCTAGCATTTCTGTCCCATATTGCCAGGAAGGTCCACACCCCTTTGAATCATGTCCCACGTAGACAGGGGGAGGGTGGTGAGTTTGCTTATTGTGTTGGCTGGAGAGAGAGGCCACATCTGAGCAACAGAAGAGATTCTCTTGGGGACGACCCTTAGGCCTAAGTTGACCTAGCCCATCCTTTGCGGGGTTAAGTTTCATATGAACACACCCCAGTATTGGGGGGCTCTGCCTATTGTTTTGGTTGTCCTGACTGCTTGTGAGAATATCAAGAATTCTCCAGTTGGGGAAGTTGAATTTTCCCCCTTTCTCACCATTTCCTGAAGGGGACTTTGCAAATCCTTTTTCTTCACTGCTCAAATAACTCTGGAATTTATCAAGGCACCAATCTAGACAAACCTACAAAGTCTCATGCCCTATTCAAGGTTCCATGCACTTATGGTGTTTAATTAAGCTGTGCACATAAGTTATATCAGGAACTGCACTAGTCAAAATATAAATTTTGTATCAAATAAACATTTTTTGCTTTAGTCTCATACATAAGTAAAAATTTTAAAATATTAATTACCATTTATTTATAACACCCTGCAGTATTGATATTCCATTGTTCTTCCTCATGTTGAAACATTTTCAAATTTGTACATTTAGTCACTATCATTACACACTCTAGGCATTCTTAGCTTACACCATCTCAGTCTTTATCATCTTTCTTTCTTTCTGGTTTCATTTGTGCCCCCAAGCCTCCTCCCTATATCATTCTCACATTCAGCTTCATTCAGTATTCTAACATTATTGTATTACAGTTAGGTAGTATTGTGCTATCCATTTCTGAATTTTTACAATCATCCCTGTTGCACAATCTGTATCCCTTCAGCTCCAATTACCCAATATCTTACCCTATTTCTATCGCCTGATGGTCACTGTTACCAACTGAAATTCTCCAACTTCATTCACTAATGTTAGTTCATATCAGTGAGACCATATAGTATTCATCTTTTTGTTTCTGGCTAATCTAATGTCCTTAAGGTCCATCCAAGTTGTTGCATACTTCATGCTTTATTTTGTCTTACAGCTGAATAATAATCCATTGTATGTATATACCACAGCTTGTTTAGCCACTCATCTGCTGATGGACAGTTGGGCTGTTTCCACCTCTTGGCAATTGTAAATAATCCTGTTATAAACATTGAAGTGTAAATGTCCATTTGTGTCTTTGTCCTCATGTCCTCTGAGTAGATACCTAGCAATGGTATTGCCAGATCATATGGCAATTCTGTACTTCCTGAGTAACCACCAAACTGCCTTCCACAGTGGTTGTACCATTTGACGTTCCCACCAATAGTGTATAAGTGTGCATCTTTCTCCACATCCTCTCCAGCACTTGTCATTTTCTATTTTATTGATAATGGCCATTCTGGTGGGTGTTAGATATCTCATTGTGGTTCTGATTTGCATTTCTCTAATAGCCAGGGAAGTTGAGCATCTTTTCATGTGCCTTATGGCCATTTGTATTTCCTCTTCTGAGAAGTGTCTGTTCATGTCTTTTGCCCATTTTGTAATGGGTTGTCTGTCTTTTTGTTATTGAGTTGAACAATCTGTTTATATATTCTGGATACTAGAGTTTTATCTGATATATCATTTCCAAATATTGTCTCCCATTGTGTGGGCTGTTCTTTTTACTTTCTTGACGAAGTTCTTTGATGCTCAAAAGTGTTTAATTTTGAGGAGTCCCCATTGATTTATTTATTTCTTCAAGGCTCATGCTTTGGGTGTAAGGTCTAGGAAACCTCTTATTATAAGATTTATAAGATGTTTCCCTACATTTTCGTCCAACAGTTTTATGGTCTTAGATCTAGTGTTTAGGCCTTTGATCCATTTTGACTTAATTTTTCTATAGAGTGTGAGGAATAGATCCTCTTTCATTCTTTTGCATGTGGATATCCACTTCTCTAGGCACTATTTATTGAAGAGACTGTTCTGTCCCAGGTGAGTCTGCTTGACCACTTTATCAAGATCAATTGTCCATAGATGAGAGGGTCTATATCTGAACACTCTGTTATACTCCATTGGTCAGTATATCTATCTTTATGCCAGTACCATGCTGTTTTGACCACTGTAGCTTCATAATATGCCTTAAAGTCAGGCAGCATGAGACCTCCAACTTCATTTTTCTTTCTCAGGATACTTTTAGCTATTCGGAGCACCTTGCCCTTCCAGATAAATTTGGTTATTGGTTTTTCTATTTCTGAAAAGTAAGTTTTTGGGATTTTAATTGGTATTGCATTGAATCTGTTAATCAATTTAGGTAGAATTGGCATTTTAACTATATTTAGTCTTCCAATCCATGAACACCCTATGCCCTTCCATCTATTTAGGTCTTCTGTGATTTCTTTTAAGAATTTCGTGTAGTTTCCTTTGTATATGTCTTTTGTCTCTTTAGTTAAATTTATTCCTCAATATTTTTATTCTTTTGGTTGCAATTGTAAATGGAATTTTTTCTTGATTTCCTCCTCAGATTGTTCATTACTAGTGTATAGAAACACTACAGATTTTTGAATGTTGATCTTGTAACCTGTACTTTGCTGTACTCATTTATTAGCTCTAGTAGGTTTGCTGTGGATTTTTCATGGTTTTCAACATATAGTATCAAATCATCTGCAAACAGTGAGTTTTACTTCTTCTTTTCCAATTTTGATGCCTTTTATTACTTTTTCTTGTCTAATTGCTCTGACTAGAACTTCCAACACAATGTTGAATAACAATGGTGATAGTGGACATCCTTGTCTTGTTCCTTATCTTAGGAGGAAAGTTTTCAGTTTTTCCCCATTGAGGATGATGTTAGCGGTGGGTTTTTCCTATTTTTCCTTTATCATATTGAGGAAGTTCCCTTCTATTCCTATCCTTTGAAGTGTTTTCAATAGGAAAGGGTGTTGAATTTTGTCAAATGCATTTTCTGCGTCAATTGAGATGATCATGTGGATTTTCTGCTTTGATTTGTTGATATGATGTATTATATTAATTGATTTTCTTATTTTGAACTATCCTTGCATACCTAGGATGAATCCTACTTGCTCATGGTATATAATTCTTTTAATATGTGGCTGGATTCTATTTGTAATAGTTTTGTTGAGGATTTTTGCGTCTATATTCATAAGAGAGATTGGTCTGTAGATTTCTTTTTTTTGTAATATCTTTGTCTGGCTTTGGTATGAGAGTGATGTTGGCTTCATAGAATGGGTTAGGCAGCTTTCACTTCTATTCAATTTTTTTGAAGAGTTTGAGCAAGATTGGTACTAATTCTTTCTGGAATGTTTGGTGGAATTCACATGTGAAGCCATCTGGTCCTGGACTTTCCTTTTTGGCTAGTTTCTTAAAGACTGATTCAATTTCTTTACTGTGATTGGTTTGTTGAGGTCATCTATTTCTTCTCGAGTCAATGCTGGTTGTTCATGCCTTTCTAGGAAGTTGTCCATTTCATCTACATTGTCGAGTTTATTAGCACAAATTTTTCATAGTATTTTCTCATTACTTCCTTTATTTCTGCATCTCCCTCAGTTTTGAAAGACATTTTGGCTTGGTACAGAATTCTTGGCTCGAAATCTTTCACTTTCAGGATCTTAAATATATCATACCACTGTCTTCTCGCCTCCTTAGTGCCAATTGAGTAGTCGAACTCAGTCTTGCATGGTTTCCCTTGTATATAGTAGACTATTTTTCTTTTGCCACTTTCAGGATTTTCTGCTTCTGTTCAACATTTGACCAACTGATTAGTACGTGTCTTGGGAAGGTCTATTGGATTTATTCTATTTGGAGTTCATTGAGCTTCTTTGACTTGTATATTCATGTCCTTTATAAGCATTGGGAAGTTTCCCCCATTATATCCTCAGCTAATCTTCCTAGCCCTTCACTCTTCTGTTTTCCTTCTGGGACGCTGATGATTCTTATATTTGTTTGCTTTATTTTGTCCATCTTTTCCCTGAGATCCAATTCAAATTTTTCCATCTTTTTTTTTTTTTGTTATTTGACCATTTATGTGGTCAAAATTTGTTGTCCTGTCCTCTAGTTCACTTAATATTTCTTCTACCTATTCAAATCTGCTGTTGTGTGTCTCTAGTATATTTTTTATTTGTCACAGTATCTTTAATCTCTGTGGTATCTGCTATTTTTCTGTTTATTCTTTCAAATTCCTCTTTGTGCTCTTCTGGTGTGTTCTTGATCTTTATTTCATTAGCCATCCCACTGATTTTATTTAGTAAAGTCATATGAACATTTTTGATTATTGTTCCAAAGTCTGTCTCCTCTGATGTTTTAATTTGGCCATTAGACTGGACTATATCTGCCCACATCTTCATGTGGTTCATGATCTGTTGTCTTTATGGTATGTAAATATCTTGACAGGGCTACTTTGGATGTTGATTTCCTTCAATAGTCTAAAGCTTTGTATTTGCGGAATGAGCTTGGGCAGGATACAGGGTATGGGGTGCGACACAACAGTCCGGGACAGTTTGCTGTGTAGGTATATGCACGGGTTGGGCACTCTATGCTGGTGCTTCTTTGTCCCTGTCTCCCTGTCTGTGTACTCCTGACAGCTCTGGGCCTCCATCTGGAAATCAAAGTGCCAGGCTGTTTTCACTAGTTGCATGGTCTCTGGTTCTCTGTGTCTCGAGTCTTCTTCTGTTTCAAACGGGACCTCCCTATGTGGTGTAGAAGACCCTCCCATGTCACTTACACCCTGGAATCACTTTCCTGGTCTTTTTCTGTCCCTTTTCTAGCTGTTCTTTGGAGTAGGGATGAACTCAACCTATCCTATTCTGCCATCTTTCCGAAACTCATCTATAATTTTTTTTAAAAGGTCTAGTATCAGATAATATACTGCTGCAAAACTAAACTTTAGTCTTCTTTTTGTTAAAGTGACAAAGTTTTCTTGAATTGTTGGTCTGCTTTTAGTAAGAAGTTATGAAAGTTTTTTCTGAATAATCAGTGCAAAAGGCAGAAAATCTGTTTTTGTCAGAATAACTTTTTATGTTGAGTTTATCATGTCCTTGGTTGTTTAAGAAAAAACAAGTCTTCTCACTTTTAAATTGCTCTTTTCCTAAGCTTTTGTTAAATAAGAAACCAAATATTGTTCCAAACCTGGCAACTTTTAACATTTTGCTTTCTCAAGATCAAGCCCTAAAAGATATTCTTTTTATTCCAAACAGTTGCAAAAGATTAGTTCTTTCATAGCAGAAATAGAGAAGCTGAAAATTTTTGAAGGATAAATTGTCTTCAGGAATTTTGCTCTGTAGTCAAGGTAGCAGACTCTTCTGTGGGCCAAAAACATGCCTTGCTCTAGTGACTATCTTGCTTCCCAAGGCTTGCGTCTGGCCTGGGCTTGGGGACTTAGCGTAACGTGATTCGGATGCGGGGCTGGAACCCGGCTGCAGATTGACTCCAGTCTGGACTCAGGCTTGGATTGGGGAGGAGACCACTGGTAGCATGAGCAGAAAGTGCTTTTCTTCCATATCTGGCAGCTGGAGAAGGAGAAGGGGAGCTCCTTCATTGTTTTAATTTGGTCATTAGACTGGGCTATATCTGTTTGCATCTTCATATGCTTAGTGATCTTCTGTTGTCTTCATGACAGGTAAATATCTTGATAGGGTTACTTTGGAAGCTGATTTCCTGTTTGTTTTGTATTCATTTGTTGAAGCTGTATATTTTTTAAATGTAGTTTTACTGAGATATACTCACACACCAGAAAAACCATCCTAAGTGTACAGTCACTGGCTGACAGTACCATTGCAGTTACACATACAACCCCATAAGAGAAATAAAAATCACTAAGGAAACCCAAATCTTCCCATACCCCTTGTCATCCCATATTACTGACCTGTAGTATTAGTATAGTACATTTTTTACTGTTGATGAAAGAGTATTAAAATTTACTGATATTCTGTTCCTGGTGCTTGCCCATGGAAAAACAAAATATTACCGATAATGATAGTCCATAGTTTGCAATAGGTACTGTTCTCGTTTGCTAGTTGCTGGAATGCAATATACCAGAAATGGAATGACTTTTATAAAGGGGAATTTAATAAGTTACAAGTTTACATTTCTAAGGCCATGAAAATGTCCCAATTAAAGCAAATCTATAGAAATGTCCAATCTAAGGCATCCAGGAAAAGATACCTTGATTAAAGAAGTCTGATGAAGTTCAGGGTTTGTCTCTAAGCGGAAAGGCACATGGTGAACACAGTTAGGGTTTGTCTCTCATCTGGAAAGGCACATGGCGAACATGGCATCTGCTCGCTTCTTCTCCAGGCTTCCTGCTTCATGAAGCTCCCCGAAAGACATTTTCCTTCCTCATCTCCAAAAGTCACTGGCTGGTGGACTCTCTGCTTTGTGGTTCTGTGGCATTCTCCTCATTCTCAAAGGGTCACTGGCAGGTGGACTCTGCTTCATGGTTCTGTGGTGTTCTCTGCTCTCTCAGAATCTTGTGGCTTACTGTCTTGTTATTCTCTAGCTTTTTCCAAAGTGCTTCTTCTTTTAAAGGATTCCAGTAAAACCAATGAAGACCCACCTGGAATGGGTGGAGACATGTCTCCACCTAATCAAGTTTAATACCCACATTTGATTGAGGCACAGCTTCTTATAGATAAGCTAATTAAGGTTTCCAACATACAGTACTGAATAGCGATTAGAAGAAACCGTTGCTACCGCAAGGTTGATTAGGATTAAAACCTGGCTTTTCTAGGGTAAAAGGTTTTAAAACCTTTTTAAACCAGCACAGGTACATTTTCCTCATATAACCCTCTATTATTAAGTCCTTATAATAGTCCCATACGTCTGTCTAGTTCGTGAAAGAACTTTTTAATACTTGTACAGTTCATTGTGGACATTGCCCACCACAGGATTCAATGTGTTATACATTCCCATGTTTGAACCTTCAACTTTCCTTCTGATGCTGTACATGTCTCTGAACTTCCTCTTTCTACAACAGTCACACACCATTCAACACTGTTAATTAGTCTCACAATAACATGCTATCATCACCTCTGTCCATTTCCAAACTTTTAAGTTCAACCTAGTTCAACATCCTGCATATAGTAAGCAACTACTCCCCATTCTTTAGCTTCATTCTATATCCTGGTAACCTAAATTCTATATTTTACATCTATGACTTTACATTTTATAATTAGTTCATATCAGTGAGATCATACAACATTTTTTCCATTTGTGTCTGACTTATTTCACTTAATGTATTTAAGGTTTTTCCATGTTGTCTCATGCTTCAGGATTTCATTCCATCTTACTGCTCAATAATATTCCATTGTATGCATTCACCTCATTTTGTTTATCCATTCATCTGTTGTAGACACTTGTTTTTTCCCCATATTTTGGCAATTGTGAATAATGCTGCTATGAGCATCGGGATGCAAATGTCTGTTTATATCCCTGCTTTCAGATCTTCTGGGTATATCCCAAGTAGTGGGATCGCTAGGTCATAAGGCAACTCTATACTTAGCTTCTTGAGGAACCAGCACACCATCCTCCACAGTGGCTAGAAGTATCATTTTACGCTCCCACCAGCTGGAAAAGAGTGTTCCTATTTCTCCACCTCCTCTCCAGCATTTGTAGCTTCCTGTTTGTATAATACCAGCCATTCTAGTAGGTGTGAGATAATATCTCATTGGGGATTTTATTTGAATTTCCCTAATAGCTAGTGAAGCTGAGCATCTTTTAAAGTGCCTCTTAGCCATCTGTATTTCCTCTTCGTAAAAATGTCTATTCATGTTTTTTGCCTATTTTTAAATTGAGTTGTCTTTTTATTGTTGAATTGTAGGATCTCTTTATGTATTCTAGAAATCAAACCCTTATCAGATATATGGTTTCCAAATATTTTCTCCCATTGAGTCGGTTGCCTTTTCAACCTTTTGACAAAGTCCTTTGAAGCATTGAAGTACTTGATTTTTAGGAGTTCCAATTTATCCATTTTTCTCTCATTGTTTGTTCTTTGGGTGTAAACCTAAGAAATTACCACCTATCCCTAGATCTTGGAGATGTCCCCTTACATTTAAAATCTATTTTGTCTGATCTTAGTGTAGTTACTTTTGCTTTCTTTGGGCTGCATCTTGTATGGAACATCTTTTTCCAAACTTTCATTCTGTTTTTCCTCCAGTGTTTTAATTTGGTCATTTGGCTACACCATATCTGCCTGCATCATCATGTGCTTTGTGATTTTATGTTGGCTTTGAGGCATTTGATTATCTTGATAAAGTTGTTTTGAAAGTTGATTTATCCTGCTCATCTAAGGTATTGTATTTGCTTGGGTTTGCATTAAAGTCTCCTTTTGCTCTTGCTTTCCCAGTAATTCCCTGCTAACCAAGGCCCAGACCTCATGTAGGTGATGCAGTTCTACTGGAAGAGCTGATGAAAGCTAGGCAGACAAGCAGTTTCCAGACTGCACTTTCTGCATCTTCCCAGCAGATGGTGATCTTGGGCCACCTCTTCCCCTCAGGCTCACCAGTCCCTGACTGTGGCAGCCAACTGAGCAGGATGAAGACCTGGTATAATTCCAGCAAAGGTGGCGTGTCTCAGTGTGTACTGAAATCTGCCAACCCTGGGGCTGTGCAGTGAGCAGTGTGAACCTAAGTGGAGAATCTGCTTGTAGGCCTGTTGGGTCGGGTGATTGCTATGCTCTCACTTGGAATAACTTTGGGCTGTGGGCCTGGGTATTACAACTTCTCCCTGCCCTCAGCCAACCCAGAAGTGCCTGGTGGTGTGGCACAGCTTGGCTCGCTTCCTCAGCTACCCCTCTCTACCCTTTCACACCTGAGGGGTCTGGGCCTCCAGAGGAAAAGGTAAGTGGAAGTGGGACCCAACAAGTCTCTTTTACTGGGCAGTTGTCAGACTGGCTTCGCTCTGTGTCTCCCCCTACTCCCAAAATGAGGGACCCCAGTTTCTGCCCCAAACCAAGTGCCCATAGCGGCCTGTCTCAGGGGTTGGGGGAAGGCACTGTGCCCTGGCTGGAAAGTCTTTGTTTGTTGGCAGGTCAACCAAGTCTGCTGACTTCCGGGTTCCTCACAGGAGCTCCCAGCTGTGGCGCTGAGAAGGAAGATCTCCCAAGCTAGCTGTGGAGGTACAGGAGTACAGGAGCACCCCATTCCTTCAGAACCTGCTCCTTCTTGTGTGTCACCACTTGCCCCAGGTGGAGTCCCAGTGGAGCCCATTCACCCTTTTCTCTGAGTCCCAATTCCTCAGCTTTATCATCCAGGACCTCCCTATATAGTGTAGACCTCCCTCTCTTGTCACTTGCATGCTGAAACTGCTGTTTCAGTCATTTTTCTGTCACTTCTCTGGTTGTTCCATGGAGCAGGGCCAAGCTCAGTCTCTTATTCCACCATCTTCCTGAAAGTCCCATTTTTAATTTTAAGGAAAGCAAAGATATGCAGTCAAGAATGTAGGCTGCCTTCCAACACCCCAACCTCCTGTGCCTTTACCACAACCACCAGTCCTTCCACAGTGAGCCCGGACCCTTCTAAGAGAAAGTTTCTCCATTAACTTGAAGCCAGTATTAATTTCTTAATGCCCTAATCTCCTATTGCACTTTAAAAATATTTGGAATCTGATTATATTCCATCATTTACTTTATTTTGTATTAAAGCTATTTCATTAATATAAGACTTTTCCAATAAGAGTATGAACTCTTGGGCGGGCCACGGTGGCTCAGCAGGCAAGAATGCTTGCCTGCCATTCCAGAGGACCCGGGTTCGATTCCCGGTGCCTGCCCATGTTAAAAAAAAAAAAAAAAGAAAGAGTATGAACTCTTTAAAAGAAAGAATTATGCCATACACTCTACATATGGATTTCTCACAGGACCTAGAATAGTATTCACAATATTTGTTAATTTAGTTTATATGAATCAAGGCAGAAGCTAGGCTTCAGTGGTCTTTAAAGTGGGGTGCACATATTCTGGGATGTGTACAAGATCATTCATAAAAGTGAGGCAAGAAAATACTATACTTCTATTTATATTTACTTTAATCACATCCTTTGAACATTTATATTTTTGTATATCTTTATAAGGTACATAAACTAGATTTACATATTTATACACATGTATACATTAGTAAACAAATATACACACCGAAGTGGTATATGTTTAAGAAATTTTGATCTTGGGGCTCCAGGTCAAAATGTTTTCAGTCTATATTGTTGAGATGAATGACAGACATTTGACCAAGTTTAAAATAGAAAGCTTTTATTAACAACAGTTCACTGTTTTTTTGAGTGATCATTGTGTGCCAGCCACTATGCTAAGTGCTTTATATGTATTTATTCACTTAAGTCTTAAAACAATTTTATAAGGTAGGTGTTATAATCATCAATTATAGAGGAGGGAATTGAAGCATAGAGAGATTAAATAACTAGCCCAAGGTCACATAATGAGTTAGTGATCAAGCCAGAATTTGAAACTTTATCTGTTTGAATTCATAGCTGTTCCTCTTTTGTAGGGAATTATCTTTAACCAAGAAATTCAAATTCTTTAATAGACATAGTGGTCTTCAAGTTATTTTTTCTTGGTAAATTCTGATCTCTTGTGCCTTTTAAGGAATTGGTCCATTTCCAAATCTGATCCTTTAAAGCAGTACCCCACTCTTTTCAGAGTGGCTGTGTCTTTTATTGAGACACTATGGAATGGATGTCCTCCTACTAGCTACCTAACCAGAATATTATTAGAACCGTGTAGAAATTTTAGAGAGGAGGAAATCATCTTAAGAACACCCAGGTAATTTAGTGATTTGATTATATATGTATTAATACTTATTTTCTCTTAAAAATATGAGAAGAAATCATAGAGCTCCTTTTAAAAGAATTTTCCCAGATTTCTAAAGCTGAACCCAAATAACACATGCTTTCTCATTTTTTCCCAGATGTTTCTGAAAATATAACAATTCAAGGAACAAGTACAACTCTTTCACAGCAAATAGATTGGACAACTCCATCCCAAATTACTGGACTAACATCAGAAAAGACTGTGTATTCCTCTACCATGATGTCTAAAAGTATGCCTGCATTTGCAAGTGATTATACAATCACATCATACTCTGATGCAACAACTCCAACTCTGGAAACAGTGACTGCACCAAAAAATTTTAAGACATCCATAACTGAGACAGCTACATTAGCAGCAGACATTTTATCTACTTCAGCAGCCATCACTCTGCGTACCAAGAGTATATCCATAGACACTAGTACAAATTCCATGGAAACAACTAGAACCCCATTTTCAGAGAGCACAAGGACAACAAAAATGGCTGAAGTATTTGCTACTGAGACCTTTCATCCAACTGCAGCTACTGATTTCCTTTTCACATCTGGATTTACCAAGAATTTAGTTGTATCCAAAACTTCAGCGACTGGATCTCAGTCTGCCATTATAAAGACAACATCCTTATTCTCATCTATTGAATCAACATCTATATCTATGACATCTTGGCCCAACCAGAAATCCACGGATATTGGGGCACTCCCTATCTCCACAGCTGGCCAAGTAGTTCTTGAATCTACAGCTGCTGGAACTGTACCTTGGTCCACAATGGGACAGGCTTCTGCCACAGCCACTCACTTTGGGACTGCATTGGCAGTCACACCTGAGTCAGTGCACATTTCCACATCAACTGTTCCAGTGGACTTTGTATTTCCTAAAAATCAGACAGCATCTACATTGGCAACAACTGACATCCCAATAGCATTTACAGTTCATTCAGTGACTTTTTCAACTAGGCCTATTGAGAGCACTCCTGTTCTAAAAACAGCTGAAACAGAATTAACATCTACAAATTTCCAGGATGTCTCTTCATGCAGAGTGGAGGATGCCATATCTACCTCCACACCAAAAGAGGCCCCATCTATGGCTCTTTCTTTTACAACATCCACTCCATTCATTGGAGCTCATAGTGCACAGACAGTTACTGATGCTGAAACTACACTTACAACCTTAACTCCTGGATTCACAATTGCACCTACATTGGCTAAAACTATATTTACCTCCACAATCACAGAACCAGTATATACCCAGAATAGGCCCACAGCTGGTGGAAATATGCTTTCTTTGATCTCCACTAGATTAGTTTCCACATCCAAGGCATCTGAGTCAGTTTTCACATCTCTAACTGATGAAGCTGCCCATCTATTCTCCACCAATAAGACCACGTGGACTTCCAGGCCAGACCAGACCCTTTTGACATCTATAAATACAAGCACCAAATATGCATTTTTACCTAATGAAAATTTCACATCAGAATTCCATGGGAGTACTTCTAATACAGAACATACATTCACAACTGTTAATAGTATCACCCCACCAGAAATATCCATAGAGAGTGAGACTACAACTGCTGCTGATGCTATTATTAGTAGTTCAGCCAGATATATAACTCTGTCCAAATTGACATCTCCATGGTTTGCTAATTTCTCCACAGTTTCTGGAACTACATCTCAACCCAAATCACCTGAATTTAAATTTACCACATCATTGATAAAAACCACTAGTATGTCCACTATAGCTGTAAACGAACTTCCTCCAACACCAAGGGAGACAGTTGTTCCACCAGCAGATATGAAATCTACCCTTGCTGACATTAAACCAAATTTTTCTACTGAGGAGAGCCCTTCTGAGATCACACAAACAGAAACAAATGGTACGATTGAATTTGGAGAGTCAACTGCCTCTGTACCAAGGTCTATGACAACACAAAAATTCAGTGCTACTGTGACAAGAAAAGCAATAACTTCGCGTTATCTTAAGGGAAAATCAACTACAACAGTTACATTGGAAATTTCTCCATTTTCAACAATGTTGGAAGGAATGGATGAATCTGCACAAATGCTGACAGCCTCTGCAACCAATTCCCCTTTTCTTGATATAGAAAAGAATTCTACCATGTTAAATGATAGAACTGCAACTACTGAGGATAGAGGAAATTGGCTTTTGACAAAATCTGTAAAAACCACTCCTAAGAGTTCATATAATGGAACTACAGAAACCATTAATTCCACCCACACCTATACAGCACATTTGACGTCAGAGAATCCACTTGAGGGGAATTCAGCTCCATCTCCCACTTCTGGGATCGCACAGACATTCCCTACCCCCCTGGGCATTTCCACCACAAGAATATTGGGTACCATTTTCACCAGTGTCCCTACAGACAGTACAACTATGTCATTGTCTGTTGGCATTTTACTTCCACAGTCTAAACCTACCCATTCTCCAGCAACCCATGTGCCTGTTACCCATGTGTTCTCACTACCAGTTAATACCTCTGTTGTCACCTCTATGGTGGTTTCTGATGAGACCACAGTGAGCATACCTGAGCCTTCAACACTGGCCAAGGATTTCTTCCAATCTATGTTCTCAGATGGCTCAACTCTGTCATCAGCTACAGAAACCACACCATCAGTGACAACGATGGGTCAGACTGCTTCCACAATCACTTATTCCGTGTCTCTCCACAGAGACTCAATTCTTACCACTTCAGAGGCCACAGAGACCACCTCTGTCAGTATAACACCCATGATAGTTCCCTCTCTGACAGAAACTCCAGTCCCCTCGCCGAGACCCCCCACTCCTATGACAACTAAGGCTGAGACCACCCTTCCATTCATTTCATCTGACACAGTAACCCTATCCACATATATTCTTGCTTGCTCTACATCTCCCCCTGACAACATTCCTTTTGTTTCTTCCACTCATATGACCTCAGCTACATCTACATCAGTAGCAACCTAACCTCTCAAGTAGTAGAGGCTTCAATGCTGGATACTTCTACCCATGCTCTCAGCTTTCCATATTCTTTGAGTGGTAGGGCAGATATTGTTAGCTTGTCCACTGGTGCCACAGAAACTTCTCTTGATGAGAACAGGACCTTACACACCTCTGCCAATGAGCTTACTACCTCAGTAGATGTTCACATGCCTCAATCTTCCACACATCTTGTAAATCCATCATCTGTGCCAACTTTATTGGTGACAGGCACCTCTACCTTATCTTCTGAGAAAGAGCAGATGACCACTTCCATGGAAAACATCTGTAGAACTATGGAGGTGACAGAAATGTCCTCATCAAAGAGTTCTATTTCATATTCCCAGGGTACTTCATCTATGGAAATGACAGATACAGAATTTTCTGAGATCACAAAACATTCCAGTCATCAAACACATTCACCTTCAGGGATTCTACTTGAGACACCTCCTCAGGGGAATTTAGCTTCGTCTTTCACTTCTGGTAGCATGCAGACTACAGCTCTCTGCACCTCAAATAACACAGTAGGTGTTCATGTTTCAAAAATGTCTACCAGTTTTGGGAAAACAGCTTTCCCTTCACAAACTCTGACAAATCCTACCTTTTCGTCTCCTGAAAAAGAAAGCATGCATGCCTTTACAGTATATACTCCCAGATCTAGGGAAACAAAAGTAAGATCCACCTCTGTGACTCACCCTGTCTCATATAGCCAGAACATTTCATTTGTGGATACCTCTCCTTCTAAGACAACCAGAGTATCAAATCCTATGAACATTAACACAGTTCTTTCATACTTGCCTTCACTTAGGACTCAAACTGAGTTGACTTCAATTGCCTCTCCCATTTCTGGAAGTACACAGGCTTCCCCTGCATCCCTGTCTCTTTCTACAAAAGGACTATCAAAGGCAAATTTCACAGTTACCCCTACAGACAGGATCACTATAGACCCTTATGCTCCCATCATACCTACAACAGTTCTTGGTAAAACCTCTATGGTAACATCAATTTTTACCTCCCAAATGTCCTCACTGCCAGTTAATGTCACTGCCTTCACCTCCAGAAACATTTCTGACACCTCTACAATACTATGACCAAGTTGTCTATAACAACACCCTCAGGTTGTTTGAAAAGTCCCTCTATAGCCACTTCCAGTCCTATGCCTGAGATGTCTTCAGTGCTGGTTAATGACTCTGCTTTCTCACCTGCAGTGATTTCTTCTGATACTTCCACAACAATTGGATTATTCCCTACTTTATTGTCTTCAATAACACCTAGGACTGCTGTGACCATACAAACATCTGCATTGGGTATCACACCTATGACATATGCTGGTCCTACATCAAAAGGTACATTTGTTTCCTCTGCTTTCACTACTTCAGGAATTTCAGAGCTATCCTCCAGGATCACACCTACATCTTTTTCATCTCTGACAGAGTCAACTTTTCCTTCTGTGAAAACCATCCAAACCATTGTTATATCAGGAATAATGACTCCATTCATGGGCACTACTGCCTCCTCTTTACTCGGTTCTAAGACCACTGAAGCTCTTTTCTCCGTTCCAAAGACCACATTTTCACCAATTCTATCAACAACTCAACAACCATCACAAGGAGATGAGGCTACAACTCGGGGAATATTACCTGGGATTAGTCATGATTCTCTATCTACTGTCAGCACTGGTGGAAAGACAGCTCTCATAGATACTTATTCCAGAATGATTGTGCCTGAAAGTGTGCTTTCACCTACTCTTTCAGATAATCTCCATACTTCCCTGAATATTCCGTTTTCTCCTTCTTTGACTAGTTTTAAGAGCACTCCTGGACCCACAAAAAGTGTGAAAGCCACCACTCAACTTTTTTCTAATACAGGAAAGATGACTTCCTTATCAGAAAATACTTCCTTAACAGCTAAACCAATGAAAAGTGCCTTCTCTCTGAATACCCCTGTTTCATACCTTCCAAAGACCCCATCCATAGCAACTCTACCCTCTTTGACATCTCTTTATTCACCATATAGTACTGAAGTTGAGTTCTTTACTCCAAAGACCTCTTTACCACTTACATCCCACATGGTTGAACTTCCAGTTGTGGGAACAGGAATCACATCTAATGATATTTGGTCCCCACTTATGACTTCCTGGAACACACATACAGCTGAATATTCTCAATTTCTAATTTCCACCACTGTGCATATATCTACACCCAACAAGATGGAAACAGCAACTCTAGACCTTGTTCCTGGGTCTTTGCCAACATTCACAGCCTCTCAGACTAGTCTTGTATCTGGAGATGTTATAACAATGCCATCAACTCCCACATCTGGAATTGTTCCTACTTTTGGGCTGTCTCAGAGTTCTTCATTATCAACATCTTTGACAAATATCCCCACCACTTTGGCTGACATTAAACACACATTTGAGAAGACAACCACATCTGTACCTCCTGGGACCACACTCACATTGAATCCTTCTAGTGCCACTTCAGGATCTATAATCTCAAAACTTACTGCTTCACCTAGGCTGACTTGGCTATCCTCTAGTCTCCCTTTGAGTTCCCCTCAAGTAACTATATCCAAAGTTCCTCAACGTATAACTTTCTCTACAGTAGAGGAATCAAAATCTGCATTTCTCACTTCTGATGTGATACCAACACACCCATTCATTAACTTCACAACCCTACCCTTTGCTACTGTAAGCACTAGACCCTCTAAAACCAGTACTACAATTAAAATGGATGATATCATTACTGGCTTCCAAACTTCTATACCTGTGACTATAAAAATCACAGATAACGGCATATACGTTTCCCTGTTTCCTGGAGCATCCTCCAGAACCACTGTATCTCAACCTCCAATGTTTAGCAGGATGAATTTATCACCTCTTACAACTGACTACACCTTATCTATTGGTTCCACATCTATGACTTACCCTACAGTAACATCTGCATAGAGCAGAATCCCAGCTGCATCCGCATCCCCTACTTTAGTTCTTCCTTAGCTCACCATGAACTCCCTTCCAAATATAATTACTACATCCACAGGTACTGGAGCCTCATTTCCACTCATGTCCACTGGGGTCACATATCCAACTGTGTCTTCAATAATCTCTTCCTGGGCGGGCCACAGTGGCTCAGCAGGCAGGAATGCTTGCTTGCGGTGCCAGAGGAGCGGGGTTCGATTCCCGGTGCCTGCCCATGTTAAAAAAAAAAATCTCTTCCTCTTTGAAACAACCTGGCTGGAATCCACATCTTCCTTTATATCTGTTGAAACATTGACTTCACCTATTTCTCTGTCCACAGGTACTTTCCATAATGTGTGCAGTTTATCGCTAATAGCATGCATACATGATTAGCCGTGTATTCTCCAAGGTGGCCAGTTTTCTGAAGGCAGAAAGGGATAGTGAAGTGTGCAGTGGTGTTTCTTTTCTTTTTTTTTTTTTAACTTCTCTTCCTTTATTATCAGACATTTTTTATTAAACATACATTTTTTATTAAACATACATTTTTTATTAAACATATGAACAGAAACATTCTTACCATATCATGATTTCACTCTACATATATAATCAGTAACTCAGAATATCATCACGTAGTTATATTTTCATCATCATGATCATTTCTTAGAACATTTGCATCAATTCAGAAAAAGAAATAAAAATAAAACAGAAAAAAATCATACATACCATATCCATTACCCCTCCGTTTCATTGATCACTAGCATTTCAATCTACTAAATTTATTTTAACATTTGTTCCCCCTATTATTTATTTATTTTTAATCCATATGTTTTACTCATCTGTCGATAAGGTAGATAAAAGGAGTATCAGACACAAGGTTTTCACAATCACACAGTCACATCGCGAAAACTATATCATTATACCATCATCTTTAAGAAACATGGCTACTGGAACACAGCTCTACATTTTTAGGCAGTTCCCTCCAGCCTCTCTGCTACACCTTAACTTAAAAAGGTGATATCTATTTAATGCATAAGAATAACCTCCAGGATAACCTCTTGACTCTGTTTGGAATCTCTCAGCCATTGACACTTGATTTCTTCTCATTTTGCTCTTCCCCCTTTCGGTTGAGAAGGATTCCTCAATCCCTTGATGCTGCATCCCAGCTCATTCTAGGATTTCTGTCCCACGTTGCCAGGAAGGTCCACACCCCTGGGAGACATGTCCCATATAGAGAGGAGTGGGGGTGAGTTTGCTTGTCATGTTGGCTGAGAGAGAGAGGCCACATCTGAGCAACAAAAGAGGTTCTCTTGGGGGTGACTCTTAGGTCTAATTTTAAGTAGGCTTAGCCTATCCTTGGTGGGGTTAAGTTTCATATGAAGAAACCCCAAGATTGGGGGCTCAACCTATTGCTTTGGTTGTCCCCACTGCTTGTGAGAATATTAAGAATTCTCCACTTGGGGAAGTTGAATTTTCTCCCTGTCTCACCATTCCCCCAAGGGAACTTTGCAAATACTTTTTTTTTTTTTTTTTTTACATGGGCAGGCACCGGGAATCAAACCCAGGTCCTCAGGCTTGGCAGGCAAGCATTCGTACCTGCTGAGTCACCGTGGCCCTGCAAATACTTTTTAATTCACTGTTCAAATCACTCTGGGATTCATCAGGGCATCACTTTGGACAAACCTACAAAATCTCATGCCCTACTCAAGGTTGCATGTACTTATGGTGTTCAGTTAAGCTGCCCACATAAGTTATATTAGGAAATGCACTAGTCAAAATATAAATTTTGTACCAAATCAACATTTTTTGCTTTAGTCTTACACATAAGTTAAAGTTTTAAAAATCAATTACCATCTGTTTTCAACACCCTGCAGTATTGACATTCCGTTGTTCTTCCTCACGCAAAACATTTTAAAATTTGTACATTTGTTCACTATCATCATACACTCTAGGCATTCCTAGATTATACCATCTCAGTCTTTATCGTGTATCTTTCCTTCTGATTTCATTTGTTCCCCCAGGCTTCCTCCCTCTATCATTCTCACATTCAGCATCATTCAGTGTTCTAACATTATTGTATTACAGTTAGGTAGTATTGTGTTATCCATTTCTGGATTTTTACAATCATCTCATTGCACGATCTGCATCCCTTCAGTTCCAATTACCCAATATCTAACCTAATTCTATCTCCTGATAAACTCTGTTCTTAACAGAAATTCTCCAAATTAATTCATTAATGTTAGTTCATATCAGGGAGACCATACAGTATTTGTCCTTTTGTTTATGGCTAATCTCACTCAGCATAATATCCTTAAGGTCCATCCATGTTGTTACATACTTTGTAACTTTATTCTGTCTTACAGCTACATAATATTCCATCGTATGTATATACCACAGCTTGTTTAGCCATTTGTCTGTGGATGGACATTTGGGTGCTTCCATCTCTTGGCAATTGTAAATAATGCTGCCGTAAACATTGGTGTGTGTTCTGGTTTGCTAGCTGCCAGAATGAAACACACCAGAGATGGATTGGTTTTTAATAAAAGGGGATTTATTTCATTAGTTCTTCAGAGGAAAGGCAGCTAACTTTCAATTGAGGTTCTTTCTTACGTGGGACGGCACAGTGTGATCTCTGCTGGCCTTCTCTCCAGGCATCTGGGTTCCAACAACTTTCCCAGGGTGATCTCTTTCTGTATCTCCAATGGCCTGGGCTGAGCTGCGAGTGCTGAGATGAGGTATGCTGAGCTGCTTGGGCTGTGCTATGTTGAGCCTCTCATTTAAGCACCAGCCAATTAAGTCAAACATCATTCATTGCAGTAGGCACACCTCCTAGCCAACTGCAGATGTAATCAGCAACAGATGAGGTTCACATGCCATCGACTCATGTCCACAACAATATAACTAGGCACCTTCACCTGGCCAATTTGGCAACTGAATCTAACGACCACAGTGTGCTAATGTCCATTTGCGTATTTGGCCTCATGTCCTCTGAGTAGATAACTAGCAATGGTATTACCGGGTCGAATGGTAATTCTATACTTAGCTTCCTGAAAAACCCCAAACTGCCTTCCATAGCAGTTATACCACTTGACATTCCCACCAACAGTGAATAAGTGTACCTCTTTCTCCACATCTCTCCAGCACTTTTTGTCATTTTCTGTTTTATTGATAATGGCCATTCTGGTGGGTGTGAGATGATCTCTCATTGTGGTTTTGATTTGTATTTGTATTTCCCTACCAGCCAGGGAAGTGTCCTCTGGCCATTTTTATTTCCTTTTCTGAGAAGTGTATCTTCAAGTCTTTTGCCCATTTTGTAATTGGGTTGTCTGTCTTTTTGTTGTTGAGTTGAACAATCTCTTTATATGTTCTGGATACAAGACCTTTATCTGATATATCGTTTCCAAATATTGTCTCCCATTGTGTAGGCTGTCTTTTTACTTTCTTGACAAAGTTCTTTGATGCACAAAAGTGTTTAATTTTGAGGAGTTCCCATTTATTTATTTATTTCTTCAATGCTCATGCTTTGGTTGTAAGGTCTAGGAAGCTGCTTCCTATTATAAGATTTATAAGATACTTCCCTAAATTTTCTTCTAACAGTTTTATGGTCTTAGATCTAATGTTTAGGTCTTTGATCCATTTTGAGTTAATTTTTGTATAGGGTGTGAGATATGGGTCCTCTTTCATTCTTTTGCATGGGGATATCCAGTTCTCTAGGCACCATTTATTGAAGAGACTGTTCTGTCCCAGGTGAGTTGGCTTGACTCCTTTATCAACAATCAATTGTCCATAGATGAGAGGGTCTATATCTGAACATTCTGTTATACTCCATTGGTCAGTATATCTATCTTTATGCCAGTACCATGCTGTTTTGACCACTGTAGCTTCGTAATATGCCTTTAAGTCAGGTAGTGTGAGACCACCAACTTCATTTTTGTTTCTCAGGATACTTTTAGCTATTCAGGGAACCCTGTCCTTTCAGATAAATTTGGCTGTTGGTTTTTCTATTTCTGAAAAGTAAGTTTTTGGGATTGTAAGTGGTATTGCATTGAATCTGTGAATCAATTTAGGTAGAATTGACATCTTAACTATATTTAGTCTTGCAATCCATGAACACGGTATGCCCTTCCATTTTATTAGGTCTTCTGTGATATCTTTAAACAATTTCTTATAGTTTTCTCTGTATAAGTCTTATGTTTCTTTAGTTACATTTATTCCTAAATATTTTATTCTTTTGGTTGCAATTGTAAATGGAATTCGTTTCTTGATTGCCCCCTCAGATTGTTCATTACTAGTGTATAGAAACACTACAGATTTTTGAGTGTTGATCTTGTAACCTGCCACTTTGCTGTACTCTTTTATTAACTCTAGTAGTTTTGCTGTGGATTTTTTGGGGTTTTCAACATATAGCATCAAATCATTTGCAAACAGAGTTTTACTTCTTCCTTTCCAATTTTGATGCCTTGTATTTCTTTTTCTTGTCTAATTGCTCTGGCTAGAACTTCCAACACAATGTTGAATAATAATGATGATAGTGGACATTCTTGTCTTGTTCCTGATCTTAGGGGGAATGTTTTCAGTTTTTCTCCATTGAAGATGATGTTAGCTGTGGGTTTTTCATATTTTCCCTTTATCATGTTGATGAAGTTCCCTTCTATTCCTATCCTTTGAAGTGTTTTCAACAGGAAAGGATGTTGAATTTTGTCAAATGTCTTTTCTGCATCAATGGAGATGATCATGTGGATTTTCTGCTTTGATTTGTTGATATGGTGTATTACATTCATTGATTTTCTTATGTTGAACCATCCTTGCATACCTGGGATGAATTCTACCTGGTCATGGTGTATAATTCTTGTAATATGTTGTTGGATCCGATTTGCAAGAATTTTGTTGAAGATTTTTGTGTCTATATTCATAAGAGAGATTGGTCTGTAGTTTTTTTTTTTTTTGTAATATGTTTGTCTGGCTTTGGTATGAGGGTGATGTTGGCTTTGTAGAATGAGTTAGGTAGCTTTCCCTCCTCTCAATTGTTTTGAAGAGTTTGAGCAGGATTGGTACTAATGCTTTCTTGAATATTTGGTAGAATTCACATGTGAAGTCATATGGTCCTGGAGTTTTCTTTTTGGGGAGCTTCTTAATGGCTGATTCCATTTATTTTCTGCTGAATGGTTTGTTGAGGTTGTCTATGTCTTCTTGAGTCAGTGTTGGTTGTTCATGCCTTTCTAGGATGTTGTCTGTTACATCCATATCGTTGAGTTTATTAGCATAAAGTTGTTCATAGTATCCCCTCATTACTTCCTTTTTTTCTGTGGGGTCAGTGGTTATGTCTCCTCTTCCATTTCTGATTTTATTTATTTGCATTGTCCCTCCTCTTTTTTTTTTGTCAACCTCACTAAGGGTCCATCCATCTTATTGATTTTCTCATAGAACTAACTTCTGGTTTTGTTGATTTTCTTGATTATTTTCATGTTCTCTTTTTCATTTATTTCTACTCTAATCTTCATTATTCCTTTCCTTTTGCTTGCTTTGGGGTTAGTTTGCTGGTCTTTCTCTAGTTCTTCCAAGTGGCCAGTTAATTCCTCGATTTTTGCTCTTTCTTCTTGTTTGATATAGGCATTTAGGGCAATAAATTTCACTCTCAGCACTGCGTTTGCTGTGTCCCATAAATTTTGATAAGTTGTGTTTTCATTTTCATTTGCCTCGAGATATTTACTGATTTCTCTTGTAATTTCTTCCTTGACCCACTGGTTGTTTAAGATTGTGTTGTTGTGCCCTCATATATTTGTGAATTTTCTGTCACTCTGCCTATTATTGATTTCCAACTTCATTCCTTTATGATCTGAGGAAGTTTTTTGTATGATTTCAATCTTTTTAAATTTATTGAGACTTGCTTTGTGACCCAGCATATGGTCTATCCTTGAGAATGATCCATAAGTTCTTGAGAAAAAGGTGTATCCTGCTGTTGCAGGGTGTAATGTTCTATAAATGTCTGTTAAGTCTAGCTCATTATATTATTCAAATTCTCTGTTTCTTTATTGATCTTCTGTCTGGATGGTCTGTCCATTGAGAAGAGTGGGGAATTGAAGTCTCCAACGATTATCGTAGACGTGTCTGTTTCTCTTTTCACTGTTTGCCTCATGTATTTTGGAGCATTCAGGCTCAGTGCGTAAATATTTATGATTGTTATGTCTTCTTTTTGAATTTTTCCTTTTATGAATGCATAGTTTCCTTCTTTGTCTCTTTTAACTGTTTTACTTTTGAAGTCTAACTTGTTGAATATTTGTATAGCTACTCCTGCTCTTTTCTGATTGTTATTTTCATGAAATATCTTTTCCAAAACTTTCACTTTCAACCCGTGTTTAGCCTTGGGTCTAAGATGTGTTTCCTGTAGACAGTATATAGATGGGTCCTGTTTTTTAATCCATTCTGCCAGTCTATGTCTTTTGATTGGGGAGTTTAATCCATTAACATGCAGTATATTTACTGTCTGGGCTGGACTTTCTTCTACCATTTTGATTTTTGGATTTTATATGTCATATATAATTTTCCTTCTTTTTGTCTTTACTGATAGGTTTCATTGCTACACTCTTCTCCATACCTCTCTCTCGTCTTTTCTCATCAGTCTCGAGTGCTCCCGTTAGTATTTCTTGCAGAGCTGGTTTCTTCGTCACAAATTCTCTCAGTGATTTTTTGGCTGAAAACGTTTAATTTTTCCCTCATTTTTGAAGGACAATTTTGCTGGATATAGAATTCTTGGTTGGTAGTGTTTCTCTTTTAGTAATATAAATATATCATCCCACTGTCTTCTTGCTTCCATGGTTTTTGCTGAGAAATCTATGCACAATCTTGTTGGGCTTCCCTTGTATGTGATGGATTGCTTTTCTGTTGCTGCTTTCAAGAGTCTCTGTTTCTCTTTGACATCTGACATTCTAATTAATAAGTGTCTTAGAGTACATCTATTTGGATCTATTCTGTTTGGGATATGCTGCACTTCTTGGATCTGTAATTTTAAGTCTTTCATAAAAGCTGGGAAATTTTCAGTGATAATTTCTTCCATTAGTTTTTCTACTCCTTTTTCCTTGTCTTCTCCTTCTGGGGCACCCACAACACGTATATTCATGTGCTTCATGTTGTCAGTCAATTCCCTGAATCCCTGCTCATATTTTTCCATTCTTTTCCCTATATTTTCTTTTGCTTGCAGGATTTCAGATGTTCCATCCTCCAGTTCACTACTCCTATCTTCCGCCTCTTGAAATTTGACACTGTAGATTTCCATTGCTTTCTTCATCTTTTCTACTGTGCCTTTCATTCCTGTAAGTTCTGTGATTTGTTTTTTCAGACTTTCAGTTTCTTCTTTTTGTTCATTCCTTGCCTTCTTTATATCCTCCCTCAGTTCACCAATTTGATTTTTGATGAGGTTTTCCACGTCTGTTCAAACATTCTGAATTAATTGTTTGAACTCCTGTATCTCATTTAAATTGTTGGTTTGTTCCTTTCACTGGGTCATATCTTCAATTTTCCTAGTATGATTCATTATATTTTTCTAGCATCTAGGCATTTAATTACCTTAATTGTTTTATTCTGGAGATTTTTTTCACTTTTTTTACCTAGGATATTCTTACTGGATGCCTTTGTTTTCTATGTCTTCTTTGACACTCAGTGCAGCTTATTCTAGACTTCTAGCTTAAGTTTTGTTTAACAGATCAGAAGTTTTCAGTTTTTGTTTTCTTGATTCTTGCCCTGCCTGTATGGTGCCTTTCTCTGCCCCCCCCCCCCCCACCTTAGGAGGGTCTACTTAGGTATTAGGACCCCAGCCAGATTTTCCCGAACCAGACTGGCCTCCTGTCAAGGAGGAAAGAGTCACCTGCATCGGTTTTCCCTGAGGATGAGACCCAGCAAATTGAAAGGCTTTCCTCTGAAGCCTCTGGACTCTGCATTTTTCCTATCCTGCCCAGTATGTGGCGCTTGTCTGCCTGCAGGTCCCCCCAGCATAACATGATGCAGTACCTTTAACCAGCTGACTCTCCCTCCTGGGGGTGTGGTGGAGACAGAGGAGAGGTTGTAGTCTGGTTTTAATTGCTTTATTTTTCCAGACACTGGGGTCTGAACTCCTTGAGGGAGGGATTCCACCTGAGCTGAGCCCACATCTCTCCTGGGGAAGGCACAGGCTCCAGACAAACACTCAAACAAGCTCAATTCTGTGTATGCCTGGGGCAGTGGGGCCCCAGAACCCTTGCAGCTGTATCCAAAGAGCAGTCAAGCTGTAGAAACATGGTCACCAAAATGAAAGAGACAAATCCTTTTCAGAGCAGGACCCCTGTTCCTCGGGTTTGCTAATCAAGAGCTTAACTTGGTACTTTGCTCTGTGTATCTCCAGGTCCTATGTGCCTGCTCCTTCCTTCAGGGCCCAGACCTTTTCAAATCCAAAAAACCTGTGTTCGTTTTTTTTCTTTTTCTGTCAGCCCAGCCCACTCTGTGCTAGGACAAAAACCAGCGACCTTCCCTTTTGTTCGAGGTTCAGCTGAGCTGGGGGCCTATTTTAGTAGTCAGAATTTGTTAATTAATTCCACAATTGGAGTTTGGTTGCACTCAGCCCTTGGTGCTGGTAACATTCCTTTCCTTTCCCCTCCGGGAAGCAGCCTGTGGGGGAGCGGTGCTGGCACTGTGGCTTGGGGGACTCACGATTGTGGTTGGGTTCACATCCGGTCCAGCTGTCCAGGCTGGGTTATGCTGTGTGTCTGGTCACTGACATGGCCCCAGAAGTTGTTCTGTGCTGTTCCTGGCTATTTATTATCTGCTCTGGAGGACGAACTAAATCCCACACCTTGCTAAACCACCATCTTGGCCCTAGGGGACTTTGATTTATCTGGAGCCTCTTTTAAAGCATTCTTGTAAACTAATTAAGACCCCACCTGGAATGGGTGGAGTCACAACTCTATGGAAGCCATCTGATCAAACGTTACCACCCATAATTGGGTGGGACACATCTCTATGGGGATAACCCAATCAAGTTTCCAATCTATAGATGAATAGGTATTAAAAGATCCACAAGATGAATTAGGATTAAAACATGGCTTTTCTTGCAAACTGGCATACCCCTGGAGTTAAATTGACCAAGTATTAAGGATAAGACATAATGGTTTAGTTTGCTTTAAAATGGAGATCCTTTGTTTTTCCTTTTACCAAATTTGGGAAATGTAAAATTTCTTGAACCAAATAAAAGAATAAAATTAATCCCCTTATTTTAAATTACAGTGACCTTCTATGATATTGCGATGAACTTCTCAGTCTTTACTGAAGAGTCATGGATACTTATGACCAGTGTTGTAAATGAATTTGCAGAAAATTGGGTGAGTTAATCTTTTAAATATGTTACAATAAGTACATGTGAATATATATACATATGAATTTAATATATATGACAAAGGATTATTAGATGAAAGTTAGGCTTTATCTTTTTCTACCTGTAATCCATTTTGCAGATAATTTGTTTAAATTTTTTTTTGCTGCAAAGCTATCTACTCTGTAAGCAGCACAATGTGCATCCATGCAGTATCTTTCATAGTGCCTATGTTGAAAGCTTTTATGAGATGTTATTATTTTAATTTGTTTAGTTCTGCACATTCCCCTACCTGGCGCACATTCTTTGAGTTTTTGCCAAATTTTCCTATTTAGGGAGGTGGGAGAGAAGTAATGACAAAGTCTATGCTATTTCATTTAAATATTTTTGGGTTTGTGCATTTATTTTTTTCTCTCTCCAACACAACAAATGTTTATTTTTTATTTTTTTATTTTTTTATTTTTTTATTAACGGAAAGAAAAAAAAAAGAAATTAACACAACATTTAGAAATCATACCATTCTACATATGCACTCAGCAATTCTTAACATCATCACATAGATGCATGATCATTGTTTCTTAGTACATTTGCATCGGTTTAGAGGAACTAGCAACACAACAGAGAAAGAGATAAAATGTTAATATAAAGAAAAGAAATAAAAGTAGTAATAATAGTAAAAAACAACAACAACAAACAAACCAACAAGCAAACAAAAACAAAAAAAACCCTATAGCTCAGATGCAGCTTCATTCAGTATTTTAACATGATTACTTTACAATTAGGTATTATTGTGCTGTCCATTTTTGAGTTTTTGTATCTAGTCCTGTTGCACAGTCTGTATCCCTTCAGCTTCAATTACCCATTGTCTTACCCTGTTTCTAACTCCTGCTGAACTCTGTTTCCAATGACATATTTCAAGCTTATTCTCGAATGTCCGTTCACATCAGTGGGACCATACAGTATTTGTCCTTTAGTTTTTGGCTGGATTCACTCAGCATAATATTCTCTAGGTCCATCCATGTTATTACATGGTTCATAAGTTTATCTTGTCTTAAAGCTGCATAATATTCCATCGTATGTATATACCACAGTTTGTTTAGCCACTCTTCTGTTGATGAAGATTTTGGCTGTTTCCATCTCTTTGCAATTGTAAATAACGCTGCTATAAACATTGGTGTGCAAATGTCCGTTTGTGTCTTGTTTATCCTTACTTTTTCTGTTAATGAAAGCAGTACATACTCTCTCTAGAAAATTCAGATATTGAATCCAAATTCCAGAAAGTAAATGTCCTTTCTAACACAACTCTTTAAATTGACTCCTCTTAACAAGTTGATGAATATCTTTCAGGTTTTTTCTATACATATAATAACATTGATGCATATATGTCCTTTCAAAAAATAAGTGGAATCATATTAATTATGCTATTCTGCATATTTGCTTTCTTCACTTAATCCTGTATCTTTGAGCATGTTCATGTGGACAATGATAGATCTTCCTCATAACACTTTAACAGAGGCATAGGATTTCATTTGATAGTTGAAATGTAATTTTTTTGAATTTAGGCATCTACTGGTTGGCATTTATACTGTTTCTATTTTTTCTCTGTTAGAAATAATACTGAAAAATAATATCCTTGCAATAAATTTTGGAAGCATTTCAATGAGTATCCTATTTTCTATAGGATAAATTCCTAGAATTGAAATTCCTGGATCAAACGGCATAAACATTTTACATTTTAGTAGTTATTGCTAAGTGCTTTCCAGATAGATTATACCAATCTGCACCCCTACTAAGAGTGAAAGATAGTGTCTGTTTCCCCACTGTCCCCATTTATTTTGAAGTGTATATGACATGATGATAAGTGCTTGCAAATAGGTGGGTAACATGTAAATTGAATAACTGAGGGGAGTGGATGGAAATATTTTGTCAACTGAAATAATAAATGAATTGTCCCTGGTGACTTTGCTGTGCTGAGATAGAGGAGTGGAGAATATTAAAACGGACATTTTTTTTTTGTCCTTTGCAGATGAAGTCTATATTTCATGACAGTGTATTTTCTCTTGCTAATCTGGCAATCCAGATTAAAAGCAGGTATGTGAGGGTCATCTAGAGGGTTGAAGAGAGTTTAAGGGTGTTCCAGGTCTATTCATATCCAAAGGGATTTCCTTTTTTATATCTGGGTTTTGGAGACTGCCGCATTTTTTGTCTCAACGTAGTCAACATAGGTCCTCTTTCAAATGACGAAGAAATTTGTATTGTTAACTATGAGATATGGAGTCAATGAGAGAAGAAAATAAATGTAGAAGCAGTGGGATTGGATTGAGTTATCTCTAATGCTCATTTTAGTTCTACTATTCTATGATTTAAAAAAGGCTATGGATGGCTGATGCATGAGGATTTATAAGGCCTTGTATTTTTGGATAATGCACTTTCAGGAATTAGAAATTCCAAAAGGAACTTGAAATGTTTAAAGAGAGGAATGTTGACTAGTCGAAGACGTGCTTGGGGCCCAAATTTTTAGAGAGGTGACTGCAGTGAAATCGGTAGGTACTGAGTAATATCAAGGAGGTCATGGCAAAGGAATTGGTCATTTGAGAAATTTTTCCTCTGCTATTTGCCCTGCGCATGTTGTAGTCTTTCGTTAAAGGAATACCTAGAAGTCCTTTGAAAAGGTGGTTTGGCTGTGGTGTACCACGGTAAGCTAATTTTTAAAACATTAAATGTGGCTGCCTATTTTTCATACACCAGGATTTTGATTTCTAGTCCATGTTCAAATATGAATAGGTTCAAAAAGGTTCATATATATTAGTGGATGTAAAACCATGGTAGGTTATTACTATTATTTTTATGGTGAAATTGTGGGTTTACTATCGTAGGTTATTAAAAGAAAATTAGAGATGTTTGGGCCACCCAACATTCTTTAAAAATTTGTTCCTATTAATTTTCCATATTAGAAATTCAATAAGTGGCCATTGTAAAATCTTAAAACTTTACAGAAGTTTAAAATAAGTATAGTGAAAATCTCTGGAAACCACTCCCCCTTCTGAGAATTCCTGTTAACGGCTTATTTTGTATATTCCTGTAGATTTGTTCCCATACGTTTACCAAGAGAATGGGTTCCTACTTTACATACCATTTTACAACTTTCTTTTCTTGCTTTAGAATATATCATGTACATGGTTTCAGGTTGATACAAACAGATATAGCTTATTCATTTTAATGGCAGATAGGATTCTTTTGTATGGTATGCCATGATGCATTTGTCCAATTACCTAGTGATGGGCATTTAGATTATTTCCACATCTGTATGTATATTTCTATGCACCCTTGCTGGTACTGCTATGGGATAGGCTCCTGGAAGTGCGATTGCTGAATCGAAGGCATATTACTTCTCTGGTAGGCAACTAATTACCAAGCTCTTTCAAAATGTCTCCTTAGAGCCCTATCGCTCTTTGAATTCCAAGCTGGAAAGTGTTCTACTGTTCTGCCTCAGAGTTATGTTTCTCTTGATCTTGTGCCCTCATGTATTTGGTGCTTTATTTCTTTTTTTTTTCTATAATTTTGTGTTGCTTTTGATACAGAGACACTTCTAAGGAAGAAATAGCTATGGATCGAGCTATTGTAAGTAATTTTTCAAAACAAATTTATTTGCGACCCATCCTATCCCTGATTAGATGTAAGATGCAAGGCTCAATTGTGAGGGTTAAATTACACTACTTGCTTTGAGCTGGGCATAAAAGCCTGTCCCCCTTTTTCTGAACTATCCATGTGGTAGTTTTTTTGTGTGTGGACTATGGGACTGTGAAATGACTTGAGAACTGTAAATAGTAAATGGAATTTCTTGGTAGCACATATCTTGCAAAAAAACTTGGTTATTCCAAGAGTGACACAATTGTTTGCAAGACTTGTGTTCACATAACAAATCCACCCTCACTTAGTATAGATTTGAGTTCTATCTCCTACCATCCAAACCCAGTTCTCAGTACTTATTCTAGTGCTTCAATACTTTATAACGTTATATTCTGAAAAGATTAGTGAGCACATAGCTTTTGAGGTATTTAAAAATGAGATAAATATTTTACTATATAAAATATAATCATGGGTGGTGCAGCAATGGCTCAGTGGCAGAATTCTCGCCTGCTATGCCGGAGACCCGGGTTTGAGTCCTGGAGCCTGCTCATGCCAAAAAAAAAAAAAAAAAAATGCAGTCACATCTACGGTGCATTCCAAATGATCTGCCATCCTTTGAAATGCTTTCTGTAAATAGCTGTCAGAATTTTTTCAATTAAACACATTATAGATAATATGACACAACTAAAACCCCTCTACGAAAAAGCCTGTTGGTGAATAATGTAGCCCCCAGTGTGAGGCTTTCTGGATTGAAAACCCTGTTCTTCCACTTCCTGTCTGTGAAACTTTGAGCAATTGTGCCTCAGTTTCCCCATCTGTGAAATAGGGATAGTAATAGTACTGTTCCTCACAGGGCTGTTGGGAGGATGGGATGAGATAATTTATGTGAATTGTTTAACACAGGCTTAGAATATTGTAAATGTTTCAGAGTGTTTACTTTTGTTATTACCATGTTAGTACCCAGATCCAGAAGGTTTAGATTCCATTCCCAGTTCTGTGACTCATAGACTGTGTGATACTGGGCAGATCATTTAAGTCCTCTAAGGCTCTGCTTCCTCCTCTAGAAAATGGGCAACAATCCCTGCATTGCCTACAGGGTAGGTGTGAGGACTAGATGGGTTGATGTGCGAGGGTAATTTACACGTGGCAATGGGTTACATAAACGTGAAGTGTAATTATGATTGCTGTTGTTAAGAACATGCCCTGTACTCGGTTGTGCCATTTGTTTAAAGATTTCAGTGACTCTGTGCTTTTCTTTTGTATTATTTGGAACAGAGAGAAGGGCCAGGAATGACTACAATTTCTCATGAATCGTACAGGTAGGAGTCGGGTTTACTCATAGCCAGTACATTTAGTTCTGATTTTCCTTCCATTTAATTCTGTATGTGCAGCCTGTTGATCAAAGTTGTAAGAAGGAGATCAAAGTACCCAGTGGTCATTTTTCAGATGCTGTAATTGGGCTCTGCCTTCATGAAATAAATTGTTTCAGTTGGTTATGGCACAGCCTAGGAGTCTGCCTGCTGCTGCTTTGTAGTGGAGAGAAAATGGGGTCCAAAGTGGTCATAATTTGGAGATGGGAGAATAAAGTGTTTGTTTTGGTCAAAAACACCCACAAAATACTGAGCAAAGAAATAGTAAAAACAACATGGAAAGTAGCTTCGGTCCTCTTCAAACTCATGGTCCAGCTCCTCCTGCATCACTAGCTGTTTTGGTTGGTTTAATGCACTTTAAGGAGGACATAATAGCCAAAGAAGGCTCATGGAAAGATTGCTGAAATTATCAGGGTACTAGAGGGTCTATTGCAAGCAAGAGGAGAGATTTTAAAAAGAAGGAGTCCTTTTTAGACTAGAAAGATGAAAGCTGAAAGGCTTCAAATGGAGAAAAGTTTTGAGGAAACACAGTTACATCTAACTTTTAATAGCTGGCAGGAATTTATGAAATGTGTTCTTCAGGAAGGTGTATCTACAAATGTTTACAGGAAAAAGTTATAGGCAATTTGTGACTTTAAAATGTATTCCGAGAAATGGGATATTAGAAGAAATTAAACTGTTTGAGGATCTCAATATAGAAGGTGAGATAAAGGACAATTCTGTTCTTCCATAACAAAGCTTTTAGTGAGGAGAATATTCAAAAACAAAATACTGGGTCTTTGTGACCTTGGAAAATGTCATCTTTCTAAGGTTCAGTATCTTTTATATGTCTAAAAATAATAGCACTTCCTTCATAGGGTTGCTGTGAAGATAAAATGAGTTAAAACATTTGCAGCATGTGCTTCAGAAATGTTAGCTACCAATATAATTACATTATAATTATTCTATTATAGAAATGGGCCTTCTGTAGAACACATCATTTTGGACTAATTGAGCATGTGCCTATTTGCCGTATTGCAGTAATGATGGATAAATTAGAGACTGGAATGATAAAAGGTTTTCTCTAAAGTAAATACATCTTGAGCCCTCCATCTCCTCTATTAATTACCAAAAATTCCTAGAGATATTGCTTGGCTAGTCAATTTCAACATAATGCAAATGTTGACTGTCATTCTTTTGAAAATAGCTTTGAGTTGTCTGTTTTGGATATGAGTACATTTATCAGAAGATTTCAATATGCTGTCTTTCATCATTTCTTTAGATTTGCCACTTAATAGCTGTAATATATTTGATATTTATAAACTACCAATTAAGTTGGTTGTACGGAATTTAAGTACCACAGGCCAAGCTGCACTCTGTTGACCTAACTGCAATATCTTTCTTTTTCGCCCTGCTTTTTAGCTGTGTTTGCCAGGCCATCATAAAAGCCAACTCTTCTTTAGCATCCACTGAATTGATTAGTAAGATCAAAAGTAGAATACATGGCAATCTCACCCATGGAAACTTCACACAAGATCAATTGACGTTATTGGTAAAGTCTGAAGATGTTGCAGTGAAAAAACTAGGTGATTTTGGGGGGGCAGATATTTCAGTATGAAATGTTATTTTAAATTATTATAAAGCACATAATACATAGAAGCAGACACTAAGAGAGGAGAAAAGCCATCTTTATGTTCCTTTCTGTAGCCTCAGTGCCCAGTTGCTCTAACAGCCTTTCTATCTGTAAGAACTTATGAAAAAGCAGAGTGCCAGAGGCGTTGCTAGAGACCATTGGTCAGCCCTGGATATCAGCAGTAGCCATTCCATCGATGGAGTGGGAGGGCTGTTTCTCTTGCATTAATACCTAGAGGCATGAAGAGCTTCCTCATTACCCACAAAAGATGCCTAATAAATACTTGCTATTTTACTGATTGATTCATTCAGCCTATTCATCTGGGAAAATGAGTTGGAATCTCCCAGATTTATTTTCTGGGCATTTTCTTGTCAGATTAGCAAGGCATTAATGATAAAAGAGGAATACTGTCAGGCCACTCCACCTTCTTACCGTCACTGCCAGCTTTGTTCCTTTTTCCCAATAGACAGCTGTGAAAACACTGAGTTAACCCAGATAACACACATAGGCATTAGAACGCACAATCCTTGGCAACAAACTAATTAAGTAGCATGGGCCAGGCAGTAATTGCACAAGGTGAGACTAAGATGGGAGGCAAAGAAATGTTGAAGTCATAGGCAGAACCCACTGTGTAAATGACACTAATGAAAGTGTCCTGAGAGTGAGAAGGTGTCTTTCATCCTCACCTAGAGAGGAGATGGGATGGCTGGGCCACTTCTTGGACCATTCTGTCAACACTGGAGGAAAAGACTTCTGGAATCAGAGTCACGTGCACAGGTGGTCAATAAAAAGTGGGCCCTTATCACATAGACTTATCTCAGCTCACCTCTCCCTTGATGTGATGCCTGGCAGAAAACGCTTGCCCTCTGTGGAGGGGTTTGTTATGCCCCTCAGCACCAATGTCAGAACAGGGATCCCTCTCTCTATTGGTGATGTCAGAGACTTAGAGTTTACTACAACCAAAACCACCCTGAAGTCCATCAGGAAGGGCAGAGCCATTTAGAAGAGCAGTCACCCCATACTCTTCTGTCACTGCACCTGAAACGGTTAACACTGGACTTCAGAAGGAGGGTAATTAGCAGGTAGGGACTTTTGATTTTTTTACTCTAGACCTCTTTGCTTGGCTTTTCAAGGGGTATGCATCCTTAAAAAAAAAAAAAAGCAACAATCTGTTCTGTCAACTGGTGATTTTAATAAAAAGGACTAAAAGTGCTGTTATACTGGGTGACTTTTAAAAAAAGATTCCATTTAATGCTATTTTCAGTGAGGTCTGGTTTAAAGGGCCTGGTGGGAAAAAAAGTTTCTTTTATTTGCTGATGTTTACATGCAGGAGAATAGTGATGGGTCATAATGGATGCTCATGATATTTTTAAGTGCTTTTTACCCTTTAAAATGTGCATATATTTCTCTTTAGAGCCCGGAAAGTGCAAAGCTGAGGAAACAGCTTCTAAATACAAAGGGACATATAAGTGGCTCTTAACCAACCCTACGGAGACAGCCCGAACAAGATGCGTGAAAAATGAGAATGGAAACGCTATTAGAATCTGGTATGTACCAACCATGTTTTAGTTGCTAGTTCAGATACACAAAAATCCACTTAATTGGGGGTATGTTTCTATGCCATTTGTCTCCTTATCTACTGCCAACCTTTCTCTCTTTCACCTTTTGGAACTACTTCAGTGTGTAAACATGCAGCATAATAACATTCGAGAAAATTTTCAAGAAGAAAGTCACTCAAAATCCCACCACCTGAACATAGCCATATTTAGGTTGGCATGCTTTTTTGTCTGGCCTTTTTCTGTATGCCTTTCAGTTTTGTGTAGTGGTAATCAATATTCTTATATCAATCACATAATTTTTCCACTCAATGGTTTACCAAACATTTTCCATGTTTTTACGTTCATCTTCTTCATGGCAATTTCAAAAAACTACCTCAGAAGCTGTCTTGTTGATGGGCCATAGATCATTAATTAAATCACTCTTCTATTGTTGTTATCATTTTCCTTTTAAAAATGGGCACTCCCTCTTTTCTTACTCTGTTATTAATGGTTTATGCCATTAATTTAAGTGGGCAAGACCAGAGAGGCAGCAGCAGGTTTTGACAGGGCTTAAAGCTCTCTTTTGGAAGGAGACATTTTGGACTGCATCCTACCTCCTTCTCCCTACCTCTAATCTGGGAGAAAATCATGTAGCTATCACCTTAACAGTCAGAGCTCACCCGTAGCCTTTCCTTTCCAACCCCACTGCCACTATGCCGGTTCAAGCCCTTATTATCTCTTGCCTACTATTAGAACAGGCTCCCTGCCTTCTAACTGTGTTACTCCCCAAACAGATTCCATACTGCTGGCAGAGTGATTTCCTAAAGTCTGGCTGCTGTCTCATCAACTCTCATGCTCAGATTGCATACGACTTCAAGAATTACACGATAACTCCTAAATATAGCATGCAAGACTCAGGCTTCCTCTCCTGCAATCTCACTCAGTATTCTCCCTTCCTTACATGGGCCCCATCCAAAAAGGACCATTTGCCATTCTGGACTTAGTGTGTACTTCCTTGCATCTCTACCCCTGCTTGGGCTGTTTGTTCCTCTCAGAGGAACTTGCCCCATTCTATCCTTTCAGTGCCCAGCTCAACTCAAAAGTTGAAAATCAGTTTTCCTTGCTTGGTGGCTTGATAGATACTGCTTCGCTTATGCAACTTTTCAAGTCGTATTTTTACCTCATTTTGGAATAATTACATTTAGCATCTCAAATCACCTCATTATAAGCTCTTTGAGGGAAGAGATCCTGCCCAGTGTATCTGTGCTACCCACCCCGATCTTAGAACATGATGGGTGCTCAATAAATGTGTTAGCTTAATTGTATTGAACTGGGTTGAACTGAATGAGGCACAGTGGTGATGAGATCAATGAATTATGGAGAGTGCTATACTAATCGCTTTAAACAAGTTAATACAATGAAGATAGAGGTCATATTCCAACAAGAATTTCCTCTTAAAAATAGGGGTAAGAAGGGAAAGGGGTAAGAAAGAAAAGGAGGGCAAGAAGGGAAAGTGACAGTAAGGATAACGACAGAGGGGCAAAAATCTCTGCTTTGACTCTTGGATAGCTCAACAATGCCATTTCCCATCCCAAGATCTCTTTCGTGTTTATTGCCCTCCCATCCCCCGGTCACCCCTGCATGGTGACACTCGATTCACCTATTGTCCAAGAACAAAGTTCCTTCACTTGACAAAGAAACACTGGGATCCTACCTTTCCTACATCAAGCAGGTGGCTGGGAGGTGGAGCGAGGGGGAGGCATGCCAACAATATACCTATCCCCTCAAAATTGGCTTTAAAACTATGCTTGCCTCACCCCCCATGAGAAAGTTGGATAATGCTGTTTGTTCCTCTCTCTTCTCCTTTTCAGTTCAATCAATATCAACACTGGCGTATCTCAGTGGGAGAAACCTAAGTTCAAACAATGCAAATTGCTTCGAGGACTTCCTGATAAGATTGTGGATCTTACTAATATTACCATAAGTGACGGTGAGACTGATGGGAACACATTAGAGAAATAATGACATCTCAGCTTATTTGCCTACTTGGCCTGAGACTAGAGAGAATACAGGCAAACTTCAGTTAGGAAAATCTACCTTACAATAACACAATTTCAGAAATTAGAGTTGATATTGGTGAGGAGGGGGCAGGGCATGGGAAATTAGGCCTATCAGTGGTGTTTTTATTTTGTTTTCTTTTATAACTTTTTTTAATTTAAAGTTTTAGCGGGGTGTTCTTTTTCGTCTTACTTTAATTTTAAAAAGCTTTACTAGGTAATGATTCACATAGCTCAATATGGAAAAAACTTCTTCTCATCTACCCATCTATCTGTCTATCAGTCTATCTAATCTATCTATTCGATCTGTCAATCATCTATTTCCTAAACATTTGAGTGTCGTTTGTTTATATCCTGCTCCTTGAACCCATAATTCTTCCATGTACATTTCCTCAGAGCAAAAATATTCACTTATATAACCACCTTAAGTCATAGTTATCACATTTAAGAACTTTAACACTGATACAAAGTTTTCGGTCTACATTCCAATTTTATTTCATGATGTTTTTGAAGTTCATCCATGTTGTAGCATGTGTCAGTACCTCATTCCTTTTCATGACTAAATGATATCCCTCTGTATGGGTATGCCACATTTTGTTTATCTACTCATTCTTCAGTGATGGACCTTTGGTTGTTCCCACCTTTGGCTGTTATAAATAATCAAGGTATGAACTTGTGTCTACACGTTTTTGTGTGGACATGTGTTTTCAGTTCTCTTGGATATATACCTAGGAGTAAAATTTCCAAGTTATATAGTTACTCTATGTTTAACTTTTTGTGTTACTGCAAAATTATTTTCAGCTGCAGCTACACTATTTTACATTCCGACCAGCAGTGCAGGAGGGTTTCAGTTTCTTCACATCCTTCTCAACACTTGCTATTGTCCATTTTTTTCATTATAGTTATCCTCGTGGGTGGTTTCTCTTATTGTTTTGATCTGCATTTCCCTAATGGCTAATGATTTTGAGCATCCTTTTTTAATTAGAGAAGTTGTAGGTTTACAGAAAAATCATGTCAATAATACAGAGTTCCCATATACTCCTTCCTCATTCACATGGTTTTCCCCATCATTAGTACTTTGCATTAGTGCGGTACCTTTTGTACAATTGATGAGACAATATCGTTATAATTATACTATTAAACTATAGTCCACAGTTTGAATTAGGGTTCGGTTTTAGAATTGGACTGTTTCATGGTTTTAAAATTTTTATTCTCAGATATTGTATGATTTCACTTATATGAAATCATTTGCAAATTTGCAAGGTCAGAAACTTGAACATCTTTTCATGTACTTATTGGTCATTTTTATATCTTCTTTGGAAAAATGTCTATTTAAGTTATTTGTACATTTTAAAATTGGGTTTTCTATTGTTGAGTTGTAGCAGTTATTTATATATCTGAATATTAAACCATTATCAGATATATGATTTGTAACACTTTCTCCCACTCTGTAGGTTGTCTTTTCACTTTCATGAAAATGTTTGAAATACTGAAATTTTTAATTTTGATGAAGCCAATTTTTCTATTTTTTGTTGTTGCTCATGCTTTTGTTTTCATATCTAAGAAATTATTACCAAATACAAGGTCATGAAGGTTTTCCCCTATGTTTTCTTCTATGAGTTTTATGGTTTTAGCCCTGGTGTTTAGGTTCTTGATCCATTTTGAGATAGGTTTGTATATGGTCTGAGGTAGGTGAGGTAGGGCTCCAACTTTATTCTTTTGCATATGACTATACAGCTGTCCCAGCACCATTTATTTGTGACACTATTCTTTCCCCATTTAATATACTTGGCACCCTTGTCAAAAATCAATAGATGTATGGAGACATTTGTATTCCATTGGTCTTTAGGTGTATCTTCATGCTAGCACCACGCTGTTTTGATTACTGTGGCTTGTAGTAAGTTTTGAAATTGGGAAGTATGAGACCTCCAACTTTGTTCTTCTTTTAAAACATTGATTTGGCTATTCTAGGTCCCTTTCATTTCCATATGAACCTGAGGATTGGGTTTTCCATTCTTAAAAAAAAAAAACTGCTGAAATTGTGATAAGGATTTCTTTCAATATGTGTATCACTTTGGGTATTACAATCCTAATAATATTAAGTCTTCCAATCCATGAACATGGAATGTTTTGCTATTTATTTAGGTCCTTTTTTTGGAAATGATTTTTAGTTTTCATTGTACAAATCTTTCACCTTCTTGGTTAAATTTATTACTAGATATTTTATTCTTTTGGATGCTACTGTAAATGGGATTGTTTTCTTAATTTTCTTTTTAGATTTTTCATTGCCAGTCTATAGAAACACAACTGATTTTGTGTGTGTTAATTTGATAGTCCACAAGCTAGTCATTTGTTAGCTCTATTAGTTTTCTTGTGTGTTTGTTGGATTTTCTATGTAAAGTGTCATGTCATCTGTGAATAAAGAGAGTTTAATTTCTTTGTTTCTAATTTGGATGCCTTTTATTTCTTTTTCTTGTCTAATATCTCTGGCTGGGACTTCCAGTACAGTGTTAAATAGAAGCCATGAAAGTAGACATCCTTGTCTTGTTTCTTATCTTAGGGGAGAAATCTATCAGTCTTTTTCCATTGAATATGTTTGCTATGGGTTTTGAATTTATGCTCTTTGTCAGATTGAGGAAGTTCCCTTTTATTCCTAGAATTCTGGATATTTTTAAAGCAGTCTTACTGTGATATATTCACATATCATACAATTGATCCAAAGTGTACTGTCAGTGGCTTTTAGTATAATCACAGGGTTGTGCATTCATCACCACAATCAATTATAGAACACTTTCATTACTCCAAAAAGAAAAACCCTGTACCCCTTAGTAGTCACCTCTCAATTCCTCTACCCTTCCCCAGCCCTGTGTAACCATTAATCTAATTCTGTCTCTATAGATTTATGTGTATTTAAAGAAGACTAAAATATTACTGTTAACTATAGTCCATAGTTAGCATTAGGTATATTTTTCCCATATACCACCCTATTATTAACACCTTGAATAGTGATGTGCATTTGTTATAATTCTTGGAAGAACATTCGTAAATTTGTATGTTCAGCACAGACATCATTCACCAGGGTTCACTATGTTATACAGTCCCATGTTTTACTAGCTTTACTTCTAGTAGCATACAGGACCTAAAACTACCCCTTTCATCCACATTTACACATATAACTCAGTACTGTTAATTATACCCACATTAATGTACTACCATCATGTCTATACATTTACAATTAACTTAAATAGAAATTCTGCACAAATTAAGCCTTAGGTCCCCAATCCCTACCTCTGTTCTTTCTCCAGGTAACTTATATTCTAGATTCTAACTTTATGAGTTTGCTTATTATACTTAGTTCATATTATTGAAATTGGACATTATTTTTCCTTTTGTGTCTGGATTATTTCACTCAACAAAATATTCTCTAGGTTCATCCGTGTTGTTGCATGCATTAGGACTTTATACCTTCCTACTGAATAACATTCTGTCATATGTATATCCCACATTTTGCTTATCCATTCATCAGTTGATGGATGCTTGGGCTGTTTCCATCTTTTGACAATTGTGAGTTATGTCACTATGAACATCAATGTGCAAATGTCTGTTTGTGTCCCTGCTTTCCGTTTTTCTGGGTCTATACTGAGAAGCAGGATTGCTGGATCATATGGCAATACTATATGAGCTTTCTGAGGAGCTGCCAAATGTCTTCCACAGTAGCTACACCATTTTACATTCCCACCAACAGAGAATGAGTGTTTCTATTTCCCTGCATCCTTTCCAACACTTGAATCTTTCTACTTTTTTCTTTTTAATAGTGACCATTCTAGCAGGTGTGAAATGATATTCCATTGTGGTTTTTGATTTGCATTTCCCTAATAGTGAGTGATGTTGAGCATCTTTTCATGTGCTTTTTGGCCATTTGTATTTTCTCTTTGAAAAAATGTCTATTCAAGGCTTTTGCGCATTTTAAAATTTGGTTGTCTGTCTTTTTATTGTTGAGTTGTAGGGTTTCTTTTTATATTCTGTATATTAAACTCTTATAGGATATGTGGTTTTCATATGTTTTCTCCGATTTCATAGGCTGCTATGACACTTTCTTGACAGAGCCCTCTGAAGCACAGATGTTTTTAATTTTGAGGAGATCCCATTTATCTATCTTTTCCTTTGTTGCTTGTGCTTTGGGTGGAGAGTCTAAGAAACCATTGCCTATCACAGTATATTGAAGATTCTTCCATACATTTAATTCTAGGAACTTTATGGTCCTGGTTCTTATATTTAGGTCTCTGATCCATTTTCAGTAAATTTTTGTATAAGATATGAGAAAGGAATTCTCTTTATTCTTTAAAATATGGATTTCCAGTTCTCCCCACACCATTTCTTGAAAAGATGGTTCTGTCCCAGTTGAATGGACATGGCAGCCTTGTCAATTATCAATTGTCCATAGATGTGAGGGTCTATTTCTGAACTCTCAATTGGATTACTGTGGTTAGTATGTATAACTTTATGCAGTACCATGCTATTTTGACCACTGAAGCTTTGTAATATGCTTTAAACTCAGGGAGTGTAACCTTTAGCCTCATTCATTTTCAAAATGTTTTTGGCTATTTGGGACCCTTACCTTTCCAAATAAATTTAATAATTAGCTTTCCCAATTCTGCAAAGCAAGCTGTTGGAAATTTGATTGGGATTGCATTGAACACTAGTGATTTTGCAGGTTAATCTTGTATGCTGCCACATTGCTGAACTTGTTTATTAGTTCTAATAGCTTTGTGGTTGATTTTGGGGGGATTTTCGGTATATAGGATCATGTCATCTGCAAAAAATAATGAAAGTTTATTTCCTCCTTACCAATTTCGATGCTTTCTCTTTGAGAATCAAAATGTTGATTTTATATTTGCAATTTCACTATTTAAAATATTTTAAACTTTTTTTGTTGTATAATATAACATATGTATAAAGCAAAGAAAAAAAAAAGCAATAGTTTTCAAAGCCCTCTTCAACAAGTAGTTACAGGACAAATCCCAGAGTTTGTCATAAACTACCATAACATCCTCTCAGGTTTTTCCTTCTAGCTGCTCTAGAATATAGGAGATTAGAAGGAATAAATATTTTTTTATCATTACAATTGATTTTTTTTTGTTTTTGTGGAAAACAATATATACATGAAAAAAGAAATAAATTTCAAAAAACAGCACAACAGTTAGTTGTAGAACAGATTTCAAAGTTTGTGGTATGGCTTATAATTCCACAAATTTAGGTTTTTACTTCTAGCTGCTTTAAGATACTGGAGACTAAAAGAAATATCAATTTAATGATTCGGCAATCATATTCGTTTATTAAACCCTCTTCTATATAACTCCACCATCACCCTTGATCTTTCTCCCACTCTTTAGGGGTATTTGGGCTATGGCCATTCTAACATTTTCATATTGGAATGGGCTGTCAACAATATGGAATTGGGAGATGGAACTAGCTTATGTTCTGAGGAGGCTGGGCCCTCTAGTTTTCAGGATTTATCTGGTCCAGGGACCCATTTGGAGGTTGTAAGTTTCTGGAAAGTTACCCTGGTACATGGAACCTTTGTAGAATCTTGTATATTGCCCTAGATATTTTTTAGGATTGGCTGGGATGGTTTTGGCTGTGGATTGGCAAGTTATGATGGGTAGTGATGTCCAACTGAAGCTTGCAAAAGAGTGACCTCCAGAGTAGCCTCTCAAGTCTATTTGAACTCTCCCTGCCACTGATACTTTATTTGTTAAACTTCTTTTCCCCCTTTTGATCAGGCTGGCATTGTTGATCTTATGGTGCCAGGGCCAGACTCATCCCTGGGAGTCATCTCCCACGCCACCAGGAAAACTTTTACCCCTGGATTTCATGTCCCATGTAGAGGGGAGGGCAATGATTTCACTTTCAGAGTTGGGCTTAGAGAGAGTTAGGCCACAGCTGAGCAACAAAAGTGGTCCTCCAGAAGTAACTCTTAGGCATACTTATAGGTAGGCTAAGCTTCTCCACTACCTACATAAGCTTCACAGGAGTAAGCCTCAAGATCAAGGGCTTGGCCTATGATTTGGATGTCCCTAATGTTTGACACAGTATCAGCGGATTCTGTGTTGGTAAAGTTTAAGAGCCCCATATTTTTTCTCCCATCTATCAAGGAACTTTGGCAATACTTTTTGATTATCTGCTTAATGTATTCTACGATATATCCAGGCATTACGTTAAGCTATAACATTTTCAATTTCAGTGCTTT
Organism: Tamandua tetradactyla; assembly: GCF_023851605.1. Lineage (NCBI taxonomy): Eukaryota > Metazoa > Chordata > Mammalia > Pilosa > Myrmecophagidae > Tamandua > Tamandua tetradactyla. The sequence continues at coordinate 23,102,498 of NC_135353.1, read as the reverse complement.
TTATTTCCTTTTTTTGCCTCCCTGATCTAGCTAGAATTTCTAGCACAATGTTGAATAATAGCAGTGACAGTGGGCATCATTCTCTCTCTCTTTTGGCATGGACAGGCATCGGTAATCGAACCCGGGTTTCCAGCATGGCAGGCAAGATCTCTGCCTGCTGAGCCACCAGAGCCCACCCAGCATCATTCTCTTGTTTCAGATCTCAGAAGGAAAGCTTTCAGTGTTTCATCATTAAGTACGTTGTTAGCTAAAGGATTTTTGTACATGCCCTTAAACTTGTTGAGGAAGCTTCCTTCTGTTACTATCTTTCAAAGTATTTTTATCAAGAAAGGATGCTGGATTTTGTCAAATGCCTTTTCTGTGTCAATTGAAATGATCATGTAGTTTTCCCCTTTGATTTGTTAATGTGGTGTATTACATTATTGATTTTCTTGTATTGAACCACTGCTGCATACCTGGGATAAAACCTGCGTGATTGTGGTCTATTATTATTTTTAATGTGTTGTTGAATTTTATTTTCAAGTATTTCGTTGAGGATTTTGCATATATATACATTTGAGAAATGTGTCTGCAACTTCCTTGTATCTTTCTTTGGCTTTGCTATTAGTGTGCTATTTGCTTCATAGAATTAGTTAAGTAGTGTACCCTCTTCTTCATTTTTTGGGAAGAGTTTGAACAGGATTGGTATTAATTCTTGGAATGATTGGGAGAAGTCACCTGTGAAGACATCTGGTCCTAGAATTTTCTTTATTGGGAAATGACTGATTCAATCTCTTTACTTGTAATTTGTCTGTTGAAGTCTTCTATTTCTTCTGTAGTCAGTACAAGTTGTGTGTTTTTAGTAAATTGTCCATTTCATCTAAGTTGTTCATAGTATCCCCTTATGATCCTTTCAGTTTCTGTGGGGTCAGTAGTGAGGTCTCCCTTCTCATTTCTGATATTTGTTTGCATTCTTCTCTTTTTTTAGTCTAGCTAAGGGCTTAACAATTTTATTGATCCTCTCAAAGAACCAACTTTTGGTTTTTTTTATTCTATTGTTTTGTATTATCAATTTCATTTATTTCTGCTCTAATCTTTGTTATTTCTTTCCTTCTGTTTGCTTTGTGATTAGTTTGCTGTTTTTCTAGTTCCTCCAGTATTCCGTTAGGTCTCTGATTTTCACTGTTTTTTATTTTTAATGTAGGCACACAGGGCTGTTAATTTCCCTCTCAGCACTGCCTTTGGTGCATCCCATAACTTTTGATCTATTGTGTTCCTGTTTTCATTTATCTCAAAGTATTTACTGATTCCTCTTGCAATTTCTTCTTTGCCTTACTGATTGTTTAAGAGTGTGTTGTTTAAATTCCATATGTTTGTGAATTTTCGAGTTCTATGCCTGTTATTGATTTCCAGTTTCATTCCATTATGGTTAGAGAAAGTGCTTTGCATAATTTCAATCTTTTTAAGTTTTTTGAGTCTCATTTGTGACCGAATGTATGGTCTATCCTGGAGAAGTTTCATGAGCACTTGAGAAGAATGTATATCCTGCTGTTGATGAACTCTGTCAGTTTCTGTTTATCTGTGACTATTTTAACTCTCCCTCATTTCTTCAACTTTTTTTTTTTTTTTTGCTGTAAGATTATACAGTCATTATCAATGATCGGGGCTACTGGACTACATTTCAACAAGTTCAGGTATTTTTTTTTCTGGCTATTCTAAAGCACCAGATACTAAAAAGATGTATCTACATAGTCAGTCAGTAGTCACAATCATTTGTTTAATCCTAATTTCTCAGTTATACCTCCTCCCTTGCATTTGATCATGCAGTCTTCAGGGATAATTGGGCAATGGCCATTCTAATTTCTTTGTGTTGGGAACGAGTATTGACTGTATGGGGTACAGGAATCAAAGTGATTGATGTTCTTGGAGAGACTGGTACCTCTGGGTTTCAGGGCTTATTTGGCATAGGGTCAATCTGGAGGCCTTAGGTTCTGAAAAAACAAACGTACTATGAAAAGCTGTTCTAGAGACTTAGAGCCCAGTGCACTCCCTAGGATGTTCAGAATATTGTTGGTTGGGGGTCGGCATATTGTGGAAGTTCGAACTATCTGGCTAAAACGTGCTCAAGAGTAACCTCCAGAATGACCTCTCAACTCTTTTTGAAATTTCTTGGCCACTGAAACTTTATCTTGCTCCATTTCTTTCCCCCCTTTTGGTCAAGAAAGTGTTCTCAATCCCACAATTCCTGGTCCAGGCTCATACCTAGGAGTCATGTCTCACATTGTCAGGGAGACTTACACCCCTGAGCATCACGCTCCACGTAGTGGGGAGGACAGTGAGTTCACCTGCAGAGTTGGCTTAGAAAGGCCATATATAAGCAACAAAAGAGGCTCTCTGGGGGTGATTCTTAGGCATAATTACAAGCAGACCTGTCTTCACCAACGCAGAAATGAGTTTCATAGGGGCAAGCCTCAAGATTGAGGGTTTGGCTTATTAAATTTGGAGTTCTCAATGCTTGAGAGAATATCAGAAATTCTCCGAGTGGGGAAGTTTAATGGTTCTGCATTTTCCCCCAGTCCCTCAAAGGGATTTTTCAAATACTCTTATGTTCTGCCCATAATACTCTGGGCTGTGTCTGGATATTGTATTAACTTGTACAGAATAATAAGATCTCATTCTTTATTCTGTGTTCCATGTAATTTGATTGTTTAAATAAACTGACAAGACAGGTTAGATAGTGTGCTTCAGAAAACTTAAATTTTGGACCAAATTGACATGTCTTCCTTTGGTCTCACACAGAAGTTGAAATTTTAAAATACATATAATATCATCCTTTGCCCTGCATTCTGCTTTCCCTTAGTCCTAACCAGGTCCTTTTCATTCATATTTCTAATTGAAGTCTGATCTCCCTCATTTTTGAAGGACCGTTTTGCCAGATAGAGTATTCTTGGCTGCCAGTTTTTCTTTTTCATTACCTTAAATTATATCATACTACTGCCTTCTTGCCTTCATGGTTCCTGATGAGAAATCAGAATTTAGTCTTTTGGAGCATCCCTGTACCTGATCAATCACTTTTCTTTTGCTGCTTTCAGAATTGTCTTTTTATCTTTTGCATTTGACATTTTGACTAGTATGTTTCTGAGAGTAATTTTATTAGGATTTATTGTGTTTGCAATATATTTTATTTCTTGAACATATATTTTTAAGCCCAAACTCGCTGATCAAGAGCCGTGCTCAGCTCTTGGCCATGCTTCCCCACATTGCCTGGGGAGGAAGGCCTCCATGTTCTTCTCCATCCGCAGCATCCAGCTACAGACTGTACTGAGGGTGCTTGCCTCGATGGTAGGGGATGAGTGACAGCCACTGCCACTGCATAATGCATTCACAGTTGTTATTGCTGTTGTTGTTTGTCACATCTTCTCCATCTCTCGGTCCTGCTCTTTCTTGGATGCTGAACAGTGCTTTCCTGACCTCTGAAGCCTCAGAATCATTGTTTCAGACCGTTTCTGCCTGTCTATTAGCTGCTTTTGGAGGAGTATGTCCTATTTCAGCATCTCCCCGTTTTCTGAGTGCTTTTATCTAAATGAGTATTGGATTTTGTCAAGTGCTTTTTGGTGCCAATTGAAATGATCACATGGATTTCATTCCCTTCATTCTATGAATGTGGTATATGTTGTTTGATTTTCTTGTGTAGAACTTCCCTTGAATTCCTGGGATAAATCCCATTAGGTCATGGTGTATAATCATTTCAGCATGCAGTTGGATTCGATCTGTTGAAGTTTTTGCATCTGTATTCTTATGGGAAATTGTTCTGTAGTTTTCTGTTTGTGATATCATTATGTGGCTTTGGTATAAGAATAATGCTTGCCTATAGAATGACTTAAGAAGACTTGTATCCTCAATTTCTTGGAAGAGTTTTAGAAGGATTGGTGTTAATTCTTCTTTGAATATTAGGTAGAATTCTTGGACCTTTCTTTGCTGAGAGGTTTTTGATTGTTGATTCAATCACTTTACTTGTTATAGTTATTTTGAGACCTTCTATTTCTTTTTCAGTCAGTCTAGGTAAATTTTGTGTTTCTGAGAATTTGTCCATTGCATCTAGATTATCCGATTTGTTGATGTACATTTATTCATGTATTGCCTTAGACCCTTTTAATTTCTTAAATATCAGCAGTAATGTCCCCACTTTCATTTCTTGTTTTGGTTATTTGTGTCTTTTCTCTTTTTTCCCTTTGTCAATCTAACTAAAGGTTTGTCAATTTTAATTATCTTTCCTAAGAACCAACTTTTGCTTTTGTTGATTCTCTTAGTTGCTTCTCAATTCTCTATTACATTTATCTCAGTTTAATCTTTATTATTTCCTTCTCTCTACTAACTCAAGGTTTAGTTTCTTCTTCTTTTCTAGTTCTTCAAAAAGTGAATTTAGGTTATTGATTTGAGGTCTTTGTTCTTTCTTAATGTAGGTATTAATAGCTATACCTTTCCTTCTATGCACTGCCTTTGCCTAATTCTATAAATTTTGGTATGTTGTGTTTTCATTTGCATTCATCTCTAAGAATTTTCATTGTGATTTCTCCCTTGACCAATTGGTCGTTTAGGAGTGTATTGTTTAATATCCACATATATGTGAAATTCCCGGTTTTCCTTCTGTTATTGACTTCTAACTTCATCCTACTGTATGTGGAGAAGATGCTTTATATAATTTTAATCTTTTAAAATTTTATTGAAACTTCTTTAATAACCTAATATATTGTCTAACTTGGAGAATGATCATGTACATTTCTGTTGTTGGGTGGAGTGTCTTACATATGTCTGTCGGATATAATTGGCTTATTGTATTGTTGAAGCCTTTTGTTTCCTTGTTGATCTTCTCTCTAGGTGTTCTATCCATTATTAAAAGTGGTTTATTGAATTTTCCAACTATTATTGTAGAACCATCTATATTCCCTTCAGTTCTGCAAATGATTGTAATTTGTGGCTTGTTATTAAGTGCATATATGTTTATAATTGCAATGTCTTCTAGATATATTAGCCATTTTATAACTATTAATATATCGACAATTTTATTAATTGTTATTTTTCTTTTGTAACAATTTTTTACTTAAACTCTATTTTGTCTGTTATTAATATAGCCATATAAAAATAATTTTGTCTGTTATTAATATAGCCATCCCAGCTTTTTTTTAATTACTGTTTGCATGGAATATTTTTTCCATCTTTTCACTTTCAAACTATTTGTATCTTTGCATCTTTGGTGAGTCTCTTGAAAAGGGCATTTAGTTAGATCACGGCTTTTTATCCATTCTCTGAATATCTGCCTTTTTATTGGACAGTTTAATCCATTTACCCTCAGAATAATTACTGATAAGGTAGGACTAACTTCAGCCATTTTGCCACTTAGTTTTTGTACTTATACTTTTTTCTTCTTTTATTTCCTTCATTGCTGCTTTCTTTTGTATATAGTTGATCTTTTATAGCTTTATATCTCCACCTCTGAACTTTGCCCACATGGCTGTGATTTCCTCAGCTCTACCTTTCTGCACCACTTCTCCACTCCAGGTGAGTTCTGGGTCAGACAAATGAAATGATTCCCAAATCATCCCCTCAGGGAGTGTGTCAGAGTGGACACACAAATACACCGAATCTGCACATTAAGTGTGCCAATAACCAAACCCCCAGGACACACACTAGCAATAAGACTGCCATACTGGGAGTGTGGGCCATTGAGACGGCCTCATTCTCATTACCTGCCACAGGAAGCTTGGGGAGGGGGAGGGGCCGGCGCAAGTGAAATTATCCTGCAGCTTTTCTACTGTTTTTTTTTTTTTATGAGGGTCAAAACATTTTATTCTCTTCATTTTTTTCTTTTTTAATAAAGTTAAACAGTAAAACAAAAATTCACAAGCTGCCTCCCCATCCACTCCCCACCTTCCTCTCCAACCCGCGCTCTTTGGTGCTGGCTCCCTTTCCTTTACCCCAGTCACACAGACGCTGAGGTGTCCAACCTAGAGAACGGAACTGCTCTAAGTACACAGAGACATGCTGAAGGGAGGAGTTGAATTGTGTCCGTATTCAGGGTTAAACTGAGTGAGTCTGCATTTTCTGGGTTGTGGGTGCTTGGTTTCCTGTTCATTAGCCAAACTGAAGAAAGAAATTCCCTGGACCAGATGCTTCAAAGCTGAGGCTCCCTGGACCACTGAAGAATATATTGTTTACATCAAAATCACCCACAGTCATGCCCTCTTCATCTAGGTCTTGTCCACTGTCATAGCGAGTCTTTTTCTGGGATCAGAGAGGATGGCGAAGGCTTCTCCAACTTTCTTGAACTTTTTCTCCTTCTCCTTCTGAACTTCAGCACTGGCTCCACTATACTTATCCGGATGGTGCACCAAGGCCAGTTTCCGATAAGCATTCTAGATCTCATCCTCAGAGATGAGGACTTGTCCACTCCCAGAATCTTGCAGTACTCTTTTCTCATACTCTTCTTTATCTCCAGCTGTGCATTTTTTAGGAGTTATCTGTGTTCTTTTGTTTTCTCCAACTGATGCACTTTTCACAGTCCCACACGGCTTCTCCACACTGTTCTGTATCCACCTAACCCTGAGCTCTTCCTCAACTAGGCTTTTATACAAATCTCATCAAGCTTCACTGCATTTGTGCAGTCTGCTATTGCAACATCTAGTTTCCTAAGCTTGAAATTAACCATACCCCGAATACAGGAGAGGTTAGCATTTGTTTTTATGTTGTTGGGTTCTATCCCCAGGGCTTCTGTGTACAATTCATATGCTATTTAATAATTTCTTTCTTTAAATGCTTCATACTTTTATTCCCATCGTCTTTCTCTGCTTTAAGTGCTCTGGCATTTCTGCAAATAACACAAGCCTTCTCATGGTCAGGAACCATTCTGAGAGCCTGTACAAAAAACTGAACCACCTTTTCAATACAATTTTCATAATAAAGACTAAGACCTCATACATACAGAGCATCCACTTTAGTGGAATACATTCATAAAATGTCACTGGCCACATACTGTGCTTCTGCATAGCTAGTCTGCTTTGAGGAATTTGAAGCGATGGCAGGCAGGAACAAATTCTAGAGCATGATCCATGCAGAAAACAACCTTCCGAAAATCCCGCTGCTCAAATCTGTTTCTGCTATTTTCTCATATTCTATGACCTCATTAAAAGCACTTATGTGATACAGCTCTAGGGCTCTCTGAAAACTGAGACATGCTGCCATGGCATTCCCTAGAGAAAGGTGACACTTGCCCTCTTGCAGGTGTCCCCGCACAAAACTGTCATCCAACCTCACTGAGTGTTGTGCATCTCCAAGACCTTCCTGGAACCTTCCGAGCATCATCAAGGTGGCTGCACGATTACTGTAATAGCTAGCATTTTTAGGACACATATCTATGGCTTTTGTATAATAGTTATAAGCTTCATTGTAATTTTTCTTGGCATAATTTTTCATTGGCGCCATCTTACTACCAGGACCTTTCCTACTTTTTTTTTTTTTTAAGAATAAACACTTTCATTCTTTTTATTCTTTTAACTTTTTTATTGCATAGTATAACATATATACAAAGCAAATAAATAGTTTTCAAAGCATCCTTCAAAAAGTGGTTACAGGATAGATCCCAGAGTTTGTCATGGGCTACTATGCAATCTTCTCATATTTTTCCTTCTCGCTGCTCCAGAATATAGACTAGAGGGCTTAAATACTTTTTTTATCATCACAATCAACTTTTTCCCCTGTTTTTCTTGTGAATAATAACATCCATACAAAAAACTATAAATTTCAAAGCACAGCACCGCAGTTGGTTGCAGAACATATTTCAGACTTTGACATGGGTTACAATTCCACAATTTTAGGTTTTTACTTCTAGCTACTCTAAAACACTGGAGACTAAAAAAGATATTAATTTAATGATTCAGCATTCATAGTCATTTGTTAAGTCCTATCTTCTATGTATAATTCCACCAGCACCTTTGATCTTTCCGTACCTCTCTTTGGGGTTGTTTGGGCTATGGCAATTCTAAATTTTTGATATTGGAAGGGTCTGCCACTAATATGGGGTAGGGAGATGGAACTATGCGATGTTCTGGAGAGGCTGGGCCCTCTAGGTTTCAGGACTTTTCTGGATCAGGAACACATCTGGAGGCTGTAGGTTTCTGGAAAGTTACTCTAGTGCCTTGTGAAATCTTATATATTGCCCTAGGTGTTCTTTAGGATTGGCTGGAATGGTCCTGGTTGGGGGTTGGCAGGTTGTGATAGGTGGCAAGGTCTACCTGAAGCTTGTGTAACAGCAAACTCCAGAGTAGCCTCTCAACTCTATTTGAACTTTCTCTGACACTGATACTATTAGTTATACTTCAAAATCCATTCTACCATCTTGCTAATGTGCCCTGCTTCTATTTCTTCCCTGAGTCACTTTTGGTAGTTTGTATCTTTTTAGTAATTTGCTTATTTCCTTTAGGTTATCTATTTTATTGACATGCAATTATTCATAGTGTTCCCTTATAATCCTTTTTGTTGCTAAAAGATTTCTACTATTTGTCCATTCTTTGATTCATGACTTTAGTTATTTGAGTCTTCTCTCAGTTTATCTTGGTCATTTTATGCAAAAGTTTTTGAATTTCATTGATCTCTTCACAGGACCAACTTTAGGTTTTGTTATTTTCTTTATTGTTTTCTTTTATTTTGTATTTCATTGTTTTCACTGTAATCTTTGTTAATTCCTTCTTTCTGCTTGCTTTGAGTTTAGTTTTCTTTTCTTTTTCTAATTTCTTGAACTGAAAGTTTAGGTTTTTGGTTTAAGAACTTTCTTCTTTTTTTTAAATAAATGCTTACAAGTATAAATTTCCCCCTAAGGACTGCTTTATCTACATCCCTAATGTTATGCTGTGTTGTGTTTTCATTTTCCTTCATCCCAGGTTATTTTCTATGTTCCCTTATGCTTTCTTCTTTAATCCATTGGTTTTATAGTAGTGTGTTATTCAATTTCCACATATGTGTGAATTTCCCAAATTTCCTTCTGCTGTTGATTTCTAATTTAATTCCATTTTTGTTGGAATATATATTTCATATGTGTTCAGTCCTTTTAAATTCATTGAAACTTGTTTCACGGCCTACAATGTGTTCTATCAAGTACAATGTCTACTTGAGAAGAATGTGTTTTGACTTGTTCTTGGGTGGAATGTTTGATAGATAAGTGTTAGGTCTAATTGGTTTATAGTCTTCTAATTCCTTGTTGTTTCCATCTAAATGTTCTATTATTGAGTGTGGGGTATTGATTTCTCTAACTATTGTTGTTGAATTTTCTGTTTCTCTTTTCAATCATCGGTCAGCTTTTTATTTATATATTAAGGTGTTGTTAGGTGTATATAGGTCTATAATTGTTATATCCCCCCCCCCCGCTGGATTGACCCTTTTATCAATATAAAATATTCTTCTTTGCCTCTAGTAATAATTTACCTTAAACTATATTTTGTCTGATATTTGTATAGTCACTATAGCTCTCTTATGCTTGCATGGGATTTCTTTTTCCATCCTTTCATTTTTTAAATTTTTATTAATAAAACCAATCAATATACAATATGAACATTTTTCCCATAATGTAGTTGAATATTCATCATCATGATTATTTCTTAGAAAATTTGCATCAATTCAGAAGAATGAAAAGAAAACAGAAAAAAATTCATACATATTATACCCCTTACCCCTCCCTTTCATTGATCACTAGCATTTCAGTCTACTAAATTTATTTTAACATTTGTTCCCCTTATTATTTATTTATTTTTAATCCTTATGTTCTACTCATCTGTCCATAAGGTAGATAAAAGAAGCATCAGACACAAGGTTTTCACAATCACCCATTTACATTGTGAAAGCTATATCATTATACAATCATCTTCAAGAAAAATGGCTACTGGAACACAGCTCTATATTTTCAGGCAGTTCCCTCCAGCCTCTCTGTTATGCCTTAACTAAAAAGGTGATATCTATTTAATGTGTACGAATAACCTCCAGGATAAGATCTCGACTCTGTTTGGAATCTCTCAGCCATTGACACTTTATTTTGTCTCACTTCTCTCTTCCCCCTTTCAGTCAAGAAGGTTTTCTCAATCCCTTGATGCTAAGTCCCAGCTATTCTAGGATTTCTGTCCCATGTTGCCAGGAAGGTCCACACCCTTGGGAGTGTGGAGGGGAAGGGCAGTGAGTTTGCTTGTTGTGTTGGCTGAGAGAGAGAGGCCACATCTGAGCAATAAAAGAGGTTCTCTTGGGGGTGACTCTTTGGCCTAATTTTAAGTAGGCTTAGCATATCCTTTGGGGGTTAAGTTTCATATGAACAAACCCCAAGATTGGGGGCTCAGCCTATTGCTTTGGTTGTTCCCACTGCTTGTGAGAATATCAAGAATTCTCCACTTGGAGAAGTTGAATTTTCTCTGTTTCTCACCATTCCCCCAAGGGGACTATGCAAATATTATTTTTATTCCCTGTTCAAATCCTTCTAGGATTTGTTGAGGCATCAGTCTGGACAAACCTTCAAAATCTCATGCCCTACTCAAGGTTCCATGTACTATGGTGTTCAATTAAGCTGTCCACATACGTTATATTAGGAAATGCATTAGTTAAAATATAAATTTTGTACCAAATAAACAATTTTTGCTTTAGTCTCACACATAAGTTAAAGTTTTAAAATATTAATTACCATCTATTTTCAACACCCTGTATTATTGACATTCCTTTGTTCTTCCTGATGCAAAACATTTTTAAATTTGTACATTTATTCACTATCATTATACATGCTATGCATTCCTAGATTATGCCATCTCAGTCTTTATCGAATATCTTTCCTTCTGATTTCATTTCTGCCCCCAGGCCTCCTCCTTCTATCATTCTCACATATGGCTTCATCCAGTGTTGTAACATTATTGTACTACAGTTAGGTATTATTGTATTGTGCTATCCATTGCTGAATTTTTACAATCAGTCCCATTGTACAATCTGTATCCCTTCAGTTCCAATTACCCGATATCTACCCTATCTCTATCTCCTGATGATCTGTGTTCTTAACTGAAATAATCCAAGTTCGTTCATTAATGTTAGTTCATATCAGTGAGACCATACAGTATTTGTCCTTTTGATTATGGATAATCTCACTCAGCACAATTCTCTTAAGGTCCATCCACGTTGTTACATATTTCATAACTTTATTCTCTCTTATAGCTGCAAAATATTCAATTGTAGGTATATACCACAGCTTGTTTAGCCACTCGTCTGTTGATGGACATTTAAGCTGTTTCCATCTCTTGGCAATTGTAAATAATGCTACTATAAACATTGGTGTGCAAATGTCCGTATGTGTCTTTGCCCTTGTGTCCTCTGAGTAGATACTTAGCAATGGTATTGCCGGGTTATTTGGCAATACTTAGCTTCCTGAGGAACCGCCAAACTGCCTTCGACAGCGATTGTACCATTTGACATTCCCCCCAACAGTGGATAACTATGCCTCTTTCTCCACATCCTCTCCAGCACTTGTCATTTTCTATTTTATTGATAATGGCCATTCTGGTGGGTGTGAGATGATATCTCGTTGTGGTTCTGATTTGCATTTCCCTAAGCCAGGGAAATTGAGCATCTTTTCATGAGCCTTTTGGCCATTTGTATTGCTTCTTCTGAGAAGTGTCTGTTCACATCTTTTGTCCATTTTGTAACTGAGTTGGCTTTCTTTTTGTTGTTGAGTTGAGCAATCTCTTTGCATATTCTGAAGACTAGACCCTTATCTGATATATCCTTTCCAATATTGTCTCCCATTGTGTTGGTGTCTTTTTCTTTTCTTTTCTTTTTTTTTCATTGCCATAATACGATTTTATTTATTTATTTATTTATTAAAAAAATAAAGAAACAAAATACATAATCAGTAATTCACAATATCTTCACTTAGTTGCATATTCATCATTTCTTAGAACATTTGCATTAATTCAGAAAAGAAATAAAAAGACAATAGAAAAAGAAATAAAACACAGGAAAGAAAAAAAAAAGATTGTACCTACCATGCCCCTTACCCTTTGCTCTCATTGATCACTAGCATTTCAAACTAAATTTATTTTAGCATTTGTTCCCCTTATTATTTATTTTTATTCCATATGTTCTACTCCTTTCTTGACAAGGTAGGTAAAAGGAGCATCAGACACAAGGTTTTCACAATCACACAGTCACATTGTGACAGCTGTATCATTATTCAATCATCCTCAAGAAACATGGCTACTGGAACACAGCTCTACATTTTCAGGCAATTCCCTCCAGCCTCTCCATTACATCTTGAATAACAAGATGATATCTACTTGATGCATAAGAATAACCTCCAGGATAACCTCTCGACTCTGTTTGGAATCTCTCAGCCATTGACACTTTGTCTCATTTCCTTCTTCCTTCTTTTGGTCGAGAAGTTTTTCTCAATCCCTTGATGCTAAGTCTCAGTTCATTCTAGGGTTTTTCTCAATCCTTTGATGCTGAGTCTCTGTTCATTCCAAGATCTCTGTACCACGTTGCCAGGAAGGTCCACCCCCCTGGGAGTCATGTCCCATGTAGAGAGGGGTAGGGTGGTGAGACTGCTCATTGTGTTGGCTGGAGAGAGAGGCCACATCTGAGCAACAAAAGAGGCTCTCTTGGGGGTGACTCTTAGGCCTAAATTTTAAGTAGACTTGACCTATCCGTTGCAGGTTAAGTTTCATATGAACAAACCCCAAGACTGAGGGCTCTGCCTATAGCTTTGGTTGTCCACACTGCTTGTAAGAATATCAAGAATTCAACTTGGGGAAGTTGAATTTCTCCCTGTTCTCACCACTCCCCGAAGGGAGCTTTGCAGATACTTTTCCACTCACTGGTCGAATCACTCTGGGATTCATCAGGTCGTCACTCTGGACAAACCACCAAAATGTCATGTCCTACCTGAGATTCCAAGTACTTATGGCATTCAGTCAAACTATCTACATAAGTTATATTAGGAAATGCTCTAGTCAAAATACAAATTTTGTAACAAATAAAAATTTTTTGCTTTAGTCTCACACAGAAGGTGACATTTTAAAATATTAATTACCATCTATTTTCAGCACCCTGCAATAATGACATTCCTTTGTTTGTCCTCATGCAAAAGCATTTTTAAAATTGTACATTGTACATTTCACTATTATTATACCCTCTAGACATTCCTACATTATACCATCTCAATCTTTTTTTAAAACTTTTTTTATTAATTAAAAAAATTAACAAACAAAACATTTAGATATCATTCCATTCTATATATACAATCAGTAATTCTTAATATCCTCACATAGTTGCATATTCATCATTTCTTAGTACATTTGCATCGATTTAGAAAAAGAAATAAAAAGACAACAGAAAAAGAAATAAAATGATAATAGAGAAAAAATAGACTATACATACCATACCCCTTACCCCTCGCTTTCATTTACCACTAGCATTTCAAACTGAATTTATTTTAACATTTGTTCCCCCTATTATTTATTTTTATTCCATATGTTCTACTCTTCTGTTGATATAGTAGCTAAAAGAAGCATCAGACATAAGGTTTTCACATTCACAGAGTCTCATTGTGAAAGCTATATCATTGTTCAATCATTATCAGGAAACATGGCTACTGGAACACAGCGCTACATTTTCAGGCAATTCCCTCCAGCCTCTCCACTACATCTTGAACAACAAGGTGATATCTACTTAATGCATAAGAACAACCTCCAGCATAACCTCTTGACTCTGTTTGGAATCTCTCAGCCATTGACACTTTGTCTCATTTTACTTTTCCCCCTTTTGGTCGAGAAGGTTCTCTCAATCCCTTGATGTTAATTCTCAGCTCATTCTAGGGTTTTTCTCAGTCCCTTGATGCTGAGTCTCAGCTCATTCCAGGATCTCTGTCCCATGTTGCCAGGACGGTCCACACCCCTGGGAGTCATGTCCCACGCAGAGAGGGGGAGGGTGGTGAGACTACTTGTCATGTTGGTTGGAGAGAGGGGACACATCTGAGCAAAAAAGAGGCTCTCTTGGGGGTGTCTCTTAGGCCTAAATTTTAAGTAGACTTGACCTATCCTTTGTGGGGTTAAGTTTCATGTGAACAAACCCCAAGACTGGGGGCTCAGCCTATAGCTTTGGTTGTCCACACTGCTTGTGAGAATATCAAGAATTCAACTTGGGGAAGTTGAATTTCTCCCCACTCTCACCATTCCCCGAAGGGGGCTTGCAAATACTTTTCCAGTCACTGATCAAATCATTCTGGGATTCATCGGGGGATCACTCTGGACAAACCAACAAAAACTCATGTGCTACCTGAGATTCCAAGTACTTATGACATTCAATCAAACTATCTACATGAGTTATATTAGGAAATGCTCTAGTCAAAATCTAAATTTTGTAACAAATAAACATTTTGTGCTTTAGTCTCACACATAAGGTGACATTTTAAAGTATTAATTATCATCTATTTTCAGCACCCTGCAATAATGACATTCTTTTGTTCTTCCTCATGCAAAAACATTTTTAAAATTTGTACATTGTACATTTCACTATTATTATACACTCTAGGCATTCCTAGATTATACCATCTCGATCTTTACCATCTATCTTTCTTTCTGATTTCATTTATGTCCCCAGCCCTCCTCCCTCTATCATTCTCACATGCAGCTTCATTCAGTGTTTTAACATGATTATATGACAGTTAAGTAGTATTGTGCTGTCCATTTCTGATTTTTTTTTATCCAGTCCTGTTACACAGTCTGTATCCCTTCAGCTCCAATTACAAATATCTTACCCTATTTCTATCTCCTGATGGTCTCTATTATGAACAAAATATTCCAAGTTTATTCACTAATGTCAGTTCATATCAATGAGACCATACAGTATTTGTCCTTTTGTTTTTTGGCTAGTCTCACTCAGCATAATGTTCTCTAGGTCCATCCATGTTATTACATGCTTCATAAGTTTATTCTGTCTTAAAACTGCATAATATTCCATCGTATGTATATACCACAGTTTGTTTAGCCACTCATCTATTGATGGACATTTTGGCTGTTTCCATCTCCTTGCAATTGTAAATAATGCTGCCAGAAACATTGGTGTGCAAATGTCCGTTTGTGTCTTTGCCCTTGTGTCCTCTGAGTAGATACCTAGCAATGGTATGGCTGGGTCATAGGCCATTCTATATTCAGCTTTTTGAGGAACCGCCAAACTGCCTTCCACAGTGGTTGCACCATTTGACATTCCCACCAACAGTGAATAAATGTGCCTCTTTCTCCACATCCTCTCCAGCACTTGTCATTTTCTGTTTTGTTGATAATGGCCATTCTGGTGGGTGTGAGATGTATCTCATTGTGGTTTTGATTTGCATTTCTCTAATGGCCAAGGACATTGAGCATCTCTTCATGTGCCTTTTGGCCATTTGTATTTCCTCCTCTGAGAAGTGTCTGTTCAAGTCTTTTTCCCATTTTGTAATTGGATTGGCTGTCTTTTTGTTGTTGAGTTGAACAATCTCTTTATAAATTCTGGATACTAGACTTTTATCTGATATGTCGTTTCCAAATATTGTCTCCCATTGTGTAGGATGTCTTTTTGCTTTCTTGATGAAGTTCTTTGCTGTTTAATTTTGAGGAGTTCCCATTTCTTTCTTTCTTCAGTGCTCTTGCTTTAGGTGTAAGGTCGATAAAACCGCCTCCAATTATTCTTTTTATTTTCTTGACAAAGTTCTTTGATGCACAAAAGTGTTCAACTTTCAGGAGTTCCTATTTCTTTCTTTCTTTCTTTAATGCTCGTGCTGTTGGTGTAAGGTCTTGAAAGCCACCTCCTATTATAAGATTTATGAGATATTTCCCTAAATTTTGTTCTAAAAGTTTTATGGTTGTAGATCTAGTGTTTAGGTCTTTGATCCATTTTGAGTTAATTTTTGCATAGGGTGTGAGATATGGTCTTTCATTCTTTTGTATGTGGATATCCAGTTCACTAGGCACCATTTATTAACAGAGTGTTCTGTCCCAGGTGAATTGCCTTGACTACCTTATCAAAGATCAATTGTCCATAGATGAGAGGTCTATGTCTGAACACTCTATTAGAATCCATTGGTCAGTATATCTATCTTATGCCAGTACCATGCTGTTTTGATCACTATAGCTTCGTAATATACCTTAAAGTCATGTAGCATGAGACATCCGACTTCATTTTTCTTTCTCAGAATACTTTTAGGTATCCAGGGCACCTTGACCTCTCAGATAATTTGGTTACTGGTTTTTCTATTTCTGAAAAGTAAGTTTTTGGGATTTTAATTGGTATTGCATTGAATCTGTAAATCGATTTAGGTACAATTGACACCTTAACTATATTTAGTCTTCCAATCCATGAACACAGTATGCCCTTCCATCTATTTAGGTCTTCTGTGATTTCTTTTAACAATTTCTCGTAGTTTTCTTTGTATAAGTATTTTGTCTCTTTAGTTAAATTTATTCCTAAATATTTTATTCTTTTAGTTGCAGTTGTAAATGGAATTCATTTCCTGATTTCCCCCTCAGATTGTTCATTACTAGTGTATAGAAACACTACAGATTTTTTAGTGTTGTTCTTGTAACCTGCCACTTTGCTGTGCTCATTTATTAGCTCTACTAGTTTTGCTGTGGATTTTTTGGGGTTTTTGACATACAGTATCATATCATCTGCAAACAGTGAGTTTTACTTCTTCTTTTCCAATTTTGATACCTTGTATTTCTTTTTCTTGTCTAATTGCTCTGGCTAGAACTTCCTACACAATGTTGAATAACAGTGATGATAGTGGACATCCTTGTCTTGTTCCTGATTTAGGGGAAAAGTTTTCAGTTTTTCCCCTTTGAGGATGATGTTAGCTGTGGGTTTTTTTTTTTTTTTTTTTTTTTAACTTTTTTTTTTTTTATTAATTAAAAAAAGAATTAACAAAACAATTAGAAATCATTTCAATCTACATGTACAATCAGTAATTCTTAATAACATCACATAGTTGCATATTCATCATTTCTTAGTACATTTGCATCGATTTAGAAAAAGAAATAAAAAGACAACAGAATAAGAATTAAAACAATAATAGAAAGAAAAAAAAAACAAAAAAAACAAAAACAAAAAAACCTATACCTCACATGCAGCTTCATTCAGTGTTTTAACATAATTGCATTACAATTGGGTAGTATTGTGCTGTCCATTTCTGAGTTTTTATATCCAGTCCCGTTGTACAGTCTGTATCCCTTCATCTCCAATTATCCCTTCTCTTTTTTTTTTTTTTAATTAACAGAAAAAAAGAAATTAACCCAACATTTAGAGATCATACCATTCTACACATGCAATCATTAATTCTTAACATCATCTCATAGCTGCATGATCATCATTTCTTAGTACATTTGCATTGGTTTAGAAGAACTAGCAACATAACCGAAAAAGATATAGAATGTTAATATAGAGAAAAAAATAAAAGTAATAATAGTAAAATCAAAACAAAACAACACAAAACAAAACAAAAACCTATAGCTCAGATGCAGCTTCATTCAGTGTTTTAACATGATTACTTTACAATTAGGTATTATTGTGCTGTCCATTTTTGAGTTTTTGTATCTAGTCCTGTTGCACAGTCTGTATCCCTTCAGCTTCAATTACCCATTGTCTTACCCTGTTTCTAACTCCTGCTGAACTCTGTTACCAATGACCTATTTCAAGTTTATTCTCGAATGTCCGTTCACATCAGTGGGACCATACAGTATTTGTCCTTTAGTTTTTGGCTGGATTCACTCAGCATAATATTCTCTAGGTCCATCCATGTTATTACATGGTTCATAAGTTTATCTTGTCTTAAAGCTGCATAATATTCCATCGTATGTATATACCACAGTTTGTTTAGCCACTCTTCTGTTGATGGAGATTTTGGCTGTTTCCATCTCTTTGCAATTGTAAATAATGCTGCTATAAACATTGGTGTGCAAATGTCCGTTTGTGTCTTTGCCCTTAAGTCCTTTGAGTAGATACCTAGCAATGGTATTGCTGGGTCGTATGGCAATTCTATATTCAGCTTTTTGAGGAACCGCCAAACTGCCTTCCACAGTGGTTGCACCCTTTGACATTCCCACCAACAGTGGATAAGTGTGCCTCTTTCTCCGCATCCTCTCCAGCACTTGTCATTTTCTGTTTTGTTGATAATGGCCATTCTGGTGGGTGTGAGATGATATCTCATTGTGGTTTTGATTTGCATTTCTCTAATGGCCAGGGACATTGAGCATCTCTTCATGTGCCTCTTGGCCATCCGTATTTCCTCTTCTGAGAGGTGTCTGTTCAAGTCTTTTTCCCATTTTGTAATTGGGTTGGCTGTCTTTTTGTTGTTGAGATGAACAATCTCTTTATAAATTCTGGATACTAGACCTTTATCTGATATATCATTTCCAAATATTGTCTCCCATTGTGAAGGCTGTCTTTCTACTTTCTTGATGAAGTTCTTTGATGCACAAAAGTGTTTAATTTTGAGGAGTTCCCATTTATTTATTTCCTTCTTCAGTGCTCTTGCTTTAGGTTTAAGGTCCATAAAACCGCCTCCAGTTGTAAGATCCATAAGATATCTCCCTACATTTTCCTCTAACTGTTTTATGGTCTTAGACCTAATGTTTAGATCTTTGATCCATTTTGAGTTAACTTTTGTATAGGGTGTGAGAGATGGGTCTTCTTTCATTCTTTTGCATATGGATATCCAGTTCTCTAGGCACCATTTATTGAAGAGACTGCTCTGTCCCAGGTGAGTTGGCTTGACTGCCTTATCAAAGATCAAATGTCCATAGATGAGAGGGTCTATATCTGAGCACTCTATTCGATTCCATTGGTCGATATATCTATCTTTATGCCAATACCATGCTGTTTTGACCACTGTGGCTTCATAATATGCCTTAAAGTCAGGCAGCGCGAGACCTCCAGCTTCGTTTTTTTTCCTCAAGATGTTTTTAGCAATTCGGGGCACCCTGCCCTTCCAGATAAATTTGCTTATTGGTTTTTCTATTTCTGAAAAATAAATTGTTGGGATTTTGATTGGTATTGCATTGAATCTGTAAATCAATTTAGGTAGGATTGACATCTTAACTATATTTAGTCTTCCAATCCATGAACACGGTATGCCCTTCCATCTATTTAGGTCTTCTGTGATTTCTTTTAGCAGTTTTTTGTAGTTTTCTTTATATAGGTTTTTTGTCTCTTTAGTTAAATTTATTCCTAGGTATTTTATTCTTTTAGTTGCAATTGTGAATGGGATTCGCTTCTTGATTTCCCCCTCAGCTTGTTCCTTACTAGTGTATAGAAATGCTACAGATTTTTGAATGTTGATCTTGTAACCTGCTACTTTGCTGTACTCATTTATTAGCTCTAGTAGTTTTGTTGTGGATTTTTCCGGGTTTTCGACGTATAGTATCATATCGTCTGCAAACAGTGATAGTTTTACTTCTTCCTTTCCAATTTTGATGCCTTGTATTTCTTTTTCTTGTCTAATTGCTCTGGCTAGAACCTCCAACACAATGTTGAATAATAGTGGTGATAGTGGACATCCTTGTCTTGTTCCTGATCTTAGGGGGAAAGTTTTCAATTTTTCCCCATTGAGGATGATATTAGCTGTGGGTTTTTCATATATTCCCTCTATCATTTTAAGGAAGTTCCCTTGTATTCCTATCTTTTGAAGTGTTTTCAACAGGAAAGGATGTTGAATCTTGTCGAATGCCTTCTCTGCATCAATTGAGATGATCATGTGATTTTTCTGCTTTGATTTGTTGATATGGTGTATTACATTAATTGATTTTCTTATGTTGAACCATCCTTGCATACCTGGGATGAATCCTACTTGGTCATGATGTATAATTCTTTTAATGTGTTGTTGGATACGATTTGCTAGAATTTTATTGAGGATTTTTGCATCTGTATTCATTAGAGAGATTGGTCTGTAGTTTTCTTTTTTTGTAATATCTTTGCCTGGTTTTGGTATGAGGGTGATGTTGGCTTCATAGAATGAATTAGGTAGTTTTCCCTCCACTTCGATTTTTTTGAAGAGTTTGAAGAGAATTGGTACTAATTCTTTCTGGAACGTTTGGTAGAATTCACATGTGAAGCCATCTGGTCCTGGACTTTTCTTTTTAGGAAGCTTTTGAATGACTAATTCAATTTCTTTACTTGTGATTGGTTTGTTGAGGTCATCTATGTCTTCTTGAGTCAAAGTTGGTTGTTCATGTCTTTCCAGGAACCCGTCCATTTCATCTAAATTGTTGTATTTATTGGCGTAAAGTTGTTCATAGTATCCTGTTATTACCTCCTTTATTTCTGTGAGGTCAGTAGTTATGTCTCCTCTTCCATTTCTGATCTTATTTATTTGCATCCTCTCTCTTCTTCTTTTTGTCAATCTTGCTAAGGGCCCATCAATCTTATTGATTTTCTCATAGAACCAACTTCTGGCCTTATTGATTTTCTCTATTGTTTTCATGTTTTCAATTTCATTTATTTGTGCTCTAATCTTTGTTATTTCTTTCCTTTTGCTTGCTTTGGGGTTAGCTTGCTGTTCTTTCTCCAGTTCTTCCAAATGGATAGTTAATTCCTGAATTTTTGCCTTTTCTTCTTTTCTGATATAGGCATTTAGAGCAATAAATTTCCCTCTTAGCACTGCCTTTGCTGCGTCCCATAAGTTTTGATATGTTGTGTTTTCATTTTCATTCGCCTCGAGGTATTTGCTAATTTCTCTTGCAATTTCTTCTTTGACCCAGTCGTTGTTTAGGAGTGTGTTGTTGAGCCTCCACGTATTTGTGAATTTTCTGGCACTCTGCCTATTATTGATTTCCAACATCATTCCTTTATGATCTGAGAAAGTGTTGTGTAAGATTTCAATCTTTTTAAATTTGTTAAGACTTGCTTTGTGACCCAGCATATGGTCTATCTTTGAGAATGATCCATGAGCACTTGAGAAAAAGGTGTATCCTGCTGTTGTGGGATGTAATGTCCTATAAATGTCTATTAAGTCTAGTTCATTTATAGTAATATTCAGATTCTCTATTTCTTTGTTGATCCTCTGTCTAGATGTTCTGTCCCTTGATGAGAGTGGTGAGTTGAAGTCTCCAACTATTATGGTATATGAGTCTATTTCCCTTTTCAGTGTTTGCAGTATATTCCTCACGTATTTTGGGGCATTCTGATTCGGTGCGTAAATATTTATGATTGTTATGTCTTCTTGTTTAATTGTTCCTTTTATTAGTATATAGTGTCCTTCTTTGTCTCTTTTAACTGTTTTACATTTGAAGTCTAATTTGTTGGATATTAGTATAGCCACTCCTGCTCTTTTCTGGTTGTTATTTGCATGAAATATCTTTTCCCAACCTTTCACTTTCAACCTATGTTTATCTTTGGGTCTAAGATGTGTTTCCTGTAGACAGCATATAGAAGGATCCTGTTTTTTAATCCATTCTGCCAATCTATGTCTTTTGATTGGGGAATTCAGTCCATTGACATTTAGTGTTATTACTGTTTGGATAATATTTTCCTCTAACATTTTGCCTTTTGTATTATATATATCATATCTGATTTTCCTTCTTTCTACACTCTTTTCCATATCTCTCTCTTCTGTCTTTTTGTATCTGACTCTAGTGCTCCCTTTAGTATTTCTTGCAGAGCTGGTCTCTTGGTCACAAATTCTTTCAGTGACTTTTTGTCTGAGAATGTTTTAATTTCTCCCTCATTTTTGAAGGATAATTTTGCTGGATATAGGAGTCTTGGTTGGCAGTTTTTCTCTTTTAGTATTTTAAATATATCATCCCACTGTCTTCTAGCTTCCATGGTTTCTGCTGAGAAATCTACACAAAGTCTTATTGGGTTTCCCTTGTATGTAATGGATTGTTTTTCTCTTGCTGCTTTCAAGATCTTCTCTTTCTCTTTGACCTCTGACATTCTAACTAGTAAGTGTCTTGGAGAACGCCTATTTGGGTCTAATCTCTTTGGGGTGCGCTGCACTTCTTGGATCTGTAATTTTAGGTCTTTCATAAGAGTTGGGAAATTTTCAGTGAAAATTTCTTCCATTATTTTTTCTCCTCCTTTTCCCTTCTCTTCTCCTTCTGGGACACCCACAACACGTATATTTGTGCGGTTCATATTGTCCTTGAGTTCCCTGATACCCTGTTCAAATTTTTCCATTCTTTTCCCGATAGTTTCTGTTTCTTTTTGGGATTCAGATGTTCCATCCTCCAAATCACTAATTCTATCTTCTGTCTCTTTAAATCTATCATTGTAGCTATCCATTATTTTTTCTATGTTTGCTACTTTATCCTTCACTTCCATAAGTTCTGCGATTTGTTTTTTCAGTTTTTCTATTTCTTCTTTATGTTCAGCCCATGTCCTCTTCATGTCCTCCCTCAATTTATCGATTTCATTTTTGAAGAGGTTTTCCATTTCTGTTCGTATATTCAGGATTAGTTGTCTCAGCTCTTGTGTCTCATTTGAGCTATTGGTTTGTTCCTTTGACTGAGCCATATTCTCAATCTTTTGAGCGTGGACAGTTATCTTCTGCTGCTGGCGTCTGGGCATTTATTCAGATTTCTCTTGGTGTTGGACCCAGCAAGGTTGTAATATTTTTCTGTGAAATCTCTGGGTTCTGTTTTTCTTATCCTGCCCAGTAGGTGGCGCTCGTGGCACACGTTTGTCTGCGGGTCCCACCAGTAAAAGGTGCTGTGGGACCTTAAACTTTGGAAAACTCTCGCCGTCCTGGGGATTCGCTAGCCGAAGCGGCTTGAGCCGGCCCTCGGTCCGAACGCAGGGAGGGTTGCTGGTCGCCGCAGCCAGGGAAAGAGCCCGTCCGAATTTCCTAGTTGGCCCTGGGCAACAAGCGTGGCGGGAGGGCGCCAGCGGCAGCGGCCCGCCTGAGAGAGTGCACGTTCCCCGGGAGTCACGGGTTTGGAAGGGGCCTCCCCCACCCGTCACCGTTCTCCGCGGCCTGGGGGTTTCCGATCCAATTCTCTCAGTTGGTCCGGGGGCTGCGCGTGGTGTGGGCGCCAGTCGCCTTGGTTTCAGGGGACCACCTCTCCAATTCTCCCAGCCGGCCCGGGAAGGGGGAAGGGAGTAACTCCGGCCGCTTGCCACCCCGCCCGGTAAGGCCCGCGCGCCTCGGCGATCTCACCCGAGCTGCTTCTCTCAGCCAGCCAGCCGTTCCAGGATGGGGTACGCTGTCTTTTTTATCTCTGTTGTGGCTTTGGGCGCTTTCTGTATCGTTTCTACTCCCCTAGTAGGTGTCCTGGAGAAGAAACTAAGATCCGCGCGTCTTACTAAGCCGCCATCTTCCAGGAAGTCCTAGCTGTGGGTTTTTCATAATTTCCTTTTATCATGTTGACGATGTTCCCTTCTATTCCTATCCTCTGAAGTGTTTTCAACAGGAAAGGATGTTGAATTTTGTCAAATGCCTTTTCTGCATCAATCAAGATGATTATGTGGTTTTTCTACTTTGATTTGTTGATATGGTGTATTACATTAATTGATTTTCTTATGTTGAACCATCCTTGCATACCTGGGATGAATCTTGGTCATGATGTATAATTCTTGTAATGTGCTGTTGGATTCGATTTGCAAGAATTTACTGAGGATTTTTGCATCAGTATTCATAAGAGAGATTGACCTGTAATTTTCTTTTTCTTGTAATATCTATGTCTGGCTTTGGTATGATGGTGATGTTGGCTTTGTAGAATGAGTTAGGTAGCTTTCCTTCCTCTTCAATTTATTTGAAGATTTTGAGCAGGATTGGTACTAATTCTTTCTTGAATATTTGGCAGAATTCACGTGTGAAGCCACATGGTCCTAGACTTTTCTTTTGGGGGAGCTTCTTAATGACTGATTCAATTTCTTTACTTCTGATTGGTTTGTTGAGGTTGTTTTATTCTTCTCGTGTCAATATTTGTTGTCCATGCCTTTCTAGGATGTTGTCCGTCGCATCCACATTGTCGAGTTTATTAGCATAAAGTTGTTCATAGTATCCTGTCATTACTTCCTTTATTTCTGTGGAGTCAGTGTTTATGTCTCCTCTTCCATTTCTGATTTTATTTATTTGCATCCTCTCTCTTCGTTTTTTTTTGTCAATCTCACTAAGGGTCCATCAATCTTATTGATTTTCTCAGGGAACCAATTTCTGGTTTTGTTGATTTTCTCAATTGTTTTCATGTTCTCAATTTCATTTATTTCTGCTCTAATCTTCATTATTTTTTTCCTTTTACTTGCTTTGGAGTTAGTTTGCTGTTCTTTCTCTAGTTCTTCCAAATGGGCAGTTAATTCCTCAATTTTTACTCTTTCTTCTATTTTGATATATTCATTTAGGGCAATAAATTTCTCTCTTAATACTACCCTTGCTGTGTCCCATAATTTTTGATATGTTGTGTTTTCATTTTCATTTGCCTCGAGATATTTACTGATTTCTCTTATAATTTCTTCCTTGACCCACTGATTATTTAAGAGTGTTTTGTTGAGCTTCCATATATTTGTGAATTTTCTGGCACTATGCCTATCATTGATGTTTAACTTCATTCCTCTATGATCTGATAAAGTGCTTTGTATAACTTCAATCTTTTCAAATTTATTTTGCTTGTGACCCAGTATAATGTCTATCCTTGAGAATGATCCATGAGCACTTGTGAAAAAGGTATATCCTGCTATTGTCGGGTGTAGTGTTCTATAAATGTCTGTTAAGTGTAGCTCATTTATTGTATTATTCAAATTCTCTGTTTCTTTATTTTTCTTCTGTCTAGATGTTCTGTCCATTGATGAGAGTGGGGAATTGAAGTCTCCAATAAGTATGGTAGATGTGTCTATTTCTCTTTTCAGTGTTTCCAGAGTTTGACTCATGTATTTTGAAGCATTCTGGCTCAGTGCATAAATATTTATCATTGTTATGTCTTCTTGTTGAATTGTTCCTTTTATTAATATATAGTGTCCTTCTTCGTCTCTTTTAACTATTTTACATTTAAGCCTAATTTGTTGGATGTTAGTATAGCTCTTCCTGCTCTTTTCTGATTGTTATTTGCATGAAATATCTTCCCAAACTTTCACTTTCATCCTATGTTTATCCTTGGGTCTAAGATTTGTTTCCTATAGACAGCATATAGATGGGTCCTGTTCTTTAATCCATTCTGCCAGTCTATGTCTTTTGATTGGGGAGTTTAATCCATTAACATTTAGTGTTATTACTGTATGAGCAGTACTTTCTTCTACCATTTTGACTTTTGGATTTTATATATCATGTCTAATTTTCCTTCTTTTTATCTTTACTGATAGTCTTCATTTCTACTCTCTTCTCCACAATCTATCTCCTGTTTTTTCATATCTGTCTCTAGTGCTCCCTTTAGTATTTCTTGTAGAACCAGTCTCTTGGTCACAAATTCTCTCAGTGATTTTTCGTCTGAAAATGTTTTAATTTCTCCCTCATTTTTGATGGATAGTTTTGCTGGATTTAGAATTCTTGGTTTCCAGTTTTTCTCTTTTAGTAATTTAAATATATCATCCCACTGTCTTCTCACTTTCATGGTTTCTGCTGAGAAATCTACACACAATCTTATTTGGCTTCCCTTGTATGTGATGGATTACTTGTCTCTTGCTGCTTTCAGGATTCTCTCTTTTCTTTGACATCTGACATTCTGATTAGTAAGCATCTTGAAGTATATCTATTTGGATCTGTACTGTTTTAGGTACACTGCACTTCTTGGATCTGTAATTTTAAGTCTTTCATAAGAGTTGGGAAATTTTCAGTGATAATTTCCTCCATTAGTTTTTCTCCTCCTTTTCCCTTCTCTTCTCCTTCAGGAACACCCACAATACATATATTCACGCACTTCATGTTGTTATTCAATTCCCTGAATCCCTGCTCATATTTTTTCCATTCTTTTCCCTATATTTTCTTTTGCTTGTCAGATTTCAGATATCCCATCCTCCATTCACTAATGCTATCTTCTGCCTCTTGAAATTTGACATTGTAGATTTCCATTGTTTTCTCATCTCTTCTACTGAGCCTTTCATTCCCATAAGTTCTGTGATTTGTTTTTTCAGACTTTTGATTTCTTCTTTCTGTTCATTCCTTGCCTTCTTTATATCCTCTCTCAATTCACTGATTTGATTTTTGATGAGGTTTTCCATGCCCATTTGAACATTCTGAATTAATTGTTTCAACTCCTGTATCTCATTTGAATTGTTGGTTTGTTGCTTTGACTGGGCCATATCTTCGATTTTCCTTGTATGATTCATTATTTTTTGCTAGTGCCTAGGCATTTAATTACCTTAATTAGTTTATTCTGGAGATTGTTTTACTTTTTTTATCTAGGATTTTCTTGCTGGATGACTTTTGTCTATCTGTTCTTTGACATTCAGTTCAGCTAATTCTGGACCTCTAGCTTAGGTTTTGTTTAACAGATCAGAATTTTTCCATCTTTTTTTCTAGTTTTGTGCCCTGCCTGTATGGTGCTTTCCTCCCTCTCCTTAGGAGGGTCTACTTAGGTATTATAGACCCCAGCCAGATTTTCCCAGACCAAACTGGCCTCCTGTCAGAAGGAAAGTTTCAGAAAGAAAGAGTCACCTGCATCAGTTTTCCCTGAGAGTGAGACCCAGCAAGTTAACAGAATTTCCTATGAATCCTCTGGGGTCCCGTTTTTCCTATCCTGCCCAGTATGTGGTGCTTGTCTGCCTGCAGGACCCACCAGCATAAGATGATGCATTACCTTTAACTTCAGCCGACTTTCCCTGCTGGGGGCATGGTGGAGACAGGAGAGGTTGTAGTCTGGTTTTAATTGCTTCATTTTTCCAGATCTCTGGGGTCTGAACTCCTTGAAGGAGGGATTCCTCCTGAGCTGGGCCCTACCCCTCTCCTGAGGAAGGTGCAGGATCCAGACAAACACTCAAACAAGTTTAATTCTGCGTATGCCTGGGGTAGTGGAGACGAGAAGCCTTGCAGCTGTATCCAAAGAGCATTCAAGCCTTAGAAACACAGCCACCAAAACGATAGAGAAAAATCCTTTTCAGAGCAGGACCCCCATTCCTCAGGTTTGCCAATCAAGAGCTTAAGTTGGTATGTTGCTCTGTGTATGTCTAGGTCCTATGTGCCCCCTCCTTTCCTTCAGGTCTCAGAACTTTCCAAATCCACAAAAACCTCTGTTTTTTTTCTTTTTCTGTCAGCCCTGCCCCCTCTGTGCCAGTGCCAAAACCAGCAACCTCTGCTTTTACTCGAGGTTCAGCTGAGTTGGGGGCCTATTTTTAGTAGTCAAAATTTGTAAATTAATTCCTCAATTGGAGTTTTATTGTGCTCAGCTCCTGCTGCTGGTAAACTCTCTTTTCTTTCCCCTCTGGGAAGCAGCCTGTGGGGGAGGGGCACTGGCCACCACGGCTTGGGGAACTCATGGCTCTGGGTGGGCTTGCAGCCAGTCCAGCTGGTTCAGACTGGTATACGCTGTGTGTCCAGTCACTGACGTGGCCCCAGAAGTTGTTCTGTGCTGTTCCTGGCTATTTATTATCTGCTCTGGAGGATGAACTAAATCCCACACCTCGCTAAGCCGCCATTTTGGCCCCCCTCTCAGACTCCCAGTCCATCCTTTTACTTTTCAGTTGAGGAATAGGTGTCTGACTTTTAGCATTTTGACTATGATGTGTCTCTATTTCTATTTATTTTAGCTTGAAGTTCCTAGAACTTCTTGGTTGTGCAGATTAATATTTTTCATCAAATTTGGGAAATTTTCAGCTATTGTTGCTTTGAATAACCTTTCTGCTCCTTTCTCTCTCTCTCATCTCCTTCTGGTACATATTTGCTGTGCTTAATGGCATCCCACAGTTCACTAAGCTTCTATTTATTTTTCTTCATTGTTCTTTTGCTCTCTGTTCTTCAGAGTGCTCAATCTGTACTGATCCATCTTCAAATTTGCTGATCTTTTTTCCTGCCACCTCAAGTTTGTTTATCCTGTTAATGAATTTTTCAATTTGATTATTGTATTTTTCAAACCCAGAATTTTCATTTTTTAATATAATTTTCATTACTTTATTGATATTCTATATTTGATAGGACATCGTCATCATACCTTCCTTAAATTTTTAAAGTATAGTTTCCTTTAGTTCTTTGAACATATTTATAATAGGTCTTTTTTTACGAAAAATATAACACCTAGGTCTCTGCAAAGGCAGTTTCTGTTGCCTGCTTTTTAAACTGCGTATAGGTCACACTTTCTTGTTTTCTTCACATGTTAATTTTTGTTGTTGTTAAAAAGTGGACATTTTAGATAACATATTATAGCAACTCTGCATTATGAGAACCCCATGAAGCTCCTAATTGTTGTCATTGTTTGCTTATTACTTGTGTAGCGACTTGGCTGGTTTAGTTCAGTGAAATCTATTTCCCCTGATGTGTACATCTGCTGATGTCATTCCTTAGAAGAAACAGCCGTGTGCATGCATACATTTTCCTTTACCTCCAAGGATGACTCTAGTTTTAGCTGGGATCTTTATGTCTCTTTCTCTGATCTCCCCATTAAACTTCTAGCTGGACTACTTTTATTGGCATCACACCCAGTTTTTAGCCTCCTAATTAATAGGTGATTGTTCTATTATTTTCACAAAGCCTTGGGCATAAATTACCCTATAGTCTGATCCAATTAAATTTCATTCCCTTGTCAGGGGCTGAATGTTGCCAGGGTTAGAAGCTTTCTATTACCTGCCTCTGGGCAGAACTTCTGTCATACAGGGCAAGAGCTGGGGGTGGGGTGGGGAATGTGCACTTCATCAGATGCCCCACCAGGATACTCCTTATGGAATGGGAGGTGTGTGTATGTTGGGGGATGGGGAAGGAATGGTTGCTGCTACCCTCCTCCTGCCACTGCAAAGTATGGATCTTCCAATAAATAAATAAATGCTCAATAAATGCTTCTTGATATGTTGTATTAATTAGCATCCGGAGACTTGGAAAATTTTGACCAGTTTAATAGATGACTGAAGGAGAGTTTTCTCAAACTGCTTCTCATTCCACCATTCTGAAAGTACTGCCCCTCCTTATCAGTGTTTTTACAAAGATGTCCCATACAGTTCTTGTAACTGTATAAAGGTTTTCCACATAAAATTTCAGTTTATGCACACCTGGTTAGGCATGGCTAAACTGCATAAAGTATGGTAACTCCCATAGTGAATTGTTGGAAATTGAGGCACAGGCATTCCAGTGCCTTGCAAAAGGAACAGAGAATTGGTCTTGAGGCAGTGAACATTTCAAACTTTCCTTCTCTTCAGAAGATGTAAATTTGAGATTCTTGCTGAGGAAGATCTAGAATAATCAATAAAAAAAGTGCAGCTCTGACGGTCCCTAGATCCAAAGTCATGATTCAGGGCAATAGGGAGTGTTGCAGTTGAAATGAGTGGGCAGCAAGATAGAAAATCTATATTTCATGCTGACCTCCCTCCTTCTGAGTAACACATTTTCTTTAGACAGGCTAATAGAATTTTCTCTTGTGAAAGAAAAAGTTAACAAATACCTGTAACAGCAATGAAAGCATTGCATTCGGTTGGGATTTTTAGAAAATTAACTGTCAGAAATCACCACACAAAAAATATTCTTCTGCGGAGGAAGCGAACAGCTGCATGATGATTGTAATGTGTATAACTGAAAACTAAGCTATCAAGTTTATTAGCTCTGGAGGAATCCTTTTCTTCTCTTTATGTCAAGAGTTTAATGAGCAATGAGTACAATGTAGAGACAGGAAAAATTTATTCACTTTGAAACGATTTGATTTTCTTTAGCTTTCAATCTTGCTGACAAACACTACATATCCTGTTCTCCACTTAATTGCTCATTTTCATAACTCTTCAGTATTACAGAGTTAGAAAAGGCATCTTTATTTCAATGTTCTGTGGGTTCTCTGCTATGATCATTTTTTGTTACCTCCGTGGTAATGAACGTGTATCAGGCTCCAATGAAGTTGGCTGTAACTTTTCCCAAAACTGTCTCCTGTCTGTGTCCATCCCACTGTCCAGACAAAATATAGGTGATTAAGAGAGAACAATTCAATTTCCAGGATGTAAGGAAGAAGGACTGCAAAGTACACCTGCTCCAACCTTCCAACCACATGGAGGAAAGAGACAAAGGCACAGATGCGTAATAGAAAGTGATACTAAAGAATGCAAGCTTCTGAATGAAAGCAGGCCTGGCTTAGAATATGAGTTAGAACCTCTCAGTTTCCTAATCTGTAAAAAGTAGATAATATTAGTAACCCTCCCATAAAGCTAATATGAGGATTAAATGAGAAAAGGTATGTACAATGTTTCATTGTGGTATCTTGTATCCAGAGCGTCTACTAAGTCCTTCCTTCCCTGTATGAGCATGAATCAGGCTGGCTTGTGACCACTTAGACCAACTGAATTGGTAGAAGAGTCACTGTGACATTTCTGGATCTAACTTTTAAGAGGACTGAAAGTTTCTGCTTCCTTCTTCTTGGAACACTCACCTTTGGGATGCTTCCACTCAGAACCCAGACACTGCGCTAAGAGTATCAGACAGTGGTGTGTTGGAAAATGTTTATTAACCACTCCAACAAATGAAAGCACTGATTTGTAGCATCTACTGATTTCCAAAGATGTAGATACTTCCAGCAACGCTGAATATGAACTACAACATGTTGTTCCTGAATACAAAGTTCAGGGACAGATAAAATAGGCATAAATAATTACAAAAGCATAAATTAGTAAAATGTAGCAGAATAATTAAGAAGTGATAGGTTTTGGGTTTCACCATTGATTTTAATATAACTTATTAAATTGTAATTTTATACAATTTATTTTGAAGTAATGGCTGTGTTTAACAACAACCAGCTCACAAAATTCCTAAAAATTTAACAATTGGTTCTCACAACCTGGGACAAGTTAGCTCCAGTACACCACAAGCTAAATCCAGCAGATCCACAGGGAGACACCATGTGTAGGGATTGATGTCTACAGCCCCAACTGAGCTCCCAGCCCATGGTCAGCATCCACAGCCAGCCATGTGAGTGAGCCCTCTTGAATGTACAGCCCAATCTAACCTTCAGATTATCCCAGCCTCACCTGCCATTGGCTACAACTGCATGAGAAACCCCGAGTGAGAACTGCTGGGCTGAGCCTAGTCAACCCAGAGAACCATGAGAATTAATAATAAAGTTTATTGAAGCCATTAAGTTTTTGAGTGGTTTATTATGTAGCAGTAGATAACCAGAACACTGGCTTATAAAAATTGATTAATAGATAATAGATATTAGGTTATTTTTATTGTTGCAATTACTGGCAGATTAATTGTAGCTGTATTTCAAGTAATGGAGATCTATTTATGCTGCAATTAATAAAGGAGGATTCTTTCTATTGCTTTTGCTGGGGGACCTAGATCGTTTAGACAATGAGTGTAATTTATCCTGACTTGTACTTAGCAACTATGCAACTCCAGATGAAACACCTGTAATTACTTTCCACAATATAGTTAGTCTACCATTAGCTTGTGTATACTTTCATTCTGCCATGATGGGACTACATGAAGTCACACCACTGAAGCCCAAAATAATGATACAACTAGGAAGCTCTGATGATCCCATTTGCAACCAAGCCTGAGCAATTTCATAAGAGTAGTAAAAAGATGTGTGAATGAGCTCGCTATCTTCTTCCATCCCTATTTTTACGGGTATCCCAATTTCTTAAACTGACCATAAGGTAAATATAACAGGGACAAAAATTTCATGTAAGAGTAATTACAATCTTGTTTAATCTCTTCCTGTCCTCCCATCTCCTCAGGGAGAACTCTCTTTGCAAACTCAGTTCCTATGTAAGCCATTGTTGGGCAGATTGGGGTAATAGTTAAGGGAGGAAATTGAAAGGACCTCAGTTAAGATTGCTTAATTTACATTGATGAGCTCAGTTTTTATGGGGGGAAAAGAAGAGGGAAAAGAAGAAAGAAAAAAACATGCTGTTAGGGGTTAAGTTTGGTGGGAGGGGCTTGGAGTAGGACAGAGAGATTTGAAGAGGTACCTCCAATTGTGGAGTGGGAGAGAGAAGCAAGGAGGGAAGGAGAAAGGGTAAGATTGAATTTTAGGTCAGATACTGAATAGTTTTGTTTTCCCCAAATTGGGTTGGACAGTTGTTATATATCCTGGATTAAGTTTGTTACAAATGTAATCTCTTGCTCTGGAATTTTCTCGACAGATTGTATTTTCAATTACTTCCCACTGTATTTTGGTTACTGGGCTTGGGCATGAATACTTTAAGCTAGGAAGGCAGCAAGGAAGCTCAGCTTTATATGGGTTTTGTAGAACTAAATTCATCTGGTATGTGTTGTATTTAACAAAGCTCATAACTGTGAAAGTGAGGAATGAGTCAAACAAACCAACTATTACAAAAGCATTTATGAGCGAGGAGCTTCTCCTTTTCCTGCCATGTCATGCGTTTGTCCATTGATATCAGTGTGCTCTGAAAAGGGGGAATAGCCAGGCAAAAATGTTACTTTGCCTGCTGTATTCAAGGCTCCCATTAGACCGGATATTGTGAACTTTGTTCACATCATCTTGCTCAAAAATCACAGACAACCCTGTGCTGGAAGTGAGTTAGCAGGTCATCAAACTAGTGCTGAGTCCTGGGGCGCTGGCAGAGAGTTCGAGATGGTGGGACTCACCCATCTGTCCAGGGTGCTTTTGGAAATATGTGTTGTGGAGGCTGCATGTTTGCACCAACCAAAACATCGTATCAATGACACCATAGAGTAAACACAACACAGAAACAATATGCCATCTGCTCTGCCCTGGCTGCTTCAGCCTTACCAGCAATGGTCATGTCTAAAGATCCTCGTACTGAAGAAGTTCCTGAACTTCCTTTGGTGGTTGAAGATAAAGTTGAAGGCTACAGGAAGACCAAGTTTGCTCTTTAAGAAACTTAAGGCCTGAAATGATATAAAAAAGGTGTATGCTTCTCAGTGAATGAGAGCTGGCAAGAGCTAATTGAGAAACCGTGGTGGCATACAGCACAGGGGGCAATGCATCATCTAGGACGAGGACAGTGTTAACATCAAGGCCTTCAGAAACATCCCTGGAATTACTCTGCTGAATGTAAGCAAGCCGAAACTTGCTCCTGTTGGGCACGTGGGACATTTCTGCATTTGGACTGAAAGTGCTTTCCGCAAGTTAAATGGCCTATGTGGCATTTGGTGTAAAGCTGCTTCCCTCAAGAGTGACTACAACCTTCACATGCTCAAGATGATAATACAGACCTTAGCAGAATCTTGAAAGGCCTAGAGATTCAAAGAACCCTCTGAGCACCACGTAGGAAGATTCATCGCAGTGTCCTAAAGAAGAATCCACTGAAAAACCTGAGAGTCATGTTTAAACTAAACCCATATGCAAAGACTATGTGCTCAAACACCATCTTCACCAGGCCAGGAATCACAAACTCAGGGTGGATAAAGCTGCAGCAGCACTAGAGGCCAAATCAGAAGAGAAGGAGGTTCCAGGCAAGAAGCCTGTTGTGGGGAAGAAAGGAAAGAAGGTTGTTGTTGTTAAAAAGAAATGGAAGCTATTGGGAAAAAAGGCTGCAGCTACCAAGTAGCCAGCAGAAAAGGAATCTGCCCCAGAAGAAAGAAGCCTGCTGTCTAAATTGCTTATTCCATAAAACTCAAAATCATTTTGGACACATTATTATTATTTTCAATTGACAAGCAAAAATAACTTGCAAACACGAACATTGTTAACATACAAGCATTCCATACATGGTGTACAATCAATGGCTCACAATATCATCACATAGTAGTATATTCATCACCATGATCATTTCTTAGAATATTTGTATCACTCCAGAAAAAGAAATAAAAAGAAAAAAGAAAAAACTCATACATCCCATACCCCTTACCTTTCCTTCTCATTGACCACTAGCATTTCCATCTACCCGACATATTTTAATCTTTGTTCCCCCTATTTTTTTCCTATACCCCTTACCACTCCCTTTCATTGATCACTAATATTTCAATCTATGCAATTTATTTTAACATTTGATCCCCCCTATGTGCAGGTTTGAAAGGATGTATGTCCCCTAGAAAAGCCGTATTTTAATCTAAATCCCATTTCATAAAGGCAGAATAATCCCTATTCAATACTGTATGTTTGAAACTGTAATCAGATCATCTCCCTGGAGATGCGATTTAATCAAGAGTGGTTGTTAAACTGGATTAGGTGATGACATGTCTCCACCCATTTGGGTGGATCTTGATAAGCTTCTGGAGTCCTATAAAAGAGGAAACATTTTGGCGAATGAAGGAGATTCAGGAGAGAGCAGAGAATGCTGCAGCACCATTAAGCAGAGAGTCCATTAGCCAGCGCTTTAGAGATGAAGAAGGAAGACACCTCCTCGGGACCTTAATGAAACAGGAAGCTATGAGAAAAAGCTAGCAGATGATGCTGTGCTGGCCATGTGCCCTTCCAGCTGAGGGAGAAACCATGGTCGTGTTTGCCATGTGCCCTTCCAGATGAGAAAGGAACGCTGACCGTGTTCACCATGTGCCTTTCCAGATGAGAGAGAAACTCTGATTGTGTTCACCATGTGCCCTTCTACTTGAGAGAGAAACCCTGAACTTCACTGGCCTTCTTGAACCAAGGTATCTTTCCCTGGATGCCTTTGATTGGACATATCTATAGACTTGCTTTAATTAGGACATTTTCTCGGCCTTAGAACTATAAACTAGCAACTTATTAAATCCCCCTTTTTAAGAGCTATTCCATTCCTGGTATATTGCATTCCATCAGCTAGCAAACTACAGCACCCTATTATTTATTTATTTATTTATTTATTTTTATTGTATAGTATAACATATATACAAAACAAAGAAATAAAAAAGCAATAGTTTTCAAAGTACTCTTCCCAACAAATACTTACAGGACACATCCTAGAGTTTGTCATGGGCTACCATATGATCCTTTCATATTTTCATTCTAGCTCCTCCAGAATATAGGAGGCTAGAGGGCTTAAATATTTTTTTATCATCACAATCGACTTTGTCCTTTTTTGTGAAAAATAACATATATACAAAAAAGCTATAAATTTCAAAGCACAGCACCACAATTAGTTGTAGAACATATTTCAGACTTTGATATGGGTTCCAATTTCACAATCTTAGGTTTTTACTTCTACCTGCTCTGAAATACTGGAGACTAAAAGAGATATCAATTTAATGATTCAGCATTCATATTCATTTGTTAAATCCTGTCTTCTCTGTGTAACTCCACTATCACCTTTGATCTTTCTATACCTCTCTTTAGGGGTATTTGGGCTATGGCAATTTAAAATTTTTGATATTGGAAGGGTCTGTCACTAATATGGGGTAGGGAGATGGAACTATCTGATGTTCTGGAGAGGCTGGGCTAGGTTTCAGGACTTATCTGGACCAGAGACCCAACTAGAGGTTGTAAGTTTCTGGAAAGTTACTCTAGTGCCTGGAACCCTTGTGGAATCTTATAAATTGCCCTAGATGTTCTCTAGAATTGGCTGGAATGGTCCTGATTGGGGGTTGGCAGGTTATGATAGGTAGCAAGTTCTACCTGAAGCTGGTGTAAAAGCAACCTCTAGAGTAGCCTCTCGACTCAATTTGAACTCTCTCTGCCACTGATACTTTATTAATTACACTTCTTTTCCCCTTTTTGGTCAGGATGGAATTGTTGATCCCATGGTGCCAAGTCGGGATTCATCCCTGAAAGTCCTCTCCCACGTCACCAGGGAGACTTTCACCCCTGGATATCATGTCCCACTTAGGGGGGAAGGCAATGATTTCACTTCCAGAGTTGGGCTTAGACTGAGGCCACATCTGAGCAACAGCAGAGGTCCTCCAGAAGTAACTCTTAGGCATGCCTATAAGTAGTCTAAGCTTCTCCATTACTTACATAAGCTTCACAAGAGTAAGCCTCATGATCGAGGGCATGGCCTATTGATTTGGGTATCCATAAAGTTTGACACAGTATCAGGAGATTCCCTGATGGTAAGGTTTAATAGTTCCATAGTCTTTCTCCCCTCCCTCAGGGGACTTTGCCAAACTTTTTGATTATCTGGTTAATATACTCTAGGATGTTTCCAGGCCTTACAATAATCTACAAAGGTTTAAAGGATTTCTTTCTTATCCTGTGCTCCCTGTGTTTCAATTGTTCAAATGAGCTATACAGATAGTTTAAATTAGATTATGCACTATGGAAAATTTCAGTTCCAGACCAAATAAACCTTTCCTCCACTGGCCTCAAAGACTGTGTGTGGTTCTAAAATATAGACACGGTCTTCCTTCGCCTTATGTTTTGAACTACTTTAACCCTAACCTGTTTGGCTTCATTCCTGTCTCTAAATATCAGGTTATATATATAAAATAGCATCTCAAAATCTACCACTTCAGACTTAATGGGTCTGCTCTAAAAGCTAACAATCTAAGCCCCTGTTTTCTTATAAGCATTTTCTAAAGGTGAAGATACCATTTTTTTCTTTTGTTTCTGGCTTATTTTATCTCACCAGATGTCCCACATGTTCATTCACATCGTTGCATGCCTCACAATTTTGTTCCTTTTTGTAGCAGCACAAATTTCGTTCATAAATATACACCATCATTCGCCAATCTACTTCTTTGTCAGTGCATCCTTCAGCCACCTGCATTTATCCAGCATCATGTAGAGTGCCCAAAGTCCACAGTTCATTAACATTCTCAATTTTAGATAATTTCATTGTTCACAAGACAAAGAAAACCAATAAACACACCCTTGCCAAATAGGAAATCTAGACCTCCTCTTAACTATTGTCCCTCCCCCCATTATTTACTTCTGCTGTTGCTGTGGTAATGCTGCTGGCTTCCTTTTGAACATGGCTCATAGCATGCAATAGCAGTTTTTCCCCTGTGCCCTGGACTTAAACACTCTTTGTACAAGAATCATATTTTTGAAATAATTCTTGCGAGAACTAATTCATATTTCTAGTGTTAATCAGTGGGACACGTAGGTCTATACAACCCCTTTCAATCATGTTCATCTTCAATATGGTAATATTACTTACAGACCCAATAGAGAATCACCTTCACTCCTATCCATTCCCTTACATTAGAGTTCAACCTCATTAGCTAATGGTTCACCCATCTCTAGCTTCTATGTATCTGTAAGTCCCCTGTATTCTGTATTATAAGCCTCTGATTATACCTTTATGTTGGGCATAAAAGTGGAATCATAAAGTATCCATCCTTTTGTGTCTGGCTAACTTCACTCAGCATCATGTCCTCAAGGCTCATCCATCTTGTCATGTGCTTCAGGACGTCATTCTGTCTTACTGCTGCATAATATCCCATCGTATATATGTACCACATTTTGTTGATCCACTCATCTTTTGATGGGTATTTGGCTTATTTCTATCTTTTGGCGATTGTGAATAATGCTGCTGTGAACATCAGTGTGCAAATGTCTGTTTGTGTCATTGCTTTCAGCTCTTCTGGCTATATACCAAGTAGTGCTATTGCTGGTTCATAGGGCAACTCGATATTTAGTTTCCTAAGGAACCGCCAGACAGTCTTCCATAGTGGCTCACCATTATACAGTCCCACCAGCAGTGCGTAAGTGTCCCAGTTTCTCCACATCCTCTCCAACATTTATAGTTT
This sequence comes from Tamandua tetradactyla, assembly GCF_023851605.1. NCBI lineage: Eukaryota > Metazoa > Chordata > Mammalia > Pilosa > Myrmecophagidae > Tamandua > Tamandua tetradactyla. The sequence goes on along the minus strand of NC_135353.1, from coordinate 23,064,835 downwards.
CCTCTTCGTTTAATAGTAGCCATTCTTACAGGTGTGAGGTGGTATCTCATTGTAGTCTTGATCTGCATTTCCTTTATAGCTAATGAAAATGAGCATCTCTTCATGTGCTTTTGAACCTTCTGTATTTGCTCTTCAGAAAAATGCTTATTCAAATCTTTAGCCCATTTAATAATTGGTTTGTTTGTTCTTTTGTTGTTGAGTTGTATCATCTCTTTGTATATACAGGAAATCAAACCTTTGTTTGATATGTGATTTCCAAATATTTTCTCCCATTGAGTTGGCTGCCTTTTCAACTTTTTGACAAAATCTTTAGAAGTGCAGAAACATTTGATTTTGAGAAGTTCCCATTTATCTATTTTTTCTTTTGTTGCATGTGCTTTGGGTGTAAAGTTTAGGAAGCTACCTCCTATTACTAGGTCTTGAAGGTGTTTCCCTACATTTCCTTCTAGAGGCTTTATGGTGCTAGTTTTTATATTTAGGTGTTTGATCCACTTTGAGTTTATTTTTGTGTAGGGTGTAAGATAGGGGTCCTCTTTCACTCTTTACGCTATTGATATCCAATTCTTCCATGCCCAATTATTGAAAAGACTATTTTGTCCCAGTTCAGAGGATTTGGGGGCCTTGTCAAAAATCAGTTGGCCATAGATTTGGTGGTCTATTTCTGCACTCTCGATTTGATTCCATTGGTCAATGCTTCTATCTTTGTGCCAGTACTATGCTGTTTTGACCACTCTGCCTTTATGATAGGTTTTAAAGTCAGGGTGTGTTAATCTTCCCACTTCGTTCTTCTTTTGTAGAATGCTTTTAGCCATTCAGGGTATCTTTCCCTTCCAGATGAATTTGGTAATTAGCTTTTCCAAATCTTCAAAGTAGGTTGTTGGAATTTTGATTGGTACTGTGTTCAATCTATAGATCAATTTGGGGAGAATTGATGTCTTAACTATATTTAGCCTTCCTGTCCAGGAATAGGGAATGCTTTTCCATCTATTTAGATCTCCTTTGATTTGTTTTAGCAGTGTTATGCAGTTTTCCGTGTACAAGTCCTTTACACCCCTACTTAAGTTCATTCCTAAGTGCTTGATTCATTTAGCTGCTATTTTGAATGGAATTTTTTCCTTAACTGACTCCTCAGCTAGGTCAGTGCTTGTGTATAGAAATGTTACTGACTTTTGCACATTAATTTTATATCCTGCCACTTTGCTGAACTTGTTTATTAGTTCAAGTAACTTTGCTGTAGATTTCTCAGGATCTTCCAAGTATAGTTTTATATCATCTACAAATAATGAGAGTTTTACTTCTTCCTTTCCAATTTGGATACCCTTTATTTCTTTGGCTTGCCTGATTGCTCTAGCTAGAATTTCCAGCACAATGTTGAATAATAGTGGTGACAGTGGTCATCCTTGTCTTGTACCTGATCTTAGGGAGAAAGCTTTAAGTCTCTCCCCATTGAGTACGATGCTGGCTGTCAGTTTTTCATATATTCCTTTTATCGTATTGAGGTAGTTACCTTTGATTCCTATCTTTTGGAGTGTTGTTTTCAGAAAAGGATGCTGAATTTTGTTGAATGCTTTTTCAGCATCAATCTAGATAATCATCTGATTTTCCCTGTTTTTTGTTAATGTGCTGTATTACATAAATTTATTTTCTTGCGTCGAACCATCTTTGCATTCCTGGTATAAACCCCACTTGGTCCTGGTGTATAATTCTTTAAATGTGCTGTTGGATTCGATTTGCTAATATTTTATCGAGAATTTTTACATGTATGTTCATTAGGGAGATTGGTCTGTAGTTTTCCTTTCTTATAGCACCTTTATCCAATTTGGGTATTAAAATTATTTTAGCTTCATAAAATGAGTTGGTAGAGTTCCATTTTCCTTAATTTTTGGGAAAAGTTCGGGCAGGGTTGGTGTTAGTTCTTTATGAAATGCTTGATAAAATTCCCCTGTGAAGCCATCTGACCCTGGGCTTTTCTTTGTAGGAGGATTTTTGATGACTGATTGAATCTCTTTACCTGTGATTGGTTTGTTGAGATTTTCTATTTCTTCCTGAGTCACTGCAGCTTGTTTGTGTGTCTCCAGGAATTTGTCCATTTTATCTAAGTTGCCTAGTTTGTTGGCGTATAGTTGTTTATAGTATTCTTTTAGAATTTATTTTATTTCCTCAGGGTCTGTGGTAATGCAACCTTTCTCATTTTTTGTTTTGTTTATTTGCATCCTCTCTCTTTTTTTCTTTGTCAGTCTTGCTAATGGCCCATTAATTTTATTGATTTTCTCAAAGAACCAACTTTTGGTTTTATTGATTCTTTCTATTGTTATTTTGTTCTCCCATTCATTTATCTCTGCTTTAATCATTATTTCTCTTCTTCTATTTGCTGTGGGGTTCGTTTGCTGTTCTTTCTCAAGTTCCTCCAGATGTGCTATAAAGTCCTCTGTTTTTCCTCTTTCTTGTTTTTTAATATAGATATTTAGGGCAATAAATGTCCCTCTCAGCACAGCTTTTGCTGCATCCCATAAGTTCTGATATGTTGTATTCTCATTTTCATTCATCTCCAGATAGCTACTGATTTCTCTGGCAATCTCTTCTTTGACCCACTGATTGTTTAAAAAGTGTGTTATTTAATCATCATATATTTGTGAAGTTCTCATTCTTTGGTGTTTATTGAGATCCAGCTTCATCCCACTGTGACCAGAGAAAGTACTTTGAATAATTTCTGTGTTTTTAAGTTTATAAAGACCTGTTTTGTGCCCCAGCATATGATCTATCCTGGAGAATGTTCCATGAGCACTAGAGAAGAATGTGCTTCAATGACCTATATATGTCTGTTAGGTCTAATTCATTTATCAAGTTATTTAACTTCTCTATTTCCTTGTTTTTTTTTTTTAACTTTTTTTTCCATGGGCAGGCACCGGAAATCGAACCCGGGTCCTCTGGCATGGCAGGCAAGCGTCCTTGCCTGCTGAGCCACTGTGGCCTGCCCCTCTATTTCCTTGTTGATCTTTTCTCTGGTTGCTCTATCTATAGAGGAGAGTTCTGTCTATTGAGGTCTCCTACTATTATTGTTGAAACATCTATCACTCCCTTCAATTTTGCCAATGTCTGTCTCATGTACTTTAGAGCTCCTTGATTGGAAGCATAAACATTTATGATGTTATATCTTCTTGATGAATTGACCCATTAATTACTATATACTGTCCTTCTTTGTCTCTTATGATGGCTTTACATTTAAAGTCTATTTTGTCCAATATTAGTATAGCTACTCCTACTTTTTTTGTAATTTGTGTGGAAAATCTTTTTCCATCCTTTCACTTTCAATCTATTTGTATCCTTGTGTCTAAGATGAGTCTCTTGTAAACAGCATATAGCTGGATTATGTGTCTTAATCCATTGTGCCAATATATATCTTTTAATTGGTAAGTTTAGTCCATTAACATTCAAAGTTATTACTAGAAAGATGTTTCTTGATTCCATCATCTTATCTTTTTAATTTTATTTGTCAGGTCTATATATTCTTTTCCCTCTTTCTCTTTGTATTCTTTAAATTACCCTTAGTGGTAGTCTTCAATTCTGTGCACTCCTCCAGACCACCCTTGTCTGTGTTTTTTTTTCAGCCGTCAGAACACCTTTTAGTATTTCTTGCAGAGCTGGTCTCTTGCTGAGAAATTTTTTCAGGACTTCTTTGTCTGTGAAAACTTTAATCTCTCCCTCAATCTTGAAGGAAAATTTTGCTGGGTACAGAATTCTTGACTGGAACTTTTTGTCCTTCAGGATCTTCAATATATCATACCGCTGCCTTCTTGCCTCCAGGGTGCTAGTTGAGTAGTCTGAACTCAGTCTTATTTGGTTTCCCTTGTATGTAGTAGACTGTTTTACTCTAGCCGCTTTGGATTTTCTTCTTCTCTTCAATATTTGACAGACTGATTGGTATGTGCCTTGGGGAAGGCCTATTTGAATTTATTCTGTTTTTTTGTTCATTGTGGTTTTTTGACTTGTATATTTATGTCCTTTATAAGGATTGGGAAGTTTTCCCCCATTATATCCTCAACTACTCTTCCTAGACCTTTACTCCCCTCTTCTCCTTCTGGGACACCAGTGATTCTTATATTTGTGCACTTTGTTTTGTCTATCATATTTCCCTGAGATCCAATTCAATTTTTTCCATCTATTTTGCCGTTTGCTGCTTTGAGTTTTCAAAGTCAATTATCCTGTCCTCTGTATCATTTATTCTTTCTTCTGTCTCTTCAAGTCTGGTGTTGTGTGCCTCTAGTATGATTTTAATTTGGTCAACAGAGTCTTTAATTTCTGTGATTTCCACTATTTTCTATTTATTCTTTCAAATTCCTTTTGTTCTCTTCTACTGTCTTCTTGATTTCCTTTATGTCATTTGCTATCCCACTTATTTTATTAAGTAGAGTTGTATGAACATCTTTGATTAGTGCTTCCAACGTCTGTGTCTCCTCTGGTGTTTTAATTTGGTCACTAGGCAGGGCCATATCTGTCTGCATTGTGATATGCTTAGTGATCTTCTGCTGTCTTCTTCGCATGTAAATATCTCGATTGATTTACCTTAGGAGTTGATTTCTTTCAGTAGTCTAAGGCCTTGTGTTTGCAGGATGATTGTACAGCAGGGAGCAGGGCACGGGGTGGAGCACTCAGTACAGTGACTTGTTTCAGGGCAGGTATGGGGGCAGGTTGGGCATGTTACACTGATGCTTGTGAATGTGGGCACCCAGCAGCCAGGGATGATGTAGCTATGTGGGTGCACCGTCTGGGGGGCTAACCCTGGCATGCACTGGTCTAAGGCATGGGGCCCTTTGTGGACATGCGTAGAGTTTGGCAGCAGTTCGGCATTTCGTCTTAGTGGGTTGGGGGACAGATGTGACCCGGCTGCGCCGGTTGGCACTTTCTCAGGGCTGAGAAGTGGAGCTGAGGGCTGTGCACATGTGTGGTTCTAGGACTGCTGTAAAGTACAGTTCCCAGAGCTGAATGACGTGACTGGGGGCCTGTGCGCATGTGTGGGCCTGGGAGTGCTGTAAATGAATATGGATGTGCAGAGTTCAGAGGGGGCAGAGTAAGGTTGTGTGACACTGTGGGCAGGGGCAGGGGTATCCTATGTATGGAGGTTAGTGCACGCAGCCTTTATGTGCTGGCAACAGCCTTGAGGGAACAGGGAGGGGGCGGTAGTGCTCAGGAGGGGTTCAGGAGAGGTGGGTTGGGCTGCACTTGGGGTGGGGGTATGGGGTAGGTATGTGCACTGAGGGCTGGTAGGGTAGGGGCGCCTGGAGCACGGAGAATGGGAGCGGTTAATGGGGTTTAGGTCCATGGTGTGTGGGGTGAGTCACCAACCATGGGACTGTACTGGTGAGGGTAGTATGCCCAAGGAATGTGGCCTGGCTTACTTCCTAGTCCTACGCTCCCATCCGTGCACTCCCTTGGGCTCCATGCTTCCGTGCCAGGCTCCAGCTTTCTGGCTCTCATTTCCTCGGCCTCTGCAACCAGGGCTGCCCCTTGTGATGCAGTAGGCTCTCCCAGGTCAGCTGCACTCCTGAATCACTGCCTCAGTCACCCTCCTGTCCATTCTCTAACTTTTCTGTGGAGCAGGAGTAATCTTGAGCTACTCTATTTGGCCATCTTCCTGGAAGTCTATTTATTTTTAATCCATATTTTTTACTCTTCTTGGGCACATTATTTGAATAAAGACCAGATTCAGATCAAAGAGGCAGTGAGAAACAAAACAAAACAAAAAAAGTATTTGTGAGCCAATTAGGGAAATTTGAGCATTGACTGGATATTTGATGATTTTGAGTATTATAGCTCTTTTTTTTAAAAATATGATACCAATGTGATTATGATAAATGATATTCCTTATATTTTAGAGATATATACTGAAGTATTTGTGGATGAAATGATATGATGTCTGGGATTTGCTTTAAAATAATCTGTAAGTGGGAGGAACGTGGGTAGAGGTGTATATAAAATAAGATTAGCCGTGCATTAACATTTGTTGAAGCTGGTGGTGATTACATGGGGATTCATTATACTCTTCTTTTTGCTTTTGTGTGTTTGAATAGTCCGTAATAAAAAGTGAAGGAAAAAAGTGGCCAAGTTAATATCCACTGTTCTCACTCTGTAGGAAATCTAAATTGACTTTCTTTTTCTTGTTATGTGGTCCATATTTACTTTTTATTTTCCCTGTGGGTGGCTTGTTCTTCATAGGCAAACATTCTCTGCCCTTGATCATGAAAACATAGATCAGATGTTTGCCGTGCTTTGAGTACAGATGGGATCTACTTAACAGTAATCTAATACTCAGAAGTCTTAAGTTAATTAAAATGTAATTGCAAAGTGATTATTCAGTGACAAGAAGTCTTCCCTGGTGCATTTAGAACAGATATAATGAATAAAAACTTGACCTAGGTGTTTTACTTACTGGCGCTACACCTCTTGTAGCAATTGAGGTCTCCCATTTTCCTCCTATAGTTGGTTCCCTTGGTGTGCCTTTCACTGCCTTTAGTTTTTAAAAGGAAAGAAGCAGACCAGCATGGCCCAAAATCAAGTAATGAAATTTTATGTTTCAATCTCCCCCTGCCCCAGAGAATGCAGATGATGTTGCAGAACACATTTTAAATTTGATCAATGAATCCCCACCTCTGGATAAAGAAGAAACAAAGATTCTTGTTTCTAAAGTGTCTGATATTTCACAATGTGATGAGATAAGTATGAACTTAACCCAGACTATATTACAAATTATCAGTGCTATTTTGGAAAAGCAAAATGATTCAGCATCTGACCTGCATGAAGTGAGCAATGAGTAAGTACTGGTACTTTGATAAAATAAATTATTTCATAAAATTTAAAGTAAATATTAATTCCTTAGTGTACAATCATCACCCATTTTAAATATCAGGTAGTTATGCATTGAAAGCTATTAGTACAATGAAATGGGGTCATTTTAGTCAAATCCCAATTGTGAAAGAATGCTTGCAAATTCTAAATGAATCTTAATGATAGTGATTTTCCAAATCGGTGGTCACCCCACGATGACCAAAATCTATTTATTTCTCCAGCCCTGTTGCTTCCCCAGTATTCCCCATTTCTGTAGAATGCCTCCACGCAATGCTCGAGCACCAAACTTGAAGCTAATACCTCCCTCTCTATCATAGTCAATCAATAACAAAATCTCATATGATGTGCTATGCATACATTTTAAAAAATCCCTTAAATATTACTGGAATCCATCTACTTCTCTCCATTGCCACCACCATCATCACCCTAGTCTTAGCCCCATATCCCTCACCTAGTCTTTTAGAATAACCTCCTAACTGATCTCCCTGCCTCCACTCTTTCCCCTCAATGGTCCATCTTCTACATATCAACCAGAGTGGTCTTTTAAAGCATATATCAGATCCTGTCATGGTCTTGATTTTAAACCCACGTAGTGGATTTCCATTACAGCTAGAATAAAATCCAAACTTCTCACCAGGGCCTACGAAGTCCTGCAGGATGTAGCTTTACATACAGCAATTTCATTTGCTCACCAAAGCAATCTTTTGAGATCAGTGCTAGTTTTACCTCCAGTGTTTTAGGTAAGGAAATAGAATGCCTGTGAGAATATATTATTTGCACACATAGCTAGAAGTTAGAGGAGCTATGAGTGAGACTTAGGCCTGTCTGACTTGAAACCCAGTGCTCTTATCTAATGATTCATGAACAATGTCAAAGAGAGGGATTTAGTATTTGGAGAAAAGTCTTACACTGAGGAAATTTTGTAAGGAGAATAGGTTCTGCCTTAAAAAGGTAGTGATGCTCTTCCCTGAATGTGGTTCCTTGCAGAATTCTGAGGATAATCAAGCGTGCTGGTCACAAGATGGAATTTGTTGGGAGGACAGCGAATATGACGGTGGCCAAGCTGGCCTTGGCTGTGCTACGGATTGACCACAAGTTTGAAGGCATGGCCTTCAGCATTGGCTCCTATGAACTAGGCTCAGCCCCTGAGGTGAGTGGGGTACAGGAAACTGAGTGCCCATCAAGATTCACTTCCACGAGCACCATTCCATGTCATCATTCATTTACTCCTTGGGGGAGAGAGGGGACACGTCTTTTTTTCTTTTGAAAGTTTTTAATTTTCAAGGGTTCTTATGAAAACAAAAATATCCTTGGGCAGAGTCACATATAACCCCTAATATGCTGTTATTATGGTTGGAATGGTGTCTGTGAGATGTGCAAAACCTCTGGCCCTGGGACCCCGCATCATCTCAAGTGTCACTTGATTCTTAGCTACATTATGGAGCACCTATTATTTGCCAAGCATTATTCTGCTGTCTCCCTTGTACAAGAAACAGAGAGGTTAGGTAATTTGCCCAAGGTCACACAGCCCAATAGCTGAGCCAGGGTTTAAGTCTATCTCTGGCTGGCTTTAAAGTCCAGAACCTTTCTACCATACCACATTACCTCAGCCTTTGGCTAACGGTAGGCTGCCAATTTCTGAGCAAAACACTTTGGAAGAACATCTGTTGTACAGTTAAAAGATTTTTTGTGCCTGGTAGCATGTATACATTTGCTTTCAGATTTTAACCGCTTTCAAGTGTATAATTCAGTGATATTAATTCTATTCACAATGTTGTGCTCCCCTCACCGCCATCCATTACTGTAACTTTTTCATCACCTCAAAAAGAAGCTCTGCACCCATTAAGCAATAGCTTACAACCATTTACTTTCTAGATATCTCTGACTTCATATTTAAACTGCACTTCTTGTAGATAGCATAAACTTTGGGTCTTGCTTTTTCGCTCCATCCTGAAAATCTTTGCCTTTTAATTGGCTTATGTAGTTCTTTAACATTTAAAGTAATTATTACTATTGTTGGATTTACAAATATCGTTTTATTGTTTGCTTTTCTGTATGTCCCCTCTATTTTTCGTTCATCTGTTCCTCCTTTCCAGTTATCTTTTGATTTATTTAATATTTCTCAGAATTGGATTGTAATTCTTGCTGTCTTTTCAGTTTATCTCTGTATTCTTTTCTTAGTGTTTGCTCTAGCGATTACAATATACATCCTTATTTTTTCACAGTCTGCTTAGAGTTAATACTGTACCATTTCATCTAAGACATAGAAACTTCAAACCTTAAATGGCCATATACACTCCCATCATTTAGGCTATATCGTCATATATATTGTATCTAAGTGTACCATAACTCCACAAGACAAAGTTGTCAGCTAGTACTTTAGTAAGTCCTATGTATCTTAAAAACTGCAAGAAAAAATAGTGTTTTATGTTTACCTAGGTATTTATAATTTTTGATTCTCATCATTCCTTCCTGAAGATCAGAGTTCCACCTGATATCATCCCTGTTACCTCAGGAACTTCACTCAGCATTTCTTCTTTTTTTAAATAAATTCTGCCCCTTCCCATTTTAATACTTGGTTTAATTCCTAGTATTGTGAAAATATTATTTCTTTCAACATAACCTACAAACACGAACATTCTTACCATATGATCATTCCATTCTTGGTATATAATTCTTAGTATTGTGAACATATTATTTCTTTTTTTTTTTTACACAAATACGAAGTAAAAAGGGTGTCTTACTTTCACACCCCACTTTTTGTTCCTTCTTTGTGAAAAATAACATATATACAAGAAAGCAATACATTTCAAAGCACATCGCAACAATTAGTTGTAGAACAGATTACAAAGTTTGGCATGGGTTACAATTCCACAATTTTAGGTTTTTACTTCTAGCTGCTCTAAGATACTGGAGACTAAAAGAGATATCAATATACTGATTCAGCAATCATACTCATTTGTTAAACCCTACCTTCTCTGTATAGCTCTACCATCGCCTTTGATCTTTCTAACCCACTCTTTAGGAGTATTTGGGCTATGCCCATTTTAAATTTTTCATGTTGGAAGGGCTGTCACTAATAAGGGGTGAGGAGATGGAACTGTCTGATGTTCTGGAGAGGCTGGGCCTTCTGCAATTCAGAACTTATCTAGTCCAGGGACCCATCTGGGCCCAGGGACCCATCCAACATCTGGAGGTTGTAGGTTTCTGGAAAGTTACCTTAGTACATGGAACTTTTGTAGAATCTTATATAGGGCCCTAGGTGTTCTTTAAGATTGGCAGAAATGGTTTTGGTTGGGGTTTGGCAAGCTATGATAGGTAGCAATTACTGAAGCTTGTGTAAGAGAAGTCTCCAGAGTAGCCTCTTGACTCTGTTTGAATTCTCTTGGCCACTGATACCTTATTTGTTAAACTTCTTTTCCCCCTTTTTGTTAGGAAGGCATGGTTGATCCCATGGTTCAGGGCCAGGCTCATCCCTGGGAGTCATCTCCCATGCCGCCAGCACACCCCACTTTTTAATATATGCATTTCTCTATAAACTATGGGGCAGGGGCCTAACGCCATTGTTTTTTTTTTCCTGTTTTATTTTTGTTGTTGTTGTTTGTTTGTTTATTTCCTCCAAGATCCATGTCAGGGAAGGTAGCCCAATTTTGGCAACTGGCCTTCATGTCTGAGAATCAGGGCAAATCAGCCTAGCTTTTCATTCCCCTCCCCACCTCTATCATTACCCAGGGAGAAGCTAGTTAAAGGGAGAGAACTTCAGGGATAGACTTGGAAAGGAAAAGTTGAGTTGCGTATTTATGCCTGTATGCTTCAGGGTCATGTTTTGTCCTGTGATTCTGAGAGAGAGGAAGGAATGTGTAGCATAGCTTATGGTGGGACTGGGGCTACAGTGAAAGTGGGAAATGGGGACAACTTCATTCTGATCAGTGAATTCCCCAATTTTTATTCCCTGCCTTTCCCTGGCAGATTTATCTAGGTGATGTCCCTTTGGAAAAAGTTTTGGCTTCCATATATTTGCCTAAATCACTGAAGGAGAGAATTCCTCTTAACAACTTACAGACCATCTTATTTAATTTCTTTGGCCAGACTTCACTCTTTAAGGTAAGTTCTTGTCTCTGGTAACTCATGGACTGGCATACGATGACTCATTGTAATTATGAACTCTTGCTGTTTTCATGATGTTCTATTTATTTTAGAATATGCTCTCTGATTTATTCCACAAATCTCTCAGCTGAACCCCTGACCCTCAAAGTGAATCAATGTCTGCTTTAATGATGTTCCACAGTTCTTAATTTTCACAGCTTTTCTGCCTTGGGAGGGACCTTAAAGATCATCTGATGACCAAGTTGAGGCCTCAAGTTGTTTCAAAGCTGGAAATGAGCAGCAAGTTCTGATGAAATGCTGTTTCAGCTTGTCAGTGCTTTCTTTCCAAATCTCCCCTGGCCCCTCAAAGCCAATGTGCCCACTCTCTGGCCACCCTTACTAGAAGCTGGATGGCTTTTGTTTGCTCCTTCTTACTGCCTCCACAGAACCTTCTTTGAGGGCTCCAGTCCTCATCCACTATTAAACCAAAGAGGTAATATGGCGTGGTGGTAAGAACATGGTCACTTGGCCAGGCTAGCTGAGTTTAAATTTATCTCACCATTTTCTACCTGTGTGACCTTGGCAAGTTAACCTCTATGTGCCTTAGTGTACATCTCTGTAAAGTAAAGTAATAATAGAACCTCACAGGGCTGTTGGAGGATTAAAGTAGTTAATACATATGAAGTGTGTAGAATATTGTGTGGCACATAATAAGTAACATGTAAGGGTTTGCATTGCTATTATTATTACCCTGTCTTGGCCTCTGCCCAACAAAGACCCATTCCTACTCCTACCCTATCTCTTCTAGCTGTTGGGAAGAGAGTGATCAGAGTTTGGGTGAAGGTGATGATTCAAATTGGTATTAATGGTTAATATTTACACTTATTATCTCATTTACTTCTCATAAGAACACAAAACTCAGGGAGGTTGAGTAATTTTTCCAAAGTTCATGTAGCTAGGAGGTGGTACAGCTAGGAACCAAAGCCAGGCTGCCAGACTCCAAAGCTCATGTAATTAAGAGGTCAGTGTATTAACTAGCACAGGTGTGTTTGCATTTCCAAAGAGAATATTCAGAAGAATGGATTTCTGATAGTTAAATATTCACAGTTATTTTGGGAAAGTTGTACCGGGCCAACTCAAATATATCCCATTGGTAATCACCTCCAGCTGTGTCTGTAGGATGTTCCCTTCTCTTGGAATTATCTAGTCGCCCCCACGTCCACCCCTGTGTATCTTAATTCTATTTATTCCTGTAGGTCCAGCTCAAATCTTTCGCAGGAAGGCCTTCCTGGGGTTTGTGAGCCCTCTGCCCAACTCTGCACCTTCTGCTTGCCTTACATTTCTGCCTAGTTGCTAAGTTGGTTTCCCCAAGTAGGTCATGACATATTTCGTGGCTCAGACATATTTATTCTTCATGAACCCAGCATAAATTTAGATACCCAGCATGTTTTCAATAAATATATGTTGAGAGAGGATTTTTTTAACAGAAAAAATGTAGATGACACAGAACAATCTAGTTAGTGAATAAAATTTTAGTAAAATCTGAAAATGTGGCCTATAGCACTCTGACCTCAGATACCATTATTTGGGTCTGAATTTCTGTCCTTTCTTCGGAGGGCAGTGTTTGTCTTGTAGAATAAGAGCTAAACTCGTTTTGCATCAATTTCATACTTAATAAGTAATTTTTATTCACCAGCACCTTCCAGTGAAAGGGATTAAAGAGCTTTGCCAAAATCAACCAACAGACATCATAGTGCTAGATGAAGAAGGATTAGAACTAGCCTGCCATCAAATTCAGAGCTAGAAGGGCCCCTGGAACTAATTGTGTCCGTCTCCTGATTTTATCAATAAGGAAACTGAGACCCAAAAAGGGGAAGGGGCTTGCCTGAAGTGACACAATTTGTTCATTTATTCACTCACTCATTCATTCATTCAGCAAATATTTATCAAATTCCTAGTATGGTCCCAATGGTGCTAGGTGCTGGGGATGCAACAGTGAACTAGAGAAATGTAGTGCCTGCCCTCGAGGAACCTACAGTCTGATGGGAGAAAACAGAAACCTAAAGGTTCTAAAATTGCGGGTGGTCGTGGAACAAGGTTGGGACCTGTGCCCCTGATTGTTGTGGAGTGAGCACTTAAAAAGGATACCACCCTTTAACTACCTTCCCTTCCTCCAAGTCTCACAGCCTGGCTTTCACACTGTTTTCTCTAACAGCTTTTGATGTCATCCTAACATATTACCTTAAAAATTGTTGGTAAGACATCACTCTTGGAAAACATGTCCCTCTTCCTCCCCTTCCTCTACTAGCTTCAGTTCTCAGGGAGAGGGACAAAACAATAAGCAAGTTAAATAGAGGCACAGATGCCCTGGGAACACAGAGAGGGCCTCTGCCCTCATCTGGGAGATTGGGAAAGGCTTAATGTAAGAGAGGTCTCAGGTGATACCTGAAGGTTGAGTAGGAGTTAGCAGATGAAAGGGGTAGGAAGGAGGGAGGAGGGAAGAATGTTTCAGGGAGAGGTAACAGCTTGTTTAATGATGCAGAGGGGAAATAGATAAGAAATGGCTTGAGCATAGAGTGAAAGAGGTATAGGGTGAGAAATGATTTAGTTCCTTTCCTTGCATGGCCACCATTTGGTAGGTAAGTGAAATAAAGCCATGAAATGGGTTGATTAGGTCCTGGTTCATTCTATGTTTCTCCTCCTTTAAACTTTCCACCAGAAAACTGTATCTCTTAGACTAAGTTGGAAGAATCCATGATATCATCTGATCCACTTTCCTTTCTCATGCCACCAATAGCCCAGAGGGAGAAAGGGTCCATCGACAAACAAAAGGGCTTGAACTAACACTTGGCCTCTTCTAGCCAGAGCCCTTTTCCAGAACCTCTTGCTGTTGATCCAACTCTACATTAAGTTATCCCAGAGGAATCCCACTGGGAAAGGAGGACTGAACCATCAGGCTAACATTAGATGAAAAAAGTGGGTCAGGAACAGGAAGTGAGTCACTTCCTAGCCGAGCCCCAGGCTGCATTCACAATTGCCCAGTCCTCACTGGCTGCATGGCTCAGGTGGGTTAGACAATGGGGACCTAGGCTCTGTTTCTTCAGAAATGTGAGGGCTTGGTATCTTCTAGAAATGTCCCTGCAGGCTCCGCACAGGACACTAGTCAGATTCACCTCCTCTGAGTTTTCTTGACAAGTCCTCAGATGATTTGCCTTCTGTCCTCTTGTCTGGCACCTGCCCCATTTCTGTTCTCTTCATGTGAGCCCCAGATGAGGCACTCTCCCAACTGACTTTCCTCCTGGAGCCTTGATCTATGACACTTTGGTTCCAATGATTAGCAAGCTCCACATCTCAACAAGTACACTCCAGTTCACTTCCTCTAAAACAACATTTGTTAAACATCCTTGCCCTGACATTACAAATCTTTGTCCAAGTTTGTGAACCTCTCCAAGCCTCAGTTTATTTGAAAAATGGTTGCATGTTTTCAGTGAGGATTGATTGTAGTGTATATAAGGAAAGCAAAGTACCTGGCTCCCAATAGGCACCAGTTTTTAAAAAATATCTGCCAAGTGTTTGACCATGTGGGGGCCACCCAAGACACACAAAACCTGTACTGTGGTCTCAGAGCTCACTGCCCCCTAGGAGGGGATGACTACTCTCAGAGACATGTTCCAATCTGGATGCTGATCAATGAGTTTCCATCTCCAGTAACAGTAGAACAAGAAGTGGTTTATAATTAACATGTTATGTGTTTAGGTGCTTTATAAGGAGGTGGTCCATAAAGGCAGGTAAGGATGGTTGTGGATTAGAACTGAGATAAATTGTGAAACGTCCAGGTCTGGAGAGTTATCAAAGTAGAGTTTAGTTTCATTTTGTTGTAGTGCAAGACTGAGCAGCAGGTGCAAAATCAATGTTTGTGTGAATAGATACTTGGAGGTATATAAAGATTTATTGAATTTTTCTAGATTAGTGTAATTGAGAACTTGTGTGAAAAGTGGAAGAGGGGCTAAATGACTTCTTATAATTCATTCTTTGCTTGCGATTTTATTTTCTTCTTCCCTGTACCTAATGCTGTGTGTATGACTTCAAAATTCTAAATTGAGTTAGTAACATGTAAGAAATTAGAAATACAGGACCTGAACTCCTCTCTTTATGTGTTTCATTTACAGACGCAAAACGTCACTAAAGCATTAACCACATATGTTGTCAGTGCCAGCATTTCAAATATATCAATTCAAAACTTGGTTGACCCAGTGGTTATCATTCTGCAGCATATTGAAGGGAACCAGGTAACATATCCATTTTCATGTAGAATAAAAAGGCTTCAAAAATCTTCAAGAATTTTCTTGTTAAAAATAATTGGCTGCTTGGGCGGTGCGATGGTGAATCCTCGCCTGCTGTGCCAGAGACCCGGGTTTGATTCTTGCTGCCTGCCCACGCAAAATAAATAAATAAATAAAAATAATTGGCTACTTAACAGATGTGATTCTAAAACTTAATGAAGATTGGCCTATTCCAGGTAGCAGAAGTGTGTTGTAACTGTGTTCTTCTGAAAATAATGCCTTATCCTAAAGGGACAACTAATGGTGGACATTCTAACACTGTGACAGATTGGCAGGGGAGAGATTGGGGGGCATGTGGATCTTTTGACTATCCCATCATGTTACGCTATATTTAAATCTATTTAGGTTTGACTGAAGCAAGCAACCTCATTCAAAATAATCGAACATTTGTATTTTTTTAATTTCCATAAGAACATTAAAATGTTTATTAATTATCACCAAAGGACAAAAACCATAGTCATAACATAAGGTATATGTTACTAAATTTTCAAATTTATCCTTAGTATAAGAATGAACTGCTATTCCATTCTTTGACATTAATGTATGTCCATTATGAAGTAAATGGCTTCTTATTAATCTAAAAGACCATACAGCACAGCATATTTTTCACTGGTCTTGACTATAGAAAGGAAAAAGAGAAGGAAGAGTGGGAGAGGGAAATTAAAGAACTTATATCAAATGAAATGTGTTGGATGGCTAAGATCTCACATTCTGGGCTGAGGCCACAGCTCTCCAGTGATACCCAGTAATCAACTGCTACTTGTCTCCATTTCCCTGGAGATTGTACGAGATGGTGAGGTCTTGGGAGTCTTCATAAGGCCTAATGAGGAGGTGGCTCAACCTAGTGTCCATAAGGTTTGATCTCAGCTGTGAGCCCAAATATCAAGCCTCCACCAGGAACATGTACCATGCATCAGTCCTGCATTGACCATCCACACCCCTCTCCTAGCTGTACACCAGGAGGACATGGCAAATTCCAATGTTGCCAGATTAAAAAAAAAATTTACTGATACATATTTGTACACCTTGTAATCATCCAAAGTATACAATCAATGGTTCACAATATCATCATATAGCTGTATATTTATAACCACAATCGACTTTTTTCTTCCTTTTTTGTGGAAAATAACATATACAAAAAAAGCAATAAATTTCAAAGCACATTGCAACAATTAATTGTAGAACAGATTTCAGAGTTTGGTATGAGTTACAATCGCACAATTTTAAGTTTTTGCTTCTAGCTGTTCTAAAACACTGGAGACTAACAGAAATATCAATATAATGATGAAGCAATCATACTCATTTGTTACACCCTAACTTCTCTTCATAACTCCACCATCACCTTTGATCTTTCTATCCCATCCTTTAGGGATATTTGGGCTATGGCCATTCTAACTCTTCATTTTGGAAGGGGCTGTCGATATTATGAGATGGGGAATAGAGCTAATTCATATTCTGGAAAGGCTGGCACCTCTGCATTTCAGGACTTTTCTGGTCCAGGGACCCATCTGGAGGTTGTAGGTTTTGGAAAATTACCCTAGTCCATGGAACCTTTGTAGAATCATATATATTTCCCTAGGTGTTCTTTAGGATTGGCAAGAATGGTCTTGGTTGGGGGTTGGCAAACTATGATAGGTAGCAATGTCTAACTGAAGCTTGTGTAAGAGTGGTCTCCAGTGTAGCCTCTTGACTCTATTTGAACTCTCTCAGCCACTGATACCTTATTTGTTACACTGCTTTCCCCCCTTTTGGTCAGATGGCATTGTTGATTCCATGGTGTTTATCCCATGAGATCCCATGAGCCCATCGCCAAGTCCCACGTAGGGGGAAGGGCAATTATTTCACTTGCAAAGTTGGGCTTAGAGAGAGAGAGAGGCCATATCTGAGCACATTGTTGCCAGATATTTTAAAGGATACATACCAGATCAATCTGCAATAACGTGCTGGTTTCTCACTCATAAACCCTGAGTTAGTTTGAGTTAGTCTTAAAACCAGCTAACAAATGGTTCATGTATTTGTGTGTATGTGTGTGTGTGCATGTACTTGTGCATGCTGTTTGGGAAAACATTGTGAGGAAAGCACTTGTCTGTGTTTGTCACTGTGTGGTAACTGTCGCAAGGAAAGGTGTTTACCCCTGATTTCTCTTTTCCCAGAATTATGATCAAGTTCACTGTGCCTTTTGGGACTTTGAAAAGAACAGTAAGTGTTTTTCTTAGTAAGCCTTGTCTTTAGCTCTCAATGAGACTTTGCTCCTGACCGTTTTCCTATGTGACTTTTCTGTGGATGAGAGTTGGACCATTTTCCTATTTTACACTTAGATGGGAGTGAGTTGTACCAAAGCTACTGCTTATTAGATCTTACAGAGCCCTTGATTGACCAAGATACATAATAAGAGCTTTATATCTAATGAGGGCACAGGAATTTTTAAAAAGTCTTCCTTTTTGATGAGGTACTTATTTGGAGACCAGAAAATTCACATAACTCAGGGATAAACAACGTTAGAAAAGAGAAAATTGAAAGGCCTAGCACAGTGTAGCTTCAAGTTATTTGAAGAAAATCGAGGACTGAACATCTCGCTTTTAATCTGTGCTTTCCCACAGGGACTTGCAATCTGTACTATGTATTTCCTTCTTTTTTCTTCACCTCTTTGGGACTAATGATGTGAATTTGGATGGGTCATTTTCCCTCTGTGAGTTCCAATCTCTTTATCTCTTCATTGAGGGGATAAGCCTTCCTGATTGGTTTCTAAGGGACCTTCCTGCTTGAATAAATGTGTGAGTCTTTGATGACGGCAAGAGAAGAGACAGGGGGTGGTTGCTTGCTGAATGGATTCCTCTTTGACTTGCTGTCTCCATGGGAATCATTAGAGATATTGCTAAATGTCAGAGAATTCTCACGTAGAATCAATTACCCTGGAATGCCAGGATGGCTAGAAGTCTTTCCACCTGTGGAAGCTCTGACTGTGGACTTGACCTTTTTTCAATATCCTTGGAAGCTTGGGAGAAAGGGGAATTCTTTTCCTATCTTACTCCTGGGATATAGGAATACTACTCCTTTCCTACAGCTGAAATAGTATTGTCCTGTCCTAGCCCCCTGCAAGTCTCCCAGGATAAGAGACCCGTAAAGTAATGAGCTTAGTCCCTCACAGGTTCAATAAGTTGATCTGTGTGTTCATTAATGCCAATTGCTGGCTCCTCGTAGGTCACCATTTGCTTCCTTTCCTCCCCCCACCCCCACCCCCCGTGAATCCAGAACCTCTGAATCTATGAAGTTATCCTGGAATGACACAGTTTGACCACACTTACCTGCCTGCCTTAGGATAACCCCTCAGGTTTAGTCCCACACTGGAAGTTCTATTCTGAATCTATTCTCGAACTTGAGATCTACAGGTTATGGAGACATTAGAGTTGCTTCTCGAATCCTGATTATGCTCAGGAGTGAGAAACTAGGCCTAAACAAGTGTCAAGTGGACCAGAGGCTCTAGATGGCCTCAAGGACCACTAGACTGGAAGCTGCCTTGGGAGCGAAACCCTTGACATCATCTGACTTCTGGATTGAACTGCTCATTTCAGGTGTCTATTCTAGTCTCACAGAGTAAACTAGTGTCGGTCTATACACCACAGCTCCATGTCCTTCAAAAAGTTCTAGATCTGCTTGTTTCCCGTTTACTGGCTACTTCAAAAACAGTCCTCATTCTGTCACTCCAGTATTGTGACAAAACTGTGTTCATGATTAGAGTCTGACTGAATCTGTAGAAGTATGATACAAGAACAGGAAAAGTGAACCTAAGAAGTTGCGACATTTATAAAGTCCCCCAAAAGGTCAATTTAGCCTATTAGACTTAATTTGATTTCAGGACTCGGTTATATCTCTATCTTACTGTCTTAGCAAACAAAACTAATTAAAACACACATTCTATTGGTACATATAATGAAAAGTTAAACATTTCTGAGAAAAACAAAATTGCTTTCACATTCCCTTCTGTCTCCTACAGATGGGCTAGGTGGATGGAATTCATCTGGCTGTAAAGTAAAGGAAACCAACATAAATTACACGATCTGTCAGTGTGACCACCTCACCCATTTTGGAGTCTTAATGGTGAGTTTTCCCTTAGTCACTTCTCTACAGAATTCGACAACTTTTATTAGATTACAGACCAGAATGTATGTGTGAACCAAGTTATGGAAAGTTTGTATGCAAGGGTAAACAAGCCCCCCCTTTTTCATCCAAAGTAGATCAGATTGAAGCAAATATTTTTTTATCCTTATAAAATTAACACCTGCTCCTCAAAATTCAAACAGTACAGAAAAGATCCCTGAAATCTCCCAGCCCAAGAGATCACCACCTTTAACTTTCTGGTATATATATTCTTCCAGATTCTTTTCTTATGTGTATATCAATATACATTTTTGTTTTATGAAAATAGGATCAAATAATTGATACTGATTTTACCATTTTTTTTTAGCCTAACAATATATAGTGGACACCATTCAGGCAAATATTATTCACCTACTTCAATTTTTAAAAATAGCTTTACAGTAATCCAGTGTGTGGATTTAACACAATGAATTTAACCAATCTCCTGTAGATGAACATTTTAGTTGTTACTGTTTTTCTCATTTTGAACAATGTTGTGGAACATATTTTTATCCATTTATCTTTGAACATTGGTGTAAGTACTTCTGTAAGATAAGTCAAGCAAGTGGAATTGATGGGTTAAAAATTTAAGAGTTATTGTCAAATTGCAGTGTATGAGAAGTGTATTTCTTAATACATGTGGTACTTAACCTAACGAGTTAGCTGATCAATTCATACACCTGAGCTTAAGGCCTCAGAGGCATCATTAACTCTCCTATCTCCTTCACTCCCTATGGAATGACTTGCTAAATATTTCTTTAAAGTGGACTCTCAAAAGTAGCCCTTATTCTGTAACCACATCCGAGTACTTTCTTATTCTCTTAAGTTATTTTATTATATACTGTTGTCTGAAAGTGCCATGTGTGTGAGCTGTTTCTCCAACGAATCGTAAGCTCCTCGAAAGTCTGTTATATAATGCTTTTTTCCTACTATATCTATTCAAGAAATTTTAAGAGGTATTCAATCGATACTTGTTGAATTGTAAGAATTTTGTTTAGCTCCCTTAAAATTGGCTAGAATGTTACAATAGGAGTCAAAAGACCAGGATTCACGTTCCAGCTCTGTCACTAACTAGCCATGTGATCTCAGTCAGATTGTTTAACTTGTTTGGACCTTAGAATTTTCTTTGGACATGTGAAAGCTTTTAATAGACCAGTGTTTCTCAACCTTGGCACTGTTGATATTTGGGGTCAGAAAATTCTGTTGTAGGTGCTGTTCTGTATGTTGTAGGTGACAGTAACACCCTCCCCCAGTTATAACAACCACAAGTGTCCCTAGACATTGCCTGGGGGAATCACTCCCAGATCAGAACTATTGGAGTAGACCATTATTTTTTAACCTTTTATGAGTCACGAATTTCCATAACAATCCGATTAAAGTTATGGACTTTCTTCCCAGATCAATGAATATATGAACTCAAATAATTCTGCATACCTTTTCAGGTCTTTTATGGGCCCCAAGTTAAGTAATTACTAGACTATGTGATTTCTAAGGTCCATTTTTTACTCTTGACTTTATAAAATTATTTTATTTAAGGTCTAAGAGAAAGAAACTTTTTTTCAAAGTTCTCCGTAGTGTTTTGCGATGCTCAGTACAGATAATGATTCACTTTGCATCCCAAATTCACATCTATTAACTTGGTCATATTTTAAATGTGGGACATTGAAAATGACAATAAAACCAAAGACTGAATGTTCTTCCAATGCTGTTGATAGCTCTTCATGCCTGTACACAGAAATTTGCACTAAGCATACTCAGCAAACCACAATATAGAGTATTGTCATATATCCGTCCTCAACCTGTGATCTTCAAAGAGCTATAGCAAAGATGCTATATGTCTTGTGAACTGCTTGTTAAAGAGCACTGGAAACATTTTGCCCTACACTTGCTCTGGCAAAGGTCTGAAATGCATTTGCATCAGGCGAAACTCTGAAATACAATTCGTTGTGTTCCTTAGGATTTATCCAGGTCTGCAGTGGATGCAGTGAATGAGCGGGTATTAGTGCTTATAACATATTCCGGATGTGGAATCTCCTCCATTTTCCTGGGAATTGCCATAGTGACATATATAGCTTTTCAGTAAGTTGATGTAACTCCCCTAAGTAAGTTTCATTTGATTGAATGGATGTTGTTTTCATTGTAAGCTTGTTAATTTCATGAATAGGAAGAGGTCAGATCTATTAGATTATGGAGTGGATAAATTCAAAAATCAAAAACCTAGGCTCCTCTTTAAGGAAAAGATTATGCTTGGACTTTAAAAAAGCAAGAGGAATAGTAAGCTATTCCTCTAATAGAATACAGAAACAATAACCATAAAAGAAAAAGGTTGATAAATGAGGCTTTATTAAAAAGAAAAAGTTCTTTCATCAAAACGTACCATTAAGGTAGTGAAAAGGCAAACCATAGATTTGGAGAAGATACTCACAATTGCATACATCTGACAAAGAACTTGTATGCAGAATATATAAAGAAACCTACAAATAGAAAAACAAAAGACTGACAATGAAATTTTTAAATGCGCAAAATGGTTGAAAAGACACTTAACAAAAGAGGATATCTATGCCTAAACCTAACCTTTACCAAATGGCCAATAAGCATATGACCAGGTTCTCAACATTTCTCATCATAGAAATGGAAATTAAAAGCACAATTTTATGCTTCTATATGTCCACTATAATGGTTAAAATAAAAATTACTGACAATACAAAGTGTCAACAAGGATGTGGAACAAATGGAACGTTTATATATTGCTGGTGGAAAAACAAAATGGCACAGACACTTGGGAAAACTCTGGCAGTACCTACTAAAGATAAATGTACATCCAGCTATTGATCCAACAATTCCACTATTAGGTATATATATATTTTAAATGAGTGTGTATATCCACCAAAATACGTGTACAAGAGTATTCATAGTAGCTCATAATAGCAGGAAGTTGGACACAACCCAAATGTCCATCAACAGTTGTTTGCATGAATAAATTGTGGTATGTTCATAAAGTGGAATACCACATAGCAGTGAAAAAGAATGAACTACTACCACACAATACAGCATTGCTAAATCTCATAGACAGAGTTGGGCAAAAGAAGCCAGAAAAATAAGGGAATATATTGTATTATTCCGTTTTTTATGAAGTTCCAAGTACAAGTAAAACTAAATCTATGGGGATAGGAGTTAGAATATTACTTACCTGTGGTGGGGGATATTGAGTGGGAGAGGGCATGAAAAAGCATTCTGAGATGTTGAAAATATTCTGTCTCTTGATCTGGATGGAGGTTCCACAGATGTGTACATATATAAAGATTCATCCAGCTGTATTCTTAAGATTTGTGCACTTTATTATTTACTTCAATGTATGAAAACACATATACACAAAATAAAACTTGCAAAAGTTAAATCAATAAATATTTGCTGGAACTCAAAGGGACATTTCTTTTTGTATGCTGTGTGGCAGAGTCACGTTTCATTCTTTTTCTATGTAAGTATCCTGTTATTGCAGCACCATTTGTTGAATTTTTTGTTTGTTTGTTTTGTTTGTTTTGGGAAGTGCATGGGCCGGGAATCGAACCCAGGTCTCCCGCATGGCAGATGAGAATTCTACCACTGAACTACCCTTGCACCCCTCAAATGGGTATTTTTTTTTATTTAGAAAATACTAAATCAGATTCTACAAGATGAAATAAGTGTTCAGTTATTGAGATGTAAGGTCGTATTTGCATGATGCCAAATGTCCGGATCTTTAGAAATATCTAGGTAATTACTTGAAATGGTTTCATAACTATTGTCTATTTGGTAATATGTAGATCAGTACTTGGGTCTACTGAAGCAGTGATGATAGAATCATAGTATCCAGGAAACTCTTCCCTTCTTCTCACCAAAAGAGAAAAGGAAAAAGAAAACAAGAGGGCTGCCAAGCTGAGATGCTTTTATTATTCTTGTTAGTGTAGTTCACTATATTGGGATACTTTGATTCTATCTGGGGAGAGGGTGGGAGATTCTAAAATTCAGTACATATAAAGTAATATGAGTAATTTAATTTTAATAAGGAGTTCTTTCACTCTTTCACTTATTACTCTGATAAGATGTGGTAATGTATTAAAAACAGAAACGCTACTAACTTAATCTTCTACCTTTTCTTTTAGCAAACTTCGAAAAGATTCTCCTTCCAAAATCCTGATCAACCTGTGCACAGCACTACTGATGCTAAATCTCGTGTTTCTGGTCAATTCCTGGTCATCAGCATTTCAGAAAGCGGGACTCTGTATCACAGCAGCAATGGCTCTTCATTACTTCCTACTTGTTTCTTTCACTTGGATGGCACTGGAGGCGGTTCATATGTATTTTGCTCTAGTCAAAGTCTTCAATATATACATTCGAAATTATATCCTTAAATTTTGTCTACTTGGTTGGGGTAAGTAACTCTGCCATTGTCCTTGATGTCTCTTTTTTGAATCTGTGTCTTTCTAATTCTAGCTCAATTAGACACATCACTCAAAACCAAATTCTATTATTATCATGGGTAAGGAATTAAGGATTGGCTTACTGTTGTTTGGATGTGCATCTATTTTTTCTGCCTACATTACTCTGTAAAGTCAACTTTTAAACTTTCTGGTGGGGAGTAGAACCATGAATATTTATTGAGCAGCTGCTTGTATACCGTGCTAAATGTTGAACTGACAGTAGTGAACCTATCATATTGATCCCTCCCTTCCCAGATGTAATACTCTTAACAAATATTTACTGATATTATAACAGCTAGCACTTACATAGCATTTACATGTGCCAGGCTGTGTTCTAAGTGCTTTATACACTCATTTAATACTCACCACATCTATAGGATAGGCGCCATCATTTTTCTCATTTAATAGATGAGGCGCAGAGAGATGAGATAATTTGCCAAAAACCCCACAGCTTGTAAGTGACAGAACCGAGATTTGAAACCAGGGATCCTGTCTCCATAGTGTGTACTTTTAACCTGTGATATAACTATATTGCTTAAGGAATAATGAGCTGACTTGCAATGTGTGAAAGGGTGCTGGGTCAGACATGACCTGAGTCGCACCATTTATGACTGTGGTTATTGCTTCTGTCCTGTGGAGGAAACCAGGAATGAAACTGAGCATGAAAATTTCCAATGTAAATGACACTTCATTAGTATGCTTCCCTGTATTTCTAACTGACATGGTCAACTCCGCTCCTTTTTAACTCCACTGCCTATTCAAAGCAGACCCTGGGTTCAGAAAATGTGTGAGGTACATAGGATGCTTAGGAAGATAGATTTTATCTTCTACTACCTTTACAAAGGCAATAGCTTCCCAATTAGTTACTCATCCTTTTAATGAGTTTATTAGCATAGTGCATTGCTTTTGTTGGGTACACAGTTAGTGCTATTATTTATACTAATATGGGGGGAGGGGCAGAGAAGACAACTACTAAATAACGAATAATCCAAAACATTGTTTTAGTACACTTTGGAATGCTATCAGAAACACAGAAGCAAAACACTTCCCCCTTTATACCTGGCATCCCTCATCTTGACTGAACTGGAGGATTGAAAAATGTTGTGGAAGAGGCTTCATGAACAATACAAAAAGTGGACACCTCACAAAGGGCTAATTGTGAAAGAGCTGTAAATATTGCCCGATCCCGGCTTTCCTTTTCCTTCATCACTACTCATTCTCAGCCTTCCTTTCAGACCCTTCCTCCGTCTCTTGCTCTTTAAATGCTGGCATTCCACTGGGTTTGCTCCTTATGTCTTATCCCTTTCATTGTCTCACTCCACACACACTTCCTGGGATGTAGGGAGAAGCAGGAAAGTTATGGCTCAGTACTTAGAGGTAGGAAAAACCTGAGGTGTGTCAAGTAGACACCCAAGGCAAAGAAGGCCAACCAAGACAGCCAAGGCTTGACTGGTTTGACCTGTAAAAATATAATGAGCCACTTTAGATTCATAGACAGCAAAAGGAAGAGTAGTTACAGCTGCCAGCTCCCAAGTCTTTGTCCTAAACACTAAAAAGGAAGACATCCAAACCAAAGGGGCCAAATGACAGTAACACGAGTTGTGGGGTGCCCCATTGCTGAGAGGTCAGTTCTAGACTGCAGTTATGCAGATTTTCATATTCTACAGTACTATTCTGAGGAGACAGGGCCAAAAGCCCCGGACCCCATCAGAAGCTGGAAAGTGATGAGAAACTGTCTTATGATGGCTTCCCAAGAGAGACTAGGAGGCAAATGGGGGATGGCCTTGGAGCACATTCTTCCAGGGCTCCTGTCCTCATGTTCATAGAGGATCTCAATGCATTCTGCCAACAACTCAGAGAAGCTGCAATTCAAGCTTTGCCTGCTTGTAAGGAAGCACACAAGTTCTCCAGGGCACCGTGAGGAATGGCACCCCACAGACAACTTCAATACATTTAAAAACTAGACAAATGCAATCAACTGTAAGGAAAATGAATATTAGCATCTGTTTATGTTTGAAGCGGTATCTCCCTAACGCCAGAGTAACCTGTTGAAAAGGGTTTTCCCCCCTTTATTTAAATAGAGGGAGTAGATTTGTCCGCCTTATGACAAACAACCAGTAGGGGTTACTTTTTAAAATTATCCAAAGTGTAAACAGAGCTTGAGAACCTTCATACAACTCCCATCTTAAACGTGAGGATTCCCTCCATCCCCACCTTCCTACCTTAAAATATATATTTTTCTTTCAGACCTTCAGAAACTTACTTTAAAATTGTATTGCAATAACCAATATAGAGCACAAAATTTCCTGTTTTAACCACATTCAAGTGTATAATTCAATCATATTAGTTATAGTAATAATATTATGTTATCATCACTGACATCTATTACCCCTACTTTTTAATCACCTCAAAAATAAACTTCTCATCCATAAAGCTATAATTTCCTCTTCCTGCCTAACCCCAATACATCCCTGGTAACCTGTAAACCACCATCTGTCTCTATGAAGTTTGGTTCTTCTAGATATTTCATACAAGAGAAGTCATACAACATTTATCCTTTTGTGTCTGGCTTATTTTGCTCAACATGATGTCTTGAAGATTCATCCATCTTGCAGCATGCAGCAGAACTTCATTCTTTTTTATGGCTGAATAATATTCTGTTGTGTGAATATATCACATTTTGTTTATTCATTCATCTGTTAATGGACACTTGGGTTACTTCCACCTTTGGGTTATTGGGAATAATGCTGCTATAAATATTAGTGTACAAATATCTGTTTAAGTCCCTGCTTTCAATTCTTTTGGGTCTATACCAAAAAATGTGCTTGCTGGATCATATGATAATTCTATTTTAACTGACTTCAATAGTGGCTGCTCCATCATCAGCAATTCCTATTTCTTCACATCCTCACCAAAATTTATTATTTCCTGTTGTTTTTTTAATTATAGCAATCCTAGTGGGTATGAAGTGTATCTTATTGTGATTTTTGATGGCCAATGATATTAAGCATCTTCTCATATGCTTATTGGCCATTTGTATATCTTCTTTGGAGAAATGTCTGTTCAAGTCCTTTGCCCATTATTTAATTGGGTTATTTGTCTTGTTGTTGTTGTTGGGTTGTAAGTTGCAGGAGTTCTTTATATATTCTGATTATTAAACCCTTATCAGATGTATTGTTTGCAATTATTTTCTCCCATTTTATATGTTTTATTTTCACTTTCTTTATAGTGTATTCTTTTGGGGGAAATTGTAAATGTGATTTCTTTTTAATTTCCATTTCATCAATAGATATTTTTAAAAATATAGCATGTCAGGCACTGTGCTTGGTATAGTCTATACCGATATAAAGGGATTGTCCTGTTTATCATGGAATAGGACAGTGGGAGGTTGTTCAAGAAGCTTGGCACTCTGAGGGTTGGAACAGCTCTGGAAAGTATCTTACAAAACTTCTAAAATGTGCATGGGTGTACAAACCTGGTTTAGGAGAAACTCAGTTTTAGAATAAAAAAATAATTTAAATTTTGCATATGTACATGAAATTGGGTTTTTAAACTTTGTGTCTATAGTCACACCACATTTGACCATTTTGACTGGACTGATTGCTTTATTATAGTCTGGCTGAGTTGACTGGTCGATTACTGGACGATCTAGTCAAAATGTCAACCTAGTAATGAGTATCAGAACAGCATCTCTTTCAAAAAAGCAGTGAAGGCTGCAGCTGATTGCCTATGCCCTGCCACCTAGATGACAGAAAAAGATAGTGAGAATTAGGGGGCAGTGTCAAAAGGGAGAAAAAATTGGCGGGCCATCATCTAAGAAGAAATGCTTGATCCAAACTTGCATTCTAATGAACTATACACTTCTATTGCCAAGTTGAATTTTTTTTTTAGCACTTGAACTAATTTTAATTAGAAGTGGGCATTGTATTGGAGCCCTGGGCATACTGTTTAGTTTAGCAGATTGGAAAACTCCTAGGAATGTTTAACTTGGAATAATTAACAAACATTTTGCAAACAATGGTATTTTGATGCCCGTACTTCTGTGGCTCATTTAAACAGTGTCTCAATGTATCAGTATCCCCAGTCATTGATCAGGGTTCCTGCGCTACTTCCTAATGGTACGCCTTTGGCTTGCTTTCCCACTCTAGGAATCCCAGCAATTATGGTGGCAATCCTACTCAGTGTGAAAAGAGATCTGTATGGAACTCTGAACCCATCCACTCCATTGTAAGTACCAGCATCTCTGCTTCTCAGGTCAGGTTGTCATGGGGTGTTCCTGACCTGGGACTTGGGACTTGGTGTTGTCATTGGTATCAAGAAGAACACTGCCTCAGCATTTCTGGTGCAAACGTGATCACAGTTGCACTCATACAATGGTTAAGTGCCTGGGCTCTGTATGACCTTGGGCAAGTTATTTTACTTCTTATTTCCACTTCCTCCTCTGAAAATGGGGATGTTTGCTCTTTAAGTTTGGTCCAAATTAAAATGAGATTATGTGTATAAAGTGCTTAGCGTGGTTCCTGGTCCATGGTAAGTGCTACATAACTAACAGTTACTAAGATTACAAGCTTATGGAACTTTGGAAGGAATTAGGGGGGTCATTATTTGGAAATACTGAGATAGGTTGGGAAACATTTTCTAACTTTCAACAAAAAAGAACAGAGAAGACTCCACAGCTTTCCCTTCTAAACTGTATCAGCTTTATTTCCCTCTTTTTTTGTTGTTGTTGTTGTTTTGTTGTTGTTGTTGATATATAAGCCCAACTCTTTGGTGCTCTCGACAGTAGCAATTTACTCCCTTCCACCTCTCCAGAACCTTCTTTTAGGTAGTTACTCTGTGGCTCTTTAGGCTGCACAATATCATTTCACACGTTTGATTTTTTTCGTTACCCATATCCATTCTCTTTATCATTGCCCTTCAAGTTCTCTTCCCCTGTAGATGTTTTCTCCCGGTAAACTAGAATTAAAGTGAGAGGTCCTGCTCTCAAGATTCCCTTTTCTTTCATATTGAGATGAAAGATTCCAGAGAGTTAAAAATTATATTGCCCCTAGGGTACGTGGGTGGTTCAGTGGTAGAATGTTGTCTTCCATGCAGGAGACCCGGGTTCGATTCCCGGACCATGTACCCCCATAAAAAAAATTATGTTGCCCTTTCCAGCAGA
The DNA here is from genome assembly GCF_023851605.1 of Tamandua tetradactyla. Taxonomy (NCBI): domain Eukaryota; kingdom Metazoa; phylum Chordata; class Mammalia; order Pilosa; family Myrmecophagidae; genus Tamandua; species Tamandua tetradactyla. The sequence continues at coordinate 23,035,805 of NC_135353.1, read as the reverse complement.
TGTCTTCTTGTTAAAATTCCTTGCTATCCTTTCTTTCTCTCTTCTCTCCCTTCCTTCCTTCTCATCTCCCGCTCTGTCCTCCTTCGTTGCCTGGTTTGTGATTTAAAGAGTCCCCAGTGTCTAATGAAAAGTCCCCTTCAAAAAGAAAAAGCAAAAGCAGAACAAAATCACCTCCTCCCTTTAAAAACACTTTCATATATGAATGGGTTAATAAGAGGCAAACAGCTCTATGAGGTTTTTAAAAATTAATTCTTTTTGAAGAGGTAATTCATGCACATGGTAAAAAACTCAAAAGGACAAAAGAGTAGAGGATGGTAGAGCCCCACCCCCAATCTCTAACTGCCACTTTCTATCCCTGGAGGCAACTCCTGTTACCAAATTCTTGAGTATCCTTCCAGCAATGGTCTATGACTATACAATGAAATTCTTGTAGGATTTTTTTGCTCACTGTGTTACCCAAATGGTAGCTCTACACTGGCACCTTGTTCTTTTCGCTTAACAATATATCTTGGAGAGGATTCTCTATTCAAACTTGTAGAGCTATTGTATATTCTCTATCCTCATTCAGGGCTGAAGATGAGAGTCAGGGAACTCTGAGTATTAGACTCTATTAGGGAAATTAAATGCTTATTTTTCACTTTCTCCCAACACTCACACACAAACTCATACATACAGGAAAGCATCCACACCAACATGAACAACATGGTCCAAAGGGATTTATTTCTTGGCTACAGAAAAGAGATCTCAGCTAAGTCGACACATAGTTAAATTAGTCTTCTATGTCTGTGTTAAAAAATCAAAGGTGGTGTCTTCAGTTATTTGAAATGTTGTTAAATGAAATATTCTATTCATATGAACCACTGCATATTTCTTATTAATAGAAAACGGTAGAGCCATTATTCAATCCAGGGACCAGTGTTACCTTTTGTAGTCTATATCTGTAACTGTGCTGGGAGGTTTAAAATATACATCATATTTAAAGCAGTACAACTAGAGCTGTCCTCTTTCTGCTGCATTTTCATTAATTCTGATAATCTCATCGTTGTTTGATATAGCATTCACAAAAGCCATTCATTGCTCATGTCCTTCTATTGTGAAATTTATCATGCAAAGCAGAATTCATTCTGCAAATAAAAGCTCAGGTGTAAAGTGAGGTGGGGGGGGACACTACTTTTGGAGGAAATGCATAATTTGTTTTTCTGCTGTTGAGGAAGAGAATAGGTTCTTAGGGAACTGGACTGGGAAGTCACTGCATATGTAGGGCAGAAACATCCTTGAAGATTTCTGACTTGGCAAGAAAAACAGCCCTGGACTCGGGCTCAGGACACTCAGGCTGTAGTCCCAGCTCTGTACCCTAGTGGGTGTGAGTGAACTCAAGCGAACTCATCTTTCTGGGTCTCTGTATCCTCAGGTGAAATGAAACTGAGTAGATGATCTTCAAAGTGTCACCGAAAAAGAGGAATTTATGTTTCTCTACCTCACGATGGACTTCTTTTCTTTGTGTCTTACAGTTGCTGGATTAAAGACGATTCTATCTTTTACATCTCAGTTGTGGCCTATTTTTGCCTCATATTTCTCATTAATTTCTCCATGTTCTGCACTGTTCTTGCTCAGCTGAATTCCATGAAATCCCAAAGCCAAAAGACTCGTAGGAAGATGATCCTGCACGACCTCAAAAGCACCACAAGCTTGACATTCTTACTTGGCCTCACTTGGGGCTTTGCCTTTTTTGCCTGGGGACCTGTGAGGATCCTGTTCTTGTATCTTTTTGCCATTTCAAATACTTTGCAAGGTAAATTCTGCTTCTTTAACTTTTCCATGGCTAGCTAGACCTCCACCAAAGCTGTTTTCGCTTTGGAAAATTCTCACCTCTTGGAGACTCAGAAGAGGAAAAGAAATACTTTAAGAGGCTTCTGTTCTCAATGGGTTGACAGACAGCTATTGGAAACATTAGCAAGAGGTTAGGTCTTTGTTAAATGAATACACAGTCCACTGTCTTTTACCCAGGGTTGTAGGGAGAAACTAAATTGATAACCCAACTTCAACCAGTTGGGAATTTCTGTATCAAACCCTGATTCGCAAAACTTCTTACAACATTCATTGCATCAACACATGGTGTTTGTAAATGTACAGGTTAACGTTTGTGTTGACATTTTAACGTGCACAACTGGTTGAACAATTTCAACATTTTGCAGTTAAACACAGCAGTTACAAGACAATAAAATCATTAAAGTTATGACCCCACAGACTCTGACTCCATCAGACATCCTGATATTGTGAGGAAGAGCCAGGACAGGAATGTAGAGGAATGAAGGCGAAGAGCAATGAGCTCTTCTAGTCATTGTCTTGCCATAAACCGACCTTGGGAGTCACCACAATTAGTTGAATTCGATGACCTTGAGCTGTCTAAGGGCTCTAGAGCTCTTTAATTTCCTTCCTAGTTTCTGGTTAAAGTAGCAAATGACCAATGAAGTGAATAAATGCCAAAGATGGCATGAGTTGTAAAAGCTAGGAGCCTGGTTAATACACTACTGAATAATTGTTGATATTCATTTTAAACTGATTTTGCCTATTAAAAATCTTGGGGAAAGGTATGCAGAATGATTTCCAAGGAGTTTTATACTCTACCCCATCTTCTTATCCCCAAGTTTGGCCCAGTCCTTTTGGGCTATGGGGCAGCTTGGGTTAACTTGGCAGCCCATGGAGTCAGGTTCTCCCTTACTCCTCTCCACAGTTAATTCATCCAACAAACTCTTATACCAAACTGCAGTCCACTGGTTATACTCCTTGATATACTCCAGGAATAAAGGAGTTTTATGGTCAAATAAGTTTGGGAAATGTTGCAAACTATATTTCTCATTTTGGGAATGGCACAGTGTACATTAGCATAGAAAAATTCACGTGAAATTCTCCTGGAAAAAAATCTAAAAATTTGTTTTAACCCAGCATTTTTAAAACCTTAGAACCGTATGTCATTAGGCTTGCTCACCTGAGGAACCATAGAAAATGTGAATTGGTGTGCATTTATTATATGCCAGGCACTTGAAAAAGTGTTGGAAAGGGGTGTGCAATATAATATGAGGCATAGATTTTGCCCTCATGTTTTATGACTCTAGAAACCATCTCATTTTAGACCAATGATGTCGACCAACTGAAACCTTCAGTCCCATCAGATTCTGCCAACCTTATACAATCATACTCTGATTGGAATATAAAAAGACAGAAAATTAGCTATTCTTCCATGTGCCGTTTTTATTATCCCTCTGGTAATAGGGCTGGAATTTTCAGGAGCACTCTATACCACTCTCACTTATTTCTCTTTGAAGCTACCAGCATTTGGATCAGGAACTAGGCGCCTGCACAGATTTTTTCCTCAGCAATTACTCGTCTTCTCTTTGGCTCATTAATTCTGAGGAGAAACATGTTCATCCTGTGAAAAGAGGGCTGAAAGAGAAACTGACAATAGAACAAGAAAGTAAAGCAGTTTACAGCTTAAAGAAGAACATAGAAAATGTCCTCCAATTCTACAGTGGAAAGGGAAAATAGTTCCTAAGTAGCCTACATGGGGAGAAGCAAGCAGAAACCAGCTGGAGATCTCTTGAGAACTAAAACCAAAGGCCCCTAGATCCCATTGCCAGACAGACAGATCTGTCTGTCAGGTATGCTTTATGTCAATCAAATACCAAGTGCACATAGTCCTACCTGCCAGACAGAATGTGCCATCTTGTTCCCATCCATGCTGGGGACCTTTTTTTCAGAACCCTGAGCTTTAGACTCATTACACACACACACACACACACACACACACACACACACACACACACACACATTCCAAATGACCTCCAAACAAGAATACAATGAAACACGTGAAAAAATTAGCCATTTAAAAGAAAGGACAAGCTCACAATTCTGGTGGGAGAGGTCTGCCCTGTGGCCAGGTGTGGAAAAAAAATATGCTCATAATAGCCATTTGTGAAGGAGGAATGCACAAATAAGAGGCAGGTGACAAAAACCTGACATCTTCCCTCATGCCTGTGTTCTAGTGAGTAAGCAGATCAATCTGTTATTGGAAAGAAAAGGAGGACTGTCAGGCAGAGAGGGAGAACTGGCAGGCAGCTTATTGGAATTCACAGAATAACCTTTAAGTTGAAGAACTAACTAAACTCCATGCAGAAAATCTGAGCAATAATAGGTGCTCAATGTCACTGTTGCCCCTTACTTTTGCTGAAGCTGGCGGAGTTTTGTTTGCTCTGAGATTGGATTTTGCACTCATGCACTCATGGGGTTACTACATTGCCTTGCAGGTGACTGCTGCTCAGAAAAAGAATGATGGCAGCTGAATTCGTCACCACAGTTGTTTGGTTACAAATGGAGATAAATCCCTTGGGGGAGTTAGTGAGCTGCGTCATTCCGTTTAGCCTCCAGACTTGCTGCTTCCCACCTGGAATCAGAGAATCTCAGAGCTTGGGGCCAGGGACCTGAGAGGACCTTCAATTTAACTTCCCATCCGTGCTAGGAAGTTACTGATCTCTACCTGAAACTTTCCAGGGACAGAGAATTCACCTTCCCATAAAAGAGAGCACTAAACTTCTAATCAGTTCTCATTTTTATACTGGTCATAATTCAGGGTTAGGATTTGGGCTCGGCTGTCAGACTGACCTGCATTCAGTCCTGATGCTGCCAGCTCAGTGTTAGCTGTAGGAACTTGACCAAGATTACTAGATTGAGTGGACTCTTAACCTTGGTCTGTAAATTGTGCAAATGAGACTAAGGGAGCAATGCCCATTAAATAGTTAGTGAACACTAGCTGGGATTTGTACATGGTTGCTCTGTAGCTTCTTCCCATTACCTCTAGTTCTAACCTGGAAACCACGCAGAACAAGCCCAATTTGTCCTTTTCATGGCAGTCCTTTCAGATCTGTGACTATAACTACCATCTCTCCTCACGCTATATTCCCCTCTCCAAGTTTTCTCTTATTCAGGTAAAACAGCCGAGCTCCTTTAGCTTTTCCTCAAGCCTGTCACTATTCTTATTCACCCTATTCTGGAATACTTCAGTTTGTCACCATACTTTTTGTTGTTGTTGTTTCTAAAAATATTTTTTAATTGACAAATCTTCACACATATACGGTCTGTCCATGGTGTACAATCAATGGCTCGTTGTGTATTCATCATCATGATCATTTTTAGAATATTTGCATATACCCCTCCCTCTTATTGATAACTAGTATTTCAATCTACCCAATTTATTTTACCCCTTATCCCCCCTATTATGTATTTATTTTTATTTTTTTATTCATACTTTTTTTACTCATCTGTCCATACCCTGGATAAAAGGAGCATTAGACACAAGGCTTTCACAATCACACAGTTACATTGTAAAAGCTATGTAGTTACACAATAATCTTCAAGAATCAAGGCTGCTGGAACACAGCTCAAGAGTTTCAGGTTTTTCCGTCCAGCTACTGGAATACACCATAAACTAAAAAAGGATGTCTCTATAATGCATAAGAATAATCTCCAGGATAACCTGTCGACTGTGTTTTGAATCTCTCAGCCACTGAAACATTACTTTATCTCATTTCTCTCTTCCACCTTTTGGTTAGGAAGGCTTTCTCAATCCCATGATGCCAGGTCCCAGCTCATCCTGTGAGCTCTGTCTCATGTTGCCAGGGAGATTTACACCCCTGAGAGTCATGTGCTCTCTTAGGGGAGAGGGCAGCGAGTTCACCTGCTGAATTGGCTTAGAGAGAAAGGACACACCTGAGCAACAAAAGAGGTTTTTCTGGAGGTGACTCTTTGGCATAATTATAAGTAGGCTTAGGTTCTCCTTTGCAGGAATAAATTTCATAGGGGCAAACCCCAAGATCGAGAGGTCAGTCTACTGATTTGGTTGCCCCCACTGCTTGTGAGAATATCAGGAATTCTCAATGTGGGGAAGTTGAATATTTCCTTTCTCCCTAGTCCCCCAAGGGGACTTTGCAAATACTTTTTATTCACTGCCCAAATTACTCTGGGATATATTGAAGCATCACAGGAACCTGGACAAACCAACAACATCTCATGCCCTGTTCAAGATTCCAGGTACTTATGGTGTTCAACTAAATTGACCATATGAGTTAAATAAGGTAATGCACTACCCAAAATACAAATTTTTCATCAAATATACATCTCTCCCTTTGGTCTCACACAGAAGTTGAACTTTTAAAATACGGACAATATCATCCTTTACCCTGTATTCTGATTTACCTTAGTCCTATCCAGATCAGTTTCATTCATATCTCTAGTCGAAGTCTGATCCCTTTTTCAACTTTTTAAACAGTTCCTGTATGGGGTAGTGCTGACTTTAATAGCTTCAGGGCTCTAACTCTGAGTCTCAGGTGTCACCATACTTTTGAAATGGCGCTTCCTCAACTGAACTCAATGCTGGTGGAGATATGGTCAAACCAGATCAAAATGGCAGAGACTATCTTCTTTGCCTCAATCAAGATTCTTTGCTGTCAGTAATGCCCTATTTAAAATTAGCTTTGAGAGCATCCACTATTGACTTGTGCTCAGCTTGCAATGAGTTAAGACCACTCTGATCCATCACTAATCATTAACCTTTAACATAACTGGCCAAGGTAGAGGCCAAGCTGAATTCTGTATAGAGAACAAAGGTTACCAAATGCACTTGGGTCAAAATAAATATTTTGAGTCCCAAGTAATTATTGCTAAAGTTGCAGAAGGCTGTGAGAGCCTGTGCATCAAGTACCTTGGAGTTCAAGTCAACAAACATTATTGAACTGCCAAACAGTACTGGGAGGCAAAGGGAGACGTGATATGAAGATAAAAAGAAAGCATACCTCAGCCCTCAAAGACATGACTGCAAAGTGGAGAAATGGACAATATGTGACAAATATTTGTATATTTATGTTTAGCAATAATAATTGCTAAATGTGGCAAACATAGTAAGAAACAAAGTATATGGGAGTTCAAAGCAGGCAAGGTGAATTTCAGTTTGAGGCATCAGGAAAGAATTTGTGGGTAAAATGACTTTTGGCATGAGCCCTAAGTAGAAATCAGGAAATTAACAGGAGTTACTTCTATCCCCAACCCTAAGAAATCCAACTGGATCTCCAGGGCATTTGCAATCAGTGTCATCTTGACTCCTACTTTTATCTTCCAAGGAGATATTTTAGAGGTGGTGATGAGAAACAGCCAGTATTGCTGATAGATACCCTCAGCACCTCCCTCCCACTTATAGAGCCAAATCAGGGCAAGCAGTGGAAATTTTGGGCAGCAATTGTATAGTTTCCCAACAGTGGAATTGTGCCAAAGGGTAGGTGTATTTGATATTATGTTGCTGTTTAACAAATCACCCCCGAAATGTTATCTTAAAACAACATTTATTATCTCATATAGTTTCTTAGGGTCAGGAATTCAGGAGCAAATTGTCTGAGTGGTCCTGATTCAGGTTCTCTCATTAAGTTGCAGTCAAGCTGTTGATCAGGGCTGCAGTCATCTAAGGCTTGACTGGGGCTGGAAGATCTGCTTGCAAGATGGCACACTCTCACTCTCATGCCCGTGGAGTAGAGACCTCAGTTCCTCACCATGTGTCATCAAGGCAGAAGGCTTGGCTTCCCTCAGAGTGAATGATCAAAAAGAGACAGAGGCAGAGACTAAGATGAAATTTGCAATGTCTTTTTCAACCTAATCTTGGAAGTGACATACCATCACTTCTGCCGTATTCTATTGGTACAGTGTGGGAGAGGGCTAACAAGGGTGTGAATGTGGGATATGTGGGAGCCATCTCTGAAGCTGGTTACCATAGCAGGCCTGATCGCTCATGCTCTACAATGGACAGAAGCTCAGCAAGAAAACTGTGGTTGATATGAAGTCTTGATGCAAACCTTGCCATCACTGCCTTTGGGAGGGAGGCTTCTTATGAAATCAGAAAGTCAGTAATAGTCCTGGAGGGAGGGTAGTATCTATGGTGGCAATGGCAGGCTTGAGTCTTACATTGTTGACAGCTGGTGACAGAAGCTGAAAAAGACTGAATTTCTTCTCCTGGCCTAGGATTCTTCATTTTTGTGTTTCACTGTGTGATGAAGGAGAGTGTGCGGGAGCAGTGGCAGGTACACCTCTGCTGTGGGTGGTTGCAACTGGATAATTCTTCTGGTAAGACTGCAGTTTGGGTAATGTTTTGAATTTCACAATTTTTACAAAACTGATCAGATTAACTTATTTCCTACATCAACATTAAGGCTGATTCCGTGTCATGAAAATAATTTGTACTTTTGTGCTGAGGTGAATGAAGACAGATGAAGAGTGTGACTTGGGCCATATTTCAACCTAGTGAAGCTTCTTTTTATTCCAGGTTCCTTGGATTGTTTGTCCTGGCTGTAACTTGAGGCTCGATTCAATTAAAACAACATTGATTGAGTGCCTACCATGTGCCAGGCACTGGGTTTCGGGTCTTTCTGGCCCATAGTCATCAGTATGTTGAGTGGATGTGGGAAGCCAGGAGTGGCAGTGGAAGTGAAGAGAACTTAGCATTCCTAAGATACCTGGTGGGGTGGAATGCTGGGAACCACTGATGGCCCTTCTTGCAGAGTTGGAGTTGTAGTGGCCTCTGATGTTGCTTTTTAAAACTGGTGCTTCCCTGGATAGCATGTCCAGTCCCCACAAACTGATTTTCTATATATCAGAAGACTCTTCCATCCAGTTTAATCAGCTTCTCAGTCCCAATACAAAACCCAGTTTATTTCCTCTAGGAAAGGCAGTGCCTGAAATCTATGGTTCTATAAGTAACATGGAGATCCCTGTCCTTTACACTAGGCATGCTAGTAACTTGCTGATCTTTGTGCCATGCTCTAGGGAAAATGGGCATCCTTGGTGAGTTGGATGTCTCGGTACCACACATTAGAGAATAAATTTACTTCTCATAAATTCATAGAAAAACTGACCCCTTGAGTCAGAAAGAACACTGTGCATTGAGCTTTATATATTTTTAACAGAGTTATTGAGATATAATTTACATCCTCCCAAAATTCATTTTAAAGTACAGTTTAATGAGTTTTTGAGTTTTAAACTTTTTTGGTGTCATTCCAGATGGGAGCAGCAGGTGTGGACTAAATGTTGGGTATAAGCAAGAGAGACTGAATAAAACCTTTGGACACAAATTGTTGACACCGTCCCTCCAGTCAACTGCTACTAGTTCCACTTTCAAATCTTTAGGCTCAGCACAAAGCACTCCTTCAGACATAAGCTTCCCAAATGGTAAGAAAAAGGCTATGTTGCCAACACTTTTATTCCAGAGATATTGAATTAACCTGAGGCCGTGTACTTGGTTTTGAATAATATTTTCCTTTCAAAACTAAATTCAGCTTTGTGCATGCATATACCTGGGCTCATTCTTAGCTGAGGTATGTATGGAAGCAACTAGTAAACATAGTATGTATAAACTCGATGGATTATTAGTAACAATGGAGAAGAGACTAGTAGTTAAAAATATTCATGAGTAATTAAAAATTATTGTCATGGGCTGTTAAAACTAGAAAGAATTTAGACCTTATCTTGTCCAGTCCCTTAATTTTACAGATGGGGAACCTTAGATGGCAAAAGGAAAATGACTACGGGCAATCACTCAGCACATCAACAGCAGAATTGGTGCCAGAATTCAGGTCTCCTGGCTCTCCAGAATACGGTCTGGAGTACACATCATACTTAGATGTTCACCTTCTTCCATAGGAAGATATATTTCCAGGTACAGAGAGAGATTTTGAGGTCGGGTTGGAGTGTTGGGAGGGAAAGTGTAGAGAAAGGATTGCTCTAAAGCCCCAAAGTAAAGAGTGAGGCAAAATGAGCAAAAACTTTGAGTCAATGCTGTGATGATTTTGTTGTGTGCTTCCATTGGCTGTTGGTGCTGTGGCTTTTGGTTGCCTCTCTTAAAGGCCAAGGTGGCTCCAGTTCACACACACACACAAACGCATACACACACACACATCCTTTGGTGGCCTGGCTGCAGTCATTCTCCCACCTTCTCATTGGTGGTGGTAGGTCTGCCTCATCCACTTGTATTTTTCACTGCATTGGCTCAAAGAAACAGCTCTATGTTCCAAGAGCTGCAGCCAACCTGGAAGCAGTGTGGCAGGCAAGAAAAGCAACAAACATAAAGTCAGAAGGCTTTGGCACAAATCCAACTCTGTCACTAACTCTGCAACCTTGGGTACATCACTCCCCTGCTCAGAGCTATATCTCGTCACTTTCAATATGAAGGAGCTATAATGCCTGACCTTGAAAGTACCTACCAGCTTCAGATCTGTGTGAGGCAACATTTTTCCAATTTAGGCTGGTTGCCTGGTGCACGGAGTCTCAGTCTCCATCTCTGTATGAAAATCTTAGAGTTGCACATGAAAACTTTCCCTGGCCACAAGAGTCCATTACACTCCAGCCAGCTAACCCACAGATACGTTCTGGTAGAGGTACCGGGGAGCCAGGGTATGGGTGGTGGAAGCTCCTAAGTAGGTGACAGTTGGGGGTGTTTGGGAAATAACATTTTTGAAAAATGATTAGTTAGTATTGATTCCTCTGCTGCCCTCAGGGTATATTGTTTCATTAGCAAATATCCAACTCAAATGTGTACATGTTGTTCTCTGGAAGAGCAGAAGCAAATACCACGTCCAGGATTTTGATGCTATAGCAAGCAATAGACCTGGAGAGCCAAGGGACCTGGGAACTGCATCAAGGGACTTGTCCATTGTGACAGTAACTTAGCCAGTGAGGGTAGCCAGTAATTAATCAAGTCTCTTGTTCTGTGGGTTCTAAAGCTGCAATCTGCTGGCTGCCATCAAACTTATCGCTGTCAGAAGCTCAATTATATTAGCCCAGAGGGAAAAAATATCACTGCCTGTGCTGCTAGGCACTTTCCAACTTGAGAACCAGCCAAACCTTCAGAGCACAAATACCAAATTCTTAGATGTAGATGTGTGTATATGTTCTCGTTTTATGTTGTCTCTTCCTGAAGGCCTCCAAGGTTTGAACATGAATATCTTCCCTTAAGTTCAGATCTTTACAGTTCCCTGTCTGTTATTCACTTTGCAGGGAAAAAAAAAAGCCTATGCGCCTGTAACGGCCTCAACAGTGCTGTCAGGTTGAATTAATTCACCATGAATTTGTATTCAACTATCTAAGGAAGGCACCACTTGCCTTTTCACTTGCTTTCTAGTTCCTTTATTCATTACTAATTTGAAAAAAAAATGTCCTATTCTCCTACTACGTGCCAAGTCCCCGATGCCCTTCTTTTCTTTGATGCAGATGAGTTTGACGAAGATCCCTACTGCTTCTCTAACTTGGGTTGTGACGTTGTGCCTGACTACGTAAGAAGAATGTTACCCGCGGGAATCAAAATGAATCCCACTCATCAACAAAGATTTCTTCAATGAAGCCTGGCAGAGACACTCCCCTCCCCACTGTGGGGGAAATTTTGAATTTGTGAAGCGGCCTGCCCCGACTTTGTATTCTAAGTATTGTTTTGTAACGGACAGAATGAGATAATACTTAGTGAATATTAAACTCAGGATAATCCTCCTATTCGTCGTTAAAGGTTTTTTCTTTCTTTTTTTAGATAAGATTTTAGTGAGATTGTGGTTTATTCGGAGAGAAATAGCTGCAGCACTGGAGACTTTGCTTTTCCAAAACTGGAAGTGCTCATATCCTAAGAGTAAAAAAAAAGAAGACCAAGGTTCCTTATTGTGCTGGGAGCCAAGCAGTTTCACATGGCCAGAGTAGCAGAACACCCAGTGGGCTGCATACCCACAGAAGAAATAGATAGGAAGAGCCACAAATCTATACCTTTTGGGGAAAAACCCCACAAAACTCTGCCCTGTTAACTTGTTTTGACAAAGTACCTGAAATTCACATTATTCAAGTCACTCCTTTGACTGAAGCCCCTTATTAAAATGTAAACACGTTTTGTGAAAAAGGGTGGCCCATCAATCCACAGACACCCATAAATTCTTTAGTGGGATTAATTTTCTCAGCCAAGCCAGTCCCTCAGGGAACAGCAAGCAGGGGCCTAAGGAATGCAACAAATCAGGAAACGTCTGAAGCTGATGGGTCTTCCTATGGAGGAAAGGACAGGTCAGGGTGAGGGGAACAGCGGGGAGATGGAAGCAAGATGTGTCCCCCAAAGCCTGCAAAGTGAACGTTGAAGATGAATTCTCGTTTAAACTCTGTAGCTAAGCATGGTGGGAGATCATCATAATGCCATCCAAAACACTGCCACTGAGGCTTCCTGGCCAGGCAGACTGCTCACATTTGGCCTTGGGTAGAAACACCTAATGAGATGAACATTCTGCAAGATGAACACAAACAATTGTATGAGTGGATTGCCTTTGGGAAAGAGAACCGTGTGTCCGGGGACAAAGTTGCAAAGGAATTTTACTTTTCATCCTATACCTCTGTGTTTTTGAATCTCGAACTGAGAGAATATATTACCTCTTCAAGTAATAAATAAATGAATACATAAATAAATAAAGACAACCAGACCCTTTCAATGAAAATGAAAGATAATACTCCTGGGTTTTAATACCATAAATCAAGTTCCTCCTTACCCTTGTGAATATGTATGGCGCAGTGGGCTGTGGAGAGAGCAGAGCTGGGTTCAAATTTCAGCTCTGTCACTTCCTTGATGTGTGACCTTGGGAGGCAGTAATAATATAATAATAATAGTATACTCCTTTTATTGTTGAAGTACGGCTTAAGTGAGAAAAGGTCTGTAAGTCTTCTAGCACAGTGAAACACAGCACCTCTTAACTCCTTTGTCTTTCTAACCCCCACCCACTTACCTCTCACCCGCATGTGGCCTCACCCACTATGTCTGCCCCATTAAAGAGGGATCTTCTTAAGTCACTTTTAATACTAGCTGCTAAATACACTGGAGCCCTGGTGCCACGCACTGGTAAAAAGCTCTTAGATCCCCTCTGTCCCCTCTCTCATCTCACATATCATGAAAAAAAGTGCAAGTATGCCCTTAGACCCCTGGATATATGCCTTCAGGGTCAGTTCCTTTTTCCATGAAATTTTGTCCTGGGGAAATCCCATATCCATTGTCCCCAGTACAATTTCATAAATCCTTTTTTCTTTCTTTCTTTTTTTTTCTGCAGATGAAGATGACAGAGAGTGTGAGAGAGTTTGTGAAGGAACTAAAACAAATGATGAACAAAGTATCTTGAAGGTTACAAAATGTCCTTAAAGTGACAGTAGTTTTAAGTCACCTTCAGTCAAAAACAGATTTCAGGGCAAGATTTGAGTGTAATTAGCAAATCTATAAATATATACATTCTACAAATTATTTGATTTGGGGGATCATTTTGGCTGTAAACTGTCCATGATTGTATTTATTTTCAGCAAGTAATAAGATCCCGATTGTTCAGCTGCTGCTGGAGTGATGAATGTACAGCTTATATCTAATGACCTGACATGCTGTCAAGAAGAGAAGCATTATTTTATAGAAAAGTTCATGATTCCTGTCATGATTCCTCCTGCTAATTAGTAAAAAAATGAGTTTTCTTCAAATTAGACGACAGTTGGAAATTGCAGAGAAAACACTGATTAAACCTCTTTCAGGCATCCTTTGGTTTGTTTTTTCTGGGCCCAAGAAATGGCTGACACTTGTGTGAAGACAGGCCCAATGATTATGGAAAAGAGACCCTAGGTCTTTGGACAACTTTCAATCAACAGTCAAGCCCCAAGCCTTCACTGAGCCCTGATGAAGAGGTAAAGAAGTAGGCATGTCAAATTTAGGCCACCACCTCCAACAGCTTATTGTTTACCTGGGGGACTAGATATACACAGTGGAATAATCAATGATTAAAACAAGGCTAGGGTGGAAGATAAGTGTCACATGAGCAGGAAATGACACAAGATTTAGACACACTGAGAGTGGAGTACTCAAGTGGGGTGGGGACAATTTGGATAAGGCTGAACTCCTTTTCTGGATAGCACAGATTATTAAGCACAGATCAACAAATTTCGAAAGCACTTTATGCATAGGCTCTCATTTTCCACTCTCTGTTGTGCCCTGGGGACCCCACAGACAAGCTGGGCTGGCAAACACTGATAATACTAAACTCTCTCTGGGACAAGTCTGAGGAAGCTCCTGCCCAGGACCTTCTTCCTGACTGCTTTGTCTGAAGTCCCAAAGATGGTGAACATGTGTGATGGCCCACCTCCCCTGCACCCCTGGATATGGGAAGGTTGGGAGTGGAAGCTCAGGCCTCTGGTTAATCAGTGCGTTTCTGGTCCTGGTCTTTAGACATTTACTTACAGGACGCAAGGAGTTAGGATCAAAGCATGAAGGACCTAGAGTTATAACTCTGTTGATTGGACAAAAGAAATGAAATGGATTAAATTTCTGCTTAGAATAACTGGCACCTCTTAGGCCGCCTCCATAAATATTTGTGGTATGCATAAATGAATGAATGGTCTAAAATACATGAATATATAAAACCAATGACAGATGTCTCCTAATCTAGGATTTCTTTTCTTAGATTCGAGACCTGCGTTCTCCATGAGGACAGGGACCCTGTCTGTCCTGTTTACTGTTGTACTCTTCGTGCCTATCATAACATTTGAATCAAATTTCTCTGGTTGCCAGCAGCATAAACGGATTTCTCATTAAATTCCATTTAACTAGAAAAGGGAATGTGTTAAAAAGAGTTTGGGGAATTCAAATAATTTATAGAGAGGTAAGAAAACAGGTCTTGAAAAAGGACAGAGGTTTATAAAGTAAGAGCCATAGGGATTGTCTTCTAGCGGGAAAACTTCTCCTAGGAGAACCACTACTGGGTGAAATAAACAGCAATTTCTTCCATCCCAACAATGCTAGTTTAAGATTCAAAGTCCCAAGAGACTGCTTCTGATTGGCTGAGATTAGGTTTTGTGTTGTACTGAGCAGCAAGAGGAGAGATGAGGCAGAAGGAACCTTCAGGGAATCCTTAGGTTGTGATAGTGGTAAGACATAAACTTGAATTTACCATCCCACTAGAAGGACTCACACTGGGGGAGAGATCATTCTGTAAAGGAAATCAGGGTGCTGTTAGAAATGGATGAGCAAGTGAGGAAAAAAATATATATATATGTTCACTATACATAACATAAGACTGAATACATTTCATTTGAATGAATGGCTAATTCAGTAAATTTTTCAGTGGGGATGCAATAGTGCTTAAAAGAGGAGGTCACTCGTCCACCCTCCATGCATCATTCATGTATTCTCTTGTTTTTTAAAGGCTAAGGTTATCAGGATGTGTTGGGAGGGATACAGAACTCAAGATAAGCATCCTAGAATGATAGAGAAATGTGTGGTTAGTAAAGGTAATCTTTCGAGCTCCTGAGTACACAAGGTGGCCTCATTCTAAGGAAAACTAATATATATATGAGAATGAAATTCACTTTTATCTAGAGTGCTGCCGCATGTCTCCAAAGAAGTTCAAAACTGATTATGCATCTTTTTCCGAAGGTGCTTTACCATACAGCTTTCTTTGGCGTTCTTAAAAGGTGCCTGCTTCTCATTCCCGATGCATAAGAAGAGTTCCCCTAAATAACTGAAAATGCATTTTGATTCCAATTTCTAGGACCCTACAGTTCTGATTAGAAAAGCCTCAGATTCACAGAAAAGGGCGCGGCATATGGCATTCAGGGCCCTACGTTGGAGGGCTTTGGTGTGGACATATAAAAAGAAACGCAAGAAATCAATAATAAATAGTGACTTGAAATAATGAGAAATCTCATCTAAATGCATAAGAAAAGTACAGATGTTTCCGTAACATAGGCAGTCCTATGCAAATGATTATGTAAATTAAAGAAAAAGTTGGAACTGGCAAATTCCCAAGTTTCCAAGATTTACTTATGTTAACATAGTAGTCATCACAGGAAAAAAAAGATTGAGGATTTTGCTTACACCCTGTATCACTTAGACATGAGGCCAGGTAAGACTGAAGGATTATATGCTCCATTGATAGAATGAAAGTGCTGAAATCAGGGGACATACTAGCAGTTAGACGGATATATAGATGGTTTTTACCTTCAAAATGTTAGCCATCTCATCCATCATGCTCATTTGTTTGTGGGCAGCATGGGACTAGAAATGGAAATGAATCTGAGTTGCAGTGAATTTTGATGAAAGCCTAGTTCATGCTAGAAAGGCTTTTTTTTTTTCTTTAATCCTCGGCCCACATATTCTCAGAGGAATAGAAAACTATAGAGGTAGTTATAGGAGAAGATTAAAGACCTAGCGTAGCAGGTTACATCAAATTTTCTGACGGTGGCCCTTTAAGGGGTAGAGGCATAGGGGCATACTAACAGTGTATCAGACTTCTCCAGCCTGTGTGATCTGGGTCCTTAGTAAACTTAAGAAACCAGGCCATGGAATTGGGGTAGGGTTAGGGTTTTAGCAATATCTATCCAAACTTAAATGTGCATGAACTTTTCCCAGAAATTCCACTTCTAGAATTCTATGTTAGTACCCTAGCACAGGGATACAAAGGTTTACAGACATGTCCATTCACTGAAACACCGAAACAGTGAAAACCAGAAATAAGCTATAGGCTCATCAATATCAGTCTGGTTAAATAAATGTAGGCTCTGCATAATATGGAATAATATGGAGCTAACAAAAAGAATGAGTTGTATCAATATGATTTATATCTAAAGATATCCACAATACTGTTTTCTGCTAAACAGCAAATTGATAAACACTACATATAGTAAGATAATATTTGTGTGAAAACAGCAATTTCTTTGCATATACATATCCATATGCATGTGCTGAAAAAAGCCTGCAAGGATGCAAACAGCATTGTTAACAGTGGTTTGCCTTTAGGGAGAGGATTGGTGGGGGCCTTCACTTTTTATTTTATACACTTATGTATGATTTTAATTTTTATAAAAAGAATCTGTAACTTTATAACTTTTGTAATTTAAAAAATTGGTAATGTTAAGAATATATGCAGTGTGATGAGTTTCTCTGGCACAGATAACTGAATGGATAGAAATGCAATTCACTCACTGAGATAGTAGAAATGGAAAATAATGAAAGGCATTTTTTTCAGAAAGATAATAAATTCAGTTTTGGACATTCTGAGTTTGAGATGCCTTTAGGACAGCCAGGTGGAAATGTCTAGATTTTGGAAGTCATCAGTATTTGGTTGGCAACTGAAGTCACCACAGGAATGAAGGAGATTGCTGAGGGGGAGTATGTAGAGGAGAAAGGTAGGAAGTAGTTCCAGAACTGAGAAGGGACAGGCAGAGGTGAATCAGCCTGCAAAGGGCACCTTGAGTAAATGACTAGAGAGTTAGGAAGAAAACCAGATGTACGTGGTTTCATGCAAGCCAAGGAAAAAGAGGTTGACAATGGAGAAAGAGCTCAGCAGTACATATGTGGATTCAGCAACAAGGAAACTTCTATGAAATCCAGGAGGTTGAGTAGTGCAGAAGTGGGGAACCAAGAGTAGCACTTTCAGCTGGAATAGCTATACTAATATTGGATAAGAGAGACTTTAAAGACAAACTGTTATTAGAGACAAAAAAGAACACTGTATATTAATAAAAGGGGCAATCTACCAAGAAGAAATAACAATCAATAAATATTTATGCACCTAACCGTGGTGTGCCAAAATATATGAGGCAAACATTGGCAAAACTGAAGGGAGAAATGGATGTCTACAATAATACTTGGTGTGGTGGTCTGAAGCTGTTATGTACCCCAGAAAAGGCCATGTTATTTTAATCCATTGCTGTAGGTGCATATCTATTGCAGGTGGGACATTTTCTTTAGTTTATTTCAACTGAGATGTGACCTATCCCAATCAAAGTGGGTCTTGATCCTTTTACTAGAGCGCTTGGTGGGGGATAAAAGACAGAAAAGCTCAGAGAGTTCAGAGAGATGAAAACTAGATAGTTTAGAGAAAATGTCCCTGGAGGAGCTGAGCCAGAAGCTGAAAGCAACAAAAACCAGCAGACACTGGTAATTTGCCTTTTCATGTAAGAGAGGAATCCCAGATGCCAACAGCCTTTCTACAGAGAAAGTATCATCCTCTCGTTGCCTTAATTTGGACATTTTCATGGACTTAGAACTGTGAATTTGTAAGCTAATAAATCCCCATCGTAAAAGCTAACTCATTTCTGGTATATTGCATTCTGACAGCTTTAGCAAACTGAAACAGTTAGAGACTTCAATACACCACTTTCATCGATACACATAACATCTAGACAGGGAATAAATAAGGAAACCAAGAACTTGAATAATTTGATAAATAAATTAGACATATACAGAACATTGCACCCTAAAACAGCAGGAAATGCATTCTTCTCAAATGCTCATGGATTATTCTCTAAGATAAACTGCATACTGGGTCACAAAACAGGTCTCAGTACATTTTAGAAGATTGAAATTATATAAACCACTTTCTCTGACCATAATGGAATGAGCCTGGAAATCAATAACAGTCAGGGAACTGGAAAATTCACAAATATCTGGATGTTAAATAATATGCTTTTAAACAATCAGTGGGTCAACAAAGAAAATGCCAGAAAAATCAGTAAATATCTTGAGATGAATGAAAACAAGAACACAGCATATCAAAACTCATGGGATGTAGTGAAGGAAGTGATGAGAAGGAAATCTATAGCCCTGAGCCTCTACATTATACATAAAAAAGAAAAATGGGCTAAAATTAAAGACCTAATTGCACACCTGGAGGAACTAGAAATAGGACAGAAAACTAATCCAAAAGTAAGCAGAAGGAAAGAAGTAATGAAGATTAGAATGGAAATAAATGAAATTTTGAATAGAAAAACAATAGGAAAAATTTTAAAAACCCAAAGTTGTTTCTTTGAAATCAGTAAAATCGACAAACCCTTATTATACCTAGAAAGAAAGAAAAAAAGAGAGAAGATGCCAATAAATGAAGTCATAAATGAGAAGGGTGACATTAATACTGACCCCACAACAATTAAAAGTGTCATAAAAGGATACCATGAACTACCGTATGTCAACAAATTAGACAACATAGATGAAATGGATAGTTTCCCCAAAACACACGAACAACCTAAACGGACTCTTAAAAGAAATAGAAAACCTCAAAAGACAAAACATAGGTAAAAAGATTGAATCAGTCATCAAAAACCTGCCAATAAAGAAAAACCCTGGACCAGATGGCCTCACAAGTGAATTCTATCAATCATTCAAAGAAGAATTAACCCCAATCTTGCTCAAATTATTCCAGAAAATTGAAGAGATGGGAGCACTACTTAACTCATTCTATGAAGCTAACATCACCCTAATATCAAAGCCAGATAATGATACTACAAGAAAAGAAAATCACATCAATTTCTCTAGTGAACATAGATGCAAAAATTCTCAATAAAATACTTGTAAATCAAATCCAACAGCACATTTAAAAACTTGAACACCATGATAAAGTGGGTTTTATTCAAAGTATGCAAGGGTGTTTCCACGCAAGAAAATCAATTAATACAGCACATTAACAAATTGAAGGAGGCAAACCAGATGATCATCTTGATTGATGCAGAAAAGGTATTTGATAAAATCCAGCATCTTTTATTGATAAAAAGCACTTCAAAAAATAGGAATAGAAGGAAGATTCCTCCACATGATTAAAGGCATGTATGAAAAAGCCACAGCTAACGTCATACTCAATGGTGAAAGACTGAAAGCTCTCTCTCTTAGATCAGGGATGACAAGGATACCTGTTGTCACCAGTTATTCAACACTGTGCTGGAAGTTCTAGCTAGAGCAGTTAGGCAAGAAAAAAAATAAAAGACCTCCAAATTGGAAAAGAAGAATTAGAACTTTCACTATTTGCAGATGACATGATTCTATATATATACATATATTCCCAAAAATCTACCACAAAGGTTCTGGAGCTAATAAACAAGTTTTAAAAAGTGGCAGGACTTCCGGAGAAGATGGCGGCTTAGTAAGACGCGCGGGTCTTAGTTCCTCCTCCAGAAAAGCAACTAAAGAAACAGAAACAATACAAAACAGCTCCCGGAGTCACGACAGAGACCAAAAAGACAGCGTACCCCATTCTGGAACGGCTGAACGGGCAGGGAGAATCCGCTGCGGTGAGATACCCGAGGGGTGTGCGTTTTCCCGGCCGGGTAGGCTGGCGACTGGGGTCCCCTCCACACACGTGGCTCCCCGGTCTGACTGGGAACGTTGGATAGTGGGGCCCTCCCGTCACGCTTGGCGTCTAGGGCCAGCTGGGCAATTTGGACCGGCACTCCCCCAAGCCGCAGCGGCCAGCAACCCCCCCCACGCGCAGTTTCCCAGGCCGACTGCGAGATTCGGATTGGCGAGTTAAAAGAGCCACAGCAGCTTTTACTGGTGGGCCCCGCAGACAGACGAGCGCCTCGAGCGCCACCTACTGGGCAGGAAAAGAAAAACAGAGCCCAGAGATTTCACAGAAAAACCTTTCAACCAGCTGGGTCCCACACCCAGGGAAATCTGATCAAATGCCCAGACACCAGCAGAAAATAATGGATGACACCCAGAAAATTGAAGATATGGCCCAGTCAAAGGAACAAACCAATAGTTCAAATGAGATACAGGAGCTGAGACAACTAATGCTGAATATACGAACAGAAATGGAAAAACTCTTCAAAAACCAAATCAATAAATTGAGGGAGGACATGAAGAAGACATGGGCTGAACAAAAAGAAGAAATAGAAAATCTGAAAAAACAAATCACAGAACTTGTGGGAATGAAGGACAAAGAAGAAAAAATGGAAAAAACAATGGATACCTACAATGGTAGATCTAAAGAGACAGAAGCTACAATTAGTGAACTGGAGGATGGAACATCTGAATTCCAAAAAGAAAACAGAAACTATAGGGAAAAGAATGGAAAAACTTGAGCAGGGGATCAGGGAAATGAATGACAATATGAAGCGCACAAATATACGTGTTGTGGGGGTCCCAGAAGGAGAAGAGAAGGGAAAAGGAGGAGAAAAACTAATGGAAGAAATTATCACTGAAAATTTCCCAACTCTTATGAAAGACCTAAATTTACAGATCCAAGAAGTGCAGCACACCCCAAAGAGATTAGACCCAAATAGGCATTCTCCAAGACACTTACTAGTTAGAATGTCAGAGGTCAAAGAGAAAGAGAGGATCTTGAAAGCAGCAAGAGAAAAACAATCTGTCACATACAAGGGAAACCCAATAAGACTATGTGTAGATTTCTCAGCAGAAACCATGGAAGCTAGAAGACAGTGGGATGATATATTTAAATTACTAAAAGAGAAAAACTGCCAACCAAGACTCCTATATCCAGCAAAATTGTCCTTCAAAAATGAAGGAGAAATTAAAACATTTATAGACAAAAAGTCACTGAGAGAATTTGTGACCAAGAGACCAGCTCTGCAAGAAATACTAAAGGGAGCACTAGAGTCAGATACGAAAAGACAGAAGAGAGAGGTATGGAGTAAAGTGTAGAAAGAAGGAAAATCAGATATGATATATATAATACAAAAGCCAAAATGGTAGAGGAAAATATTATCCAAATAGTAATAACACTAAAAGTTAATGGACTGAATTTCCCAATCAAAAGACATAGAATGGCAGAATGGATTACGACCCAGCAATACCACTGCTAGGTATCTACTCAAAGGACTTAAGGGCAAAGACACAGACGGACATTTGCACACCAGTGTTTATAGCAGCATTATCTACAACTTCAAAGAGATGGAAACAGCCAAAATGCCCATCAACAGACGAGTGGCTAAACAAACTGTGGCGTATACCTACGATGGAATATTATGCAGCTTTAAGACAGACTAAACTTATGAAGCATGTAATAACATGGATGGACCTAGAGAACATTATGCTGAGTGAGTCTAGCCAAAAACTAAAGGACAAATACTGTATGGTCCCACTGATGTGAACCGACATTCGAGAATCAGCTTGGAATATATCATTGGTAACAGAGACCAGCAGGAGTTAGAAACAGGGTAAGATAATGGGTAATTGGAGCTGAAGGGATACAAACTGTGCAACAGGACTAGATACAAAAACTCAAAAATGGACAGCACAATAATACCTAAGTGTAATGTAACTAGGTTGGAACACTGAATGAAGCTGTACCTGAAATATGGTTTTTTGTTTGTTTGTTTGTGTGTTTGTATCTTTTGTTTTTGTTTTTTTCTTTTTCCTTTTTATATATATATTTTTTTATTAGTATTATTATTTTAATTCTCTTCTCTATATTAACATTCTATATCTTTTTCTGCTGTTTTGCTAGTTCTTTTCCTAAATCGATGCAAATGTACTAAGAAATGATGATCATACATCTATGTGATGATACTAAGAATTACTGAGTGCATGTGTAGAATGGAATGATTTCTAAATGTTGTGTTAATTTCTTTTTTTTTTTTGATTAATAAAAAAATTTTAAAAAAGTGGCAGGATGTAAGATAAAGATGAAAAAAAAGTCAGTGGTGTTTCTATATACTAGTAATGAGCAGTTTGAGGAGGTAATCAAGAAAAAATCAATTTATAATAGCAAACGAGACAATCAAATATCTAGGAATAAACTTAACCAAGCATGTAAAGGGCTTCTACAGAGAAAACTACAAAACATTGCTAAAAGAAATCAAAGAAAACCTAAAGAAATGGAAGGACATTCTGTGTTTGTGGATTGGAAGACTAAATATTGTTAAGATGTCAATTCAACCTAAATTGATTTGCAGATTCAGCGCAATCCCAATAAAAAGCTCAACAGACTACTTTGCAGAAGTGGAAAAGCCAACTATCAAGCTCTGGGATGAAGGATAAGAGGCCATGAATAGCCAAAAATATCTTGAAAAGAAGAAAGAATTTGGAGGATTCACACTTCCTGACCTTAAAGCTTATTACAAAGCTACAGCAGTCAAAGCAGCAAAAAGATAGATCTATTGACCAGTGGAGTAGAATTGAGAGCTCAGAAACAGACCCTCACATCTATAACCAGTTGATATTTGACAACCTGCCAGGTCCACAAATCTGGGAAAGAATAGCCTCTTCAAATGGTGCTGGAAGAACTGGATATCCATTTGCAAAAAAATGAAGAAGCACCACTATCTCACACCTTATACAAAAATTTACTCAAATGGAGCAGAAAACTAAATATAAGAATTAGAACCATAAAACTCCTTGAAGGAAATGCAGGGAAGAATCTTCAAGATCTCGTGGTAGGCAATGGTTTTAATCTCTACACTCAAAGCACAAACAATGGAAGAAAACTCAGATAAGTGGGACCTCCTCAAAATAAAAAACTACTCTGCTTCAAAGGAGTTTGTCAAGAAAGTGAAAAGCAGCCTATGCAAAGGGAGAAAATATCTAATAATGATTTAAAATCCAAAATAGAAGAAGGGAGAGGAGGGTGACAGAGGTGGCAATTCGGGAGTGCAGCTGACTTGAGATAGCTTTCTGCACCACATATGGCAGCCCTGGTTGCAGAGGCCGAGGAACTGAGAGGCAGAAAGCTGGAGCCTGGCACGGAGGCACGGAGCCGCAGAGCCCATGGGAGTGCATAGATGGGAATACGGGACTAGGAAGTAAGCCAGGCTGCATTCCTTGAGCACTCTACCCTCACCAGCACAACCCCATGACCAGCGACTCACCCCAAATCCCATGCACCCGAACCCCATCACCTGTTCACATTCCCTGCATTCCAGGCACCCCCACTCCGGCAGCCCCCAGTGCACGTACCTGCCCCACCCCCCCACCCCAAGTGCAGCCCAACCCACCTCTCTTGCACCCCTCCTGACCACTACTTCCCTGCCGCTGTTCCCTACAGGCTGTTGCGAGCACATAAAGGTTGCGGGCACTAACCTCCATACCTAGGCTACACCCGCCCCCTGCCCATAGTGTTGCACAGCTTCACTCTGCCCTCCCTGAGTTCAGCACATCCATTTATGGCACTCCCAGGCCCACACATGTGCACAGGCCCCAAGTCACATCATTCAGCTGTGGGAACCACACTTTACAGCAGTCCTAGAACCACGCATGTGCACAGCCCTCAGCTCCACTTCCCAGCCCTGAGAAAGTGCCAACCCGAGCAGCCTGGTCACATCTGTCCCCAACCCATGAAGGCGAAATGCCAACCTGCTGCCAATCTCTACACATGTGCACAAAGGGCCCCGTGCCTTAGACCAGTGCATGCCAGGGTTAGACCCCCCCAGACCGGTGTACCCGCATAGCTACATCATCCCTGGCTGCTGGGTGCCACATTCACAAGCATCAGTGTAACATGCTCAACCTGCGCCCATACCTTGCCTGAAACAAATCACTGTACTGAGTGCTCCACCCCGTGCCCTGCTCCCTGCTGTACCACCATCCCACAAACACAAGGCCTTAGACTACTGAAAGAAATCAACTCCCAAGGTAAATCAATTAAGATATTTCCAGCAAAGAAGACAGCAGAAGACCAGTGAGCATATCACAATGCAGACAGATATAGCCCTGCCCAATGACCAAATTAAAACACCAGAGGAGACACAGACATTGGAACAACTAATCAAAGATGTTCATACAATTCTACTTAATAAAATAAGTGGGATAGCAAATGACATAAAGGAAATCAAGAAGACAGTAGAAGAGCACAAAAAGGAATTTGAAAAAACAAATAGAAAAATAGCAGAAATCACAGAGATTTAAGACTCTGTTGACCAAATTAAAATCATACTAGAGGCACACAACACCAGACATGAAGAAACAGAAGAAAGAATAAGTGATATAAAGGACAGGATAATTGACTTCGAAGACTTAAAACAGCAAACAGCAAAAAAGATGGAAAAAAATGATTGGGAACTAAAAGAAATGATAGACAAAACAAAGCACACAAAAATTGGTGTCCCAGGAGAAGAGAGGAGTAAAGGGCTAGGAAGAGTAGTTGAGGATATAATGGGGGAAACTTCCCAACCCTCATAAAGGACATAAATATACAAGTTGAAGAAGCTAAACAAACTTCAAGCAGAATAAATCCAAATAGGCCTTCCCAAGGCACATACTAATCAGTCTGTCAAATATTAAAGGGAAGCAGAAAATCCTGAAAGCAGCAAGAGAAAAACAATCTACTACATACAAGGGAAATCAGATAAGACTGAGTTCAGACTACTCAACTAGCACCCTGGAGGTGAGAAGGCAGTGGTATGATATATTGAAGACCCTGAAAGAGAAGGACTTCCAGCCAAGAATTTTGTACCCATCCAAACTGTCCTTCAAAATTTAGGGAGAGATTAAAGTTTTCACAGACAAAGAAGTCCTGAACAAATTTGTCAACAAAAGACTGGCCCTACAAGAAATACTAAAAGGAGTTCCACTGGCTGAAAAAAAAAAGACAGGAGAGGGAGGTCTGGAGGAGGGCACAGAATTGAAGAGTAGCACTAAAGGTAATTTAAAGAATACAAGGAGAAAGAAGGAAAGGAATATACAGATCTGACAAATATTATAAAAAAGATAAGATGGTGGATTCAAGAAATGCCTTTTCACTAATAACTTTGAATGTTAGCAGATTAAACTTACTAATTAAAAGATATAGATTGGCAGAATAGATTAAGAAACATAATCCAGCTATATGCTGCTTGCAAGAGACTCATCTTAGACACAAGAATACAAATAGATTGAAAGTGAAAGGATAGAAAAAGATCTTCCACTCAAGTTGTAACCAAAAGAAAGCAAGAGTCGCTATACTAATATCAGACTAAATAGACTTTTAAGTGTAAATATATCATAAGAGACAAAGGTTGTGCTGCTACAAAAATGAACAATGTCGTGAGGCATGCAGCAATGAGAACATGTGGGACATTTAGTGAGACAAAACAAGCCAGAAACCAAAAAACAACAATGGTAGGGTCACATTCAGAAAATGCTTATAAGAAAACACAGGCTTAGATTGTAAGCTTTTAGAGCAGACACATGAAGTCCGGAGTGGTGATTATTATTTCTGGATTTTGAAAGGCTGTTTTATATATATAACCTGATAGTTAGAGATAAGAACGAAGCCAAACAGGTTGGGGTTAAAGTAGTTCAAAACATACGGCTAAGGAAGACCATGTCTATATTTTAGGACCACACACAGTCTTTGAGACCAGTGGTAGAAAGGTTTATTTGGTCTGGAACTGAAATTTTCTGTGGTGCATGATCTAATTCAACCTATCTCTATAGCTCATTTGAACAAGTGAAACACAGGAAGCACAGAATAAGAAAGGTCCTTTAATCCTGTATAGATTATTGTAAGGCCTGGAAACATCCTAGAGTATATTAAGCAAATAATCAAAAAGTAATGGCAAAGTCCCCTGAGGGAGGGGAGAAAGACTATGGAGCTATTAAACCTTACCATCAGGGAATCCCCTGATACTGTGTCAAACTTTAGGGATACCCAAATCAATAGGCCATGCCCTTGATCATGAGGCTTACTCTTGTGAAGCGTATGCAAGTAATGGAGAAGCTTAACCTACCTATAGGCATGCCTAAGAGTTACGTCTGGAGGACCTGTGTTGTTGCTCAGATGTGGCCTCAGTCTCTCTAAACTCAACTCTGCAAGTGAAATCATTGCCCTCCCCCCTACGTGGGACATGACATCCAAGGGTGAAAGTCTCCCTGGTGATGTAGGAGAGGACTCCCAAGGATGAATCCAGACTTGGCACCGTGAGATCAACAATTCCATCCTGACCAAAAGGGAGAGAAGAAGTATAATTAATAAAGTATCAGTGGCAGAGAGAGTTCAAATAGAGTCGAGAGGCTACTCTGGAGGTCACTCTTATGCAAGCTTCAGGTAGAACTTGTTACCTATCATAACCTGCCAACCCCCAATCAGGACCATTCCAGTCAATTCTAGAGAACATCTAGGGCAATTTAAAAGATTCCACAAGGGTTCCAGGCACTAGAGTAACTTTCCAGAAACCTACAACCTCCAGATGGGTCCCTGGTCCAGATAAGTCCTGAAACCTAGCCCAGCCTCTCCAGAACATCAGATAGTTTCATCTCCCTATGCCATATTAGTGACAGACCCTTCCAATATCAAGAATTTAGAATTGCCACAGTCCAAACAACCCTAAAGAGAGAGATGGAAATATCAAAGGTGATGATGGAGTTATACAGAGGAGATAGGATTTAACAAATGAATATGAATGCTGAATCATTAAATTGATATCTCTTTTAGTCTCCAGTATTTTAGAGCAGCTAGAAGGAAAAACCTAAGATTGTGAAATTGGAACCCATGTCAAAGTCTGAAATATGTTCTACAACTAATTGTGGTGCTGTGCTTTGAAATTTATAGCTTTTTTGTATATATGTTATTTTTCACAATAAAAGAAGGGAAAAAAGTCAATTGTGATGATAAAAAAATACTTAAGCCCTCTAGCCGCCTATATTCTGGAGCAGCTAGAAGGAAAAATATGAAAGGATAGTATGCTAGCCCATGACAAACTCTGGGATCTATCCTGTAACCACTTTTTGAAGAGTGCTTTGAAAATTATTGCTTTTTTATTTCTTTGCTTTATATATATGTTATACTATACAATAAAAAAAGTTAGAATGGTCATAACCCAAATACCCTACAGAGTGTGAGAAAGATCAGAGGTGTGGTGGAAATACATAGAGAAAGTTGGGTTTAACAAACGAGTGCTGAATCATTTTACTGAAATTTCTTTTAGTTTCCAGTACCTTTGAGCAGCTAGAAATAAAAACCTAATATTGAGGAATTGTAACTCATACCAAATTATGAGTTTCTACAACTGTTCTACAACTATTTGTTGCGATGTACTTTGAAATGTATTGCTTTTAGGTATATATGTTAATTAAAGAGAAGGAATATAACAGAGAAAGTAGGATCTAACAAATGAGTATGACTGCTGAATCAATTTCTTGACATTTCTGTCAGTCTCCAGTGTCTTGGAGGTGCTAGAAGGAAAAACCTGAAATTGTGGAAGCGAAACCCATACCAAACTGTGAAATCTGTTCCATAACTACTTGTTAAAATGTACGTTGAAATTTATTGCCTTTTTGTATATATTTCACAATTAAAAAAACATTAAAAAATTCCAAAATATAAAAGAAATCCTACAATACAACAATAAAAAGACAGACAATCCAATTTAAAAATGGGCAAAAGTCTTGGATAGACACTTTTCGAAGGAGGAAATACAAATGGCTAAAAAACACATGAAAAGACATTCAACATCACTATCAAGGAAATGCAAATTAAAACCACAATGAGATATAATTTTGCATCTACTAGGATGACCACTATTTAAAAAAAAAACAGCAAGTGTTGGAGAGGATGTGGAGAAAAAGGAACATTCATTCATTGCTAGTGGGAATGTAAAATGGTTCAGCCACTGCGGAAGACAGTTTGGCAATTCCTCAGGAAGCTAAGTATAAAATTGTCATAAGATCAATCAATCCCACTACTCGGTATATACTCAGAAAAACTGAAAGCAGGGCCTTGAATAGACATTTTTCACACTGACATATGAACAAGCAATATTCACAATTGTCAAAAGATGGAAGTAACTCAAGTGTTCATCCGCCAATGAATGGATAAACAAAACATAGAATATATATATATTATTCAACTGCAAGAAGAAATGAAGTCCTGATGCTTTGCCACAACGTGGATGAAGCTTGAGAACCATATGCTGAGTGGAATAAAACAAACATAAAAGGAGAAATGCTGTATGAGCTCACTGACATGAACTAATTTTAATAAGCAAACTCAGAATTCAAATCTAGAATATAGATATCTCGGGGACAGAATGAAGGTAGAGAATGGGGAACTGATGCTTAATTTGCACAGAATTTCTCTTTAGGTTGATTTTAAATGTTTGGAAATATATTGTGGTGATGGTAGCACTTATTGTGAGTGTAATTAACAGTGCTGAATTATGTTTGTGAATGTGGTTGAAAGGGGAAGTTTTGGGTCATGTATATTACTAGAAGGAAATTATATGGATTATAACTTAAATTATATATAATTATGCTATAATATGAATTATAATAAATATATAACACTATTACAAAGTGTTAATAATAGGGTAGTGTATATGAAAAATACTCCTAAAGTATTCCATGGGCTATAGTTAACAATAATATTTTAGCATATTTTAATCAATCATAACAAAGGTACCATATTGATGCAAAGTGTGAACAATTGTAGGGTATTCGGGAGCTTTGTGTTTTTTTGCATGACTTTTCTGTAAACCTACAATTTCTCTAATTTAAAAAATTCACAGTAATTTGAAAAACATTATGCTAACTAAAATCAGAAAAGTACTACATACTGTATGATCCCACTTATACAAAATGATAAATATAAATACATTTATAGACAATTGGTTTAATGGTTATGTAGGGTTGGAGAAGGATAGAGGAATGTATAACTATTGATCATACCATTAGTTGGATACAAATTTAAGGAACAGATCAGCCAAATTTCAGGGACGGCACATTAAAATATCAAAATGTACAAACTTTAACAAAAAGTTACAAAACAAACAATAAGCAGCAATGGTCTAGGAAAAGAAGAATATTAAAGACTTAGATTCCATCATTGAGGAGGACCAGACCTGGGACATAGCCTTTAAAGGAATGGTCCTAAATGCATTCAAAGAGTTAAAGGAAAACATGGACAAAGAACACAGGAAATCAGAAAATGATAGATGAAGGCAGACAGAATATCAATAGAGAGATGGAAATCACAAAAAGGAGCAAAATAGAGCTGAAGTCCACAGCAACAGAAATTAAATATTCCCTAAAGGGTTCAGGAGCAGATTGGAGCTGGCAGAAGAGAGAATCAGAGAACTTGAAGATAAGACAATTAAAATTATCCAGTCTGAGGAGCAGAAAGAAGAAAGAATGAAGAAAAGTGAACAGAGCTTGAGGATCCTGAGACAACATCAATATATGCATCATGGGAATCCCAGAAAGAGAAGGAAGGAAGGGAGGGAGAGAGGGAGGGAGGAAGGAAGGGATGGAGGGAGGGAGGAAGGGATGGAGGGAGGAAGGAAGGGATGGAGGGAGGGAGGAATGAAGGAAGGGACAGAAAGAAAACTCAAAGAAATAATGGCTTAAAACTTCCCAAATCTGATGAAAGACATGAATATACACAGCTAAGAAGTTCAATGAACTCGAAACATGATAAACCCAAATAGACTCATTCCATGGCATATTTTAATCAGACTGTCAAATATCAAAGATAAAGAGAGAAGCAATGTGTCACATACAAAGGAGCTTCCATAAGTTTAAGTGTCAATTTCTCATCAGAAATCAAGGAGGCAAGGAGGCAGTAGGAAGACATATTTAAAGTGCTAAAAGCAAAAATCTGCCACCCAAGAATTCTATATCTGGTAAGCTGTCTTTAAAAAATGCGGGAGAGTTCAAAGGCATCCCCAGATAAAGAAAACTGAGGGAATTCAATACCTACTAGACCTGCCTTTGCAAGAGATGCTAAAGAGGGTTCTGCAGGTTTAAAGAAAAGGACAATAGACAATAGATGGAGGCCAAATGAAGAAATGAAGATCTCTGAGGAGGCTGATGACATAGGCGTGACATAAATGCCACTCCTATTGTATTTTTGTTTGTAACTTCACCTTTTTTGCTCCCAGGTTCTAAAAGGCAACTGTAAATGGATTTATAATATATAGACATGTCACTGTGACAAGAACTACTCAAAGGTAATGGGATGGTGGTATAAGAACATAGTTATATATGCTACTGATGTTGAGCTGGTTCAAAGCAAACAAGATTGCTATAGATTTAAGATGTTAAATTAGAGCAGAAAATGTAAGCTCTTAGAGACTGAAGTTGGAATACCGGTTGCCAGGGGCAGGAGGCAAGGGGAATAGGAAGTTAATTCATAATGGTTGTAGGGTTTCTGTTTGAAAGGATGGGACAGTTTTAGTAATGGAATGTGATGAGGGTACTGCAACATTGTGAATGCGATTAATTCCATTGAATGGTAAGATTAGAAGCGGTCGAGATGGGAAAGTTTATATTGTGTTTATGTTCCCACAATTTTTAAAAAAAGGAATGATTAAAGCGATAATTAAATGCAATACATGATCCTGAATGAGATCTACCAAGGGAGCAGAAAAATCTCAAAGGAACATTATTGGGACATATGAAAAAGTTAGAAAGTAGACTGAAAGCTTTTTATCAATGCTAAATTTCTCAAACTTAATAACTGCACTTAAGGTGGTTACATAAGTGAATATCCTTGTTCTTTAGGAAATGTACATGACAGAAGTTAAGTGTTCAAGGAGCATGATGTATACAACTCAGGTGTTCAGAAAATGCGTAGATAGATGGATGGATAGATAGATAGATAGGACAGAAAGGAGACATAGCATGATATAGCAAATGTGGCAAAAAGTTAAAATTGGTGGAACTGGGTATGTTAGGGGGTAGGGGTATATTAGAGTTCCCTGTATGGGATTTGTATTGTTTTTGCAATTATCCTCTAATTTTGAATGTATTTCAAAATAAAAAGTTAAAAAAGAGTAATTCTTTCAAGAATCTTAGCTGCTAAGTTGCAGCGGTCAGTGGTGGAGACAGGTCACCGGAGGGGGCTGAGGTTGAAATAGTTTTCAAAAAATTTAGCATTAAGATTAGAAAGGTTTTAACAACTTTACATGGTGATGAAAAATAGCTAGTTGAGTTATGGAGATTGAAATATTGTGGGTGGTATGATTTAGGCAACAGAGCAAGGAGGGAGGGGATGGAATACACAGTCTAGGTGGAAGGATTGCTCTTAGACAGAAAGTTGGACACTCCATATAACAGGAAGGAGGAAAGAGTGGGTGTGGATGCTGGTAAATTTACAGATTTGATAATAGGAATTTAAGGGCACTCTCATCTGATGGCTTCTATTTTCTCTATGAAGTAGGAAGTGAGATAACCTGCTGAGAGTGAGGGGCGAAGTGGTAAGATTGTGAAGGTTTAAAATAGCTGCTATGGAGAACGGGAGGAAGTGCCTACGAGGGAAAGAGAAGATTTTAAAGTACTCCTTTAAGATCTGAATCAGTTGGGGGGATTGTGGGAGGTCATCTCTTGATAGTGAGTGACAGGAGACGTGGAGGGTCTACATAATGTCAATGTTAATTGATTCAAACAGCTAATCAATTCAGTGAAGAAAAACCTCTAACACAATTACTTGCCACCACCAGAGCTCAAATCCTTTTTACTGCCCCAACGGATGCATTTGGATTTAATTCCATCATCAGAGGTGCTAAAGCATGTCAGATAAAAGGAGACCCTAAAAGCAGTACTACGTCATTATTTCAGTCAAAGCCCAGAAACAGCTCCTTTTCCTATTTGCACCCTCACCTACAATTCTTTTCTAAATTGGACTGTTTCTCATTGCAGCATTATTTATAGTGATGGAGAGGTGGAGGCAATCTGGCATCCATCACCGAGAGAATGGAGAGACAAAAGTGGTGGGTACAAATCCGGAGTAGTCTGCTGCAGTAAGAAGCAAGGGATTAGATGTACACAGAGCAACATGTATACATTTTTAAAACATCGTGCTAGGTTAAAAAACAACAAGAAACAGGATTTATACACACACACACACATATACACACATATATGTATTCCTACATACATATCCATATATATGCAAAACATAATACCATTTACAGAAATTAGGAGGACAAGCAAAATGAAAATTTTTGTAAGAACACATACAAGCAAAAATGTAATAATTAAACAGAACGCATTGATTGCCAATAAGGGAGGGAGAAGAATGCAAGTGCGATAAAGGGATGGCAGAGAATAAATAAAATTAAACAAGATAGCAATGATGATAATGTGCCATGAGCTCAGTTTGATGAACTCAACCCTCTGCACCTAAGGCACTAACTAAATATACAGAGAAAAATGAATGACTTAGAATGCTTTCCTAATCTCTTGTGGACTTTTTTCAAACGTTGCCTTTATTTTCAACCCAGAATAACAGTCTCACATAGAATCAGAGCAGCAGGAGTGTGTGCAAATCATCTAAGCTGCCCTTCACTTTACCATTTATTTTGTTTCTTGCAACTTTTTATGCTGAAATAATCTCAGACTTACAGGACATTAAAAAATAATAATTTAAAACCCACAGAGGGTACTCTAACGTATTCTCCATTACAGATATCCAGATACACCAATTTTAACTTTTTGCCTCATTTGCTGTATCAGTCTGTCTGTCTGTCTATCTATCTATTCTCTAAACTTTTGAGTGTAGGTTATATACACAATTCTCCTTGCACACACAATACTTCTATCTGCATTTCCTAAGAACAAGGATAGTCACTGAAGAAACCTTAAGTACAGTTATTAAGTTCGTGAAATTTACCATTGGTATAAAGCTTTCAGTGTACATCCCATTTTTTTCATATGTCCCAACAATGTCCCTTTGATCGTATTGCCAGTCGGTCTAAGCTTTTGAGTGCAGAGTTAATATTTGTAAAGGGTAGGCACTCAATGAATGAGTGGTTATTATTTTTTGATGTGTGCACTAGAATTAAAAGTATATCCTTGTATGTTTTAATATCATACAGTTTTTAATGTCTCAGACCGGCAGATGAGTCATTGCGTGGGGGAGCAAAGTAATCTCTGAATAAGTCTCGCTATAGTGCACATCAAACCACATCTCGGAAGATGACCTCCAGAGAACACATCTGAGTTTTCATAGCATTTGTGTTCCCTGGGATGTAGTAATTATATGTAACTACCAGAGTCCTAGGGAAAAAAGCTTCTTGCAAAAACACAATCTTCTCTAAAAATGGGACAAGCATCTCCATTAGCAAGCATGTCTCTTGAATATGACAACGCCATTAAGTTGCTCCCCTTCTTCTGTGTGTACATATTTTTTTCCTCTCTCATCCTCTAATTGCCAAGTTAAATGTCAAAGAAGTAAGCTGACATCTGAGAAGTTTCTTCTGTCCAAACCAATGCTCCTTTTAAAATTGTTTTAAGATTGTGAATAAACAGCATTACATAAGCTGCAGGTTGTAAAGCCTCAACAAACCTGAAGAGAGTTTAACTGTGAAATAAAATTTAAAAAAAAAACAAAGTTAACCTGACAAGTATTTATTGGTATCCGTAATTGTTGTGGTGCCATATGTTAATGAGGCGTACCTGGGGAGTAGTTGGCATGAATGGTTCAGGTTATTCTTTTATAGTGCCAAGCTCAATTGTATCTTTCTTCTTTGTTAATTCTCCAAGGCGTTACTATCTCTATAAAAAATGAAGATGTTTTACCAAACCAGCACATTTTATTGTTTGTTTCTTTGTTAATTCCTTCCTGCTTCAAAGGAAAAGTGTTCTTTCTTTCTAGGATTCATCCTTCCATACCTCCTCACAGACCTACCCCCAATCAATACCCTTTCTCCCATTACCCAAATCTGTCCCTTTCTGCTCAGTACTCTTACGCCTCTGTCCCTCTAAAATTCCGTACCTGGAAGCTGTCTCCTCCTCAAGCCACCACCCTATTCTTCTTTCTTTCATCACCAAACCTCTTGAAGGGATAGTCTCCACTTTCTCATCTCTCAGTCATTCCTCACCCCCCTGCAACCTAGCTCTTTCCTCTTTGCACCATTGAGCCTGCTCTGACAATAACCACCAAGGACCGATTGACAGTCTCATGATTTCCTCTCAGCCCTTATCCTCTTCAACCTCTTGTACATGCCATATTCTTGAAAACCCTCTCCAACCTGAAACTTTGTCCTCCCTCATCTTCCTTGACACAATTCTGTCCTGTCTATTACAGATTTTTCTGGAAGTTTTCTTCTCAGTCTTCTCTTGCTCTGTGTGCTCCCTGAGAGAGATAATTCACTTCTAGGGCTTCTGTTATCAACCATATGCTAATAACTTCCACGCTTGTATTTCCAGCCCAAACCTCTGTTGAACTCCAGCCCCCTATTTCCAACTCCTACACGATATCAACATCTCAATGACTCCCAAGCACCTCAAACTTGGCATGTTCACACTCAAACGCATTACCTTCATCCCCTTCTACCCCAACTGACACCATTACCCACGCGAGAAAACTGGGAATCATTTTCAACTCTCCCCAATCACAGGCCACACAGATTCAATTTATTTCCCAGGTCTAAAATGTCTCCAAAGTCCTTCCTCCTCTTTTCTGATGTACATACCACAGCAAGCCTTTGCATCATTTACCTGATATCTCTCCTTTCCCTCCCAGAGCCTGCCAGGTGTACGGACTTCACTTACACCAAACCACTCGGCCTTCTCTGCATGCCCAATAACGTTTACACTAAGGAGCACTCTAACTCACATTTCTCAAGTGTTTCTCTTACATTGTAGAAAATACCATCTGTATTCAACTTACAGTATACGTAAGCTCCAAGCCAATTATGCTACATACTGAGTATTCAATGCAAGGAGGCTCTGGTTCTGACTGGCTGCACTGTGCTTTGTGGCGCTAACAGGGCCCAGATGAGTCCCTTTGAGTCCCTGGCTCGCTGGCCTGTGGCCCCCTCCCCCTGTCCCTCTCTAGAAGTATTATGCAGATTATAAAAGATAAACTAATGACTGGATTTCATTCAGGGGACTCCCGCTTTGTTCTGCGCAATAGAGATCTGTAAAAGGAAAATGCCCTTTCTCTGGCCTCAAGCAAAATGGAGCCCCACAGTGAGTGGGAAAAAGCAGGCCTAATTTCTGGTCACAGCCTTTCCCAAGTGCCTTCCTCCACTCAGCCCATTTGGAGAGAATGGATCTGATTGTGGTTCATGGAGCTCATTGTTAGAGATTATTCAGTTTTCACAAAGGTGTATTTTCAAAAATGTCTCTGTCTCATTGCTACTTTTTTTTTCAGACGAGAAACCGTAGTATAGTATTTCTTAGATCTATGCCACATTTTTACAGTCATAGCCTAAATGCAAATCTTTACTACATCATTTCTGGGTGTTTATGAGGTCTCCCCACCTCCCATGTCAGTCTGGCCCACCCATATGACTCCTCTTTCCAAAGCCATCCACTCAGTTATTCAGTCAGTCAGCCCATTAGTCAGTTAACGAGCATTAACTGAGCAACTGCTATGACCTGGCTATCTTGCTGGGCCCTGCAGCAAGGGAAGGGAAGGGAGATGTGAACATAAACCAGATCTTGGAAAGAAGGTTCACAATTCCGTGGGGAGACAGACCCTTTCTTCTCTTGTCTGTGTGTCCCATTCCTCATTTTCCACATCGAACTCAAAATCACAGGCAAGAGTTGTTCGCTGTTCCTCTATGCTCCTCTAGTGCTTGGCATGCATCTTCATTGACATGCATGTTGTGTTGCATTGAGTATTACCTAGACAGTGACTTCCTTAATAACAGGCTGTGACATACTGAGCTTTATACATGTAGGGCTTAGTGCGTTAGAAATGGCTCAAATTACATCTCTCAATGAAGCTACTCAAGAGGAGTAAAAGTTAATGCTAACCTGAGTTCCAAGCACCAATCACCTGGGAATGGCTTTTAAATGCAGATTCTGAGTCAGGAGGTTTGGTAATGTCAAGGCTGCAGATACAAGAACCACACTTTGAGTAGCGAAGACTCTGAGTAGAGTTCCCTATTTTCAGGTCTTCTAGTCACTTAAGTTGAACCACCATGTATGGTGACATAGCAATGCCTGGTACCAAGGCACCCAACTGTAGTTTTGGTGATGGCTCAATTCTAAACCATGCTCACCAAGACCTGCACCCAGGAACTGGCCTCAGCTGTTGGAGAAAAGAGCACCTTCTTCCCTTTTTTCTGTACTTCCCATAGTTTCCGTAAGCCACATGCACCCCCGGACTGCATCCATCAGACAGAGGTAACTTTTTGGTTTTTAATTTACACAAAGGTGCCATACGGTCTAGGAGCTTTGGTAATAGGTGACATCCAGAGCACCCTATCACTTATCGTTTACTCCTTTCTGAGTGACCACTCGGGTTAATGATTCTGTATATGATTTGATTTTGCCCAGTCACTTTAATTCATGCCCCTGCATTTGTTGATATGTGCGAAGCAGCAGGATGTAAAAACCATTCTATTCTACATCAAACGACTTGGGTTCTAGCCCTGGCTGCTTTTTCACAAGTATCATGGCTTCAGGCACAGCATATAAACCCTCTGAACCTCGGTTTCTTCATTTATGAAATGAGAATTGGTAATACCTACTTTAGTGGGTTATTGTGAAGATCAAAAGTGATAACCTAGGGGAAAGCCCTTTGTAAATTCTAAGATTCTGTACAAATGTTAAGAATTACTATGAAGGGGTTAGGTGGCATATCTTCAAATCACTGTGTGATTCCTCACTGTACAGTAGGGCAGTGCCCTGCACACGGTAGCTTCAGAACTTACCACTGGTCGACCTTTGAACAGGAGAGGGTGCCTTCTGAATTATTTGTATCAAAGTCCAGCTTATTTCGATGAATAACAGTGCATACCAAATTTTTGTGGGAACTATAACCCAGCTCCATCATCAGTTTACATAGTCAGCAAGAAAATAGCATCTTTCAAGCAATCACAATGGTTTAACTGGAGTTGGCAACATAGAGGCACCTAACTAAAGACATCAAATTCCGAATGGATGGTTTCAGGGGTATTCTTTCACTGAAAAAAATTTTTTTTTTGCCAGTTTTGGGTGGTTGACTCACCTGTTTATACGCTAAAAAAGAACCCCCTTATTTTGCTTTCTGAATACTTTCTCTCCTAGCAGTCAAACTTATTATGGAATAAAACATTTTGATAATTGCTTTTTAATATGATGAAAGGTTGGAACCTTTCCCAATGACAAGGAAATGAGAGAATATAATGGAATGATGTCTTGTAATTTTATAACTTCCAAATAGCAAATGAGAGAGTCGTTCATTTATTCACTGAAGTTTCCTTCCAAAATCACAGAATTACTCCTACACAGCAATTAGAAGGGAAGATGCATGTTTAAGTGTCAGCTGTAACTCGTCTTTCTGGGTAGGAGGGGTTAGGTTTAAGCTTTTGGCAATGGGGAAAGTTAATTAACAAATAGAAGATTTTAGTTATTGCTTCTCTGTATTCTGAAAATGTTTTCTAATGTGACAAGTGAAATAAACCATCACTGTAATTTTCAAGAGTTTTCTTAATGAGAAAGAATCCCAGACTAATAATCTAAATGTTTGTATTTTAAGTGCTCATTTTTGCTTGAAAAATATGATTCTTTGGGGAGAGGTTTTGTTCTATCACTTGCCAAAGTCTGTGGCTGGGCTGTATGTTCTGTCCCCTGAAGGCCTTTCAGCCTCCCTCCGACTCATGGTCACAGTCAACCCTGCCAGTGTGTGTCGTGGCTCACAAATGGCACTGGCCAAGAGGGTGGGAAGGCTTTCAAACAGAGCCATGCTCACTCTGGGAGGAATACCTTGGAGTTGATGACGTGCCCTCAGTGCCATGCTTTCCTGAGACAAGGAGAAGTCTGTAGTCCACATGAATTCTTTATTTTCTAGATTGCCAGAAATTCAGCCCTCAATTGCAGTAACATCTTTATCTTCAGTTTCCAGTCCGTTCATGTTCCTCCCTTCCCTTGTGGAGTTGACTTGTCTTTCTTATCTTTCCTTCAACTGATCTGGACATTTATTCTCTCTCTCTCTCTCTCTCTCTCTCTCTCTCTCTCTCTCTCTCTCTCTCTCTCCCTCTCTCATCCCTCAAATCTTCATTTGAAGTTGGGAGCTATAAGATATAAGGACAGCTGACTCACTTAATAGCATATCTCAGTGGGCATAAGTTACTTCATCTTTTACTTTGAATCTTT
This sequence comes from Tamandua tetradactyla, assembly GCF_023851605.1. Lineage (NCBI taxonomy): Eukaryota > Metazoa > Chordata > Mammalia > Pilosa > Myrmecophagidae > Tamandua > Tamandua tetradactyla. Next base: position 22,996,999 of record NC_135353.1, on the reverse strand, counting down.
ATTTCTTTTTGACACTTCTCTTCATGGTTTCTACTTGATATTTTTTTTCTCGCTTATGTACTTTACCAGTTAGCTCTGAGAAAGGAATAGCAAAAAATTAATGAGAAAGGGCAACTTGTTTGTTAGTGTCCGCTGTATTTGAGCCCTTCTGAGCATCATGGTTTTGCTGAGGGTTCTGTGATTCTGCTAAGAGCGAAAAGGCAGAAAATTGGCTCTCGAAGATGTATTTTATTTATTTCTGCTCTGAGCCAAAAGATTAGTTGCTACAGCAAAATCACTCACTTGCTTTCCTCTTCAAACACCTCTCCAATCCAAATATATGTTACTTTAAAGCCATGTCAAACATTTTTTTGGGAAAAAATGGTGTGTAAATAAAACAAGTTTTTTTTTTTTTTTTTTTTTTTTTTGGCCTTGCCTGCTGTTGTAGTGTTTTACATGTCACGGTGTTCTCCATCAGCATATACTCACTCACTCATTCTCTCTCTATATTATCAAGAGCCTCACTTTTGTGCCAGGCCAGGAGACACAAAGATAAATAAAACAAAGATAAAAGTCCTTGTCCTCAAGGAGCTGAGTATAATGGAAATACAAAACAGTCCTCAAAGAGCTTAGTAAGAGACACAAACTTGCTCACAAACAACTGCAGTATAACGTATAGTTTAGGTATTATGAAAGATAAAAGTAAAGTTTATGACAACACAGAAGATTTAGTGACTGTTCTAATTTGGGAAGTATAAGGAAGGCTTCAAAGAGGAGGTGGCTTTTAAGCTAATATTTGAAAGATGAGTTGACCTCTCTGGGCCAAGGTATGGAAGGAAGGTATTCCAGGCTTGAGGGAAGAGCATGAGACAAGTCTCAGAGGCATGGAAGTGCTTGCTGTGTTCATGCGGTTAGGTGAGGTGGGTGGATGTAGGAGAGAAGGCTGGAACAGAAATTGGGGACCAGATCAAAGAACACTTATAATGATAAGCTAAGGTATTTGTAAAGATCACTCAGTACTCAGGGACCTTCTCAATTGTTCTCAATCTTCTTTCCGTTCTGTTCTGTTGTCTGCCATTTTTCAGCCCTCTTCTACTGATGAAATATGGGAAATGGACTGGTTTCCCTGGCTTAATTCTTATTCAGTCATTCAGGACTTGTACTTCTGGCTCTTTCTGCTCCTGGCTGACTTGGTTAGGATTCCTCATATTAGCCTCCAGCCCTTGGGATCTGTGCTGGTTTGAAAGTGTTGTGTACCCCAGAAAAGCCAGGTCCTTTAATCCTGATTCAATAATGTAGAGTGGAAACCCTTTTGATTAGATTATCTCCATGGAGATGTGGTGGGCCCAGCTGTGGGTGGGACCTTTTGGTTAGATGGAAATGTGATTCTGCCCATTCCAGGTGGGTCTTGATTAGTTTACTGGAATCCTTTAAAAGAGGAAACATTTTGGAGACAGCTTAGAGCTGATAGATGCGACAAAGCCAACACGAGACCCAGATGTTTGGAAATGCAAAAAGAAAATGCCCCAAGGAAGCTGTTTTAAACCAGAAACCAAAGATCCCAGCGGACCCCAGCCACATGCCTTCCTAGCTGACAGAGGTGTTCTGGACCCATCGGCCTTTCCTGAGTCAAGGTATCTTTCTCTGGAGTCTTAGTTTGGATTTTTACGGCTTTAGAATTGTAAACTTGAAACTTAATAAATTTCCTTTTTAAAAGCTGTTTCATTTCTGGTGTATTGCATTCCAGCAGCTTTAGCAAACCAGAACAGGATCCAATTCCAACTCCTGTTTGCTGGTATCCTGGCTAATTCTCTGCCTCCATCTCCAACTTGCCCTGCACTCCCAAGGAGGGGGCAGGGAGCAATAAGTTCAGACAGTATTACTCCCAGTGGCATGGAATTGTTGAACCATTACCAGTTTTTCACTGTAGCGAGAGGCTGAAAACACTTTTGTACTGAAGATCACCCAAGAGACAGAATAAGAATTGAACAAATTTGATATATTTTAAAAATTGAGTTTCAAATCCTCAAGATTCTAATCATAAGGCATAATCTAACAGCATGGCATTAGTTGCTTCTTGGAAAAGAAAATATGAAAATGTGAATGATTTAAGGGAATAAAGATGGGCTGATTGAGTCTTTATTCCTGAGCATTTTGGGTATATTATTTTTCCTGAGCTTTTTGGGTATATGGGAGGTAGAGAAAAGTTAGGGGCACATCATGTGATATCTTTGGGCATTTTAGTTTAATAGGCTACATTTTACTCAATTATCTTTTTCCATCACTTTTCCCCCATTCTTCTACATTAGCATAGGAGAAAAATCCATAGTGTGAGTTTGGGTAAGTTAGATCAAATCTGGGTTTGAATTAGTTATGTGATCTTGATCAAGTCACTAAATCTTCCCAAAACTTAATTTCCTCTTCTATAAAATGGGGATAATACGTAGTACTTACCTTATTGGAATACTGTGATTGAGTAAGATAATACGTACAAGGCATTCATCACAATGCTTAATACATACTAAAATATTCAATAAGTGCTCATTATCGGTTTTGTTACCTTCATAATTATCATGTCTCTTCTGATACCTTTATTCCCAATGACCTTCTTAAAATACTGTCCTTCCAGTATCCTCAACGTGACTAGTATTAGGGAGGCTGAGGACAAAATGTTTCAGAAATCTCACAGGCTGAAGTATAACGGTTGCCCCTGCTTAGAAGTTCAGTGCTGTAACTGAAACCATTTAGAGAAGAGTCATGGATCATAAAGTTCCCATTAATTTCTCTGATACTATCCCCAACAGCATGAAGTGTTGTTGAGGTGTTTCATTGGCCAGAGTTACTGAAATAATCTTTTAAGGTCTTGTAGTTTCAAGGGAACTGTCTCTACTTCCTTGGGTTCCTGCCCAAAGAGTTAATACTTTAGCAAGTATATTGTCATCTAAAAGTGCTGGAACTAACTTGAGCCAGACAGGATTTCTGCTGCCCTAGGAAAGACAATTTGTCTGGCCCAGGTAATCAGTCCTTTGATAAAATTATAGTACCCTCCCACATTGACCAAAATCCATTTTCAAAATCCCAAGCCAGTGCTAATGGAGCAAAGTAGAAGGCTGTACTTACTTAGCTTGGTTATTTAGTTATATCTGGATTATTTAGAAAGACTTTCAAACTAATGGACCAAATGTACTGACCCATAATCTTTTTCTTTTTTACCAACTTCCCATACCCTTTTCATGTTTCCTGAGATAAATGTTTACTGTAAAGCAATTGGCATTCTCCTCTATTTGTTAGTAGCATTGGGCAGGGTGTGAGGGATACTTTTGCAGCAGAGTCAGGCACAGATTTTTCCACATGACTCATGTCAGCATCCTGAAAAATACCAGATATAAAATGATGACTTGAACAACAGCCTATGTTTCTCCAGTCTTACCAGTATGAATGTACTCACATTACCAATAATAAAGTGGGTTTACCTAGCTCTCGTAGGACCTTGGGATGTCTTAGGGGATTCCTCACATGTACTCAAATAATTCCATTTCCTTCTGGGCATCTACTGGGTACCTAATAGTCATTGCCACCTCCCACTGCATCTGAGCACTGAAGTTATACAGTATTCTGCCTCCCGATGGGAAAAGAGTTCTTGCTTCCCTTTGGCTTTTACGTTGCAATCTTATCAGAGAGGAACTTTAGGAGAGCCTCTTGTGCCTCAATGCCTTCCAGAGGATTTCATTTACGTCTAGATGGTCCTTAAAGCCCTGGGACCAGGTAAGAATGCCTAGTAAGAGCATAGATAGCTAAAAAGTGTCTAAATCCAATCCTTGAGGAATTGCAGCATTTAGAGACCAGGTAGAAGAGGAGGAGCCTACAAAGGGCACTAATAAGGAATGACCAGTGAAGTAGGGGGAAAATCAGAGCATGTCACTTCGTAGATGTCAAGAATGGAGAGAATTTCAAGAACAGGTAGTCAGTGATCTCTAATACTGCTAATGGGACAAGTAAGTTGAGGATTTTTTTTTTAAGATAGGAGATAATAGAGTATGTTCAAATGCTGATGGGAATGTTCTAATAGAGGTGGAGTGATTGAAGATTTAGGAAAGAAGGGAATTAACAAGGAAACCAAAACCTCTAGTGGGTGAGAGGAATTGGGATCCAGGGCATAAGTGGTGGTGCTTGGTCTTTGTTAAGATGATGGAGATATGCTTCATTTATCAAGAGGGAAAAGAAGGTCAGTAGTGTGAGTTTTCTGAGAACTACTCGCTACTGAGGCAGTCTGCAGTCAACATGTCCAGCAGGAACAACAAGCTGCCCAACAGCCTGCCGCAGTTGCAGACTCTGATCAAGTGGGACCCACCAGCCTACATTGGGGAGTTTCTACAGCAGTACAATCACTACAAATCCAATGTGAAGATTTTAAAATTACAACCAAATAAACTCAGCAAGGAACTGGCAGAGCTAGTAATGTTTATGACACAGATTGGTCACTACTACCCAGAACATCTATGTAACTTTCCTCAAGATATGAAAGATCTGCTCTCCTACAATCACACTATCTTGGATCCAGATCTTTGAATGACATTTTGCAAAGCATTGATCTTGCTGAGAAATAAGAATCTCATCAATCCAACAACTTTGTTAGAGCTCTTCTTTGAACTTCTGCATTGCCATGATAAACTTCTGCAAAAGACTTGATACACACATAGTGACTGATATCACAAATATAAATGTAAAACACAAGAATAACAATGTGAATACAGTATTGCCAAATTTCATGTACATCATGTTAAGAAACAGCAATGCAACTGCAGCCAAGATATCTTTGGATGTGATGAGTGAACTCTAGAAAAGAAGCATCTGGAATGCCAAAACTGCATGTTTCTGCAAAGTCACCAAGATTTTAGTTGCTGCCATGACATTCTTCTAAGGGAAAGATGAAGAAGAGAAAAAGGATGGTGACTCAGAATCCGAAGATGAAGGACCAACAGCAAGAGACCTGTTAGTGCAGCATGCCACAAGAAAGAAAATTTCCAAGCACGAGAAAAGGTTGGAAAAGGTGATGAAAGTGCTCAAGAAACAAAAGAAGAAGAAAAAGCCAGGAATGTTTAACTTTTCAGCTATTCACTTGATTCATAATCCCCAAGATTTTGAAGAAAAATGACTAATACAACTAGAGAGCTCTAAGGAAAGGTTTTTTTTTTTAATTTATTTATTTATTTAAAAATAAAGAAACAAAATAAAACAAAATACATAATCAGTAATTCACAATATCTTCACTTAGTTGCATATTCATCATTTCTTAGAACATTTGCATTAATTCAGAAAAAGAAATAAAAAGACAATAGAAAAAGAAATAAAACGAACACAGGAAAGAAAAAAAAAAAAGATTGTACCTACCATACCCCTTATCCCTTGCTTTCATTGATCACTAGCATTTCAAACTAAATTTATTTTAGCATTTGTTCCCCTTATTATTTATTTTTATTCCATATGTTCTACTCCTTTGTTGACAAGGTAGATAAAAGGAGCATCAGACACAAGGTTTTTACAATCACACAGTCACATTGTGACAGCTGTATCATTATTCAATCATCCTCAAGAAACATGGCTACTGGAACACAGCTCTACATTTTCAGGCAGTTCCCTCCAGCCTCTCCATTACATCTTGAATAACAAGATGATATCTACTTGATGCATAAGAATAACCTCCAGGATAACCTCTCGACTCTGTTTGGAATCTCTCAGCCATTGACACTTTGTCTCATTTCCCTCTTGCCCCTTTTGGTTGAGAAGGTTTTCTCAATCCCTTGATGCTAAGTCTCAGCTCATTCTAGGGTTTTTCTCAATCCCTTGATGCTGAGTCTCCATTCATTCCAAGATCTCTGTCCCACGTTGCCAAGAAGGTCCACACCCCTTGGAGTCATGTCCCACATAGAGAGGGGGAGGGTGGTGAGACTGCTCGTTGTGTTGGCTGGAGAGAGGGGCCACATCTGAGCAACAAAAGAAGCTCTCTTAGGGGTGACTCTTAGCCCTAAATTTTAAGTAGACTGGACCTACCCTTTGCGGGGTTAAGTTTCATATGAACAAACCCCAAGACTGGGGGCTCTGCTTATAGCTTTTGTTGTCCACGCTGCTTGTGAGAATATCAAGAATTCAACTTGGGGAAGTTGAATTTCTCCCCGTTCTCACCACTCCCCGAAGGGGGCTTTGCAGATACTTTTCCACTCACTGGTCGAATCACTCTGGGATTCATCGGGGCATCACTCTGGACAAACCAGCAAAATCTCATGTCCTACCTGAGATTCCAAGTACTTATGACATTCAATCAAACTATCTACATGAGTTATATTAGGAAATGCACTAGTCAAAATATAAATTTTGTAACTAATAAACATTTTTTGCTTTAGTCTCACACAGAAGGTGACATTTTAAAGTATTAATTATCATCTATTTTCAGCACCCTGCAATAATGACATTCCTTTGTTCTTCCTCATGCAAAAACATTTTTAAAATTTGTACATTGTACATTTCACTATTATTATACACTCTAGGCATTCCTAGATTATACCATCTCGATCTTTAACATCTATCTTTCTTTCTGATTTCATTTATGCCCCCAGCCCTCCTCCCTCTATCATTCTCACATGCAGCTTCATTCAGTGTTTTAACGTAATTACATTACAGTTAGGTAGTATTGTGCTGTCCATTTCTGAGTTTTTGTATCCAGTCCTGTTGCACAGTCTGTATCCCTTCAGCTCCAATTACCCAATATCTTACCCTATTTCTGTCTCCTGATGGTCTCTGTTATGAACAAAATATTCCAAGTTTATTCACTAATGCCAGTTCATATCAATGAGACCATACAGTATTTGTCCTTTAGTTTTTGGCTAGTCTCACTCAGCACAATGTTCTCAAGGTCCATCCATGTTATTACATACTTCATAAATTTATTCTGTCTTAAAGCTGCATAGTATTCCATCGTATGTATATACCACAGTTTGTTTAGCTACTCATCTGTTGATGGACATTTTGGCTGTTTCCATCTTAAGGAGAGGTTTTAAGTGAAGGTTATGCTCATGACCCTTATCTGTAGATTAGTGGGAATTCATGAGCTTTCTCTCTCTCTCTCTCTCTTTCTTTTTTAAACTTTAATTTGCATTTATTTTAAACTGAATTTATTTCTGAGCCATACGTTTTTGTATCTTTAATTTCTTCTGGAATATCTTTTTCTTCTGGTCAACCTCCTCTTCTGGTTTAGGAACAATTTGTTCTTTTTCAGGAAGGATTAGCTCAATGTGGCAAGGGGAACTTATGTATGGGTTAATCCGACCATGAGCTCTGTAAGTCCTGCAGTGCATCTTAGGGGTTTTGTTCATCTGGATGAGCTCAATGACTAGAGAATCTACATCTAAACCCTGAAGTTCAGCATTACTCTCTGCATTTTTAAGCATGTGCAATAAAAATTCAGCACTCTTTTTGGGCCACCGACCCTGTGTCCAGCCCTACTCTTTGGCCTGGGCACACCTGCCAACACCACCATTGTAACAACAGAATGGAACACATTGCTTCTGTAAAGTGACATCTTTCAGATACTTGGTGGCTTTTCAAATATGCATACCCTTGATGGCCTGAGCAGTTTCTCGGGTGTTCTTAAAGTGAACACAAGGTCTGAACCTCTTGATTTGTATGATTTTGTAGGGTTTTCTGGGTAAAGTGATTAGCGAACCATTTTTAGTGATCACCTTGGGTCGCTTACAAGAGCTTTTTCCTCTTTGACTTCTATCCCTTTGTAGAAAGATTTCTGCAGTCCTACCAAAGAGAAATAACAAAGATCCTTCTCTTTGCTGCACAAGCATCTCATTACCTGGTACCCCAGAGATCAATTCAGTCATTGCTCATGACTCTGGCCAACAATTTTGTTACTGACAAGAACTCTGGCGAAGTCATGACAGTAGGAATCAGTGCTATTGTCTTCTAGACATGAATGAAGAACTTCTCCAAGACCCAGTCAAGTGTAAAACACACAAAGATAAGAATGTGATGATGTCTGCTAGAATTTTTGATTCAGCACTTCCAAATACTAAATCCTTAGATGTTGCAGAAGAAATTCCAGGTAAATTTCTGAAAGAAAATTTTCAGAAGCCTCAGTTGAAGCAAGAGTGCAAGAATATGGAGAACTACATGCTAAAATTACATTCTGGTTCTTTTTCTGGAGAGATGTAAATGTTCAAAAAAAATGATTATGGTGATGAAAACACAACTGTGTGATGATATCATGAGCCATTGATTGTACACCATGTATGGACTGTATGTATGTGAAGATTTGTCAATAAAATATTTTTTTAAAAAGAATGCATTCCAGAAGCAGAAATTCTAGAAGTTGAGAAAGAGGAAGAGAATGCTGAAAATGATGAAGATGGGTGGGAAAGTGCAAGTACCAGCAAGGAGGAGGATGCTGACAGCGACTGGGTGGACGTGCACCACTCTTTCAATGATGAACAGCAAGAAATCGCCAAAAAGCTGAGCAGCATGCCCATGGAGGAGTGGAAAGCCAAAGCTGCAGCCATCAGCACTAGTCAGGTTTTAACTCAGGAAGACTTCCAGGAAATCCACATGGCTCAAATGAGGAACGAACTCAATACTGCTCCTGGGAAAGCAGAAAAGAGGAAATATATTGAAATAGACAGTGATGAGGAGTCCAGAGGAAAGTTACTTTCACTTTGGGGCATCGAGCACCTTCATAAAAAGCCAAAGTATTTCAAGGAGACAAGACTAGTAACTGAAATGGCTGGAAAGAGATCAGAAAGACTTTGTTAAGAAGAAAACCCAAATGAATCCATTTTCCAGTTCCACAAAGAAGGAGAAGAAAAAACAGAAGAAATTTATGATGATGCGGTATAGCCAGAATGTCCGGTCAAAAAACAAGCGTTCCTTCAGAGAAAAGCAGATTGTGTCATAAGATGCATTTTTGAAAAATAGAAAAAGAATGAAATAACTAAACAGAAAGTTTTCCATTCCTAGGAAAATGTTGTTTTTTTACTACTCTGAAAACTAGTAAATCAAGAATGCTTGTTTATATTAAAAAGTCCGGAAGCACTATATTTTGGAAACCACAGTAAACTTAGTAGCAATCTGGAAAAAAAAAAGAGGGAAAAGAAGACAGGTGCATATTAAGGTAGCATCGTGAAGTTGGTGGTGAAAAGATTCGTTTATTTAACAAATATTTGAGTGCCTTCTACATAGCAGGCACTATTCTAGGATTTATCTGAGGATGCTCTGAAATAGACAAAGACCTTGCTCTCATGCCAGAGAGTTTTCATTCTAAGGGAGAAGACACATAATGAAAAATCAAAAACACATAATATATAATAAAGATTCAGGGATTAAAAAAATTGTTATGAAGGAGCATGAAATAAGCTAAGGCATCAGTGAGTGATTGTAGATGGGGCAGGTGGTGGAGTGCTTAGTTTAGAAAGAGTAGCCAAGGAAGGGCCCTCTGAGGAGCAGACACCTAAAAGTATATGAAGGGAAAGGGTTGCAAGGAGAGGGAACAGTGAGAAGAAGAAGAAGGAAAAAAAAAAACTCATGGAAGAAACATGCTTGAAGTACCTTTGGAAGGTGGCAAGTGCAATTGGACCCTAGCAAAGAAGATGAGTAGCAATCAGGGTTGGAGAGGCGGGCATGTGAAGTTTATGAACATCCCTGTAGCCCATGACAAAGACTTTGGATTGCATTTCAAGAGCAATGGGAAGTTATTGGGCGATTTTAAGGAGACGGGTGACATGATGTGGTTTATTCTTTAAAATTATCATTCTCGTCTTTTTATTGAGAATGGATTTTAGAATAGCAAGAATAGAAGCAGGAAGATCATGTAGAAGGTTATTGCAGTGGTCCAGGCGAAAGGTGATTGTGGACTGGACTAGGGTGCTCCGGTGGAGAGTGAGAAGATGTATTGGCCTTGATTTTGGAAGTTGATTAATCTTGCTGATGGATTGGTGGAGAGTTGTGAAAGCAAGAGAGTAACCCAGGATGATGCTGAGGCTTTGGGCCTAAACAAATTGGTAAATGGCGATGCTATTATCTGAGATGGAAATGACCAGGGGACGTTCTGATTTCTGTGGGAAAATCCAGAGTTTTGTTTTCAACATTTAAACGTAAGCTCTTTCTTAGACAACCAAGTGGAGATGGAGAGATAGCAACTGTATAAACGAGTCTGCTGCACATGGGAAAGGCCAGGACTGGAGACATAAATTTGAGCCTCATCAATGGGCATCTGACTGTAGATAGAAGAGAAGAGAAGTGGTCTAAGAACTGGGGTGTAGAACACTTCACATTTTAGAAGTTGGGGAAAGGTGGAGGAGCTAGCAAGAAAGGCTGAGGAGAGAATGGTCAGCAAGAAAGAAGGAGGCTAAGGTTTCCCAAAAGTCAAATTAAGCATTTCAAGAAAGGAGGGAGAGATCCACTGTGTCAAATGCTACCATGAAGTTGAGTAAGATGAGAGCTGAAAACTGAGTTTTGGGGTTTGGCACACAGAGATCATTGGTGACATTAGTAAGAACAATTTTGGTGGACTGGTAGTGATGACAGAATGATTCAAGTGAGTTCAAGGCAGAACAGGAGAAAGGTAACTGAAGACAGTGAAATTATATAACTTCAGGAATTTTAATGTGAAGGAGAAAAGAAGAAAAAAAGGTGGCATGTGGAGCATATTTGGTTTCAAGGAAGAGATTTTCTTTGATGAGTGATATAACTTGTTTTTGTATGCTGATAATAATAATCAACTGGGACAGATAATAACAATCAATCAATTTGATGAAGCAGAAGAAAGTGGGACAAATTCATTGGAGACAATAGAGGAAGGGATCCATGTGTAACCATAGGAAAAGTAGATCATATGGATAGCGATCAATGCAGGTAAGTTGGTGATTTGAAGCTGTATGTAACCCAGAAAAACATGTTCTTAAATTTAATTCATTCCTGTGGGTGTGAACCTATTGTAGGTAGGGCCTTGTGATAATGAGTTTACTTCAGTTAAGAAGGTGTGGCATACCTGAATCAGGATGGGATTTAATCCTATTACTGGAGTCCTTTACAAGTGGAGTGAAACTTAAAGAGAGAGAGAGAGAAAGCCACAGAGGGAGCAGCCAGAAGCTGAATGTTAGGGGAATCCAGAAGAGAAGGGAGAGATCAGGAGATGCTGCCATTAGTCTTGCCATATGATAGAGGAGCCAAGGATTGCTGGCAGCCAGTCCCAGAACCTCAGTCTCTGGAAAGAAAGCATTGCCTTGACGACGCCTTGATTTGGACTTTTTCCCAGCCTCAAGCTGTGAGCGAATAAATTCCCATTATTTAACCTGATCCATTTCATGGTATTTGCTTGAAAAGCCTAGGAAACTAAAGCATTGGTATATTTAGTGGGGGAAGCAACACCAGATCAAGAATTTTCTCTTAATTGTTTCTATTTTCCAGTGAAATATGAAGAAAAGTCCTCTTTTGTGAGAGAGAAGCAGGGAGGGTGTTTGGGGTTTGAGAGGAGAAGGTTGAAATAACTGAAAAAGTGTAAGCTTAACTAGGAAAATGCACATAACAGACTAGCCAACTAATGCTGAGGGCCCATTTGAGGTTTTGATTAAAACGTTGAGACCAGTCAGCATGGTTGTGTGCTTTCCTTCAGAGAGGTTGAGCTGCTCAGGGGCTGGTGCATAGTTGGTGAAGAGATTGGGTCTAACCACCACTGAGACTTTGCCAGGCAAGTATCATGAGGGGAGAGAGTCATTTGAGGATATATGCAAAGAAGTGATCATACTGTTGGATTATGGAGTATGAGCTGAGTAAGGAAGGAAGTGAAGGCCTGAAGGTTTCTATAGACAGTGAAAAAATGGTAGGGCCAATGGACTGGAGGTCCAGGGGAAAGCTGAAGAATGATTGTAGAGGGGGAATTAAAAGAAGTGAGATGAAAAGATTGGAGGTAGTAGTCAGAGAGTAGGATGCTTGAAGTCAAAATTTTGCAGGTGGTGCATTTTTTGATCATGATGAAGTTTAAAGTATAACTTAGGGAGGAAATGGCTGAAGTGGGACAGATGCAAAAATTGTTAAAAGTGATAAAGTCATGGATCTGAGTGGCCAGAGTGTCGGGTGGAATATCCACTTGGATGCTGAAGTCCGAACAAATATTAAGAGTTTGGGCTGAGAAGATGATAGGCAAAGTATGGAAATCTTCCATGAATGACTGGGAGTGAATGGAAGGATGACAGATAACCACAGTAAAGAAGCAATCTCATTTTTGTGGCTTCTATTATCTCAATGAAATATGAAATGAGGTCATCAACTGAGAATTAGGATTGCAGGAGGTTTGAGGAGAGAGGAGATGGTACAAAATCACTATTTTTGGAATTTGAGAAAAAGAACTTACCAGAGAAATGTACCAGGCTTGTCCGGCAGTATTAAATGATATTTGTGGTCATGAGTTTAAAGTGAAGGTAGGCATCCAAGCTCTGTGATATATCCACTAGCATTTAGTGACTCAAGATGCTGGGTTCAATTAGAGTTGGATTTTTGACAGATGAATACTATAGAGAGAGAGAGAAAAAAAATGCAGGGAGTTGCAAAGAAGTGGTTATAATAATGGTTCCTTGAATCTAAGCTGGAAAAGGAAGGATGTGAGGACAGGAGGGGGCAAAAGTGTTGAGAGAAACTGGTGGGGTCAGTGGATTGGAGGTCTCAACGAGGTCAAAGAATTTAGGTATCTCTGAATGTTAGCTTAGATTCAAACCTGAATGACCTTCCTCATGCGCACTTCATTGACAGAGCCGAATCTTACAATCTATCGAGCCAATTGGATTCATTGTGCAGAAATTGATTGTTAAAACATTTGTACAGTGGTTGATATAATGGAGTATTCTAAATCCATTGGGTAATTATACAGCCTGTGGCTTTACTTTAGCTACATAAACACAAGTCCTAAAAATATAAATGTCCACTAAAGTCTACTGAGAGTAGACTGGGGTATGGTCAAGTCCAACTGGGGTATGGTCAAGTCCATTCAGGTTTTTTAAACATTGTTTCCTAAGGTTCTACCCATCTTTAGGACATTAACAAACTTGGGTGATAATCACAAAGAATTTGGTTCTGAATTCTTGCACAGCTGATTACTGAAGCTGCAGGACTCCCAATTTTCTGCTTTCCACCATATCTGTGGAGGAATAATTTCCTCCAAGATCTGGGTTGGAGAGCATTAGATGAGATCACCCTGGGTCACAAATGCATTATTTGATGGCTTTGGATTCAAGACCCAAGGCACAAGCACGTTTTTTGGTCCTCTTCTGCCTTCTGATGAATCCTTTGTCATCCTGGAACATGCCACTACATTTCCAGAATTTTAATCCTAGTATCCTGGGAGATTATCAATCTCTAAATTGATTTTCCTATTCTTTTACAAAGGCCTCGAGTCCATTATATGGATAGGAATTCTTGTGGCCGGGCCTGCCAGCCCTGAGTTTCTGATGTAATGTTGCAGATAAGGTTCCTACCTTTGCTTCGCTAAAAAGAAGACAAAACTTCAAAGTACTGAGAGGTTGTATAAAGAACAGTCAGTTTCCTATAATTGTATGTTAGCCAGATGCTCGGTTCTAAAGTCCTTATAAGAGAAGCAGTACAAATATATGGCTAGCACCTAGGCTTTGCAAGTAGACAGGACCAGGCTCTGCCACTTACTACCTGTGACTCTGAGTAAGCACCTAACCTCTCTAAGTCTCAGTTTTATCATCTGTACAATCTCCTACAATTGTAAAGATTAAAAGAAGTAACGATGTAAATTACATAGTAAACGTGTGGCATGAAGTAAGTGTTCTGCAAGTGTTTGTCATTATTACTGCACTCTACTGGAATGCAAAAACTACGGGGACAGCGATCTTTGTCTGTTTTGTTCACTGTCATATCCCCAGTGCCTGGAGCACAGTCTAGCACTGAGTAGACTCATCATTAAGTATTTCTCGAATGAGTGAATTATATGTGTCTTGCATTGTCTTTTGTACATGCAGGTGTCTATTAAAACCAAGAATCCTGGAATATTTAGCTGGAATTACCTGACAGATCAAGGTCAACATTTTGATTTTATAGAGGAGAAAATCGACATTGAGTGAGTTGTACAAAGTCAGACTACAAAGCCACTCTCGGATCCCTATTTTCCTACTTATTAGCTGTGTGACTTGGGCAAGTTATTTCACCTCTCTGTACCTCACATTTCTCAAGTGTAAAGAGGGCATGATGATAATAGCCACTAATTCATAAAGATTTCATGAGCATTAAGCAAGTTAATATATGTGACTGGTATAAAATAAATACTATATATGTTAGCTGTTATTATTATTTTTTTCTTAGTTGCAATTAGGACTAGAAGTGGAGTCTCCTTCAGTTTCACTCCAAGATGCTTCTCAGTACATTGGTTGGTTGAGTTAGGTATTTCTTAGCTGGAACTAATCTCATCTTACTGGTTTCTAGAAAGTGTACAATTGCTTCTGTGAAAGGCCGAGCATATTAGTTAGTCTGTCTCAGTTTTCCATCATGTGTCTACTGGATTTGCACTGTCACATTTAGATTTCCAATGTGGCCTTGTTTCCTTTCTCTGTATTTTTTCATGATGCTGGAGGTATATTTTGTAGAAACGTTATTCAGGGTCTTTGTCATCTTTTACTCTCTAATGGCTGGCACATATTAGAATTCAGTTAAATAGTTATTTGTTGAGTGAACGTACCCTCCCTTAAATCCTTTCTCGTATAATCATGCAGAGGTACAAGAGTCAGACAACTTTTTCTGTAAAGGGCCAAATAGGAAATATTTTAGACTATGTGTCAGATGGTCACTGTCACAATGACTCAATTCTGCTGTGAAAGCAGCCATAGACAATACACAAGCAAATGGATGTAACTGTGTCCCCATCAAACTTTATTTATGATAAAATTTTATATACAAAAATAGATGGCCAGCGATTTACCATAGTTTGCCAAACTGGAACCAAAACCATTCCTGCCAACCCTAAAGAACACCTAGGGCTCTGAGATTCTACAAAAGTTCCAGGCACGTGCCAGTTTGAAGCTATTATGTACCCCAGAAAAGCCATGTTTTAATCCTGATCCTATCTTGTGGGGGCAACCATTTCTTTTAATCCTGACTCAACATTGTAGGGTAGAAACTTCTGATTAGATTACCTCCACAGAGATGTGATGTGCCCAATTGTGGGTGTGACCTTTTGATTACATGTAGATGTGACTCTGCCCATTCAAGGTGGATCTTGATTAATTTACTGGAGTCTTTAATAGAGGAAACATTTTGAAGAAAGAGCAGAGCACATGTAGACATTTGAAGATCAAGGCAGCCTGGGTGCTAAGCAAGGATACACAGAAATAGCCAGAACCTGAAGAGAAGAATTCTCTGGCCCGGGCAGATGCCAAGCTAAGAGATGAAACTCAGAGCTGTGTTCCAGAGGAGCTAAATGAAGGCCCATAGACACTTAGAGAGGAATCCACTGGCATCAGAAACTGGAAGCAACAAAACTGGGAACAAGGATCAGCAGATGCCAGCTACATGCCTTTCCGGATCACCCTTCCTTGAGCCAAGGTATCTTTTCCTGGATCCCTGAGTTTGGACATTTTTATAGCCTTAGAACTGTAAACTTGTAGTATTTAAAATTCCCTTTATAAGCGCTGTTTCCATTTCTAGTATATTGCATGGAAGCAGCTTAACAAACTAATACAATGCACTATGATTAATTTCCAGAAACCTACAACCTCCAGATGGGCTCCTAGGCCAAATAAATCCTGAAATCCAGAGGGGCCAGCTTCTCTGAGAACATCAGTTAGTTCCATCCCACTATCCCATATTATCAACACTTTTTTCCAACATGAAAAAGTTAGAATGGTCATAGCCCAAATATCCCTAACGAGTGGGAAAAAGATCAAAGGAGAAGGTGGGGTTATACAGAGAAGATAAGATTTAACAAATGAATATGACTGCTTAATCATTATATCAATATTTCTTTTAGTCTCCAGTGTATTGGAGAAAAAACCTAAAATTGTGCAACTATAACCCATACCAAACTCTGAAATCTGTTCTATAACTAATTGCTGAGATGTGCTTTGAAATTTAGTACAATTTTGTAGATATGTTATTTTTCGCAATAAAAAAAAGTAGGTAGAAAGGCCCCTCACCTCTCTCACCTCTGTCTTTACAAGAGTGCCTGCATGAACTCTTATATGTGTATCTAATAAATTTTCTGCCTGCTTACAAAAAAGAAAGAAAAGGTGGTCGGCTCATGGACTGCAGTTTACCAATGCAGTTTATACAGTGGCAAGACGCTTAGGGACAAAAACCAAGGAAAACAGTGAATCTAGTTAGGAATAGGTACTCAGATTAATTTTAAGCATTTGTTTTACATTAAACTAATAGGCAGAGGTTTAAGCCATAGACAAATCCACCTGAATTATCAGCTTTTCTATTGGCTGTTGTCTGAATCTGTTTTATCCATGTTGGTAAATCAATCAAGCAGCAAATACTGAACCAAAATTAACAAGCCACAAATTAGTTTGAAGACTAAGAATGCTGTGGTTCAAACTTAGTGCTTATTATTCTTTGGAGTTTCTGTACTTGATTCATTATGCATACCAGTAGTTGTAGACCATATGAATTGAGGCGTGGTTGATCAGTGGTTCATAGAGATAGTAAAGCACTGCTGGGTGAGTCTTGCTTGTCCTCTGCCTGTTTCTTCTACCCCAAAACTACACAGTAAAACATCCCAAACCGCCTGCTACTAGAAGGCTTTTTAAAAATGTGTCAAAAACAACCACAAAAAACGAGAGAAAGAGGTTATTCATCCATTCATTCATTCAACAATGACATACTGAGTATCTGTTCTATGCTAATGGTTATGGGAACCTAGAGGATGAAGCTAAAAAGATGAAAAATACATCATTCCTGGTCTTATAAGCTCACAAGCTTTCACAGGAGACAGACCAGCAAATAAGCAATAACACAATTGAGTGTAGTATTGTTAGCATTATTGGAAAGTGTCCTAGAATTTTAAAATCGTGCGGCATATTATTTAGATAGTGGAGATTGACAATGGACCTTGTAGAAATTCAGACCTAGTAGCTAGTGTTAAGTAAAATTAATTACTATTACAACAATGAATTCTACATTGCTCTATATATGCTTCAAACCAAAGCTCATCTCTAAAATATAATACATTAGGGAATAAAAGATTTTTCTAGTTTGGTTAACTTATGAAGTAGCCATTCATGATCCCCATTTGTTTGACATTTGTGGGGAAAGGTTGTCTGGAAAGAGATGACAAACCAAAATCCATGTGAGGGAAGGCAGAGCCCTTCATTCCCTCCTGACCAACACTAGGCTGCACAGAATAGGGTGTAGGAAAACAAGGAAATGCATCACTTGTTATAAATATGTGTCATGACTAAACCCTATCTCATGTATTTGGCATAGAATAATTAGAAATTCTATTTATGGTCCTATTTATACTTCTATTGTCAAAATTAGTGATTCACTATAAGTGAGAAGGTTTTGCCTATATTCACTACCATCAGTGCCAGTGACTAAATTGAAATCTGTTTATATTTCCAGAACCTTGGTTTTCTTTGCAAAGCGCCATACTCAGTCAACATTTTTTTATGTTCACATTTATGACCAGTAGCCTACAGTGTTCCATTAATTAACCACCTTAGCCTTCAAAATAGACATTTATTTTTAATAAATTTTATTAAGTACTGAATAGATAGAAAATAAATATACAGCACAGGTATAAGGAATGACAATACAAACACTCAAGTACCCACCATCAAGGAACAATTAAGAAATAAATGCACATTTTAAAAATCAGACTTTTTGTATAGATCACACATCACATGGTGTAAATTCAAAATGTATGAAAATTCTACCATTTTCCCCATTCCTCAGTACTTCCTGATTCTTTTTTTTTATGCTTGCATAGTATTCGGTTGCGTGGATTTACCATCATTTATATAGCCAGTCACCTACTGATATACACTTTGTTTCTAATATTTTGCTATTACAAAAAATGCTGCAATGAATAGCCTCGTATATAAACCCTTTTAACACATATATCAGTATATCTGTAGAATAAATTTCTAGCATTGGAACTGTTAGGCCAATAGGTGTGTGTATTTGTAAATTTCGTATTGAGAAAATTTATACTTCCACAGGCAATGTATAAACATGCTTGTTTCCCCATACTTTTGTAAATGAAGTGTGCCAGACAGGCCTTGAAAATTTTATAGGTGAAAAAAATGGTATATGGTATAGTTTTAACTTATATGTATCTTATTACTACTAAATTGAGCCTCTTTTCACATGTCAAATACAAAGCCACGTGTATTTGCTTTCCTATGGACTGCTTGTTCATCTTTTTCACTTACTTTTTTTCTTATAAGTATTGCTGATCTTTTTCTGAATGCTTTGTAAAAGCTCTTCATTTACAGAAATTCATTCTTTATCTGATATTAGACTGCCCATCCCTCAGTTCCTTTGTCTTTCTACTTTTACTTTGTTGAGTTGTTTTCTTTTTTGCCACGCAGCAATACTTGTTATGTAGCCAAGTTTATAAACCTTTTTATTTTGTGGCATGTTTTACAAAAGCCTTCCTTCCTCTGTGAGCGAAAACAACAGACATTTAAACATAATTGTGATTCATGAATTTTTCTGTTACAGATTTTAAATACCATTTTTTACCTTTAACAGCTCTTTCCCTGACCTCTGCTATCAAATGGAATCGACTGAATAGAAAGCATTTTGCATGACGAACCTTGAGTCTTGAAACCCACAGGTGCTATGGAACTGATCCAGCTCTGTTATTTAAAAAACACTTTCACTTGTCTATTATGAGCAAATAACTGTGCTAGGCACCTTGGGGGGTACAAAAATGAAAAATGCCCTCCAAAGAGCTTGCAATGTAGCATTGGAGATTGACGCAATTAAAAACTACACACAGGAGGAAGGAGCTTTAAGTGTAGACCAAGTGTAGAACTAGCCGTCCTTCTTTGACCTCCATTCTGGATGACCGATGTTATTATCATATAGGACAGGGATCTGCCAACTTCAGCTGTGAATGCCCAGATAGTCAACATTTTCTGATTTGCTACAATTCAACTCTGCAAAAACAATGAGAATGGCTGGGTTCCAATTATGGGCGCTGAAATATGAATTCCATGTAATTTTCACTTCTGAAATCTTATTCTCCTTTGACTTTTTATTTCAAGCATTTAAAAATGTAAAAAACACTCCTCACTCCTGGTCCTTACAAAAACAGATTGGAGAAGCGGGGAACGAGTTGGAATTGGTCCACAGACCTTGGTTTGCCAACTCCAATGTAGAGAAACAACTGCGAAATTCTCTCCCAGGAGATAGAATGATTATTACAGAGACCCATCAATTAGAAAGCCTCAAAAACAACTCTAAATTCATGGACTCGTTTAAGCTTTATTTAAGTTTTGCAAAAGGAATGTGGAAACAATGAATGAGGAAGCAATGAATATATAACCTGCTGCTGCTCAGCTAAACACTGCTTCATGGTGAAGAGGATGGAGTTCTTTGAATCGAATTCACTGATTCCTTCTGTTAAACTGCCTTTCACCCAATATTTCTGTCAGAGTATCTAGAAACTATGGTGATTGATGCCATAGAAACACACAGTGAGTGAGCAGGGTGATGAGCTTGTGGATTGTGGCATGGCTGAGAGGCAAAAAGCTTTTTAGCTGCCAATCTAGAGGAAAAGTAATGGAACCAAATGCAATGTAGCTTGTGTGCAGAGAGCTTTCATGTTTACAGAGCACTCTGCACATATATCATCACCTTTAATTTTATTCCAAATTTCACAATAACCCTGTGTGGCTCGTAGTTGTATGATTTTACAGACAAGGATCTGACACTTTTCTTTTCTTACAGCATTTTTCACATTGCCCCAAGTGTAAGAATAAAATGCCCCTCAATGCCTTAATCATAATTAATGAAGATGAAGGTAGTTAAAATACAATAGTCACTGGATGTCTGCTATGTCCCAGCAATTGTCATGTGCTACCTCATTTTGGCTTCACAACTGCACAAGCATGGCGTCATCATGGCATTGTGTTCAAATCACAAGTTTTGGGGCCAAGTAGACCTGGGTTCATGGCTTAGTACTGTCACTCATAGCTCTGTGACCTGTGGCAAGTTACTGAACTTCTCTGAACTTTATCTTTCTGATCTGTAGAACAGAGGTAACGTAATGCTACCTCCTTCTCTGGGTTATAGCATGGACTAAATGAAATAATAAATGTAAAATGCTTAGCATAGTGTCAGCATGTAATAGAGCTTTATTATTACTATACAGAACTTATAATAAATACCCCTGTCAACTCTGACAAAGATGATTACAATACTTTAATAGAATCCACAAACACTTGGGTATTCAGACCTTTTATATAAAAAAAAACCTTTCTATTTGGAAATAACTATAGAGTCACAAGAAGTTGCAAAAATAATGCAAAGAGGGCAGGGCAACGGTGGCTCAGTGGCAAGAATTCTTGCCTGCCGAGTTGGAGACATGAGTTCGATTCCTGGAGCTTGCCCGCGCGCGCAAAAAAAAAAAAAAAAGTGTGACGAGTCCTGTGTACCCTGCACCCATCTTCCCTTAATGGTGATGGCATCTAATACAACTGTGTTACAATATCAAAGCCAGGATATTGACATTGAGACAATACTTTTAACTAGATTACAGACTTAATTCACTTTTAACTAGATTACAGACTTCATTAGCTTTTCACCATTTTTAAACCTACACACACTTGTGTGTTGTGTGTGTAGTTCGATGCATATTAATTCCAAGTATAGATTCATGTAACTACCACCATAATCAACCCATAGAAGTGCTCCCATTTCCACAAAATACTCCCTTGTGCTATCTCTTTGGATTCACCCATACCCCCCATCTCTGTCTCACGGCAATGGCTAATCTGTTCTCCATTTTTGCAGTTTTGTCATTTCAAGACTTAATGATTTACATAAATGAAAGATTACATAAATGAAGATTTACATAAATGAAATCACACAGAATGTAACCTATGAGACTGATTTTTTTTCACTGCCCATAATGCCATTGAGATCTGTGCAACTTGTTGCATGCATCAATGATTCATTAATCTTTTTTGTTGCTGACTAGTATTCCAGTTTATGGATATACCAGGCTTGTGCAGCCATTCACTCTTGAAGGACATCTGGAATGTTTACAGTTTTTGCTATTACAAATAAAGATGTTATGAATAATAAAGTACATTTTTGTATGGACATAAATTTTCATTTCTTTATGCACAACAGTGTGATTGCTGGGTCATGTGGTGACTGTATATTTAAGTTTATGAAAAACTGCCAAACCGTTTTCCAGATCAGCTGTACCATGTTAAATCCAGCAATGTATATGTGATCCAATTTCTCCACATCCTTGCAAATATTTATTTAGTACTATCAGTGTATCTCCTTGTGATTTTATTTTGCATTTCCCTAATGGATAATAATGTGGAACATCTTTCCTGGGGCTTATTTGCCATCCATCACTCCTCTTGGTGAAATACCTGTTGATGTCTTTTGCCCATTTTATAATTGGATCAATGGCTTTTTACTGTTCAGTTTTGAGAGTTCTTTATATATTATGAACATAAGGCCTTTGTTGAACATACGTTTTGCAAACCATTTCTCCCAGTCTCTAGCTGGTCTTTTCATTCTCTTAACAGGATCTTTCCAGTGAAAATTTATAATTTTGTTGAAGTCCAATATATTAATTATTTTCTTTTATGAACTGTGTTTTTGGTATCATGTAAGAACTTTTTGTGAGGCCCTAGTCTCTAAGGTTTCCTCCTACAAGTTTTTATAGTTTCATGTTTTATTTTAAATCCGCTAGGAATTTTGAATTAATTTTTTATCACATATTTGTATATTCATTGTCATGGTCATTTCTTAGAACATTTGCATCTATTCAGAAAAAGAAATAAAAAGAAAATATAGAAAAAGACTCATACATGCCATACCCCTTACAACTCCCATTCATTGATCACTAGCATTTCAACCTACTAACTTTATTTTGACATTTGTTCCCCCTATTATTTATTTATCTTTAATCCATACGTTTTACTCATCTTTCCATAAGGTAAATAAGAGAAGCATCAGACACAAGATATTCACGATCACACAGTCACATCCTGAAAGCTATATCATTATATAATCATCTTCAAGAAATATGGTTACTGGAACACAGCTCTACATTTTCAGGCAGTTCCCTCCAGCCTCTCTGTTATGCCTTAACTAAAAAGGTGATGTCTGTTTAATGTGTAAGAATAACCTCCAGGATAACCTCTTGACTCAGTTTGGAATCTCTCAGCCATTGACAGTTTATTTTGTCTCATTTCTCTATTTTCCATTTCAGTCGAGAAGGTTTTCTCAATCCCTTGGTGCTGAGTCCCAGCTCATTCTAGGATTTCTGTCCCACATTGCCAGGAAGGTTCACAACCCTGGGAGTCATGTCCCACGTAGAGAGGTGGAGGGCAGTGAGTTTGCTTGTCGTGTTGGCTGAGAGAGGCCACATCTGAGCAACAAAAGAGGTTCTCTTGGGGGTGCCTCTTAGGCCTAATTTTAAGTAGACTTAGCCTATCCTTGGCGGGGTTAAGTTTCATATGAACAAACCCAAGGTTGGGGGCTCAGCCTATTGCTTTGGTTGTCCCCACTGCTTGTGAGAATATCAAGAATTCTCCACTTGGGGAAGTTGAATTTTCCCCCTTTCTCACCATTCTCCCAAAGGGACTTTGCAAATACATTTTTATTCCCTGTTCAAATTCTTTGGGATTTATTGAGGCATCAATCTGGACAAACCTACAAAATCTCATACCCTATTCAAGGTTCCGTGTACTTATGGTGCTCAATTAAGCTGTTCACATAAGTTATAATAGGAAATGCACTACACGAAATATAAATTTTGTACCAAATAAATATTTTTTGCTTTAGTCTCACACATAAGTTAAAGTTTTAAAATATTAATTACCATCTATTTTCAGCATGCTGCAGTATTGACATTCCTTTGTTCTTCCTCATGCAAAACATTTTAAAATATGTACTTTTATTCACTATCATTATGTACTCTAGGCATTCCTAGATTATGCCATCTCAGTCTTTATTGGGTATCTTTCCTTCTGATTTCATTTGTGCCCCTAGGCCTCCTCCCTCTATAATTCCACATTCGGCTTCATTCAGTGTTCTGACATTATTGTATTACAGTTAGGTCATATTGTGCTATTCATTTCTGAATTTTTACAATCAGTCCCGCTGCACAATCTGTATCCCTTCACTTCCAATTACCTAATATCTATCCTATTTCTACCTCCTGATGACCTCTGTTCTTAACTGAAATTATCCAAGTTCATTCATTAATGTTAGTTCATATCAGTGAGACCATACATTATTTGTCCTTTTGTTTCTGGCTAATCTCACTCAGCATAATTCACTTATGGTCCATCCATGTTGTTACATACTTCATGACTTCATTCTGTCTTACAGCTGCCTAATATTCCATCGAATGTATATACCACCGCTTGTTTAGCTACTCGTCTGTTGATGGACATTTGGGCTGTTTCCATCTCTTGGCAATTGTAAATAATGCTACTATAAACATTGGTGTGCAAATGTCCGTATGTGTCTTTGCCCTTGTGTCCTCTGAGTAGATACTTTCAATGGTATTGCCGGGTCATTTGGCTATTCTATACTTAGCTTCCTGAGGAACAGCCAAACTGCCTTCCACAGCAATTGTACCATTTGACATTCCCACCAACAGTGGATAACTGTGCCTCTTTCTCCACATCCTCTCCAGCACTTGTCATTTTCTATTTTATTGATAAAGGCCATTCTGGTGGGTGTGAGATGATATCTTATTGTGGTTCTGATTTGCATTTCCCTAATAGACAGGAAAGTTGAGCATCTTTTCATGTGCCTTTTGGCCATTTGTGTTTCCTCTTCTGAGAAGTGTCTGTTCAAGTCTTTGCCTATTTTGTAATTGGGTTGTCTGTCTTTTTGTTGTTGATTTCTTTATATATAGTAGACCTTTATCTGATATATCATTTCCAAATCTTGTCTCCCATTGTATAGGTTGTCTTTTTACTTTCTTGACAATGTTCTTTGATGCACAAAAGTGTTTAATTTTGAGGTGTTCCCATTTCTTTCTGTCTTTCTTCAAGGCTTGTGCTTTGGGTGTAAGGTCTAGGAAACCACCTCCTATTATAAGATTTAAATATACATTTAATACATTTTCTTCTAACAGTTTTAAGTTCTTAGATCTAATGTTTAGGTCTTTGATCAATTTGAGTCAATTTTTGTATAGGGTGTGAGATATGGATCCTCTTTCATTCTTTTGCATGTGGATATCCACTTCTCTAGGCACCATTTATTAAAGAGACTGTTTTGGCCCAGGTGAGTTGGCTTGACTGCCTTATCAAAGATCAATTTCCATTAGATGAGAGGGTCTATATCTGAACACTCTATTCAATTCCACTGGTCAGTATATCTATCTTTATGCCAGTACCATGCTGTTTTAACTACTATAGATTCATGATATGCCTTAAAGTCAGGTAGCATGAGACCTCCGTCTTCATTTTTCTTTCTCACTTTTAGCTATTCGGGGCACTGTGCCCTTCCAGATAAATTTGGTTATTGGCTTTTCTATTTCTGAAAAGTAAGTTTTTGGAATTTTAATTGGTATTGCATTGAATCTGTAAGTAAATTTAGGTAGAATTGACATCTTAACTTTATTTAGTCTTCCAATCCATGAACATGGTATGCCTTCCATTTGCTTAGGTCTTCTGTGATTTCTTTTAACAATTTCGTATAGTGTTCTCTGTATAGGTCTTCTGTCTCTTTAGGTAAATTTATTCCTAAATATTTTATTCTTTTGGTTGAATTGTAAATGGAAGTTTTTTTCATGATTCTCCCCTCAGATTGTTCATTACTAGTGTATAGAAACACTGCAGATTTTTGAATGTTGATCTTGTAACCTGCCACTTTGCTGTACTCGTTTATTAGCTCTAGTAGTTTTGCTGTGGATTTTTCAGGGTTTTCGACATATGGTATCATATCATCTGCAAATAGTGAGAGTTTTACTTTTTGCTTTCCAATTTTGATGCCTTCTTTTACTTTTTCTTGTCTAATTGCTCTGGCTCGAACTTCCAACAAATGTTGAATACCAGTGGTGATAGTGGACATCCTTGTCTTGTTTCTGATCTTAGGGGGAAATCTTTCTGATTTTCCCCATTGAGCATGATGTTAGTTGTGGGTTTTTCATATATTCCCTTTATCATGTTGAGGAAGTTCCCTTCTATTCCTATCCTTTGAAGTGTGTTCAACAGGAAAGGATGTTGAATTTTGTCAAATGCCTTTCTGCATCAATCGAGATGATCATGTGGTTTTTCTGCTTTGATTTGTTGATATGGTATATTACATTAATTGATTTTTTTGTTGTTGAACCATCCTTGCATACCTGGCATGAATCCTACCTCGTCATGATGTATAATTCGTTTAATATGCTGTTGGATTCGATTTGAAAGAATTTTGTTGAGGATTTTTGCATCTATATTCATAAGAGATTGGTCTGTAGTTTTCTTTTTTTGTAATATCATTGTCTGGCTTTGGTATGAGGGTGACATTGGCTTCGTAGAATGAATTAGGTAGACTTCCCTCCTTTTCAATTTTTTTGAAGTGTTTGAGCAGGATTGGTACTACTTCTTTCTTGAATGTTTGGTAGAATTCGCATGTGAAGTCATCTGGTACTGGACTTTTCTTTTTGAGGAGCTTCTTAATGACTGATTCAATTTCTTTACTTGTGATTGGTTTGTTGAGGTCATCTATTTCTTCTTGAGTCAATGTTGGTTGTTCATAACTTTCTAGAAATTATCCTTTTCACTTACATTGTTGAGTTTATTAGCATAAAGTTGTTCATAGTATCCTCTCATTATTTCCTTTATTTCTGTGTAGTCAGTGGTTATGTCTCCTCTTCCATGTCTGATTTTATTTATTTGCATCCTCTCTCTTCTTATTTTTGTCAACTCCCTAAGGGTCCATCAATCTTATTGATTTTCTCGTAGAACCAATTCTGGTTTTGCTGATTTTCTAGATTGTTTTCATGTTCTCAATTTCATTTATTTCTGCTCTAATCTTCATTATTTCTTTCCTTTTGCTTGCTTTGGGGTTAGTTTGCTGTCTTTCTCTAGTTATTCCAAGGGAACAGCTAATTCCTAGATTTCTGCTCTTTCTTCTTTTTGATATAGGCATTTAGGGCAATAAATTTCCCTCTTAGCACTGCCTTTGCTGCATCCCATAAATTTTTTTTTTTTTTTTTTTTTTTTTTTTTTTTTTTTTTTAAAGGAAAGACAGAGAGAAGGAAGGAAGGATAGAAGGAAGGAAGGGAGGAAGAAAGGGAAACATCTTTTTAAACATTTTCTTGTTTTATTGTATTTTGTTTCTCCGTTTTTGTTACATGGGCTGGGGCCGGGAATCGAACCGAGGTCCTCCGGCATAGCAGGCAAGCACTTTGCCCGCTGAGCCACCGCGGCCCGCCCTGCATCCCATAAATTTTGATATGTCGTGTTTTCATTTTCATTTGCCTTGAGATATTTACTGATTTCTCTTGTAATTACTTCCTTGATACACTGGTTGTTCAAGAGTGTGTTGTTGAACCTCCATATACTTGTGAATTTTATGGCATTCTGCCTATTATTGATTTCCAACTTCATTCCTTTGTGATCTGATAAAGTGTTTTGTATGATTTCAGTCTTTTTAAATTTATTGAGACTTGCTTTGTGACCCAGCATGTGATCTATTCTTGAGAATGATCCATGAACACTTGAGAAAAAGGTATATCTTGTTGTTGTGGGTTGTAAAATTCTATAAATGTCTGTTAAGTCTAACTCATTTATTATATTATTCAAATTCTCAGTTTCTTTATTGGTCCTCTGTCTAGATGGTCTGTCCATTGATGAAAGTGGGGAATTGAAGTCTCCAACTATTATGGTAGAGTGCCTATTTCTCTTTTCAGTGTTTGCCTCATGTATTTTGGAGCATTCTGGCTCGGTGTATAAATATTTATGATTGTTTTGCCTTCTTGTGGAATTGTTGCATTTATTAATACATACTGTCCTTCTTTGCCTCTTTTAACTGTTTTACATTTGAAGTCTAATTTGTTGGATATTAGCATAGCTATTCCTGCTCTTTTCTGATTGTTATTTGCATGAAATATCTTTTCTCAACCTTTCACTTTCAACCTATGTTTATCCTTGGGTCTAAGATGCGTTTCCTGTAGATAGCATATCATTGAGTCCTGTTTTTTAATCCATTGTGCTAATCTGTGTCTTTTGATTGGGATGTTTAATTCATTAACATTTAGTGTTATTACTGTACAAGCAGTACTTTCTTCCACCATTTTGACTTTTGGATTTTAGATGTTATATCTAATTTTCTTTCTTTTTACCTTTACTGATAGTCTTCATTACTACACTCTTCTCCATACCTCTCTCTCTTGTCTTTTCTTATCTGTCTCTAGGCCTCCCTTTAGTATTTCTTGCAGAGCTGGTCTCTTGATCATAAATTCTATCAGTGATTTTTTTGTCTGAAAATGTTTTAAATTCTCCCTCATTTTTGAAGGACAGTTTTTCTGGATATAGAATTCTTGGTTGGCAGTTTTTCTTTTTTAATAATTTAAATATATCACCACACTGTCTTCTCGCCTCTGTGGTTTGTGCTGAGAAATCTATGCCTAATCTTATTGGGCTTCCATTGTACGTGATGGATTGCTTTTTTCTTGCTGCTTTCAAGATTCTCTCTTTCTCTTTGACATCTGACATTCTGATTAGTAAATGTCTTGGCGTACATCTATATGGATCTATTCTGTTTGGGGTATGCTGCACCTCTTGGATCTGTAATTTTAAGTCTTTCATAGGAGTTGGGAAATTTTCAATGATAATTTCCTGCATTATTTTTTCTCCTCCTTTTCTCTTCTCTTCTCCTTCTGGCACACTCACAACACGTATATTCATGTGCTTCATGTTGTCATTCAATTCCCTGAGTCCCTGCTCATATTTTTCCATTCTTTTTCCTATATTTTCTTCTGTTTGTCAGATTTCAGATGTCCCATCCCCCAGTTCGCTAATCCTACCTTCTGCCTCTTGAAATCTGACATTATAGGTTTCCATTGTTTTTTACACTTTTCTACTGTGCCTTTCATTCACATAAGTTCTGTGGTTTGTTTTTCAGACTTTCGATTTCTTCATTTTGTTCATTCCTTACCTTCTTTATGTCTTCCCTCAATTCACTGATTTGATTTTTGTTGAGGTTTTCCATGTCTGTTCAAAGACTCTGAATGAATTGTTTCAACTCCTGTATCGCATTTGAATTGTTGGTTTGTTCCTTTCACTGGGCCATATCTTCAATTTTCCTAGTATGATTCATCATTTTTTGCTGGCATGTAGGCATTTAATTACCTTAATTAGTGTATTCTAGAGATTGCTTTCACTTTTTTAACCTAGGGCTTTCTTGCTGGACGGCTTTGTTGTCTATATGTCCTTTGGCATTCAGTTCAGCTTATTCTGGACCTCTAGCTTAGGTTTTGTTTAACAGAGGAGAATTTTTCAGTTCTTGTTTTCTTGTTTCTTGCCCTGCCTGTATGGTGCCTCTTTCCCCCCCTTAGGAGACTGAACTTAGGTAATCTAGACCCAAGTCAGATTTTCCCAGATCAAACTGGCCTCCTGTCACAAGGAAAGAGTCACCTGCATCAGTTTTCCCTTAGGGTAAGACCCAACAGGTTGAAAGGCTTTTGTATGAAGCCTCTGGACTCTCCATTTTTCCTATCCTGCCCAGTATGTGGTTCTTGTTTGCCTGCAGTTTCCCCCAGCATAATGAGGTGATGTGGTACCTTTAACTTCAGCAGACTCTCCCTGCTGGGGGCATGGTGGAGACAGAGGAGAGGCTGTAGTCTGGTTTTAATTGCTTCACTTTTCCAGACCCTGGGGTCTGAACTCCTTGAGGGAGGGATTCCACCTGGGCTGGACCCCACCCATCTCCTGGGGAAGACACAGGCTCCAGAAAAACACTCAAACAAGTATAATTCTGCCTATGCCTGGGGCAGTGGGGCCCAAGAAGCCTTGCAGCTGTATCCAAACAGCAGTCAAGCCATAGAAACACAGCCACCAAAACTAAAGCGAAAAGTCCTTTTCAAAGCAAGATCCTCATTCCTCGGGTTTGCCAATCAAGAGCTTAAGTTGGTACGTTGTTCTGTGTATCTCCAGGTCCTATGTGCTCCCTCCTTTCCTTCAGGGCCCAGACCTTTTCAGATCCAAGAAAAACCTCTGTTTTTTTTTTCTTTTTCTGTCAGCCCTGCCCCCTCTGCGCCAGGGCAAAAACCAGAGACCTCTGCTTTTACTTGAGGTTCAGCTGAGCTGGGGGCCTATTTTTAGTAGTCAGAATTTGTGAATTAATTCCACACATGAAGGTTAGTTGCACTCAGCCCCTGCTGCCGGTAAAGTACCTTTCCTTTCCCCTCTGGGAAGAAGCCTGTTGGGGAGGGGCACCCGATCTGTAGCTTGGGGAACTCATGGTTTTGGGGGGACTCACAGCCGGTCCAGCTGTCCAGTCTGGGGTATGCTGTGTGTCTGGTCACTGACGTGGCCCCAGCAGTTGTTCTGTACTGTTCCTGGATATTTATTATCTGCTCTGGAGGATGAACTAAATCCCACACCTTGCTAAGCCACCATCTTGGCCAAGACCTTTCTTGAATTAATTTTTTGTGTGTAGTGTGAAATTTAGGTTGAGGTTCAGTTGCATGTGTATATGGATGGATGTCCAGTTGCTCTAGTACCATTTGTTGAAAACACTTATCTTTCCTCTATTGAATTGCTTTTACACCTTTGTCAAAAATCAACTGAACAGGGTGGGCCACAGTGGCTCAGGAAGTAGAGTTCTCATCTGCCATGCCAGAGACCTGGGTTCAATTCTGGGAGCCTGCCAATACAAGAAAAAAAAACTGCACAAGGAGGTGCAAGAGTAGTTCAGTGGTAGAATTCTATCTTAGCATGTGGGAGATCTGGGTTCGATTCCTGGTCCATGCACTTACCCAAAACAAACAAACAAAAACTCAACAAATGGTACTGCAAAAATGGGATATGCACATGGTAAAAGAATGAAATGTGACAAAAAAAATCAACTGAACAGGAGTTCTGTGTAAAATGAAGGAGTAGGGAGCTCCAAGACTCAGGCCACCTCCAGGGCAGCTAGTAAACAACCAGGAACTGTCTGAAACAACTATTCTGGGGCTCCAGAGACCAGAAGAACACTAAAGCGAAGAGCAGAAAGAAGAGATTGATAGCTTGTGGTGAAGAGCTATGAATAAAACGTTCCATACTGCCGAGGCTGGTACCCATCTCCCATCATGGCAGACCCCTCAGGATCCAGTTCCTTACTGAAAATAAAAGTCCTTTTCCTCAAGAACTGAGAGGGGAGGGGCAAGGCTGAGGACTGATCTCAGCTTTTGATTAGCAAATTTAGAATACTGGGCCCTTGCTCTGAGGGCAGCTACAGTTTCAACCGACCCAGGACAAAAAGCAGCCAGAGACTGTGTTTCATCTCCAGCCCCAACAGAGTGGAAACATGTAGGAGGGTATTTAGAGACACAGTGCTTTCTTGTGTGGCTAAGAACATTTTGCTGAAGGGTGGTTCTTCCCTAAGAATGGGGGTGGGCAGCCAAGGCATGGAGAACCACTGATATCTGCTTTTTACTACAAATACAGAGCACTGGATCCCAGCTATGATTACAATTATAGTATCAACCAGCCCAGGAGAAAAGTTGCCGGCAGCTTCTATTTCAAGCCAGCTCCCAACAGAGGTGGCATCAGGGAGACTTTAAAGTCACAGTGCCTTCTTAGGGCTGTGGGGAACAGTTTTCTGAAGGGCAACTCTTCCTCAAGAAAAGGGTAGGGGTATGGCCCAGCACTGTTTGCAGCTTTTGATTAGTGAATTCTTATGGCTGGGTAGCAGCTGTGTGCTAGTGTTTCAATCCACCCCTGACAAAAGCAACTAGCAGCCTCTGTTTCATCCTGGCCAGGAGTTGGTTGAATATTAAAGTCATAGTATCACCTTAGGACTACGGCGAACAGTTTGCTGAAGAGTGCCATCTGCTGGGCAGACCACGAAAGCACAGATTTGGGGAATGTCGAAGAGATGTTTGGTGTCTTTCCAGGTCTCCTTCCCATGCCATTTAGGAACCAATCTATGCCCCCTCTTGGGTCCCTGGGCCTATTCTGATTGGGAAATCTAACGTGAGAGCATTCCCTCTGGGTGATCATCCTCCCAGAATTTGCCCTCCAATCAAAATCGGCTAGAGACAATGAAAAGAAGGTTAAGAAACTATAGAGGCAAATAAAAACCAAATGGAATAGATCAACATTCCCAGAAGAGGAACAGGGGAAATGAAGCTTTCTCCTGGGGGTGAAACAATTGCACAAACATTGCAATCTCAAAAATTGTAACGTATATCTAGGGCAAGATTCAGATGAGTAAGAGCTGAAAAAATATGGGCACTTAAACATGAGATATTCTAAATGTTTAGAATATGTTGAACCAAGTATGAAAGAAGTGCCTTAACCCAAAGCCAATCAACAACAACAACAACAACAAAAAACAAAGGCAAGAGAGAAACTGACCTTCAGAGTAAACTCATCAAGATAATCAGATGCCTAAACATCACCAAAACAGTGCAAGCCATACCAAGAAACAGGCAGATATGGCCCAGTCAAAGGAATAAATTAATACTTCAAAAGAGACCCAGAATTTGGAACAACTAATCAAAGACGTTCAAACAAATCTTCTAAATCAATTCAAGGAGATGAAGGAAAACAAGCCTAAATAGATAAAGGATATTAAGAACACACTGGGTGAGGCAATGGTAGGGCAAGATGGTGACATAGGGAGGTGTGAAGTTTAGTGAGTCCTCTAGAGCAGCTAGTAAATAGTCAAGAACTGTTTGGAACAACTGTTTTGGAGACACACATTGTACACCAGTCTGGAATATGTAGAAGGGCAGAGGTCACTGCATGGAACTGTAAGTAAAGCTTCCAAATTGCAGAAACTGACACCTCTTCCCCCCTGGCATGGCACACTAATTTGAAATCTCTCCTTGGTGTGAAAAAGAAGCAGTCACTATTAGGAGCAAGGGAAGGTAGCTCAACCAAGCTCCAAATGCAGTTTTAATTAAGTTGAACAGCTGAATACAACCTCTGAGCACAGATAAACCAAGAGAAAGCAGGAAATTAACCCTGAGGTTACTGTTGGCAAAAGAAGGCAGGACTGACAAAGGAAAACAAAAACAAAAACAGAAGCTTCTGGAGTTGGCTGAACTCAGAATATTGGAAAAGGGCTCAAGAAAAGAGGCACATAGTGCCAGATACCAACTCTGGCTCTTGACTGGTGAACATTGAGGGCTAGGGAGACTGGCTCTGAAAAGAGATTTAATTTAATTTTTTTCTCTTTTTTTCTTCCTTTTTACAACTATTCTAAGCAGCTCATTAGAGAAAGCTTCAGGCATTTTCGATTGTCAGTGCTTACCCAGGCAAGAGCAGAGTTAAAATAGGTCTGGGAGACAAAGTAACAAGTCAAGTGAAGGAGACAATTCCCCAAAGGGCATATCTTCTCCAAAAAAGGGTGGTGAGGCACAGCTCAAGTGGTGGCCCTCCTTCAGGAAATTCAGAACCCAGGAGCTGGAAATGAGAAACAACATAAGCTTGACTTCCCCCTCAGCCTCTGTGTCAATCATGCCCCTGGCAGGCTGAGAATTAAAGGCTTCACACACTTTTATACCAATAGGGAGCTGTGGCCTGACAAGTGCCACCTGCTTGGCAAAATAGGGAAAACACAGAGTCTAGAGTTTCCACAGGAAAGTGCATAACCAGCTAGACCTCATTCTCAGGGAAACTTAACATTGATTACACCCTCCTCCTGAAACCTGGGCCTGCTTTCCTGGGAAAATCTAATTAGAGACTGTCATATCTGGGGAGACCCTCTTAAAAAAAATGTTCCTTTTAGGCAGGACAAGAACCAGAAAAACAAGAGCTAAAATGTTCTGATCAGTTAAACAGAATCTGTGCTAGAAGTCTGGAATAAGTTGAACTGAATGCCAAACAACAGATAGAAAACAAAGCCAACCAACAAGGAAACTGTAGGAAAAAGAGTGGAAATGACACCCAGAATAAATTAATCAAGAAAAACAGATGCTTAGACACTAGCAAAAACTTGTGAGTCATATTAGGTAGAACGAAGCTATGACACAGTCAAATGAACAAACTAACACTTTAAATAATATATTGGAGTTGAAACAACTAATTAAGATGTTCAAACAAGCATGCTAAATCAATTCAAAAATCAAGTCAATGAACTGAGGGAAGATATGGCAAAAGAGATGAAGGATATAAAGAATTTTTTAAAATGAGATAGAGTTTAAAATATTTTCAGACAAAGACTTTGAGTGACTTTGTGAACAACAAACTGCTCTACCAGAAATACTAAAGGGTGCAGTACAAGCAGATAAGAAAAGACAGAAGGGAGTGTGCCATTTGAATCTGCTGTGTACCCCAGAAAAGCCAAGTTCTTTGATCCTCATTCATTAGTACTGGGTAAGCTCTTTTTTATTGTTTCCATGGAGATGTGATCCACCCTACTGTGATTGGTAACTTTTGATCATATGGTTTCCATGGAGTTGTGTCTCTACCCATTCAAGGTGGGGTTGCTTGCTGAAACCCTTTAAGTGGGAACCATTTTGGAAAAACCTTTAGAGCCACCAGAGCCTACAAAGCCAGAGATCTTAGGAAACAGAGAAGGGAAATGCCTCCATGGGAGCTTCCTGAAAGAAGAAGCTGGGAGAGAAAGCTAGCAGACATCACCATGTGCCTTCTCAGCCGAGTGAGAAAGCCCAAATTTCACTGGCCCATTTTTTGGAGTTAAGATAACCTCTTGTTGGTGCCTTAATTTGGATATTCTCACACCTTTAGAACTATAAACTTGCAACTTAATAAATTTTATTTTTAAAAGCCATTCCATTTCTGGTATGTTGCATTCAGGCAGCTTTAACAAACTAAAACAGATGTTAGTACTGGAGAAGTGGGGTGCTGCTGCCGTTTGCAAATACTGTTGCAATGGCATTTGAATGGATAAGGGGAAGATTCTGGAAGAGTTGTTAGGAGCTTGATAGAGAATGTCTAGAATGCTTTATGGAGACTGTTGGTAGAAATGTGAACTCTAAAGATACTTCTGATAAGGCTTTCAACAGAAATGATGCATGTGTTATTGCAAACTGGAAAGAAAGTGTCCCTCATTTTAAAATGGCAGATAAATTTGCAAAATTGACTACTCATTTTGGATTAAAGGCAGAGTTTAAAAGCCATGAACTTGGATATTTAGCAGAAGAGATTTCCAAATTAAATGTGGAAAGTTCAGCCTAATTTGTCCTTGCAGCTTATAGTGAAATGTGACAGGAAGGAGATAAGCTCAGAACTGAACTCTTGGGTACAAAGAAGCCAGAAATTTATAGTCTGGAAAATTCTTGACTTCCAGAAAGGGAGACCCCAGAGAATAGTGCTCCACATGAAGATTTAACCAAACATGGAACTTGTCAGCCACTTCATAAAAAGTCAGGATTTGAGATGAAGTTATCCAGAATTTGTGGAAAGTCCTTTTTTTCTGATGGGCATAATCCCAGTGTACAGCATAGAAAGCCAACAAGAGTGTGGTAGAATCTGTATAAATGGAACCACTGTCAGTCTGAAATAGAAGGGACAGAAAAGGGACAAATTGGAGGAAAAATAATTTCAGAGGCAGAACCATGAAAGCTAAGGTCTGAAGTCAAGAAACCTCAGGCCAGGAGAGCCGACCCACCCAAGCACCTGAAGAGGGTGAGCTTGCTCAAAGGCAGAGTGTGAGCCTTCCACCTCATTGCAGTGGAAGAGTTGTGCCACCTCAGGGCTTTGAGTGGGTGGAGCATATTCCTTGGGGACTGGGGAGAGCCTGGATGCCACCCCATTGTTCAGGAGGAGTTGAGTGTGTGCCCGGAGATAGTAGACAGTGGGTGTGACCCCAATGTTTGGGGAGGGTGGAGCCAAGAAAAAGATGGTCTCTCCAATGTTCTCCAAGGTTGCATTTGGAGAGAGGCGGGTCACTGCATAAGCCCTTTGAAAGGGTGGGACTGCCGCTTTCTAAAGCCCTGAGGATAAATGACTCTCAGACTTTGAAATCCCATGGAGTTTGCCCTGCTGGTTTTAGGAACTGTTTGAGTCCAGTGACCCCTATGTTACTTCTAATTTCTTCCCATGGAAATGGAAACACCTATCCTATGATTGTTCCTCCTTTGTATGTTGGCAACAGATAACTTGTTTTGAATTTTACAGGTCCACAGCCAGAGGAGAATTTTGCCTTAGAACAGACCATGCCTGTAGCTGACTTTGCTGAGAATAGTGTGGAAATGAAATCTATCAGTAAGGGTAAAAAGCAATAAAAATAATAAGATATGATATGTAATAATAAAGTCATGACACATGCAACAGCATGGATGAACTGTGAGAACATTATATTGAGTGAAATTAGCCAGGAGCAAAAGGACAAGTACTGTATGTTTTCACTTATGTGAACTAATATTAATGAGTGAACTTTTAGTATTAAAGTTGAGAACAGAGGTTATTAAGTGATAGAACGAGGGTAGAGACTGAGCAGTTCATTACAGAATGTTCAACAGGATTAATTGTAAAGATCCAGAAATGGATAGCCCAATATTATCTGATGGTAGCACAATATTTCATGTACACTGAACAAAGCTGAGTGTGAATATGATTGAGTGAAGAGGGCTGGGGGCATGCATGGCATCAGAAGAAAAGATGGAAGACAAAGACTGGGAATGAATAATTTAGCAAAACCTAGAGTGGTCAATGGTGGTGATTAAATGTACAAATATAGTAATTTTTTACATGAGGGAGAACAAATGAATGCCAACAGCACAAGATGTTCTAAATGGTATGGTATACATAAAAAGTACAATCAATGCAAACTAGGTCTATAGTTAACAGTAACATTATAATATGCTTCCACAAAGTGTAACAAAGGCAATATACCAAAACAAAATGCCAATAAGAGGGGGTATAAGGGAGGTTAAGGGGTTCTTGGTAGTATTGTTGTTTATACTTTTATTTTATTATTCTTATTTTATTCTTCAGTTTTTCCCTCCTCTTCTT
This sequence comes from Tamandua tetradactyla, assembly GCF_023851605.1. Lineage (NCBI taxonomy): Eukaryota > Metazoa > Chordata > Mammalia > Pilosa > Myrmecophagidae > Tamandua > Tamandua tetradactyla. The sequence continues at coordinate 22,960,676 of NC_135353.1, read as the reverse complement.
TCTCTGTGTAAGAAATTGAAATGTCCTCATATATATATATTTTTTTCACATGGACAGGCACCGGTAACAAACCCAGGTTCCCGGCATGGCAGGCAAGAATTCTGCCACTTAGCCACTGTCTCACTCCCCTCATATATATTGTGATGGTGAATGCATAACTATATGATTATAACGGGAATCACTGATTGTTACTTAGGATAGATAATATGGTACGGGAACAAAACTATTTAAAATAAACAAAAAGATACAAATGTTGGAGGAAATGTGGAGAGAAAGGTGTATCTAATTCACTGTTGGTAGAGAAGGAGAGAGCTGCAGCCCCTCTGGAGGGTGGTGTGGTGACTCCACAGGGGGTTAACTATAGGGTTGCTGTATGATCCTACAAACCCATTTTTAGTATATACTTGGAAGGACAGAAAGCTGGGACATGAATGTACATTTGCACACTGGGCATTATAGTGGCAGTATTCATGATATGCAATGAATGGAAGTGGAATAAGGGTACATCAACTGATGAACAGAAGGGTGAACTGGGGTATATACATACAATGGAATATTGAGTGGCTATAAGAAGGAATGAAGTTGTGAGGTATACAACTAGGTGAACAAACCTTGAAGACAGTAGTTTGAGTGAAATATGCCAAGGACTAAAAGACAGATATTATAATGCCTTACTAATATGGACTAACTACAGTGTGCAAATTCTGAGAATTGTATTCAAGAGCAAAGGTTATCAGGGAAAGGCTTATTTGTAAAGGTTCCTAGATTGTAAGCTTTTACAGCAATCACATCTATTCCTGAATTGTAACTTTTATTTCTAAATTCTGAGATGCTGAGAATGACAACTTGGTCATTTTCTAGAACTCTGGTTATCTGTGTGACACTTGAGACTCAGAGCTACAGTTCTGCAGCTATGAAAATCAACATTACCGCATGCAATAACTATTTAAAAAGATGAAAAAGAAATCAGACTTCAATTATAGATTTAAATGAAGTTGATTTGGTTAGGACTAAGGCAAATCAGACTAAACAGTAAAGGATGATATTGATTGTATTTTCAAACCTCAACTTCTGTGTGAGACCAAAGGAAAAGATGTTCATTTTTTTCAAAATTTAAATTTCGGTACCACACTATCTAATTTTACTTTTATGGTCAGTTTATTCAAACACCATAATTACATGGAACCTTGAATAGGGAATAACATCTTGTTGGTTTGTATAGGTTAGTGTGATGACCCAATACATCCCAGAGTAATTTGGGCAGAAAATATCAAAGTATTTGCAATGATTCCTTGTGGCACTGGGAAAAAATATAGAAATACTAAAGTCCTTACCTGGAGAAGACCTGATATTCCCATAAGCATTGGGGGGTACCAATTTAAAAGACCAAGCCTTCAATCTTAGGGTTTGCCCTCATGAAACTTATTAATACAAAGGAGAAGCTAAGACTACCTATAATTATACCTAAAAGTCACCCCCTGAGAATGTCTTTTTTTCCTCAGATGTGGCTTCTCTCTCTAAGCCAACTTCACAAATAAACTCACTGCCCTCCCCATTTCCTCCAGCACTTGTATCTTTGTTTGTTTCTATTGATTCTGTGCATATACCATCACAATCTATATGAGGACATTTCTATTTCTTCCACAAAGAAAGAAGGGGAGGAGAAAAAATGATACATGGCTCACAAAGTTGTAAATTTCACTGGCAATGTGGAACATGATACCCAGAACCTGGCTATGGCATCATGGGATTGAGACAGACTTTTAAAAAAATTTTTTTATTAATTAAAAAAATTACAAGAAAGAAACACAAACATTCTTAATATATGCTCATTCCATTCTTCATATATAATCAGTAATTCACAATATCATCACATAGTTGCATATTCATCATCATGATCATTTCTTAGAACATTTGCATCAATTCAGAAAAAGAAATAAAGACAACAGAAAAATAAAACAAAAAAGAAAAAAAAATTTTACATACCATACCCCTTACCCCTCCTTTTCATTGATCACTAGCATTTCAAACTAAATTTATTTTAACATTTGTTCCCCCTAATATTTATTTTTAATCCATATGTTTTACTCATCTGTCCATAAGGTAGATAAAAGAAGCATCAGACATAAAGTTTTCACAATCACACAGTCACATTGTGAAAGCTATATCATTATACAATCATCTTCAAGAAACTTGGCTACTGGAACACAGCTCTACATTTTCAGGCAGTTTCCACCAGTCTCTCCATCACATCTAGACTAACAAGGTGATATCTACTTAATGCATAAGAATAACCTCCAGGATAACCTCTTGGCTCTGTTTGGAATCTCTCAGCCATTGACACTTTGTCTCATTTCACTCTTCCCTCTTCTGGTCAAGAAGGTTTTCTCAATCCCTTGATGCTGAGTCTCAGCTCATTCTAGAGTTTTACTCAATCCCTTGATGCTGAATCTCAGATTATTCTGGGATTTCTGTCCCACATTGCCAGGAAGATACACATCCTGGGAGTCATGTCCCATGTAGACAGGGGGAGGATGGTGAGTTTGCTTGTTGTGTTGGCTGGAGAGAGAGGCCACATCTGAGCAACAAAAGAGGTTCTCTTGGGGGTGACTCTTAGGCCTAATTTTAAGTAGGCTTGACCTATCCTTTGTGGGGTTAAGTTTCGTGTGAACAAACCCCAACACTGGGGGCTCAGCCTATAGCTTTGGTTGTCCACACTGCTTGTGAGAATATCAAGAATTCAACTTGGGGAAGTTGAATTTCTCCCCATTCTCACCATTCCCCAATGGGGCTTTGCAAATACTTTTCCAGTCACTGATCAAATCACTCTGGGATTCATCGGGGCATCACCTGGACAAACCAACAGAATCTCATGTCCCACCCAAGGTTCCATGTACTTATGGTGTTCAATCAACTATCTACATAAGTTATATTGGGAGATGCACTAGTCAAAATATATATTTTGTACCGAATAAGCATTTTTTGCTTTAGTCTCACACGTAAGTTGAAATTTTAAAATATTAATTGCCATCTATTTTTAGCACACTGCAGTAATGATATTCTTTTGTTCTTTCTCACTCAAAAATATTTTTAAAATTTGCACATTTAGTCACTATCATTATACACTCTAGGCATTCCTAGATTATACCAGCTCAATCTTTATTGTCTATCTTTCTTTGTGATTTCATTTATGCCCCCAGCCCTCCTCCCTCTATCATTCTCACATTCAGATTCATTCAGTGTTTTAACATAATTGTATTACAGTTAAGTAATATTGTGCTGTCCATTTCTGAGATTTTACATTCAGTCCTGTTGCACAATCTGTATCCCTTCAGCTCCAATTACCCAATATCTTACCCAATTTCTATCTCCTGATAATCTCTGTTACCAACGAAATATTCCAAGTTTGTTCACTAATGTCAGTTCATGTCAGTGAGACCATACAGTATTTGTCATTTTGTTTCTGGCTAATCACACTCAGTATGATGTCCTTAAGGTCCATCCATGTTGTTGCATACTTCATAACTTTATTCTGTCTTACAGCTGCATAGTATTCCATCTTATGTATATGCCACAGTTTGTTTAGCCACCGTCTGTTGATGGACATTTTGGCTGCTTCCATCTCTTGGTAATTGTAAATAATGCTGCTATAAACACTGCTGTGCAAATGTCCATTTGTGTCCTTGCCCTCATTTCCTTTGAGTAGAGACAACATATAGATGGGCCATGTTTTTTAATCCATTCTGCCAGATTATGTCCTTTGATTGGGGAGTTTAATCCATTAACATTCAGTGTTATTACTGCATGGGTGGTACTTTCTTCTACTCTTTTGCCTTCTGGATTTTATATGTCATATTTAATTTTCCTTCTTTTTAACTTTACTCATAGTCTTCCTTTCTATGCTCTTCTCCACACCTCTCTGCTGTCTTCGTATCTGTCTCTAGTGTTCCCTTTAGTATTTCTTGCAGAGCTGGTCTCTTGGTCATAAATTCTCTCAGTGATTTTTTGTCTGAAAATGTTTTAATTTCTCCCTCATTTTTGAAGGACAATTTTGCTGGATAAAGAATCCTTGGTTGGCAGTTTTTCTCTTTTAATAATTTAAATATATCATCCCACTGTCTTCTTGCCTCCGTGGTTTCTGCTGAGAAATCTACACACAGTTTTATTGGGCTTCCCTTGTACATGATGGATTGCTTTTCTCTTGCTGCTTTCAAGATTCTGTCTTTCTCTTTGGCCTCTGACATTCTAATTAGTAAATGTCTTGGAATACGTCTATTTGGATCTATTCTCTTTGGGGTATGCTGCACTTCTTGGATCTGTAATTTTAAGTCTTTCATAAGAGTTGGGAAGTTCTCAGTGATAATTTCCTCCATTAGTTTTTCTCCTCCTTTTCCCTTCTCTTCTTCTGGGATACCCACAACACGTATATTCTTGTGCTTCATATTGTCTTTCAATTCTCTGAGTCCCTGCTCATATTTTTCCATTGTTTCCCTATATTTTCTTTTTCTTGCCGGATTTCAGATGTTCCATCCTCCAGTTCACTAATCCTGTCTTCTGCCTCTCAAAATCTACCATTGTAGGTTTCCATTGTTTTTTTCATCTCTTCTACCTTGCCTTTCATTCCCATAAGTTCTGTGATTTGTTTTTTCAGACTTTGAATTTCTTCTTTATGTTCATTCCTTGCCTTCTTTATATCCTCCCTCAATTCATTGATTTGGTTTTTGATGAGGTTTTCCATGTCTGTTTGTATGTTCTGAATGAATTGTTTCAACTCCTGTATCTCACTTGAATTGTTGGTTTGTTCCTTTGACTGGGCCATATCTTCAATTTTCCTAGTGTGATTTGTTACATTTTGCTGGTGTCTAGGCATTTAATAACCTTAATTAGTTTATTCTGGAGATTGCTTTTACTTCTTTTACCTAGGGTTTTCTTGCTGGATGAATTTGCTGTCTATCTGTTCTTTGACATTCAGTTCAGCTTTATCTGGACCTCTAGCTTAAGTTTTGTTTAACAGAGGAAAATTTTTCAGTTATTTTCTCACTTCTTTCCCTGCTTGTATGGTGATTTACACCCCCCACACACACTTAGGAAGGTCTACTTAGGTATTATAGACCCCAGCCAGATTTTCCCAGACCAAACTGGCCTCCTATCAGGAGGAAAGAGTTATCTACATCGGTTTTCCCTGAGGGTGAGACCCAGCAGGTTGAAAGAGTTTCCTGTGAAGTCTCTGGACTCTGTATTTCTTATCCTGCCCAGTAAGTGGTGCTTGTCTGCCTGCAAGTGCCACCAGCATAAGATGATCCAGTACCTTTAACTTTGACCGACTCTCCCTGCTGGGGTGTGGTGGAGACAGATGAGAGGTTTTAGGCTGGTTTTAATGGCTTCAAGTTACCAAGCCCTGGTGTCTGAATTTCTTGAAGGAGGGATTCCACCTGAGTTGGGCTTCACCCCTCCCCCAGGAAGGGACAGGCTCCAGACAAGCCCTCAAATGAGCGTGTTTCTGCCTATGCTTGGGGCAGTTGTAGGCTGAGAAGCCCTGCCACTGTATCCAAAGGCAGTCAAGCCTTTGTAGAAACACAACCACAAAAACCTGTTTCCTCTTTTTTTTAAATTTCTTTTTCTGTCAGCCCTGCCCCCTTGGCACCAGGGCAAAAATGAGCAACCTCTGCTTTGACCAGGTTCACCTGAGCTGGGGGCCTATTTTTAGTAGACAGAATTTGTTAATTTATTCCACAATTGGCGTTTGATTGCGCCCAGCCCCTGCTGCTGGTAAAGTCTCTTTCCTTTCCCCTCTGGGAAGCAGCCTGTGGGGGAGGGGTGCCGGCCACTGCGGTTTGGGGAATTCATGGTTCTGGGGGGCTCACAGCTGGTCCAGCTGGTCCAGACTGGGGTACACTGTGTGTCTGGTCACTGATGTGACCCCAGGAGCTGTTCTGTACTGTTTCTGGTTATTTAGTAGTTGTTCTGGGGGACAAACTAAAATGAGTACATTGTTAAGCTACCATCTTGGCCCAGAAGAGACAGACTTTTTAAACAAAAGTGGGAAAAGAAATGAAACAAAATAAAACTTCAGTAGCTGAGAGATTTCAAAGTTGAGAGGTCATTCTGAAGGTTATTCTTATGCATTATGTAGATATCCATTTTCAGTTTTTGGTGTATTTGAGTAACTAGAGGGAAGTGACTGAAATTGAACTATAATCCATTAACCTTGATTATTGAAGATGGTTGTATAACTATATGGCTCTTATGGTATGTTCTAGTCTGCTAGCTGCCGGAATGCAATATACCAGAAACGGAATGGTTTTTAACAAGAGGAATTTAATAAGTTTCTAGTTTACAGTTATAAGGATAAGAAAATGTCCCAATTACACCAAGTCTATAGAAATGTCCAATAAAAGGCATCCATCCAGAGAAAGATACCTTGGTTTAAGAAGGCCAATGAAGTTCAGGGTTTCTATCTCAAGTGAGACGGCACATGGCGAACATAGTCACAGTTTCTCTCTCATCTGGAAAGGCACATGGTGAACACAGTCAGGGTCCTCTCTCATATGGAAGGGCACATGGCAGACATGGCATCATCTAGCTTCTTCTCCTGGCTTCCTGTTTCATGGAGCTCCCTGGAAGACATTTTCTTTCTTCATCACCAAAGGTCGCTGGCTAGTGGACTCTGCTCATGGCTATGTCATTCTCTGCTCTCTCTGAATCTCTTCATTCCCCCAAATGTTTCCTCTTTTATATGACTCGAGAAACTTATCAAGACCCAGCCCAATGGGTGGAGACATATTGTCACCTAATCCAGTTTAACAGCCACTCTTGATTAATCACATCTCCAGGGAGATGATCTAATTGCAGTTTCAAACATACAATGCCAAATAGGAATTAGAAGAAATGGCTGCCTTTACAAAATGGGATTAGGATTAAAGCATGGCTTTTCTAGGGTACATACATCATTGCAAACCTGCACATAGTGTAACCATGTGAATGTGAAAATCTTGTGACTGACAATCCCTTTATCCAGTGTATTGAGAGGTGAGTAAGAAATTAAATTTAAAAATAAAGAAATAATAGAGGGATCAGGGGTATGGAATCTTTTTGTTGTTCTTTTTTTAACTTTTATTTTAATTTTTATTATTATTTTATTGTTTATTGGGTAATGAAAATATTTTAAAAACTGATTGTGATGATGAATGTACAACCGTATGAGAATACTGTGAATTACTTATTGTATGTTTTGGATAATTCCATGGTATGTGAATATATTTCAATAAAAATTGCAATAAAAGAGAAGACAGTGGATGAACATAAAGAAAAATTTGAAAGCATGCAAAGAGATCTAACAGAAATTATGGGAATGAAAGGCACAATAGAAGATATTAAAAAGAAGGCAGGCCATGATGGATCAGCAGGCAGAGTTCTCACTTGCCATGCTGTAGACCTGGGTTCGATTCCCAGTGCCTGCTCATGCAAAAACAAACAAACAAACAAAAAAATACCAATTTAAAAAAATTTTAAGTACACTAGAGGCATACAACAGCACATTTCAACAGGCGGAAGAAAGAATCATTGAGCTAGAAGACAGGACAGTTGAAATCTTTCAGACAGAAGAACAGAGAGAGGAAAGAATGGGAAAAAATTGAGCAGGGCCTCAGGAATTTAAATGACAGCACAAAGTGTGCAAATATATGCATCATGAGCATCCTAGAAGATGAGAAGAGAAAAAGGGCAGAAGTAATATTTGAGGAAATAATGTCTGAAACCTTTCCAACTCTTACAAAGACATGTATAAATATACACATTCATGAGGCACAGTGTACTCCAAACCAAAATGACTCCTAAAAGCCCTATTCAGACACACATACTAATTAGAATGTAAAATGCCAAAAATAAGGAGAGAATTCTGAAAGCAAGAGAAAAACGATTTGTCACATACAAGGGAAATGCAATAAAAATATGTGCCAATATCTCATCAGAAACCACGGATGGAAGAAGGCCAAGGTATTTATATTTAAGGTACTGAAAGCTGAAAATTTTTTATTTGGAAAAAGTGTCCTTCAAAAATGAGGAGAGTTTGAAATATTCACAGAAACTGAGAGAGTTTGTAAAAAAGAGTCCTTCCCTAAAAGAATTAGTAAAGGGAGATCTGTAAGCTAAAATGAAAAGACAGGATTGAGAGGTTTGGAGGACAGATAGAAACAATGATTATTAATAATGGTAAGTAAAAGAGTAAAAAGAGAGACAAAAATAAGATATGACATTTAAAAACCAAAGGATAAAATTGTTGAATTACTGCCCATGCAGTAATATCATTGAATGTTAATGAATTAAAATCTCCAATCAAAAGACGCAGAATGGTAGAATGGCTAAAAAGTATGATCCATCTATATGCTGTCTACAAGTGACTCACCTTAGACCCAAGGACACAAATAAGTTGAAAGTGAAAGCTTGGAAAAACATATTCCATTCCAACAGGCTGGGGTGGCTATACTAATATTGGTCAAAAGAGACCTTAAAGATAAAACAGTCATAAGAGACAAAGAAAGACACTATAGTGGAAGTAAAGAGGCAATCCACCAAGAATAAATGACAATTATAACATTTATGCACCTAACAATGGCGCACAAAAATATAAAAGGCAAACATGAAAAAACTGAGGAGATAAATGGATGTCTCTATAATAATAATAATTGCAGATTCAATATGCCACTCTAGTTAACAGATAGAACTTCTAGACAGAGGATAAATAAGGAAACAGAGAACTAGAGTAATATGATATATGAACTAGACCTTACAAATTTAAACAGAAAAGTACACACCAGAATTGCAGGAAATACATTTTTCTCAAGTGCTCATAGATAATTCTCCAAGATAGACAGCATGTTGGGCCACAAAACATATCTCAATAAATTTTAAAAGATTGAAAATATACAAGGCACTTTCTCTGGCCATACTGGAATGAAGCTGGAAATCAATAGAATGTTGAGAACCAGAATATATATAAATGCATGGAGCTTAAACAACACACTCTTACACAATCTGTGGGTCAAAGAAGAAATTGTAAGAGAAATCAGTAAATATCTCAAAAATGAATGAAAACATGAACCCAATATATCAAAACTTACGGGATACAGTGAAGGAAGTGCTGAGAGGGAAATTTATAGCCCTAAATGCCTCCATCAAAAAAGAAGAAAGAATGAAAATGAAAACACAACATATCAAAACCTATGGGATGCAGCAAAGGCAGTGCTAAGAGGGAAATTTATTGCCCTAAAATGCCTATATCAGAAAAGAAGAAAGGGCAAAAATTCGGGAATTAAGTGTTCACTTGGAAGAACTGGAGAAAGAATAGCAAACTAACCCCAAAGCAAGCAAAAGGAAAGAAATAACAAAGATTAGAGCAGAAATAAATGAAATTGAGAACATGAAAACAATAGAGAAAATCAATAAGACCAGAAGTTGGTTCTATTGGAAAATCAGTAAGATTGATGGGCCCTTAGCAAGATTGACAAAAAGAAGGAGAGTGTAGAAGCCAAGAGTTTAAAGCAAGACCTACAGAATTTGTTGCAAGCTGCTGGCCTCGGGATGGCAGCGGTAAACTGTGGCGATTGTTATGTAGAGCAGTCTGGGAGGAAGAGAATGTTTACCCCAAACAGTTATGTTAAGTATGAAGAACACTGTGAGATAAGAATCTTGCTCCCTCAGGAAATGCCTGCATATCTATTGACATCCTGTGGTATATAACTAGGATCTGGTTGAGAATAAAATTGTCTGAAGTCTGTCTGAAGTAAACTCAAGCTCCAGACCCCCTGAGCCCGTCTGTGTCTTTCTTTCTTTCTTCCTTTCTTTTTTTCTCATCATTCCTTAATATCCTTAGAGCTCTGTTTCTACAGAAAGGAACATTTGGCGCCCAAACATGGGGCTCAAAGAAAAAGACTCCAAATCAATATTAAGGAACCAAGGAAAAGTCTCATTAGAGGCACGTGTGTCCAGCCGATAGAAGAGGACTTGAGTCATATTGGTAAAGTAAGCATTTTCCTTGGATCATCAGGGTAACGGGTAATCATAATAGGCGGCTGGAGGAGTATGTGTGTGTGTTAAAGCTACTGGGGTGCCTGTTAAAACATCTGAATTAGTAAGCTTATTTGAGCTCATTCAAAAACATTGTTGTTGGTTTCAGCCTTAAGGCCATAATGTTTTAAATCTTAAGTAATGGAAATTCGTTATGAAGGCTTTGCAGTGAATAAACGTCGGGGAAAATATTCCTGTTTCTATTTGGTTATTGTGTTCAGTCAGGCAATGAAGTACCTGGCTCATGCTTTGTCTTAAACTCTAAGTTGTGTTTCTTCTCAATCTCCCACTACCACTTCTTACCCTGTTTCGACAGTTGCTTGAGCCGGACTCGGCAATTGGTGCCCGAACAGGGATCTAATAAGGGAACTCTTAAAGCATAAAGTGAGGAGATGCTCCAGGGACATCGACTACAAATACTACAGGCAGGCCTTTTTGAGTTGAGCAGTGGCCCTTATTTGTAGAGAGGTTTGAGGCTCTGACTCGGTTGATTTGGGAACAGTTTGGAGCAGGATATTTAGAGGAGTCTCGTGGTTCTTGGAATTCTCCAATATTTATTGCAGGAGGGAGGTCAGGAAAATGGAGAATATTGACTGATTTGATAAAAGTTGATACTGTGGTTCAGCCTATGGAGTCATTGCAGCCTGGCTTGCCCACACCAGTTGTAATTTCTAAGAACTGATTTATTATGATAGATTTTAAAAATTGCTTCTTTGCTGTGCCTTTGGTAGAGCAGGATAAAGAAAGATTGGTTTCTGGGCTTGTTCTTGATGGACTGCCTTTATATAGGGATTCATGTACACCTGAGTCAGAAGGTATTCAGTGAGAAAGGTGCCATACCAAATGGGGGTCAGTGCTCATTGATGGTTCCTGTGGCATGTTGGTCCCCAACGGGGTGTGCAGTCGGGATTGTAGTTCTGACTCAAGGTATTCTGTTAGGTTACCTTTGTTTAGTCTGAATGATTATTCTATGAGATTTATACCAATACTACAGGTAAAGTCCTATGACTCAGAATGGGAAAGGCAACCCCATCTCCTTTTGTTAACTTAAATCCTCAATAAACAGCAATTTGGAAACTGGCCATGAGTTTAGCTCCTATTCATGTTTGAAGAGAGAAATATATTTTAAAAACTTTAAAACTAAAAATTCTTGTTAAAAACTATATATTGATAGTTAATGCATATTTGAAACATTAAAGTATTTTAAATATTTAACATTATTCTAACAAATTTAATTTTGATGGTAATTACATATGTGGTAAAATATTTGTTCAAAGTAATGATTTAAGTATGAAAAATATGAAAGATGTATTTTTATTAATAGGAAAACAGAATAGTTTTATCCTAAAATGAATAACTGTTACTAAGTGAGAAAAATATAGGACAAAGCCTAAACTAATATAATAAGTGCTGAGGGTTTATAAAAATAGAAATTATGGTTAAAATCAAGAAAGATTTAATGAGTCTAAACTGACAATGTTTTCTTGGACTTTTAGCCTGTTCTAATGAAAGGATATAAAAAAAATTCTAAATAATTAGTTAGAAAGCAAAGAGTCTGTGTTTTATCAAAATAACTTATATTAACTTTTATCATGTTGTTATCTGTATAAAAAATACTGATTTTCTCCTGGGTATCATCATACTGGCAAAAACTGCTTCTTGCCCTAAACCAGGTGGCTTAATCTATTAATCTAAGTACTATTACTATAAACGAATCTATTACTGACTAAATAATATTCAAATCATTTATACCTAAATTCCTTTAAGCCAAAATACTTTAATGCTTTGTCCAGTGTTTTTATAAACTATATATGTATAAACTAAATTTATCCCAAGATAACCATGGCTTATATTGGAAGCAGATCAGATTTGAGGGTTGAATGCAAGGAAAAAATATACTTGTGGAGTCTTTTTTAATTAGCAAAAATGCACAACCAATTATAAAGAATCCACATTCTTGCATTCCTTTTTAATCAATCCAATGAATTCAATTTTAAAAATCTGGTCATTTACTATGGGTACACGTCACTATTGACACCCTGCTTTCATTTTTGCTACCTGCCACTTTAGGGATTCCTAATTATATGTTACAAAACTTGTTTGATATTTTACAAGGAGATTTTAACTTATTAAGCAAAAGGCAGTTAACAGCTGCAGCTGAATAAGAGTTACAATTAATTGAACAATGCATTCAAAAAGGACAGCTTGTTCAAATAGATTTTAAAAAGCCTGTTGATTTTATTATTTTCTTTACCTTGCAATCTCCCACAGGCCTATTTTAGCAAGACGGTGTTTTAAAATGGAATTTTTTTACCAAACAATTGACAAAAATGTTTAAATACATATTTGCAAAAGATTATTTCTTTAATAGTCAAAGGTCACCAAAGATATTATCAATTAAGAGGTCATGATCCCTAATTGCATAGTGTGTGATCTCACAAAGGAAGAAGTTCAAAGTCTATATATTTTCAATACCTCTTGGCAAATAGCATTAAGTGACTTTAAAGGACAAATGAATAATCATTTGCTATGTCAAAACTTTTACAATTTTTAAAAATGAACGCAATGGATTTTGCCTAAAATAATTCTGGCTTCCCCACTAGCTATTACTGCCTTTACTGATGATAATATTAATGGGAAGCCTGCATATGTCACCCCAGTGGAAAACAAGTTAAAAAATGCCTTATACCTCAGCCCAGCATACTGAATTAGCAGCTGTAATTCAAGTATTGCAAAGTTTTCCACAATCTCTTGATATTGTTTCTGATTTTGAATATGTTTACCAAACAGTTACTCACATTGAGACGGCTTCTTTGTTTAAAAGAAATGAATTGTCCTGAATGTTTTTACATTCACAAACATTAGTCAAAAGCTGAATTACTCCCCTTTTTATCATGCATATAAAGAGCTCAAACCAATCTTCCAGGTCCTTTATCATTACAAAATCAGCAAGCAGATACTCTTATGGGGGTAATGCAAAATCCCACAACATTTCACAAATTGACTCATATCAATAGCAAAGGGCTGTGAAAGAAATTTCCATCTTTTTTAAACAGCAAGCTCAGGACATTGTTAGGACTTGTCAAACCTGTGGGCCTTTAAATGCACTCCTATTTGCATCAGGGATTAATCCTAGAGGTCAAAAAGCAAATGAATTATAGCAAATGGATGTTACTCGTATTTCACATTTTAGTAAAATGCAATATGTACATGTTATCATAGACACTTGTTCTCATTTCATCTGGGCTACCGCACAATCTGGAGATCGTTTTTGCCATGTTCAATCACATTTACTTAATGCTTTTGCTGTTGTGGGATGCCCTCAATCTATTAAAACGGACAATGGTCCTGTTTATACAGGAAAATAATTTCATAAATTTTATACTACTTTTAATATTACTCATATTACAGGAATTCCACACAATCCCTCAGGGCAAGGAATTATTGAACGAGCAAACCGGACGCTAAAGTCTATGCTTTTAAAACAAAAAGGGGGAGACGATGATCAGGAGGATGATGTTATGAAAATAAGTACTCCTAAAGATCAATTAGCAAAGGCATTGTTTACTCTAAATTTTTAAAACATTTATGATAATTCATCACAGACTCCAGCAGAACAACATTTTAGCAATTTGGAAAAGAAAAATGATATATCCCAAACAGAACTGCAGCTGCAACCAATCTATTGGAAAGATGTTAAAGATGATTTATGGAAACCAGGAATGGTAAAGGTGTGGGGTAGGGGATTTGCTCTTGTCATTGCAGATGACGGAACTTCAGTTTGGATTCCCTCGAAGAGAATAAAACCCAGACATGTCAACCCGGACAAAAAATAACTAAATGGGTAATGTATACTATAGGACATACTATTTTGATTGCTGAAGGACAGGGACATATTTATACTTACTGGGATTATCTGTGAGCCCTAACATGGGCCAATCCAACTTTACCAAAATAACCTAAATACAAGTTTAGGATTCCCAGGTCCAGTAAGAAGAAAACTGATGTCAAATTTAATTCCATTTTTAGAAAGACCTATATGCTTAACTCTGGATACAAAGGATACTTGCCTGTTAGGTGGGAAAGAAAGTTGGAATGGATGGCAGTCATGTCATATGGATCGAGCAGTTATCATAATTAATGATTCCTATGGAATTGTAAGAGATGCAGCCCCTGTGGGGTCTCCCATCTCTAACTTGAAGATAACTGAGACTATATGGACAGGCAAGCTAAATCAGGGTTTAATTCATGGAGGGTAATTTGTGCCAAATTCATGGGATGATAAATATAGCATTAGTGAAAGAAATTGACAAAAAATTTTTCTAGGACTGAGACCAATTTTTATAGCCAATTCTATTAACTATAACTTCTTTTTAAATAGCAGCCATAAGCACTATATACAAATATGTATTAGAGATCCATATATACTTGTTAAAGTTCATATGCATATAAGAAATCAAACTTCTAATTGTGAAAATTATTCTCTATTCACTTGTCCCCAAGCATTCATGTTGCAGGAAAATGAGACGATTATAGCAACAAAGAGAAGAGGTATTTGGCTGCCGGTGCAGATGTCAAGATCTTTGCAATCCTCTCCAGAAACACATATACTGATCCATTTGGCAAAAGAATATCTAAAAAGGACTAATAGACTAATTGGATTCATTATTGCATCTGTCATTGAAATCATTGGAAACATCACAGTGGCTGCAGTCGCTGAAACCGCATTGCAACAAACTATACAGATGCAGCATTGTTAGAAAAACACCAATGAACTGTGGCATAGACAATCTCATTGATGAGCAAACTAATAATGGACTAAATAATATAGAAATGACATTGGTTCATATTGGAGATCAAATGTATAATTTAAATTTTTTACAAAGTTTAAAGTGTAAAAGGAATAAGAACAGTTTTTGTATTACCCTCTTTTAACATATGGCTTGTTTGAAATAGAATGGGAAAAGGGAATAGGCATCTTTTAAGGCTTTCAGATAGTTTAAGTCCTGATATCTTAGAATTACAAAAAAGGGGTATTAGAATGTAAATCAGAATAATCTACATATAGCCTATGGAAGTAATGTTACACAATCACTTACCCAAGAGCTAAAAAATCTTAGGTTTGGGGCTGTTTATACTTCGCTTCCTCCTCAGCTGTGTTTAACAACAAAGAAAAAGGTGATTCTTGCAGAAACTCGTTGGCTCCCTCCTGAATCAAAGTCAGAGAGCTTGACTGGCAGCCAATGACGGTTAAAACCCTTCAGAGCCTAAGGGCAACCTAAGACAGGCGCTGGCCACCTCTGTTTATAACAATGTGATTCTTGTGAATCAAAGTCAGAGAGCTTGACTGGCAGCCAATGACGGGTAAGACCCTTCAGAGCCTAAGGGCAACCTAAGACAGGCGAGGTCACCTCTGCTTATAGTCACCCTAAAAAAGGTGATTCTTGTTTTCCTCGGCTTATAAAATAAAAAGGGGGAAATGTAGAAGCCAAGAGTTTAAAGCAAGACCTACAGAATTTGTTGCAAGCTGCTGGCCTCGGGATGGCAGCGGTAAACTGTGGCGATTGTTATGTAGAGCAGTCTGGGAGGAAGAGAATGTTTACCCCAAACAGTTATGTTAAGTATGAAGAACACTGTGAGATAAGAATCTTGCTCCCTCAGGAAACGCCTGCATATCTATTGACATCCTGTGGTATATAACTAGGATCTGGTTGAGAATAAAATTGTCTGAAGTCTGTCTGAAGTAAACTCAAGCTCCAGACCCCCTGAGCCCGTCTGTGTCTTTCTTTCTTTCTTTCTTCCTTTCTTTTTTTCTCATCATTCCTTAATATCCTTAGAGCTCTGTTTCTACAGAAAGGAACAAGAGAGGACACAAATAAATAAGATCAGAAATGGTAGAGGAGACATAACCACTGACCTCACAGAAATAAAGGAGGTAATAACAGGATACTATGAACAACTTTATGCTAATAAATACAACAATGTAGATGAAATGGACAAGTTCCTAGAAAGGCATGAACAACCAACTTTGACTCAAGAAGAAATAGATGACCTCAACAAAACAATCACAAGTAAAGAAATTGAATCAGTCATTCAAAAGCTTCCCAAAAAGAAAAGTCCAGGACCAGATGGCTTCACATGTGAATTCTACCAAACATTCCAGAAAGAATTAGTACCAACTCTGCTCAAACTCTTCAAAAAAATTGAAGTGGAGGGAAAGCTACCTAATTCATTCTATGAAGCCAACATCACCCTCATACCAAAACCAGGTAAAGATATTACAAAAACAGAAAACTACAGACCAATCTCTCTAATAAATATAGATGCAAAAATCCTCAATAAAATTCTAGCAAATCGAATCCAGCAACACATTAAAAGAATTATACATCATGACCAAGTAGGATTCATCCCAGGTATGCAAGGATGGTTCAACATAAGAAAATCAATTAATGTAATACACCATATCAACAAATCAAAGCAGAAAAATCACATGATCATCTCAATTGATGCAGAGAAGGCATTTGACAAGAATCAACATCCTTTCCTGTTGAAAACACTTCAACGGATAAGAATACAAGGGAACTTCCTTAAAATGATAGAAGGAATATATGAAAAACCCACAGCGAATATCATCCTCAATGGGGAAAAATTGAAAACTTTCCCCCTAAGATCAGGAACAAGACAAGGATGTCCATTATCACCACTATTATTGAACATCGTGTTGGAAGTTCTAGCCAGAGCAATTAGACAAGAAAAAGAAATACAACGCATCAAAATTGGAAAGGAAGAAGTAAAACTATCACTGTTTGCAGACGATATGATACTATACGTCGAAAACCCGGAAAAATCCACAACAAAATTACTAGAGCTAATAAATGAGTACAGCAAAGTAGCAGGTTACAAGATCAACATTCAAAAATCTGTAGTGTTTCTATACACTAGCAATGAACAAGCTGAGGGGGAAATCAAGAAACGAATCCCATTTACAATTGCAACTAAAAGAATAAAATACTTAGGTATAAATTTAACTAAAGAGACAAAAGACCTATACAAAGAAAACTACAAAAAACTGTTAAAAGAAATCACAGAAGACCTAAATAGATGGAAGGGCATACCGTGTTCATAGATTGGAAGACTAAATATAGTTAAGATGTCAATCCTACCTAAATTGATTTACAGATTCAATGCAATACCAATCAAAATCCCAACAACTTATTTTTCAGAAATAGAAAAACCAATAAGCAAATTTATCTGGAAGGGCAGGGTGCCCCGAATTGCTAAAAGTATCTTGGGGAAAAAAAAACGAAGCTGGAGGTCTCACGCTGCCAGACTTTAAGGCATATTATGAAGCCACAGTGGTCAAAACAGCATGGTACTGGCATAAAGATAGCTATATCGACCAATGGAATCAAATAGAGTGCTCAGATATAGACCCTCTCATCTATGGACATCTGATCTTTGATAAGGCAGTAAAGCCAAATCACCTGGGACAGAACAGTCTCTTCAATAAATGGTGCCTAGAGAACTGGATATCCATATGCAAAAGAATGAAAGAGGACCCGTATCTCACACCCTATACAAAAGTTAACTCAAAATGGATCAAAGATCTAAACATTAGGTCTAAGACCACAAAACAGTTAGAGGAAAATGTAGGGAGATAACTTATGAATCTTACAATTGGAGGCAGTTTTATGGACCTTAAACCTAAAGCAAGAGCACGGAAGAAATAAATAAATAAATGGGAGCTCCTCAAAATTAAACACTTTTGTGCATCAAAGAACTTCATCAAGAAAGTAGAAAGACAGCCTACACAATGGGAGACAATATTTGGAAATGACATATCAGATAAAGGTCTAGTATCCAGAATTTATAAAGAGATTGTTCAACTAAACAACAAAAAGACAGCCAATCCAATTACAAAATGGGAAAAAGACTTGAACAGACACTTCTCAGAAGAGGAAATACAAATGGCCAAAAGGCACATGAAGAGATGCTCAATGTCCCTGGCCATTAGAGAAATGCAAATCAAAACCACAATGAGATATCATCTCACACCCACCAGAATGGCCATTTTCAACAAAAGAAAAAATGACAAGTGCTGGAGAGGATGCGGAGAAAGAGGCACATTTATCCACTGTTGGTGGGAATGTGAAATGGTGCCACCACTGTGGAAGGCAGTTTGGCGGTTCCTCAAAAAGCTGAATATAGAATTGCCATACGACCCAGCAATACCATTGCTGGGAATCTACTCAAAGGACTTAAGGGCAAAGACACAAACGGACATTTGCACACCAATGTTTATAGCAGCGTTATTTACAATTGCAAAGAGATGGAAACAGCCAAAATGTCCATCAACAGACAAGTGGCTAAACAAACTGTGGTATATACATACGATGGAATATTATGCAGCTTTAAGACAGAATAAATTTATGAAGCATGTAATAACATGGATGGACCTAGAGAACATTATGCTGAGTGAGACTAGCCAAAAACTAAAGGACAAATACTGTATGGTCCCACTGATGTGAACCAACATTAGAGAATAAACTTGGAATATGTCATTGGTAACAGAGACCATCAGGAGTTAGAAATAGGGTAAGATAATGGGTAATTGGAGCTGAAGGGATACAGACTGTGCAACAGGACTGGATACAAAAACTCAAAAATGCACAGCACAATACTACCTAATTGTAATGTAATTATGTTAAAACACTGAATGAAGCTTCATCTGAGCTATAGTTTTTTTGTTTGTTTGTTTGTTTTATATATTTTTTGTGTTTTTTATTTTTATTTTTTTCTCTATATTATTTTATTTCTTTTTCTGCTGTCTTGCTATTTCTTTTTCTAAATCGATGCAAATGTACTAAGAAATGATGATCATACATCTATGTGATGATATTAAGAATTACTGATTGCATATGTCGAATGGAATGATTTCTAAATGTTGTGTTAGTTAATTTTTTTAATTAATAAAAAAAGAAGAAAGAACTAAATCCAAGCCTTAACTGCACACCTGAAGGAATTAGAAAAGAACAGCAAACTAATCCTAAAGCAAGCAGAAAGAAAGAAACAGCAAAGATTACAGTAGAAATAAATGAAATTGAGAATAAAAAAGCAATAAAAAGCACTAACAAAATCAAAATTTGGTTCTTTGAGAAGATCAATAAAACTGACAAACCCTTAGCTGGACTGACAGAGAGAAAAAGAAAGAAGATACAAATAAATAAAATCATGAATAAGAAGAGGGACATTGCTACATACTGATCGAATAAAAAAATTAAAAGCATCATAAGAGTAAGATGGTAGCTTAGCGAGGTGTGGGATTTAGTTAATCCTCCAGAGAAGATAATAAATATCCAGGAGCAGTACAGAACAACTGCTGGGGCCACGTCAGTGACCGGACACACAGCGTACCCCAGTCTGGACTAGTTGGACTGGCTTCGAGCCCGCCCAGAACCGTGAGTTACCCAAGTGCGGTGGCTGGCGCCCCTCCCCCACGGGCTGCTTCCCAGAGAGGTAAGGAAAGAGAGTTTATCAGCAGCAGGGGCTGAGCACAACCAAACTCCAATTGTGAAATTAATTAACAAATTCTGACTACTAAAAATAGGCCCCCAACTCAGCTGAACCTCAAGTAAAAGCAGAGGTCACTGGTTTTAGCCCCAGTCCAGAGGGGGCAGGGCTGATGGAAAAAGAAAAAAAAAACTGAGGTTTTTTTTCAATTTGAAAAGGTCTGGACCCTGAAGGAAAGGAGGGGCACATAGGACCTGGAGATACACAGAGCAATGTACCAACTTAAGCTCATGTAGGCAAACCTGAGGAACGGGGGTCCTGCTCTGAAAAGGATTTTTCTCTTTCATTTTGGTGACTGTGTTTTGATGGCTTGAATGCTGTTTGGATACAGAGCAAGGCTTCTTGGGCCCCACTGCCACATGCATAGGCAGAATTAAGTTTGTTTGTTTGTCTGCAGCCTGTGCCTACCCCAGGACATGGTTGGGGTCCAGCTCAGGTGAAATCCCTCCCGCAAGGAGTTCAGACTCCAGGGTCTGGAAAAGTGAAGCAATTAAAATCAGACTACAACCTCTTCTCTGTCTCCACCACACCCCCAGGAGGGAGAGTCTGCTGAAGTTAAAGGTACCACATCACCTCATTATGCTGGGGGACCTCCAGGAAGACAAGTGCCACATGCTGGGCAGGATAGGAAAACTGGAGAGTCTAGAGGCTTCACAGGAAACTCTTTCAACCTGCTGGGTCTCACCCTAGGGAAAACTGACACAGGTGACTTTTTCCTCCTGACAGAAAGCCAGTTTTGTCTAGGAAAATCTGGTTGGGGTATATAATACCTAAGTTCACCCTTCTAAGGGATGAATAAAAGGCACCATACAGGCAGGGCAAGAAACAAGAAAGCTAGAACTGAAATTCTGATCTCTTAAACAAAACCTAAGCTAGAGGTCCAGAATAAGCTGAACTGAATGTCAAAGGACATATAGACAACAAAGTCATCCATAAAGAAAATCCTAGGGAAAAAAAACTGAAAACACTCTCCAGAATAAACTAATTAAGGTAATTAAATGCCTAGATGTCAGCAAAAAAAAATCATACTAGGAAAATTGAAGATATGGACCAGTCAAAGGAACAAACCAACAATTCAAATGAGATACAGAAGTTTAAACAATTAATTCAGAATCTCTGAACAGACATGGAAAACCGCAAAAAAAATCAAATCAGTGAATTGGGGGAAGATATAAAGAAGACAAGGAATGAACAAAATAAAGAAATCAAAAGTCTGAAAAAGCAAATCACAGAACTTATAGGAATGAAAGCTACGGTAGAAGAGATGAAAAAAAACAAGGGAAACCTATAATGTCAGGTTTCAAGAGACAGAAGATAGCACAAGTGAACTGGGGGACAGAGCATATAAAATCTGACAAGCAAAAGAAAATATAGGAAAAAGAATGGAAAAATATGAGCAAGGATTCAGGGAATTGAATGACAACATGAAGCACAAAAATATACATGTTGTGGGTGTCCCAGAAGGAAAGAGAAGGGAAAAGGAAGAGAAAAACTAATGGAGGAAATTATCACTGCAAATTTCCCATCTCCTATGAAAGACTTGAAATTACAGATCTGAGAAGTGCAGCGTACCCCAAACAGAATAGATCCAAATAGATGTACTCTAAGACACTTACTAATCAGAATGTCAGAGGTCAAAGAGAAAAACAGAATCTTGAAAGCAGCAAGAAAAAAGAGTCCATCACATACAAGGGAAGCCCAATAAGACTATATGTAGACTTCTCAGCAGAAACCATGGAGGCAAGAAGACATTGGGATGATATATTTAAATTACTAAACGAGAAAAAACTGTCAAACAAGAATTCTATATCCACAAAATTCTCCTTCAAAAATGAGGGAGAAATTAAAACATTTTCAGATGAAAGATCACTGAGAAAATTTGTGACCAAGAGACAAGTCCTGCAAGAAATACAAAAGGGAACACTAGAGACAGATACAAAAAGACAGAAGAGAGAGAGATGTGGAGAAGAGTGTAGCAATGAAGACTATCAGTAAAAGTTAAAAAGAAGGAAAATTAGATATGACACATAAAATCCAAGAGGCAAAATGTTAGAAGAAAGCATTCTGCACATATAGTAATAACACTAAATGTTTAGGAATTAAACTCCCCAATCAGAAGAAATAGCCTGGCAGAATGGATGAAAAAACAGGACCCATCTATATGCTGTCTACAGGAAAAACATCTTAGACCAAGGATAAACATAGGTTGAAAGTGAAAAGTTGGGAAAGGATATTTCATGCAAATGACAATCAGAAAAGAGCAGGAGTAGCTATACTACAAATTAACTTCAAATGTAAAACAGTTAAAAGAGACAAAGAAGGATACTATGTATTAATAAATGCAACAATTCAACAAGAAGACATAACAACCATAAATATTTATACACCGAGCCAGAATGCTCCCAAATGCATGAGGCAAACGCTGGAAACACTGAAAAGAGAAATAGACACTACCATAGTAGTTGGTGACTTAAATTTCCCACTCTCATCAGTGGACAGAACATCTAGACAGAGGATCAATAAAGAAACAGAGAATTTGAATAATATAATAAATGAGCTAGACTTAACAGACATTTATAGAACATTATACCGGACAACAGCAGGATATTCCTTTTTCACAAGTGCTCATGAATCATTCTCAAGGAGAGACCACATGCTTGGTCACAAAGTAAGTCTCAATAAATTTAAAAAGACTGAAATCATACAAAACACTTTATCAGATCACAAAGGAATGAAGTTGGAAATCAATAATAGGCAGAGTGCCATAAAATTCACAAATATATGGAGGCTCAACAACACACTATTAAACAACCAGTGGGTCAAGGAAGTAATTACAAGAGAAATCAATAAATATCTCGAGGCAAATGAAAATGAAAACACGCCATACCAAAATTTATGGGATGCAGCAAAGGCAGTGCTAAGAGGGAAATTTATTGCCCTAAATGCCTATATCAAAAAGAAGAAAGAGCAGAAATCTAGGAATTAACTGTCCACTTGGAAGAACAAGAGAAAGAACAGCAAATGAACCCCAAAGCAAGCAAAAGGAAAGAAATAATGAAGATTAGAGCAGAAATAAATGAAATTGAGAACATGAAAACAATCTAGAAAATCAACAAAACCAGAATTGGTTCTATGAGAAAATCAATAAGATTGATGGACCCTTAGGGAGGTTGACAAAAAGAAGATAGAGAATGCAAAAAAATAAAATCAGACATGGAAGAGGAGACATAACCACTGACCCCACAGAAATAAAGGAAATAATGAGAGAATACTATGAACAACTTTATGCTAGTAAACTCAACAATGTAAATGAAATGGACAACTTCCTAGAAAGGCATGAACAACCAACATTGACTCGAGAAGAAATAGACAACCTCAACAAACCAATCACAAGTAAAGAAATTGAATCAGTCATTAAGAAGCAACCCAAAAAGAAAAGTCCAGGACCAGATGGCTTCACATGTGAATTCTACCAAACATTCCAGAAAGAATTAGTACCAATCCTGCTCAAACTCTTCAAAAAAATGGAAGTGGAGGGAAAGCTACCTAATTCATTCTATGAAGCCAACATCACCCTCATACCAAAGCCAGACAAAGATATTACAAAAAAAAAGAAAACTACAGACCAATCTCTCTAATGAATATAGATGCAAACATCCTCCACAAAATTCTTTCAAATTGAATCCAACGGCAAACTAAAAGACTCATACACCATGTCCAAGTAAGATTCATCCCAAGTATGCAAGGATGGTTCAGCATAAAAAAAATTTATTAATGTAACACACCATATCAACAAATCAAAGCAGAAAAACCACATGATCATCTCAATTGATGCATAAAAGGCATTTGACAAGATTCAATATCCTTTCCTGTTGAAAACACTTCAAAGGATAGGAATAGAAGGGAACTTTCTCAACATGATAAAGGGAATATATGAAAAACCCACAACTAACATCATGGGCTCAATGGGGAAAAAATGAAAACTTTCCTCCTAAGATCAGGAATAAGACAAGGATGTTCACTATCACCATTGTTATTCAACATTGTGTTGGAAGTTCTAGCCAGAGCAATTAGACAAGAAAAAGAAATACAAGGCATCAAAATTGGAAAGGAAGAATTAAAACTGTCACTGTTTGCAGATGATTTTATACTATATGTCAAAACCCCCCAAAAATGCACAGCAAAACTTCCAGAGCTAATAAATGAGTACAGGAAAGTACAGGTTACAAGATCAACACTCAAAAATCTGTAGTGTTTCTATACACTAGTAATGCAATCTGAGGGGGAAATCATGAAAAAAATTCCATTTACAAACACAACCAAAAGAATAAAATATTTAGAAATAAATTTAACTAAAGAGACAAAAGACCTATACAGAGAACACTATACAAAATAGTTAAAAGAAATCACAGAAGATCTAAATAAATGGAAGGTCATACCATGTTCATGGATTGAAAGACTAAATATAGTTAAGATGTCAATTCTATCTAAATTGACTTACAGATTCAATGCAACACCAATTAAAATCCCCAAAACTTACTTTTCATAAATAGAAAAGCCAATAACCAAATTTATCTGGAAGGGCAGTGTGCCCCGAGTAGCTAAAAGTATCCTAGAAAGAAAAATGAAGTCGGAGGTCTCATGCTGCCCGACTTTAAGGTGTATTATGAATCTATGGTGGTCAAAACAGCATGGTACTGGCATAAAGACAGATGTACTGATGAATGGAATTGAATAGAGTATTCTGATATAAACCCTCTCATCTAATGGACAATTGATCTTTGATAAGGCAGTCAAGACAATTCACCTGGGGCAAAACAGTCTCTTCAATAAATAGTGCCTAGAGAAGTGGATATCCACATGCAAAATAATGAAAGAGGATCCATATCTCACACCCTATACAAAAATTAACTCAAATTGATCAAAGACCTAAACTTTAGATCTAAGAACATAAAACTGTCAGAAGAAAATGTAGGGAAATATATTTTAAATCTTATAATAGGAGGCGGTTTCTTAGAGCTTACACCCAAAGCACAAGCCTTGAAGAAAGAAAGAAAGAAATGGGAACTCCTCAAAATTAAACACTTTTGTGCATCAAAGAACTTTGTCAAGAAAGTAAAACGACAGCCTATACAATGGGAGACAATATTTGGAAACGATATATCAGATAAAGGTCTACTATCTAGAATATATAAATAAACCAACAACAAAAAGACAGACAACCCAATTACAAAATGGGCAAAAGACTTGAACAGACACTTGTCAGAAGAGGAAATAGAAATGGCCAAAAGGCACATGAAAAGATGCTCAACTCCCCTGGCTATTAGGGAAGTGAAATTCAAAACAATGAGATATCATCTCACACCCACCAGCATGGCCATTACCAATAAAACAGAAAATGACAAGTGCTGGAGAAGATGTGGAGAAAGAGGCACAGTTATCCACTGTTGGTGGGAAGGTCAAATGGTACAATCGCTGTCGAAGGCAGTATGGCAAGTCCTCAGGAAGCTAAGTATAGAATTGCCATATGATCTGGCAATACCATTGCTAGGTATGTACTCAGAGGATGTGAGGGCAAAGACACAAACTAACAGTTGTACACCAATGTTTATAGCAGTATTATTTACAATTGCCAAAAGATGTAAACAGTCCAAGTGTCCATCAACAGACGAGTGGCTAAACAAGTGGTGGTATATACATATGATGGAATATTATGCAGCTGTAAGACAGAATAAAGTTATGAAATATGTAACAACATGGATGGACCATAAGGGAATTAGCTGAGTGAGATTAGCCAGAAACAAAGGACAAATACTGTATGGTCTCACTGATATGAACTAACATTAACGAATGAACTTGGATAATTTCAGGTAAGAACAGAGGTCATCAGGAGATAGAAATAGGGTAGATATGGGTAATTGAAGGTGAAGAGATACAGATTGTGCAATGGAACTGATTGTAAAAATTCAGAAATGGATAGCACAATACTACCTAACTGTAATACAATAATGTTACAACACTGAATGAAGCCGAATGTGGAATGATAGAGGGAGGAGACCTGGGGGCACAAATGAATTCAGGAGGAAAGATATATGATAAAGACTGAGATGGTATAATCCAGGAATGCCTAGAGCATATAATTATAGTGACTAAATGTGCACATTTTAAAATGTTTTGGATGAGGAAGAACAAAGGTATGTCAATATGGCAGGGTGTTGAAAACAGATGGTAATTAATATTTTAAAACTTTAACTTATGAGTGAGAATAAAGCAAAAAATGTTTATTTGGTACAAAATTTATATTTCGACTAGTACATTTCCTAATATAACTTATGTGAACAGCTTAATTGAACACCATACATACATGGAACTTTGAGTAGAGCATGAGATTTTGTAGGTCTGTCCAGGGTGATGCCTCGATATATCCCAGAAGTATTTGAACAGGAAATAAAATGTATTTACAAAGTCCCCTTGGGGGAATGGTGAGAACAGGGGAAAATTCAATTTCCCCAAGTGGAGAATTCTTGATATTCTCACAAGCAGTGGGGACAACCAAAGGAATAGGCTGAGCCCCCAACCTTGGGGTTTGTTCATATGAACTTAACCCTGCAAAGGATAGGCTAAGCCTACTTAAAATTAGGCCTAAGAGTCACCCCCAGAGAACCTCTTTTGTTGCTCAGATGTCGCCTCTTTCTCTCAGCCAACATGACAAGCAAACTAACTGCCCTCCCCCTCTCTACATGGGACATGACTCCCAGGGGTGTGGACCTTCCTGGCAATGTGCAACAGAAATCCTAGAATGAGCTGGGACTCAGCCCCAAGGGATTGAGAAAAACTTCTCGACTAAAAGGGGGAAGAGAGAAATGAAACAAAATACAGTGTCAATGGCTGAGAGATTCCAAACTGAGTCGAGAGTTTATCCTGGAGGTTATTCTTATGCATTAAATAGATATCACCTTTTAGGTTAAGGCATAATAGAGAGGCTAGAGGGAACTGCCTGAAAATGTAGAGCTGTGTCCCAGTAGCCATATTTCTTGAAGATGATTGTATAATGACATAGCTTTTGCTGTGTGACTGTATGATTGTGAAAATTTTGCATCTGATGCATCTTTTTTCTACTTTATGGACAGATGAGTAAAATATATGGATTAAAAATAAATAAATAATGGGGGTAACAAATCTTAAAATATTTAGTAGAAAGGGAGGGGGAAGAGGTATGGTATGTATGAGTTTTTTTCTGTTTCTTTTTATTTCTTTTTCTGAATTGATGCAAATGTCTATGAAATGATCATGATGATGAATATACAACTATGTGATAAAAAAACAATGTTCATACTGTATGCTGATTGGTTTTTTATAAAAATAATTTTAAAAAAAGAAGTATTTGCAAAGTCCCCTTGGGGAAATGGGGAGAAAGGGGGAAAATTTTAACTTCCCCATTTGGAGATCTCCTGATATTCTTGTAAGCAGTGGGGGAACCAAATCAATAGGCAGAGCCCTCATTATTGGGATTTGTCCCTATAAAACTTATCCCCGCAAAGGATAGGTTAAGCCTACTTAAACTTAGGCCTAAGAGTCACCCCCAGAGAACCTATTTTGTTGCTTAGATGTGGACTTTCTCTCTCTCTAAGCCAATATGGTAAGCAAACTCACTGCCCTCCCCCTCTCTATGTGGGACATGACTCCAGGGGTGTAAACCTCTCTGGCAACATAGGACACAAATCCCAGAATGAGCTGGGATTCAGTGTCAAGGGATTGAGAAAACCTCAACCTGTAGGGGAAAGAGAGAAATGAGACAAAATAAAATTTCAGTGGCTGAGAGTTTTCAGAGCTGAGAGGTTATCCTGGAGGTTATTCTTACACACTATATAGCTATCCCCTTTTTAGTTTATGGTGTATTAGAATGGCTAGGAGGAAGTACCTGAAGCTGTAGAGCTGTGTTTCAGTAGCCATGTTTCTCGAAGATGATTGTATAATGATATAGCTTTCACAATGTGACTGTGGGATTGTGAAAACCTTGTGTCTGATGCTCCTTTTACCTTTGGTATGGACAGATGAGTGAAAAATATGGATAAGAAATAAAAAATAGGCAGAACAAAGGTTAAAATAAATTCAGTAGATTGAAATACTTGTGGTCAATGAAAAGAAGTGGTAAGGGGTATGGCATGTATGTTTTTTTTTTCTTTCTTTTGCTGGAGAGATGCAAATGTTCAAAAAAATCATCATGGTGATAAATACACAACTATGTGATGATATTGTGAGCCGTTGATTGTAAACGTGTCAAGAATGTTTGTATTCAAGAATGTTTATATGTTTGTTTAAAATAAAAATATTTTTTAAAAATAAAAAGAGTATCATAAGAGGATTCTATGAACAACTGTATGCCAAAAAATTAGAAAAGTTGGATGAAATTGACAAATTCCTGAAACACTTGAACAATGTGCACTGATTCTGGAAGAAATAGAAGACCTCTGAAGAACAATCACAAGAAAAGAGATTGCATCGGTCATAGAAATAAAAACAAAACAAAACAGACAAACAAATACTCCCAACAAAGAAAAGCCCCAGATGGCCTCATAAGTGAGTTCTACCAATCATTCCAAGAAAAATTAACACCAATCCTGCGCAAACCCTTCCAAAAATTTGAAGAGGAGAGAACGTTATCTAACTCATTCTATGAAGCCAAAATCACGCTAATATTAAAGCTAGATAGAGATATTACATGAACAGATTAACAGACGAATTTCTCTAATGAATATAGATGTAAAACTTCTAAACAAAATACTTGCAAATCAAATCCAACAGCACATTAAAATAATTATATGCCATGATCAAATGGGTTTTTCCAAGTATGAAAGTGTGATTCAAAAAAAGAAAATCACCACATTAACAAATTGAAGGAGTAAAAATCACATGATCATCTTGATTGTTGCAGAAAATCCATTTGACAAAATTCAGCATCCTTTCTTTTCTTAATTTTTTTATTTTTAATTTTTATTGATACATATTATATATTTACATGCCATGTATTCATCCAAAGTGTACAATCAATGGTTCACAATATCATCATATAATTGTATGTTTATCACCACAATCGACTTTTTCCCCTTTTTTTGTACAAAACTACATATACAAACAAGCAATAAATTTCAAAGCACGTTACAACAATTCATTGAAGAACAGATTTCAGAGTTTGGTACGGTTAGCATGCTTTCTTGATAAAAACATGTCAATAGATAAGAATAGAAGGAAACTTCCTCAGTATGTTAAAGTGCACATTTGAAAAACTCTACACTAGCATCATATTCAGTAGTGAAAAACTGAAAGCTTTCCCTCTAATATCTGGAACAAGACAAGAATTACTTCTGTCACCAATGCTAATCAATATTGTGCTGGAAGTTCTAGCTAGAGAAAATAGTCAAGGAAAAGAATTTAATAGCATCCAAATCAGAAATGAAGAAGTATAACTTTCACTATTTGCAGATGACATGATCCCATATATAGGATGTCCAAAAAAATCAACAAAAAAGCAACTAGAGCTAATAAGCAAGTTCAGGAAATTGGCAGGCTACACGATCAACATGCAGAAATCAGTGGTGTTTCTATACACTAGTAATGAGTAATCTGAGAAGGAAATCAAGAAGAAATTCCATTTGCAATAGCAAGAATCTAGAATCTAGTATGTAGGAATATATTTAACCAAGGATGTATGGACATATACACATAAATCTACAAAACATTGGTAAAAAAAAAAAATCAAAGAAGACCTAAATAAAGGGAAGTATATGCTGTGGTTTTTTTTTTTTTTTTTTTTTTTTTTTTGGTTTGCTAATGCTGCTGGAATGCAATATACCAGAAATGGACTGGCTTTTATAGAAGGGATTTATTACATTACAAGTTACAATTATAAGGATGTGAAAATGTCCCAATTAAGGCAACATCAAAAGGATACCTTCACTCAAGAAAGGCCAATCATGTCCAGGGTTTCTGTCACATGAGAAGTCACATGGCAACATCTGTGGGCTCTTCTCTCCTGGATTGGTTTCAAAATGGTTCTCTCAGCTCCTATGGGACCTTCTTCAGCATCTCCCAGGGCATTCTTTCTCCAAGTGTCTGCGCTCTGCATTGGCTCTCCAAGAATCTGTGCTTTCCCCAAAACGTCTCCCTCTTAAAGGACTGCAGTAAGTGGACTAAGACCCACTTGAATGGGTGAAGTCACAGCTCCATGGAAAGAACCTAATCAAAGTTCCTTCTCAATAAAAGGTCTGCCCCCCCATAAGATTGGATTAGAAGAACATGTTTTTTGTAGGGTACATAACAGTTTCAAACCAGCACAGTGTTCATGGACTGGAAGACTAAATATCAT
This sequence comes from Tamandua tetradactyla, assembly GCF_023851605.1. Classification (NCBI taxonomy): domain Eukaryota; kingdom Metazoa; phylum Chordata; class Mammalia; order Pilosa; family Myrmecophagidae; genus Tamandua; species Tamandua tetradactyla. Next base: position 22,930,675 of record NC_135353.1, on the reverse strand, counting down.
TAAGATATCAATTCCACCCAAATTGATTTACAGATTCAACGCAATACCAATCAAAATTCCAACAGCCTACTTTGCCAAAATGAAAAAGCCAATTATTGAATTTACTTGGGAGGGTAAGGAGCCCAGAATACCAAAAACCTCCTGAAAAAGAATTGTGGAGGACTCACACTTCCTGACTTTAAGGAGTATTATAGCTACAGTGATCAAAACAGCATGGTACTTGCATAAAGATAGATATGTTGACTAATGAAACTAAATTGAAAGCTCAGAAATAAACCCTCCCATGTATGGTCTTTTGATTTTTGACAAGGTTGCCAAGTCCACTTGACTGGGACAGAGTAGTCTCCTCAACAGATGTCGCCAGGAGAACTGTATATCCTTATCCAAAATAACGAAAGAGGACCCCTGTTTCACACCTTTTAGAAAAATTAACTCAAAATGGATCAAAGACCTAACTATAAAAAAGAGTCAGGATCATAAAACTCCTAGAAGGAAATGTAGGGAAGAATTTTCAAGATCTCGTGGTAGGCAATGGTTCATAGACTTTGCACCCAAAGCAAAGCAACGAAAGAAAAATAGATAACTGAGACCTCCTCAAAATTACATCATTTTATGCTTCAAAAGATTTTGTCATGAAAGTAAAAAGGCAACCTACTCAGTGGGAGAAAATATTTGGAAACTACATATCTGATACAGGTTTGATATTCAGAATACATAAAGAAATCCTACAACTCAACAATAAAAAGACATGCAAACAAATTAAAAACGGGGCAAAAGACTTGAATAGGCACTTTTTCAAAGACGAAATACAAATGGTTAAGCAGCACATGAAAAGATGCTCAATATCACTAGCTATTAGGGAAATGCAAATCAAAACCACGATGAGATAATTTCCTACCTACTAGAATCACCACTATTTAAAAAACAAAAACATAAAACTGCAATCGTTGCAGAGGAATTTGAGAAATAAGAACATTCATTCACTGCTGGTGGGAACGTAAAATAATGCAATCACTTTGGAAAACAGTTTGTTGGTCCCTCAGGAAGCTAAGTATAGAATTCCCATATGATCCAGCAACCTTGTTACCAGGTAGATACCCAGAAGAACTAAAAGCAGGGTACTCGAACAGTCATTTGCACACCAATGTTCATAGTGACATTGTTCAGAATTCTCAAGAGATGGAACCAATCCAATTGTCCATCAACCAATAAATGGATAAACAAAATATGGTATATGTATACGATGGACAATTATTCATCTATAAGAAGGAATGAAGTCCTGATGCATGTGACATCATGGATGAATCTTGAGGACATGTTGAGTGAAGTAACTCAGACACAGAAAAACAGGTACATGTGATCTCACTAATATTATTTAATTATAATAGGCCACCTTTTAGGGTTGGAATCTAAAATATAGGTTACCAGGAGACAGAATGAGTGTACATAATGGGGACCTGATGCTTAATTTGTGCAGAATTTTTATTTAGGTTGATTGTAAATGTTTGGAGATGGATGGATGCGATAGTAGCACATTATGGTGAGTGTATTTAACAGTGTAGAATTGTGGGTGTGTTTGTGGTTGAAAGGGGAAGTTTAGTGTCATGTATGTCACTAGAAAGAAAGCTAGAGGATAAAGCATGGAACTATATAATATAGCAAACCATGCTGTAGACAATGACTGTGGTTAATAGTACAAATATAAGAATGTTCTTTCATGAACTAGAACAAATGTACATCATCATTACAAGGTATTAACAATAGGGTGGTATATGGGAAAAATACACTTAATACAAACTATGGGCTATAGTTAGTAATAGTTAAATATTGTTTCATTGGTTGTAAGGAAGGTACCACCCCAATGCCAAGCATCAATAATAAGGGGGACACAGGGGTAAGGTGTTTTTGTTTTTGGAGTAATGAAAATATTTAATGGTGGTGATGAATAAACAACTCTGTCAATATAATGTGTGAGCCATGGATTATACATTTTGGATGAATTACATGATGTATAAATCTCAATAAAACTACTCTAAAATATCAACTAAACATAGTTGTGTTGGTTTATTACAGGATCCTTGTCCTGTTCCATTGATCTATGTTTCTCTGCCAACACTACACTTTGTTGATTACTATACCTATAGAGCACATTTTACTACCATGTGGAGTGATTCTTCTCACTTTTTTCTTTTTCAGAGCTAACTTAACTTTCTTAGTTCCTTTGCTTTTACATGCAAATTTTAGAATAATCTTGTCTATATCTAAAAAATATCTTGCTAAGATTTTGATCGGAAATACATTGCCTGTAATTAATTTGGGGAGAAATGACATCTTTCCTAATTTGAGTCTTCTGATCCATGAACAAGATGTGGCTCTCCATTTGGTTAGATCTTTCATTTCTTTCATCAGAATTTTATAATTTCCAGCATTCATATCTTATATGTGTTTTGCTAGATTTATGCCTAAGTAATGCATTTCCTTTGAAGTGATTTAAAATGGTATTGTTTTGCATTTCCATTTCCACATATTTATTGCTAGTGTATAGGTATGTGATTGATTTTTTCACAATTATTCACAACATCCTTATTTATAATGCCCACATTTTAAATTTCTTCCAAGAGGAAAACAGATGAACATTTCTTAGCACAGTCATTCAATGACAAAAAGACAAAGTGAAATGCTGATACACAGCATCATGGATGAATTTCAAAGTTTTATTCTGAGCAAAAGATGTAGGCACCAAAGAATACATCCTCTCTTAATATTTATTTATTTATTAGAGCAGTTTTAAATTTACAGAAAAACCGTGCAGATAATACAGTATTCCTATATATCCCCCCACACACATAATATTTCCTGTTACTAACATTTTTCAGTAGTGTGGTCCCTTTGTTACAATTGATGAAACAACGCTATCATAATTATATTATTAACTATAGTTATACAGTTTTGTTGTAAAGCTCTATGTTTTTTAATGTTAATTCTAGTAACAGATACACAACCTAAAATTTCACATTGTATCCATTTTCATTTACACAATGCAGCATTGTTAATTACATTTACAATGTTGTGCCACCATCAACACCATTCATTATCAAATCTTTTCCATCACCCCAAACAGAAACTCTGTACCAATTAAGCATTAACTCCCCATTCCACCCTCACCCAGCCCCTGATAAACTTTATTGTGGTTTCTGACTCTGTGAATTTGTATATTTTAATTATTTCATGTTAGTGAGATCATTCACATTTTGCCTTTTGTGTCTGCCTAATTTTATTCAAAATGACTTTTGCGTATTGATGTTGTATCCTGAGACATTACTGAACTAACCTGTTAATTTTATAAGAATTTTCTTGGATTCACTGGGATTTTCTACATAGACATTCATGTCATCCTCAATAGGGACATTGTATTTATTTTTTATCTGTGTGCTTTTCCTTTCTTTTTTAAAAACTCTTTATTTTTAAATACTTTCAATTTACAGGCCAGCTGCAAAAATAATTCAAACCTCATACAGAAAACTCCAAAATACCCTTATCCCCCCCCAAATACACAGATCCACCAATCTATATCAATCAAACCATTTCTGAACACTTGTGTGTAAGTTGTATACATCATGCTCCTTATACAGTTCATCCTGCCAGGTACATTTCCTAAGAATGAGGATATTCACCTATATAACCACCAAAGGGCAGTTATCGTGTTCAAAAAATTAAACATTGATATAAAGTTTTTAGTCTATATTCCAATTTTTCATATGATCCAACAATGTCCTTTTGAGCTTTACTCCTCCCTTATTAAATTTCAAAGAAGGATCACATATTGCCTTTAATTATTGTTGCCCCTTTAGTTTCTGTCTCTATGAGCTTGCATATTCTCTGATATTTTCTTTGTAGTTACATGGACCTTAAATTTAATTCTATAACAATCTTGTTTGCTTTGATACCAAGTTAAGCCCAATACTGTATACAAATTGTATTCCTATATACCTCTGCTCCCCACTTTAGGTAATTCTTGTCACAAGGTACATGCTTATATGTTATGAGTCCCAAACCACTGATTTCTCATTACATTTTATGTATTTGCCTTTTAGATTCTATAGGAAATGAAAAGTAGAATTACAAACTGAAACACAACAAAATAGTTCTGAGACATATTTTACCATGTTATTACCCTTACTGAAGCTCTTTATTTCTTCACGTGGCTTCAGTCTATCATCTGTTGTCCTTTCCTTTCAACTTGCAGAACTCTCTTTAGCTTTCTACTAGATCTGGTTTAGAGGTGACAAACTCCCTCAGGTTTTGTTTATCTGGAAATGTCTTAACCTCTCCTTCCTTTTTTAAAGACAGTCTTGCTAGCTATAGAATACTTGGGTGGCAATTTTTTGCTTTCAGTGTTTTAAATGTTGTCCTACTGCCTTCTTGCCTTGTGTTTTGGTTTGCTAAAGCTGTTGGAATGCAATACACCCGAAATGGGTTGGCTTTTACAGAGGGGATTTACTAAGTTACAAGTTAAAATTCTAAGGCCATGAAAATATCCAAATTAAGGCACCAACAAGAGGTACCTTCTCAGAAGAAAGACAGCATCCAGGTTCCTCTGTCACATGGGATGGCACATGGTGACATCAGCTAGCCCTTGCTCACAGTTTGTTGCTTTCAATTTATGAGTCCAGTGGCTTTTATTCTTAGTGTCTGTGGACCCTCACTTAGCTTCTCTGGGGAAAACTCTAGATTTCATCCCTTAGTTTAGCATCTCCAAACATCTGCGTCTTGGTTTCATTTCTCTCCTCTTTGTGTTGGTTCTGAGTCTTTCTCTCTCCATGAGCTCTTTTTTTTTTTTTTACTTTTTTTATTAATTAAAAAAATAAAACATTTAGAAATCATTCCCTTCTACATATATAATCAGTAATTCTTAATATCATCACATAGTTGCATATCCATCATTTCTTAGTACATTTGCATCGATTTAGAAAAAGAAATAAAAAGACAACAGAAAAAGAAATAAAATGATAATAGGGAAAAAAAACTATACGTACCATACCCCTTACCCCTCGCTTTCATTTACCGCTATTTCAAACTGAATTTATTTTAACATTTGTTTCCCCTATTATTTATTTTTATTCCATATGTTCTACTCTTCTGTTGATATAGTAGCTAAAAGGAGCATCAGACATAGGGTTTTCACATTCACAGAGTCCATGAGCTCTTTTAAGTACTCCCTTGTACTTGACACGTTGCCCATCTCTTGTGGCCTTCTCGCTTTATCTTTGGCATTCAATAGTTTGGTTATAATACATTGTGGTATAGGCAGCTTATTTAAGGAATACCTATTACAGTTCCACAATCTCATTTCCAAATCCAAAAAACTCTGAAAATCATAATTAAAAAAACGAATATGGTGGCAAAACCTGACCTGAAATGGTATTAGGCTGGATATACTCTATTTATCCTATTTAACGTGAATATACAAACATTTTATTGTAGAAATAGTAACGTGTTTTCTTATGTGGCATTTCCCCTGACACCAAGGATTATGAAATATAGAGTAATAAGTACCATATTATCTTACTAAAATACAAAAATTTATAATTCTGAAACAGCTGACCCCAGGGATTTTGGATAAGGGATTGTGGACCAGCTCCACTTTACTTGCCACACTCAATGGGTCCATTGAAAGAACATTTTCACTGATGCTTTAAAATCTCTTTCCAAATGATAATAATGTATTAAAAGTGACCAAAATTATGAAAAAGAGTTCAATAACCCCAACTAAACAGGCTAGGGAAATGCCAAATATATTGACAACAAAATGCCTCTCTTAGGTCACAGGTAAATTCCTTCTTGCAGCCAGATTATAGAAAATAATGTGACCTAACTATTTTTTCATTAACCAAGATGTAAACTTTCACATATCTAGTGGCACATATTCAAGGAGCTATTGATAGGTGAGCTCAGAATTGTAATCCTATCTCCTCTTTATTCATTTAAATCTTCTAAGGGTATCAGCACACTTCAAAATTCTTACTTGTAACAATCTATGTTAAATCAACATTAACTCATTAATATAAAGACAAAAGAACAGCTTCTCACACACGTATTCCTAAACTAGAATATGACCTGGCAGCTATGCTTTGTCAGTTCTGTTGATCAGCGTTAAAAGTCATGTTCATCTCATTCATTCACTCAACAAATAATTCAAGAATCTATTCTGTGTGACCCACTGAAATAGATGCTGTGGACCCAGAAATAGACATGTTCAAAAATGCATCTGCCATGCAACATCTTGACTTCAAAAGTAGAAGTGAAAAGAAGGATGCTTGCACTTCTAATTTCCTGAAGATTAAATTATTAATTCCATTTGCCTGTGAGTTCCTGAAGTGCCTTATGATGTGGCATTTTCGCTGGGAAAAGCATGAGAAAGAATGCTGTAGTTACAGTACCATAGACATAATGCTATATCTTCAAAAAGCAAAGAGAAAAGGAAGGAGGAACAGCCACCTACCCAGTGATTTGATCAATGTTGTCACTTGCCATCCCTGCCCTCAACCCAATTTTTGAAAGCCCTGACTCATTCCCAATGTCTTAAGTCCTCCCTTCTTACCAGACAATATCAACAACCCCCAGCTGCAGACTTACCTACATCTCCAGGCCCTAACATTGGTTTTCAATCTTTGCTGCATATTAGGAAATGCCTTCGGAGATTTAAAAAATACAGATGCTAGAGATCAACACTATACCAAATGATTCAGAACCTCTGGTGTTAAGGATTAGGCAGAAATCTCTCTTTTTTTTTTTAAGACGAAAGAGATGGTTTATTATACACATGTTACAGTAGGTCACAACTGAGAACAGAACTAGTCCAGAACGTCACAGGTCCAGGGCAAAGGACCAAAAGGGGCTGTTTTGGTACAAACAAGGTCTTTCACAGGTCTTCGTAAAGTTGGACAATTATTGGAAGTTCTAGATCCATTGAGAGAATCAAGACAGTAGCCTGCAGTCAATAACTCATATCAGCATCCTCAGCCTCTGGCATTCCATTATTTCTACTCCCCTGGTCTCCATGGGTGCACACGCTAATGGTTTACTTGGACCTCTGCCTCACCTTTCTTCTTTTGCGCTTCAGCCTCCGCATCCGCTTCTTCCTCCACTTGGCTCTCATGGCGCGGAGGTTTCTAGCAAGATGGCGCTACGGCCGAAAGACAGAAATATCTTTTAAAAGCTCCCCCAGATAATGCTAAGGCATAGTGAGCACTAAGGACCACTGTAAGTCTAGCCCAACCCACCAACCATGGTTGCCATAAGTCATATCTTTGTGCATCAAATTGTATAACTGGATTTTGTTGAGTTTCCATTTACTTTATGCCAGGCACTGTAGTCGGCATTTTATACACATTATTTTGTTTCATCTTCAGGGGTGGCTTGAGAGATGGTGGACTTTAGCTCCTCTCCCCCATCTCCATCAGATCCCTGCACCCAGCTCCAAATAAATAAATGCGTAAGGAGTAAGTACTTTAACTTGCTAGGTGAACACATATTCAATATAAGGTTCCCCTTGACTGTCCCCTCCAACTAGGTTGTGCCTAAATCAGTTCCGTATGGAAATCGAGGAACTGTCACAGTCTCAAAACAATCCTGCCAAGTAGGTATTGTCATCCTCATTTTATAGTTGAGAAAACTGAGTCACAGGGTTAAGTGACTTGCCAACGATCACATAGCTTATAGAAGAGCTGAAGCTATTTTTGTTCACCAACTTTGCAAAGGCTGGGATCATCCTGTCTTAGCCATCATGGTATACCCAGCCCCAAGCCCAGAGCCTTGAGCACACAGTAGAAGTTCTGTATGAATAAAAGGCTGTAAAGCCTGAACTCTTTACTCTTCTGGACATGCCTTATCCCAACGTTCATGCCCTCTTCATGCCCCAGTACTGGTCTCTGGATCTATGCCTCTTCCCTGAGGTAAGTGTTCTAGTACTATGGTTTCTAAGGTTCGAATTTTCCTGTTGCTGAGTCTGCCATTCCCTCCTGTTGAAAGGTATTGGTTGTCAAAACACACTACACCAGAGTCAGTGATCACAAATAATTCAAAGGTTTACTATACTCAAGCACAGACAAAGGGAGGGGAGTGGAGTACTTGGGCAAGAGGGCCCACTGGCAAGAGAGCTCCCTGATATTAAGTCGAAGGGAGAGAGAGAGGGAGGGAGAGAGAGCTCCTGGTTGGTCCTGAGTGTGTATATATATATATATATATATATATATATATATATATATATATATATATATATATATGCACACACACACACATACATACACATATATAGGAAAATATATATATATAGGAGATTATATATATATTTTTGCTTTTGAATAATGCCAGGGGTGGACACATTTCTGATAGCCATCCCAGTGCAGAATGGGGGTTGCGGGTGGGGGGGGGGGGAATCAAAAGGAGCAGGGAGGGTTGTTTTGCAAGTGATTTATCAGACATAGCAGAAGTCAGTGTGGCTGGGGCTTCCAACAGTTTCTGTGCTGGCGGGTGTAAATGGTTTGGTCAAATGTCATTTTGCTAGGAGTGATTTATTGTGCTCAACTCTATTTTTCCACAAGTCATCCCTGACATTTGGTTCACCATGCCAGGATTCTAGTAAATACGCTTGTGTGTAGTTCATGCTGGTTTTACTTAGCCAGCTCTGCATGTAGAGTCCACCTCCTTGCAGGAGGGCCTCTGGAACAAAGTGTGCAGCCAGCCACCCAGGATGCAGGGGACATCCAGGAGGAAAGGTCTATGGAAGTTTGGGGTGCCTTGTGTAAAATTTGTACTATACTGTTAGCTGTTTTTGTTAGGTGGCGCATCTGTTGGGCTATTTGTGTGGCCTGTTCTAGAATGTCACACAGTTACAAAGTTTCTTGGACCAGACAGTGTGTTCAGTGTCAGGATGATTTTGGCCCCAAGGGCCCTTATCATTACTCTTCTGGACACCCCTTTGCTTGAAAGGTTTATCATGTGTTTGAATTTGATAGACCAGGACATTAGGGTTGGTCTAGTGGCTGACCAGTAATCCTAATAACTTCAGGGCTCCTTATAGTAGCTGCTTATCCAATTAGGGGCAACAGGAATGCCTTGTAACTTGGGGAAACACTCCTAAAAAATAGCTGTTGGTCCATCTAGGAGGAACTTGACATGGCTAATAAGGGCATTTCTGCTTTCTGTGTGTTCACCAAAGTGGTAGACCCATTGAACCATACCAATTCTGCACATTTGTCTGCCTTCTTCAAAGAAGGCCTAGTTGCCAAGGGCCCTAGCACCAAGAACCACTCCAGTGGAGTGGACTGACCACCAGGCCATAAAAATCCAGCATAGGAGAAGAAAAGACAAGGTTCCTATTCAGGAAATATTGTATTCTGGACGGGCCCTTTTTAAGTGGTCAGTAGCGGCCCACGAAAATTTGCTCATTAAGGGGTTTCCAAGATGCTTGCCATTTGGTGGATCTCAGGATGGGACAAGTCTAACCCAGAACCATTTTTGAAAACTGTCATAGTCAATCATACTTTTTTGTTGTTGTTGTTCTCTACTTGAATGCAATCCTTAATTGAAATTTGAATTTCCAATAAGGCCAGATCTTGAGTTTCATTTTGAATTTCTTTTTCTTGCCTTCTAATAGCAGTTTTGTGGCTGATTATTTCCTTTCTCTTGATTATCATGTTGGGCTTTCTCCTCCAGGAAATCCCAATTTATTTCCTATGAAGCAGTGCTGCATTCCTCAGCTTTCAATTTTTCCATAGCAGCTACGGTGTTTGATTTTGTCTTACATTTAACCAGGGTCTTAGAATCTTGGAGTGCTGCAGCAGCTTAACAAAATCCAAGTTCTTGGTGCTTGGTTTGGCATTGCAAAATAAGTGCATTGGTATTCACTGGCCTCCTTGGGCGTGAGGGAGTTTGGCATTTAGGACCAGATTGCCTCAAAGATTTTGTCATAAGACACTCAGGGTGGGTGCCACCATATCCTTGTGCATTTGGATCTTTGTGACAAAGGCAGAGGCAGCAACAACAGCATAAGCACTTGGGATTTGCAGGGTCTTATGTCACTATGCCCGTTAGTGGATATGGACCTTGCCATACCAAGTTCACAAGAGCCCTTTTGCAGGGGTGTTTTGCCTTGGTAAAGCCCCTGCCAATACAGAGTCTCTTAGGAGAGAACCAGAGCTTAGGTGGAACAATACCGTAAACAGAGGTGTCTACCAGAGTGAACTTCACATTTCTGGGTCCTTCTACAGTTCATACTAGGTAAGACCCTGCAAAAGCAGCAGAATGCACCACAAGTAAGGATGAGTGGCCATCAGCAGTCAAGAGAGCCATCCCAAACCTTTTGAGTCATTGTGCTTATACAGCTAGTAAGCCAAGAGCAAAAAGGAATCACAACCAGCTTGAACTCTGTGTCATGGTCTGAACATTCTGCTCGCAATGGCAGACACCAAGCTTGCTCTTGCTGGTTTGTCTTCTAGGGACCCCAATCTTATTTCCAGACTTCAATATCGGTTAAATTTCCTACTGTTATATGGTCTAGATTACTCTTAAATCTCACCAGATTTTCTCTTCCTTGCTGTAGTACCCTATGTGCTGCCATAGCCTCATATTTCTTTTGGCATAGATATCCCCTCTCCATTGCCTGTCACACTTTGACACACTTTGCTTGCTGGTTTGGCCTTCGCACCAGGTCTGAAGTAAAGTGTATACATCAAACATTTCCAGTTATTACCTACTCCTGGTTGTCTCTGGCCCTACCTGATCCCATTGTGTTTCTGCCACGTGCCCTTCAGACCATCATAGCTTTGGACAGCTAGAGCACACTTAGAAAGTCAGAGCACACCAAGTCCACCAAGACACTCTGCACCAAGGCAAATGTTCTGCAAGAGGAGAAGTCTCCTTTAAAGCACAGAGACCCTATCCACCTGCAGGAGGTCTGGCCCTGGGGTGATGTGACCAGACTATCAGCCACAGCCAACAGGAGCTAAGATGAACTGCAATGCTGCCCCTATCAGACAAGATGAGGCATTCTACTCATCCCCTGGCAAGGTGCTGGAGCTCCTAATCCTAGCTACCATCTACCCTACAGAGTCAAACTCACAGGCATGAGGAGAAGGGAAGGTAGGTAAAGAGAGAAGCAGAGTGGCAGTGTTTTAGTTTGCTAGCTGCTGGAATGTGTTATACTAGAAACAGAATGGCTTTTAAAAGCGGGAATTTATTAAGTTGCAAGTTTACAGTTCTAAGACTGTGAAAATGTCCCAATTAAGGCAAGTTTACAAAAATGTCCAAATTAAGGTACCAACAAGAGGTTAACTTCACTCAAGGAAGGCCGATGAATTTCAGGGTTTCTCTCTCATCTGGAAGGGCACATGGTGAACATGGTGACATCTGTTAGCTTTCTCTCCAGGCTTCTTGTTTCATGAAACTCCCCGAGAAGCATATTCCTTCTTCATCTCCAAAGGTCGCTGGCTGCATGGGCTCTGGAGCTTTTGTGGCTCTCAAGCTTTTTCGAAAATGGTTCCCTCTTTTAAAGGATTCCAATAAACTAACCAAAACCCACCTGAAATGGGTGGAGTCACATCTTCCTTTAATCAAATGTGAATACCCACAACTGGGTGAGTCATATCTCCGTGGAGAAAATCAATTCATGCTTCCAACATACGGTACTGAATAGGGTTTAAAAGATTCACAAGATGGATCAGGATTAAAACATGGCTTTTCTAGGGTACATAATCCTTTCAAACCAGCACAGGCAGGAAGGGAGAAGGGAGGGAGGAAGAAAAGAAGGAAGAATCCATGGTTACAGATTAGGCACATCCATCCCATCCACCAGGAAAAGTCATGTACACTGTCCACAGAAGTCCGATAAATGCCGAGGCTAAGGGTATATGGAAAGGGCCCCAGTGATGAAGGTATAGTGAGCATGGTATACTGAGGAAAGGGTGAGAGACACTGCAGCAGGAGTTGTAGCTGTCCATCAATTAGATGGGCAAGACTGATGGAGCAGCTAAATCACAGTTCTGAAGGACAGGTCTGGCACCCCAAATGAGGCTGGTTTGGTGAGTAGAAGGAGGAAATGCGCTGTACTGACCACAGGCCATGGCAGCCACACTGGACCAGCTCACTAGTTTGTGGGACTCCTTGTTCAAAAATTAAGAATTTCAAGATGATGATAGCACAGCATTAAACCAGTGTTGGGGTCCTTCTAAGGATTGGGCTCTGTGTGTGCACAGGTTATATGCCCATGAACCCAGTCCTACATTGGGAAAAGCTTAGAAATTTCCAGAAGGAGCTGCTAGGAGACAGAGAGGGCAACCAATGGAGTGCAAGGTGGATGCAGTCAATAAGGGGCAAGAGACTGCCCCCGAGACAAAAAGGCTGGATTCCTCTCCTTAGGAACCATTCTCTTGTAAATCACACATGGACTATGGGGGCAGTGAAACCCCAAAGGCTGATCCCCAGTTCTGGCCCCCTGTTACCCTTGAGCACATGCTCCCCTTCCCTTTCTGTTATGCCTTAACCTAGAAGAATGGACGTGTGTGTGTGAAAATGTTTTTGTATTAATCTGAGAACTTTTGCATACGAGGAATTTTTTTTAGGTCAAGGGAGGCCTTGCCCTAGGTCCCCAGGCTCTGCTCTGGCCACACCTTCCTGGGAGTAAGAGTTGGGAATAGTAGAACCTCCAAGCAGAAAGGACGGGAGGGGGACGCCGGGCCAAAGGCTTCAGCCTGTAACCATTGGCTCATTTGTTTTCTTGACTGGCTTTAGTGTTGAAACTATTTTTGTAAAGTGACAGGGTCAGGGTGAAGGGCAATAGGATGCAGGAATCCCTAAACATGGCTGACACCAGAAAGAGTTATAGCCTATGTTTTCTGATTTGAGGAGACTTTTAAAAAAGACTTCTGTGCACCACAAATCAAAATCTTTCTCTACCTGCCGATACTCAATTCCATCATTACTGATTCAGTCCTGAGGTAAATACTCAGCTATCCCTGGACATTTTATCTCCTGGGACCTTTTTTAAAAGCCTGGAAGAAGTCATCTGCTAATTAATCAACTTCCCTTATTAACTACATGACTTCCCTCAGGTAAATATAAAGCAGGAAAGTGAAAAGGCATTAAGTACTCCAGGCCTCTCTTCTATAAGGACAAAAGCACAAGAGTACTGTTTGCAGATGACATGATCCTAAATGTAGAAAATCCCCCAAAATCTAGAGCAAGGTGTGGTAGTTAGATTCAGGTGTCAACTTGGCCAGGTGAAGGCACCTAGTTTTGTTGCTGCGGACATGAGCCAACAGTACATGAACCTCATCTGTTGCTGATTACATCTGCAGTCGGCTAGGAGGCGTGTCTGCTGCAATTAATAATGTTTGACTTAATTGGCTGGTGCTTAAATGAGAGACTAGCACAGCCCAAGCAGCTCAGCATACCTCATCTCAGCACTCGCAGCTCAGCCCAGGCCTTTGGAGATGCAGAAAGAAATCATCCCAGGGAAGGTTTTTGGGACCCAAAGGCCTGGAGAGAAGGGCAGCAGAGATCACCCCATGCCTTCCTATGTAAGAAAGAACCTCAGATGAAAGTTAGTTACCTTTCCTCTGAAGAACTAATGAAATAAATCCCCTTTTATTAAAAACTAATCCATCTCTGGTGTGTTGCATTCCGACAGCTAGCAAACTAGAACACAAGGCTACTAGAGCTAATAAATGAGTACATCAAAGTGGCAGGATACAAGATCAACACACAAAAATCAGTAGTGTTTCTATACACTAGTAATGAGCAATCTGAGGAGAAGATCAAGAAAAACATTCCATTTATAATAGCAACCAAAAATAATCAAATATTTAGGAATAAATTTAACCAAGAACATAAAATACCTATACACAGAAAACTACAAAGCATTGCTAAAATAAAATAAGGATAACTTAAATAAATTGGAGGATGTGCTGTGTTCATGGATTGGAAGACTAAATATAGTTAAGATGTCAATTCGTCAATTCTATCCAAATTGATTTATAGATCCAATGCAATACCAATTAAAATCCCAACAACCTACTTTGAAGAAATAGAAAACCAATAATCAAATGTATTTGGGAGGGCAGTGTGTACTGAATAGCTAAAAATATCTTGAGAAAGAAAAATTAAGTGGGAGATCTCATACTACCTGATTTTTAAGCATATTATGAAGCTACCATGGTCAAAACAGCATGGAACTGGAATAAAGATAGATATACTAAACAATGGAACAAATCGAGTGTTCAGAATTAGACCTTCTCATCTACAGACACTTGATTGTCAAGGTGGACAAATTCACTCAGCAGGGACAAAGCAGCCTCTTCAACAAATGGTGCTTGGGGAACTGGATATCCATATCCAAAAGAATGAAAGAGGACCCCTATCTCATTCTCTATACAAAAATTAACTCAAAATGGATCAGAGGGGGGAAACTACAATTGCATGCTATGACCTATGTTTAAGAGGAAAACATCAGCACTACCACAGCAACAGCAGAGGTAAATAACGAGGGGAAGAACAAGAGTTAAGAGTAGGTTTAGACTTCCTATTTGGTGAGGGTGTGTTTATTGTCATCTTTCTCTTGGGAACAATGAAATTATCTAAAATTGAGAGGGTTGATGGACTGTGGACTTTGGGCATTATACATGATGCCTAATGAATGCAGGTGGCTGAAGGATGCATTGACTGAGAAGTAGACTGGCAAATGATGGTGGATACATATGATTGAATATTGTGCTGCTACAAAAAGGAAGGAAGTTGTGAGGCATGCAACGATGTGAATGAATCTGTGGGACATTTGGTGAGGCAAAATAATCCAGAAACGAAAGAATGATTATTGTATGGTCTCCTTTAGAAAATGCTTATAAGAAAACAGGGACCTAGATTGTAAGCTCTTATAGCAAACACATTTAATCCAGAGTGGTAATTATTATTTCTGGATTTTGAGAGGTTGTTTTTTATATATATCCTGACCAAAAGGGGGAAAAGAAGTGTAACTAATAAAGTATCAGTGACTGAGAGATTCAAATAGAGTTGAAAGGCTACTCTGGAGGTCACTCCTACACAAGCTTCAGTTAGACATTTCTACCTGTCATAACTTGTCAAACCCCAACCAAAACCATTCCAGCCAGTCCTAAAGAACACCTAAGGTAATATATAAGATTCTACGAAGGTTCCAACACTAGAGTAACTTTCCACAAACCTACAACCTCCAGCTCGGTCCCTGGACCAGATAAGTCCTGAGACATTGAGGGCCCAGCCTCTTCAGAATATCGGGTAGTTCCATCTCCATACCTGATATTTTGAAGCCCCTTCCAACATGAAAAAAGTTAGAATGGCCATAACCCAAATACCCCTAAAGAGAAAGCTAGAATGATCAAAGGTGATGGTGGAGTTATACAGAGAAGATAGGACTGAGCAAATGAATATGATTGCTGACTCATTATATTGATATCTCTTTTAGTCTCCAGTATCTTAGAGCAGCTACAAGTAAAAATCTAAAATGATAGAATTGTCATCCATGTCAAGCTCTGAAATCTGTTCTACAACTAATTGTGCTTTGAAATTTATTGCTTTTTTGTATATATGTTATTTTTCACAAAAAAGAAAAAAAAAGTCAACTGTGATGATAAAATAAAAGTATCTACTCCTTCTAGCCTCCAATGTTCTGGAGCACCTAGAGGGAAAAATCTGAGATCATGGTGTGGAAGCCCATGGCAGACTGTGGGGTCTGTCCTGTAACATCTTGTTGAAGAGTGCTTTGAAAACCATTGCTTTTTTCTTTCTTTGCTTTGCATATATGTTATATTATACAATTTAAAAAGTTAAAAAAAGAAAAAATGGATCAGAGACTTAAAAATTAGAGCTAAGACCATGAAACTTTAAGAAAATGGGCAGAAGCATCTTAAAGATCTTGTGGTAGGAGGTGGTTTCCTAGACCTTTATAGGCAAAAGTTCAAGAAATGAAAGAAGAAATAGATAAATGGGATCTCCTCAAGATGGAGTACTTTTGTGTGTCAAAGGACTTTGTCAGGGAAGTAAAATGGCAGCCTGCTAAATGGGAGACAACAGTTGGAAACTACATATCAGATAAGGGTTTAATATCCAAAATTTATAAATAGATCCTACAACTCAACAACAAAAAGACAAACAACCCAATATAAAAATGGGCAAAAGACGTGGATAGACACTTTTCCAAAGAAGAAATACAAATGGCTCAAAAGCATATGAAAAGATGCCCAACTTCACTAGCTATTAGGGAAATCCAAATCAAAACCACAATGAGATATCATCTCACATCTGCTAGAATGGCTATTATATATATATAAGCAGAGTATTACAAGTGTTGGAGAAGATGTGGAAAGTAGGTACACTTATTCACTATTGGTGGGAATGTTGAGCGATGCAGCTGCTCTGGAAGGCACTTTGGCGATTCCTCAGTAAGCTAAGTATAGAATTGCCATTTAATCCAGCACTCTACGTGATGAATTGAAGTCAAGAGCATGCGTTATCAGGTTGGGGCCTATTGTAAAGAGTCCTAGATTGTAAGCTCTTACAGCAGTCCCATCTGTTCTGAAATTGTAACTGTTATTTCTAAATTCTGAGATGCTGAGCTCTTTGTGTATAACCTGGTCAACCCTGGAACTTCAGGTATTTGTGTGACACCTGAAACTCAGAGCTAGAGTTCTGCAGCTATGAAAGATGCATTACCCCAATAGAGGAACTGTTAGAAACACTGAAAAACGTATCAGACTTCAACTAGTGATATGAATGAAGCTGATCCGGATAGGACTAAGGTAAATCAGACTAAAAGGTAAAGGATGATATTGCATATATTTTAAAACTCCAACTTCTGTGTGAGGCCAAAGTAAGAGATGTTTATTTTATCCAAAATTTAAATTTTCTATTCCACACTATCTAATTTAACCTATTTTGTCAGTGTATTTAAACAACCTAATTACATGGAACCTAGAATAGGGAATGAGATCTTCTTATTGTATACAGGTTAATGTGACATTCTGATACATTCGAGTATTTTGGGCAGAAAATTAAGAAGTACTTGCAAAGTTCCCTTGAAGGGACAGAGAAAAAAATGTGGAACAATTAAAATTCCCCACCTGGGATATTCCCAATATTCTCTCAAGCATTAATGAGCCAAGACCTTAATCTTGATCTTACAAAACTTATTTCTGCAATGGTAAAGTTAAACATAATTATAATTATGCCTAAGAATCACCCTCAGAGAACCTCCTTTGTTGCTTAGATGTGGCCTTTCTAAGCCAACTCTGCAGATAAACTCACTACCCTCCTCCCTACATGGAACATGAGTCCCAGGGGTGTAAGTCTCCCTGGCAACATGGGACATGACTCCTAGGGATGAGCCTGGTCCTGGCATTATGGGATTGAGAATGCTTTCTTGACAGAAAGGAGGAAGAGAAATGAAACAAAATAAACTTTCAGTGGCTAAGAGATTTCAAATAGAGTTGAGAGGTCACCCTGGAAGTTACTTTTGTACAAGCTTCAGTCAGATACTTCAAATTGCCTCAGTATGCCAAGCTCTAATCAACAGTATTCCTGAAGACCCTAAAAAGAATGCTCTGTGCTCTAAGACTCTATAAATGTTCTACTTAGTAAGTTTATTTCTTCAGAAACTTAAGGCCTCCAGATTGTTCCAATGCCAGATAAGGCCTAAAACCCAGAGGTACCAATCTCTGCAAGAACATCAACCAGTTTTATTCCTCTACCCCACAAGGGTAGCACCCTTTTCCAGCATGAAGAGGCTAAAATGTTCACTGTCTAGATAAGATATCACTGAAGATTGAGAGAATGATCAAATGAGAGGGAGGATTTGCAACTGAGAAGTTAGGATTTAACAAGTGATTATGACTACTGACTCATTATATAGATATTTCTTTTTAGTTTCTAGTGTAGCAGACAGCCGGAAGAAAATGCCTGAAATTGTTGAACTGTAATCCAGAAGCCTTAATCTTTGATAATGATTGTATAACTATATAGCTTTTATCATGTGATGGTGTGATATTTAAACCCTTGTGACTGACACCACCTTCATCCAGTGTATGGGGAGATTAGTAATAAAATAAAGACATGCATGAAAAAAAATCTCAGGAATATGTGGGAAAAATACTGATACATAAACTATGCACAATAGTTACGGTACCACCTTGAAAGTCCTTCATCAATTGCAACAAATGCAATTATTGTTTTAAAAATAGTAGAACTACAAAAAAAAGTGTTATCATGAATTGTAACAGATTTTCCACACCAATGCAAGTGTTGGTGGTGGGGTGGTGTATGGGAATCCTATTATTTTATGCATGATTGTTCTGTAAATCCACAATTTCTCTCATAAAAATTAAATTTAAAAAGCACAGGAGTAAGGACAGTCAGAGGGGAGGCTACTTCATTCCCACCCACTTGTGACTCATCACCTTGAGTAGCACCTTAGCCAAAATCACGGAGATTGAAGTCAAGATGGCCCGAACTCAAAAGAACAAGGCCATAGCACATCACACAGGGTTGCTTAAAGCTCGCCTTGCTAAGCTTCACTGAGAACTCATTACTCCAAAAGGTAAAATGGTGGTGGTGGACCAGGAGAAGGTGTTGATGTGGACAAGACAGGTGATGCTCAAATTGGGTTTGTGGGGTTTCCATCTGTTGGGAAGTCAACACTACTCTGTAACTTTGCAGGAGTGTACTCCGAGGTAGCAGCCTAAGAATTCACAACTCTGACCACTGTGCCAGGCATCATCAGATACAAAGATACCAAGATCCAGCTTTTGGACACCCCAGGTATCATTGAGGGTGCCAAAGATGGGAAAGGAAGAGGCCGTCACTTCATTGCAGGGGCCAAACCTGTAACTTCATGTGATTGTTCTGGATGTCCTAAAACCCTCGGGGCATAAGAAGATAATTGAAAATGAAGTGGAAGGCTTTGACATTCATTTGAACAGCAACCCCCCGAATATTGGCTTTAAGAAGAAGGATAAAAGAGGCATTAATCTCACAGCCACTTGCCCTCAAAGTGAGCTGGATGCTGAAATTATGAAGAGCATCTTGGCTGAATACAAAATTCATAATGCTGATGTGACTCTGCGTAGTGATGCCACAGCTGATGACCTCATCGATGTGGTGGAAGGATACAGTTTATATCCCCTGTATCTATGTGTTGAATAAGATTGATCAGAGCTCCATTGAGGAATTGGATATCATCTGTAAGGTACCTCACTGTGTACCCATCTCTGCCCATCACCACTGGAATTTTGATGACCTGTTGGAAAAGATCTGGGATTATTTAAAACCAAACCCAAAGGCCAGTTACCAAACTACACATCCCCTGTGGTGCTGCCTGACTCCAGGACCACAGTGGAGGATTTCTGCATGAAGATTCATAAAAATCTTATCAAAGAATTTAAATACGCTCTGGTCTGGGGTCTGTCTGTGAAGCACAATCCTCAGAAAGTAGTAAAGACCATATGTTGGAGAACGAAGATGTCATTCAGATTGTGAAGAAGTGAAACTTTTCCCTTTCCCCAACTGTAGCAGCTTTCCCTATGACCAGACACCCTACACCATGGCCCTTCTTGGCTTCAGCTGCTGCTGGGTCACGATTTAGGGGAGAGAGATGGAGGCACACAAACTGGAACTTCTTTCTTCTTTTCTTGGCACCACCTCATAGGTTTTAATTGCATAAAGGACCTGGTTTGCCAAAAAAATTAAAAATTAAAAAAGCACAGAAATGAATCAGGTGATGGAAATGTTTGGGCAATGAATGAAAAAGATGGAGGCACAACTTTGCACCACTGAACAGTATATTCAAAAAGGGTAAAAAGGGGCAGGTTAGGTTGTTTATAAGTTACCACACATGTGCACACAAACCCACAGAACTATTCCACATAGAAAGCAAAACCTGATGTAAACAGTGGACTGAAGTTAATAGCAGATTATAATAATATTGTTTCATCGATAGTAACAAAGATATCACACTAAAGCAAAATATTAATAATAAGGAAAATTGTGTGTGAGAGGAGGTATATGAGAACTCTTACTTTCTGCATGGTGTTTCTGTAAAACTAACAATTATCTAATAAATTATTTTTCATTAACAGAAAGCATAAGTATGAGACCAAAGGAAGAGAGGTTTATTTTGTCCAAAATCTACATTTTTTTGTATCATATAATCTCACTCAACCTGTCTGGATAGCTCATTTAAACAATCCAAACACATGGAGCCCAGAATGGGAATGAGGGCTTACTTCTAATTCTGTGTAGCTTAATGTAATACCCAGATACATACAAGAGTATGTTGGGCAGATAATTTTAAAGTATTGGCACAGTCCCTTGAGAGATTGGAGAAAAAATATGGAACCATTAAGCTTTATAATCAGGGAAAACTCTGATACTGTCTCAAACATTAGGAATTCCCAAGTCACTAGGCCAAGCCCTTGATCTTGAGTCTTGCTCTTGTGAAACTTACTTCCATAGTGGAGAAGTTAAGCCTGCCTATAATTATGCCTAAGAGTTACTTCCAGAAAACCTCTTTGTTGCTCAGATGTTGCTTCTCTCTCTCTAAACCCAGCCCTGCAAGGAAAGTC
Organism: Tamandua tetradactyla; assembly: GCF_023851605.1. Taxonomy (NCBI): domain Eukaryota; kingdom Metazoa; phylum Chordata; class Mammalia; order Pilosa; family Myrmecophagidae; genus Tamandua; species Tamandua tetradactyla. The sequence continues at coordinate 22,910,030 of NC_135353.1, read as the reverse complement.
ATTACCCTCTGCTCTACATGGGACATGACATCCAGTTATGAAAGTGACCCTGGTGGCATGAGAGATGACTCCCAGGGATGAGTCTGGCTCTGGGACCATGGGATCAACAAGGCCATCCTAATTCAAAGGGTGAAAAGAAGTATAACAAATAAGGTATCAGTGGCTGAGAGAGTTCAAATAACCAGAGGCTGTTCTGGAGGCTACTCTTATGCAAGCTTCAGCTAGATATTGCTAATTACCACATGTTCCAGTTTGAAAGCTGCCAGAATGCCATATACCAAAAACAGAATGGGCTTTTAAAAGGGGAGTTTATTAAGTTGCAGGTTTACAGTTCTAAGGCCATGAAAATGTCCAAATTAAGGCACCAAGAAGAGGTTACCATCACTCAAGAAAGGCTGATGAAGTTTGGGGTTTCTCTCTCAGTTGGGAAGGCACATGGCCACATCTGCTAGCTTTTTCTCCTGGCTTCTTGCTTCAAGCTTCCCCAAGGGTGTTTTCTTTCTTCATCTCCAAAGGTCTCTGGCTGTGTGGGCTCTGTTAGTTCTGGTGGCTCTGATGGTTCTTTCCAAAATAGTTCCCTCTTAAAGGGCTCCAGTAAGCAACCTCACCTTGAATGGGTGGAGGCACATCTCCAAGGAAACAATCTAATCAAAAGTTACCACCCACATTGGGTGGGTCACATCTCCATGGAAACAATCAAAAAGGTCCCACCCAGCAATACTGAATGAGGATTAAAGAACTTGGCTTTTCTGGGGGTACATAATAGGTTTAAACCAACACACCATGGTTTGCCAAACCATAGCCAAAACCATTCCTGCCAATCCTAGGGCTCTATATGAGGTTCTACAAAGCTTCCATGCATTAAGATTACTTCCCAGAAACCTACAATTTCCAGGTAGTTCCTAGGCCAGATAAGTCCTGAAACCCAGAGGGACCAGCCTTTCCAACAACATCAACTAATTCCATCCCTCCATCCCAAATTGTTGACACACCTTTCCAACATAAAAAAGTTAGAATGGGCAGAACCCAAATATGCCTAAAAATTGGGGGAAAGATCAGAGAAGAAAGTGGAGTTACAACAGAGAAGATAGGATTTAACAAATAAGTGTGAGCACTGAATCATTATACTGATATTTCTTTTAGTCTCCAGTATCTTGGAGCAGCTAGAAGGAAAACCTGAAATCATGGAACTGTAACCCACACCGAACTCTGAAATCTGTTCTATAACTACTTGTTAAAATGTACTTTGAAATTTATTGCTTTTTTGGTGTATGTTAAATTTCCCAAAAAAATATGTTAAAAATAAAAAAGAAAGAAAGAAAGCACAAGAGTATTGGTAAAAGGAGAAAGGCAGGCAGATGTAAAGTGAGTGGGTCTATTGGCACAATAGACAAGCCCTGGAGAGGGGGTGCTACAGGGACAAGGCAAAAACTTCCATTACTGTTCCTACCATTCCAAAGAATCCTTTCAGACATCCTTTTCTGGGTCTTTTTGGTTAAACCAGCCTCAGAGCCTCCTTCCAGCCCACCACACAACGTGAGGGTCAGTGTGGAAGCAATCTTTTCTACCACAAATCACCACCCACATGGACTATTACTTCAACATAGTTAAAGCTCAAGGATGATAGAAAGGCTGTTATTCATTCCTGGCGCCTGCTTCAGTAAAGGTGGAAACACAGCTGCTTTATCCCAGAAGAGGGTTCTCCTAGACCCACTCACCCAGGGAAGAAACAAGTGCTTTCCACTGTCTCTACCTTACTCTGAAGGACTAATGTCAGAATTCCACGTCGGGCTTTTTGTACTAAATATCCCTCCCAAAGGGATGACATTTATAAAGGGGATGCTGGTGTGGACAGAGCAGCAATATTTTCTCTGCCTTTTACACAGTTCTCTTGACTAACACCAAATTTCCCTGTCTAGATTGGTGTTAAAAATCCAACAAAATTTCCTCCTAGGCTTCCTTCTTGCCAGCTAGCAAGGGTAGGATGACTCGTGTTCCAGCCTCCCTAATGGCCTTTGCACAATTGTTTCTATTGGAAACAGATCAGGCTCTGGTCAAAGGGGAAAGTTAATGGTACTTCTAGTTCCCAGCCTCTGTAAAAGCACTACTGTAGCAGTTCCATCTGAGTCCTAGGAGAGGGGAAGTATGCAGAGTCCACAGGTGCAGCCGAGGCCTGGGAATGAGGTTCTGGACTTGCAAGGGCAGCAACAATTCCTCCACCATTATTTGCCTTCTCTGAGCTAATACCAGGGCTCTCTCTAATCCTACCTTTGGACAGCCTTCCCACCTATCAACTAAGAGCAGAGTGACTGTTGACCTATCCTCTTATAATCATTGTACATTTGTTCCTATTGAAAATAGATTCCTTAGGCCATAGGTTTCCCACCTACATGTTCAGTCCCACAGTCCAGAAGACCAGTTTTGGTTTCAAGGCAAAGCAGCATTTAAAGAGCTTTAGGCCAACAGGCTTCAAGTCACCTTTCTGACTCTTGTAGCTCCGTTTTTGTATTTAATTGAGTTGATCGTAGCCCCACCTTTTTTTTTTTTTTTAACTTTTTTTATTAATTAAAAAAATTAACAAACAAAACATTTAAATATCATTCCATTCTACATATACAATCAGTAATTCTTAATATCATCACATAGTTGCATATTCATCATTTCTTAGTACAAATGCATCGATTTAGAAAAAGAAATAAAAAGACAACAGAAAAAGAAATAAAATGATAATAGAGAAAAAAAAACTATACGTACCATACCCCTTACCCCTTGCTTTCATTTACCACTATTTCAAACTGAATTTATTTTAACATTTGTTCCCCCTATTATTTATTTTTATTCCATATGTTCTACTCTTCTGTTGATATAGTAGCTAAAAGGAGCATCAGACATAAGGTTTTCACATTCACAGAGTCTCATTGTGAAAGCTATATCATTGTTCAATCATCATCAAGAAACATGGCTACTGGAACACAGCACTACATTTTCAGGCAATTCCCTCCAGCCTCTCTACTACATCTTGAACAACAATGTGATATCTACTTAATGCGTAAGAACAATCTCCAGGATAACCTCTCGACTCTGTTTGGAATCTCTCAGTCATTGACACTTTGTCTCATTTTACTCTTCCCCCTTCTGGTCGAGAAGGTTCTCTCAATCCCTTGATGTTAATTCTCAGCTCATTCTAGGGTTTTTTTCAGTCCTTTGATGATGAGTCTCAGCTCATTCCAGGATCTTTGTCCCATGTTGCCAGGAAGGTCCACACCTCTGGGAGTCATGTCCCATGCAGAGAGGGAGAGGGTGGTGAGACTGCTCGTCATATTGGTTGGAGAGAGGGGTCACATCTGAGCAACAAAAGAAGCTCTCTTGGGGGTGACTCTTAGGCCTAAATTTTAAGTAGACTTGACCTATCCTTTGTGGGGTTAAGTTTCATGTGAACAAACCCCAAGACTGGGGGCTCAGCCTGTAGCTTTGGTTGTCCACACTGCTTGTGAGAATATCAAGAATTCAACTTGGGGAAGTTGAATTTCTCCCCACTCTCACCATGTCCCGAAGGGGGCTTGCAAATACTTTTCCAGTCACTAATCAAATCATTCTGGGATTCATCGGGGGGTCACTCTGGACAAACCAACAAAATCTCATGTGCTACCAGAGATTCCAAGTACTTATGACATTCAATCAGACTATCTACATGAGTTAGGAAATGCTCTAGTCAAAATCTAAATTTTGTAACAAATAAACATTTTTTGCTTTAGTCTCACACATAAGGTGACATTTTAAAGTATTAATTATCATCCATTTTCAGCACCCTGCAGTAATGACATTCATTTGTTCTTCCTCATGCCAAAACATTTTTAAAATTTGTACATTGTACATTTCACTATTATTATACACTCTAGGCATTCCTAGATTATACCATCTCGATCTTTAACATCTATGTTTCTTTCTGATTTCATTTATGTCCCCAGCCCTCCTTCCTCTATCATTCTCACATGCAGCTTCATTCAGTGTTTTAACATAATTACATTACAGTTAGGTAGTATTGTGCTGTCCATTTCTGAGTTTTTGTATCCAGTCCTGTTGCACAGTCTGTATCCCTTCAGCTCCAATCACCCACTATCTTACCCTATTTCTATCTCCTGATGGTCTCTGTTACCAACGACATATTCCAAGTTTATTCACTAATGTCGGTTCATATCAGTGAGACCATACAGTATTTGTCCTTTAGTTTTTGGCTAGTCTCACTCAGCATAATGTTCTCTAGGTCCATCCATGTTGTTACATACTTCATAAGTTTATTCTGTCTTAGAGCTGCATAATATTCCATCATATGTTTATACCACAGTTTGTTTAGCCACTCGTCTGTTGATGGACATTTTGGCTGTTTCCATCTCCTTGCAATTTTAAATAATGCTCCTATAAACATTGGTGTGCAAATGTCCGTTTGTGTCTTTGCCCTTAAGTCCTCTGAGTAGATACCTAGCAATGGTATTGCTGGGTCATATGGCAATTCTATATTCATCTTTTTGAGGAACGGCCAAACTGCCTTCCACAGTGGTTACACCATTTGACATTCCCACCAACAGTGAATAAGTGTGCCTCTTTCTCCACATCCTCTCCAGCACTTGTCATTTTCTGTTTTGTTGATAATGGCCATTCTGGTGGGTGTGAAATGATATCTCATTGTGGTTTTGATTTGCATTTCTCTAATGGCCAGGGACATTGAACATCACCTTTTTCCTACCTTTTCTAAATTTGGGCTCAAGTCCATCTCTAGATACTCTTCATTCCCTACCCCCCATGGTTGGGGAGTTCTCTTGTTTCTTGGTGGGAAGTAGAGGTGGGTGAGTTACTGGAAGAATCTTTTGAAACATCTAGGACTCACCAATTCTCCTCCCTGCTATTCCATATAATTCATCTTCTTTAATTTACATATTTTATTTCCTAGAGTCAATTAAGGAGCTCTGGCTGGTTAGCTTTATTGTCCACCTTTCCCTTCGCCCAAATATGAGACTAAACTTAAAAACCATGCAAGATCCAGCTAGCCAGAGTTGTCCCTGAGGGCAGTACACACAGGTCTAGGGTGTTCCAAGGCTATACTAAAAGGATCTTAGTTGAATATCATCCAGGTCACTAATTAGAAAAGTAAGGATTCTAGAGAGAAGATCTTGTAAACAGCCTCACCTGACCATATACTAGGCAACTGTACACTAGGTAACTTCATTGAAAATAGGTGCTCCTGCACAGATTCAACCACTAACAGCCTTCCTGCTTCAGATCTGATTTTTGTCCTGCTTCTGGCTCATGCTTATGCCTCTTTCTTTTCTGCCTGGCCTTGTAGATGAATAAAAAGAAAATGGACTTTGGTAAAAGAAAGCTTTAGACTTCAATTCTGGCTCTTCCATTTATAAATGTATGTGACCTTAAGCACGTTTCTGAACTTTTGTTTCCTTGTGTAAAAATGCAAACAAACAAAAATACCTTATATCTCAGGGCTCTTTTCAGATTAAATGGTGTAACAAATGTAAAGAATACTATAGTCCTCATATAAATAAAGCTGTGATTCTTTCTCAGATCAAACCATTTAGGTGGCACCTATTCCATTTTTATGGAAGGCTGGCCTTGATCATGAGAGGGCAAAGGAAAATTCTTACTTTGTCCTTCATATTTTAAGTGAGCTACATTTTTATTTTAACTAGGACACTTCCCTCCACAGCACTGTAGGTTATCTTCCCTAGCCACAGCTACAGCACACAGGCTTTTTTTTTTTTTATTTGATTGGCTCTAGGAACCACTCTTGAAGCCCTTCTTTGTTTTCAGCCCCTTGTATTCCAACAAGCGTGGCTTATTCTAGGCAGGCCTAGTAAATGGGAACTGGAAAAGCAAAACAGAATCCAATCTTAAAACTAAATAAGACTTAGAGACAGTGTGGTCAAAGATAAGATGAGGTATGTGCGAGTTGAAGTAATATTCAGAACAGACTTGAGGAACACAGCTAGACTGGTATAGTATAGGTTTGGTGCCCTTATTGAGGAAAAAGGTGCACCTTCTGTGTCATTAAAGGGGCCAAGCTAATCTAGATACCCGCTTTACTGCATGCAACTGCACAACCCAATCACAAATGCAGTGTGGCTACTTGTGCTGGTTTGAAAGGATGTACGTCCCCTACAAAAACCATGTTTTAATCAAGATCCCATTTCATAAAGGCAAAATAATCCCTATTCAATACTGTACGTAATTAGATGTAACCCAATCAAGAGTGGTTGTTAAACTGGATTAGGGAAAGCATGTCTCCACCCATTTGGGTGGGTCTTGATTAGTTTCTGAAGTCCTATAAAGAGGAAACATTTTGGAGAATGAGAGATTCAGAGAGAGCAGAGAATGCTGCAGCACCACGAAGCAGAGAGTCCACCAGCCAGCGCTTCGAAGATGAAGAAGGAAAATGCCTTCCGGGGAGCTTCATGAAACCAGAAGCCAGGAGAGAAAGCTAGCAGATGAACCCATATTTGCCATGTGCCCTTCCAGTTGAGAGAGAAACCCTGACCCTGTTTGCCCTGCGCCTTCTCACTTGAGAGAGAAACTCTGAACTTCACTGGCCTTCTTGAACCAAGGTATCTTTCCTTGGATGCCTTTAATGGGACATATCTATAAACTTATCTTAATTGGGACATTTTCTCAGCCTTAAAGCTGTAAACTAGCAACTTATTAAATTCCCCTTTTTAAAAGCCATTCTGTTTATGGTATATTGCATTCCGGCAGCTAGCAAACTAGAACACTGCTGTATCCTTAAATTATCAACAAAAATATATGAAAAATTTCCCCAGGAATCTGGTCTGATATTGTGGAGAAGGGATCCAAGCCCGTCTTCTACTCAAAAGATTGTTGCCTACTGAGTTAAGTGCAAGCTTAGTCCACAGCATTCGAACGTTTCCCACAATTTAACCTCAACTTACCTCGATAGGCTTATTTCAACTTGCTTCTCTATTTACACCCATACTTCAGCCAAATTGGACTCATGCTGTGTACACCCCCATCTCTGTGCTTTTGCTGTACAGTTTTTTTCATCATTCTCTTCTCTGACCCCATCACTACTTACTGAAATCCTTCACAGTCCCTCTGAAGAAAGTTGATTCTCCCATGAATCCTTTCTTTCTCCCTAACCTTCCTTCAACTAGATGTGGGCTCTCTTTTCTCTGAACCATCATAGAAATTACTTTATATCTTCTTTGCAGCATGGATTCATTCTTGTGCATAAGTTGTGGACCTTGTTCAGACACATTAAGCATGTCTGATAAATTGGAGGAATTGGCAGTGAGATTGAGGGCCCCTTAGGAGATAAATCCTCCTGAGGAGAGGAAATAATAAAGCACAATACAGCTGACTCAGGCACAAGACCAAAGTAAGCAGTGGTTTAGGGTATAGTATTAGGGTTACCTGAATCTGCCCCCAGCTCAGCCTACCTGGATGCATGAGTATTTGATCGAGGGACCTATTTGCATCAATAAAAGATTCTCATGGCTTCCTAACCCAGCCCACTGAGGTTCAAACACATAAACAATGTCTAATGGTCTGAGGTGGCCCCCAAGGAAGCTAAATTGCAGAGAAGGAACAAGGGGTGGAGGCTCTAAGAGGAGACTTTCCACAGAGGAAGATTATAGATGAGTGAGTCAAACTGAATTAGAATCCAATTCACTGGAAGAGAGTTCTTATTCAGGGCTTGCAGTCATCCTGATCTGTGGTTGTTCCACAAAAAGAACTACTTCAAAGCTGCTGACAGGTTGGGACCCTCTGGGGTACAGGCAGTTTTTCTTTAGAACATTTTTGATCCGAGTTTGATAGAGTAGAGATGATACCTTGAGAAACCATTTTGTCAAGTATGGATCAAGTCAATGTTCTATGCTGAAATCTGTAGAAACTGGCAGCTTTCTTGGGGCCATCTCTGTTTGATGTTGTTTTAGTTTCCTGGGCTATTTAAACCAAGTATGATGCAATGGTTCAGCTTAAACAATGGGAATTATCAGTTTGCAGTTTTGAGGCCAAGAAAATGTCCAAATCAAGGCATCATCAAGGTGATGCTTTCTTCTGGAAGACTGGCAATCTTTGCTCTTCTACCACATGGGAAGGCACATAGTGGTATCTGCTGGTCTCTCCCTTCTCTTCCAGGTTTTCCTTGATATCAGCTTCTTATTTACATTGCTTTTTTTCTCTCTTTGTCTGAAATTCATTCTCTTATGAAAGACCCCAGAAAGAAGGTTAGGACCCATTCAAATTGAGGTGGGTCGCACCTTAACTGAATCAGCCTCATCAATAGGTCCTACATGCAATGGGTCCACACCATAAGATAACTTGTTTAGCAGGGGGCTTCAGCTTCTTCATATGTAAACAGAGGTAGTAGAGTCAATCAACTAAGAGCAACAAGTGATACCACTTTGATGATAGGAGTTGTGAAGTCCATTTCAAGAGGCAAGATTAAATTGCCAATCTTCCAGCAGGTTTTATCTAATGAACAAAGAAGGGGACTGATTTCTGGGTAAGCCACCTGTGCTTGTTTGAAAGGATGTATGTACCCTAGAAAAGCCATGTTTTAAACAAAATCCCATTTCACAGAGGTGTTTGAAAGGATGTATGTACCCTAGAAAAGCCATGTTTTAAACAAAATCCCATTTCACAGAGGCAGAATAATCCCTATTCAATACTGTATGTAATTAGACCATCTCCCTGGAGATATAACCCAGTCAAGAGTGGTTGTTAAACTGGATTAGAGGAGATGTGTCTCCACCCATTTGGGTGGATCTTGATTGGTTTACTGGAGTCCTATAAAAGAGGAAACATTTTGGAGAATGAGAGATTCAGAGGGAGCAGAGAATGCTGCAGCACCATGAAGCAGAGAGTCCACCAGCCAGTGACCTTTGGAGGTGAAGAAGGGAAACACCTTCCAGGGAGCTTCATGAAACCAGAAGCCAGGAGAGAAAGCTAACAGATGATGATGCGTTTGCCACGTGCCCTTCCAGCTGAGAGAGAAGCTCTGACTGTGTTCGCCATGTGCCATTCCAGATGAGAGAGAAACCCTGAATTTCATCAGCCTTCTTGAACCAAGATATCTTTCCCTGGATGCCTTTGATTGGACATTTCTATAGACCTGTTTTAATTGGGACATTTTCTCAGCCTTAGAACTGTAAACTAGCAACTTATTAAATTCACTTTTTTAAAAGTCATTCTGTTTCATATATTGCATTCTGGCAGCTAGCAAACTAGAACAGATTTTGGTACCGGGAGTGGGGTGCTGTGGCTTGCAAATACCAAACATGTTGGAATGGCTTTTTAAATGGATAAGGAGAAGAATATGGAGGAGTTATGAGAAGTCTGATAGAGAAGGCCTAGAATGCTTTGAAGAGACTGTTGGTAGAAACAGTAGACTCTAAAGATACCTCTGACAAGGCCATAGACAGAAATGAGGCACGTGTTATTGCAAATTGAAAAGAAGGATATCCTTGTTTTAAAATAGCAGATAATCTGGCAAAATTGACTAGTGGCTTTGTCTGGAAGGTAGATTTTAAAAGCCACAAACTTGGATATTTAGCAGAAGAGATCTCCAAATTAAATGTGGAAAGTGCAGCCTGGTTTCTCTTCGCAGCTTATAGTGAAATGTGACAGGAGAGAGATAAACTGTGAACTGAATTTTTGGGTACAAAGAAGCCAGAAATTGATGTTCTGGAGAATTCTGGGCTTCCTGGAAGGGAAACCCCAGAGAATAGTGCCTCACATGAGGACTTGGCCAAATGTGAAACCTGTCAACCAATTCAGAGAAACCCAGGATTGGACATGGAGTTATCCAGGAAGGATTTGTGGAAACTCCTTCTGTCTGATGCGCATGATCCAAAGCTACTGCATAGAAAGCCAACGAAAGTGCTGTGGGACCTGTATAAACACAGCCACGGCCAGTCTGGACTGGGGAGGTGGGTTCAGAGAAGGGACACATTGGAGGAAAAATAACTTCAGAGGCAAAACCATGGAGTCCGGGGTCTGACGTCAAGAAGCCTCAGGCCAGGAGAGCGGACCCACCCAAGCCCGTGAGGAAGGTGAGTTTGCCCCAAAGCAGAGAATGGGCCTTCCACTTCGTTGCAGTGGAAGAGTCATGCCACACAGGCCTTGGAGAAGGTAAAGCACATTCCTTGGGGTTTGGGGAGAACCTGGCTGCCACCACATGGTGGGGTTGAGCGTGTGCCCTGGAGATGGCAGAGAGCCTGGGGGCAGCCCCAGTGCTTGGAGAAGGTGGAGCCGAGAAAAAGGTGGTCTCCCCAGTGTCCCCCAAGGTTGCATTTGGAGAGAGGCAGGCTTCTGTGAAGGCCTTTGGAATGGGTGAGATTGCTGCTTTCAGAAGCCCTGAAGATAAATGACTCTCAGACTTTGAAATCTAATGGACTTTGCCCTGTGGTTTTCAAAATTGCTTGGGTCCACTGACTTCTGTGTTCCTTCCTCCCTATGGATATGTGTATATGTATCCTATGTATGTTCCTCCTTTATATGTTGGCAGCAAATAACTTATTCTGAGTTTTACAGGTTCAGAGCAAATGGGGAAAATTTTTCCTTAGGACTGTCCATGTCTTTAACTAACTTTGATGAGACTTTGTACTGGTTTTAACCTTGTATTTCATTTGATTGTTACTGAAATGCTTTAAAGTTTTCTGATATTGCTATGGAATGAATGTATTTTGTATATGGGAAAAACATGTCATTTTTCAGGGTTCAGAGGGTGGAATGTACTGGTTTGAAAGGATGTATGTACCCTAGAAAAGCCATGTTTTAAACAATATCCCATTTCACAGAGGCAGAATAATCCCTATTCAATACTGTATGTAATTAGATCATCTCCCTGGGGATGTAACCCAGTCAAGAGTGGTTGTTAAACTGGATTAGAGGAGATGTGTCTCCACCCATTTGGGTGGGTCTTGACTGGTTTACTGGAGTCCTATAAAAGAGGAAACATTTTGGAGAATGAGAGATTCAGAGAGAGCAGAGAATGCTGCAGCACCACGAAGCAGAGAGTCCACCAGCGAGCAACCTTTGGAGATGAAGAAGGAAAACGCCTCCCAGGGAGCTTCATGAAACCAGAAGCCAGGAGAGAAAGCTAGCAGATGACACTGTGTTCACCACGTGCCCTTCCAGCTGAGGGAGAAGCCCTGACTGTGTTTACCATGTGCCGTTCCAGATGAGAGAGAAACCCTGAATTTCATCGGCCTTCTTGAACCGAGGTATCTTTCCCTAGATGCCTTTGATTGGACAATTTTATAGACCTGTTTTAATTGGGACACTTTATTAGCCTTAGAACTATAAACTAGCAACTTATTAAATTCCCCTTTTTAAAAGCCATTCTGTTTCTGGTATATTGCATTCTGGCAGCTAGCAAACTAGAACACCACCCTTAGAGATTCTCAGGACTGCATAAGGAAGGGAAACTTTAAAATTATTTATAGAAAAATGGGTGTGAGTTTCAAAGCCATTGTAGTTTGGATATTGAAAGATAAAAGGCCTTGTATTTAATTCATAAGCTTATCATACCCTGTCATACTGGCAAGGCCCAGCACACTCGTGGTGATTCCTGGAGAAAGACTGCTGTGCTTGGTTGAACAGTAGAAAAGATCATGAGGCCTGGCAGAATGATATGGAGACCCTGGGGCAGAGGATGGGACAACCAGAGGAGCAGCAGCAGTGCCAGTGGGAATATACTTGTTTATAACCACAATTGAGACACTATGCAAGACCCTGAAGGAATAAAAACTTCCACGAACTCTAATAAACCTTAGCCCCAAGTAAGACCCCCCGATCCACAAGGACTCCCAGAGGTGCTTGAGGTGGAGGACTTTGCAGGAAGCTAAGGATCCTGTGTGAGCATGTGTGTTTAGGAGCTAGAAATATTCAGATTCCCCCCATTAAGTTCTTTGAGGAGAGGTACTATGGCTTCCTCATTTCCATCCTCCAATGGCTCCTAGCCCAGAGCTTACTTTTCTTTCTCATTTTTCAGTTTTGTTAAGGTAGAGTTTACAAGCCATAAATTCACCTATTTTAAGAGTACAGTTTGAGTTTTAATAAATGTATACAATCCTACAACCATCATCATACCTCATGTTAGAACACTTCCCTCACCCCCCAAATTTCCCTTGTGCTCCTTAGCAGTCATCTCTGTGCCAACCTCCAGACCCAGGCAACTACTGATGTACCTTCCATGGTGATAGTTTTGCCTTTTCTGGAAATTTCATATTAAGGAACCATATGGGATATCTGCTGTCTTTCATTGCATGCATGATATGTATGAGGTTTATCCATGTCATTGCATGTATGAATAGTTCTTTTTTATTGTTGAGTAGTATTGCATTGTATGGATAAGCCACATTTTGTTTCTCCATGTGGTGATTGATAGACATTTCGATTGTTTCCAGTTTGGTACTTTTGTGAATAATGTTTCTCTGAACATTTGTGTACAAATCTTTGTGTGGACATAAGTTTGTATTTATTTGGGGTAGATACCAAGTAGTGGAATTGTGGGGTCATATGGTAAGTATAGGTTCTTCATTAATTTGAAGCACCTTAAACGGGAATAACTTGCAGCAAGCTAAAAGTAAGCTCTGTGGGAATGGTACACGTAATTGGGAGCATAAAGGAGAATTCCAGGAAATGGGAGACGATTATTGAGAGGAGTGGTAAAAACACATTAAAGGATAAATTCATCTACTTCACTATTTGTGCTTCAATGTTCAGGAAGCCTAAACATTTTATCTAATGCCTCTTCTGTTATAATTGTAGAACTTCACATTCATTATAACATACAATATTAGGAATGTGTAGGTGGACAAGTACAACGATCTGGGCATTTGTGAAGCACCTAAATCAGCCTACATGGTTTTCCACTTTTAGAGAGCCATTAAGTTTAATCATGAGAAGAATGTGCCTTTAACAAAAAATTACAGTTAGAGGACTCAATTGGTATTTCTACTCTTTTAGAGCCTACCATTGTGTAATTTGTAGTTATTCTTCCTGGTCTCTGCAGAGGCCATTCTGGAGAGTAGTCTCCCCTTTGAATATGAAACTTTACCAGTAAGATTAGGGAGCAAGAAATATGAACCACAATTTCGGCCATTTGAAAAAAAAAATATATGAGGGAGCACGGAGAACTGTGTGGCAGCAGGAATCACTATTACGTAGATCCAAATAGATCCACAAATCAAATTGCATCCTCTTAGAATTAATGTAATCCAGTTAATTTATAATAAAGAAACCCATCCTGTTTTGCCTACAGGAGTATAAAAGAAGGAGCTTCTTCAATTAGAGAATTATACATTGAAAATTCTGGTTATTTCATATTTGAGATCTCAAGTTACCAAACAGAATTTGTGCTAGAGTCATAGGCAGAAACTTATCAGCTTTATCATTTTCCCATTGGGCAGATGACTTCAAGCACCCTAGGGTATTTGGGCATCAGTTCCCAAGAGTTCGGTAGATCTGGCTTAGTAGCCACTGAGATATATAGGGAGGAGAGCAACATTAAGAAGGATTTGGGAAGTATCTCTTACATCATTTATGTAAGTAATTTCAGTATCTTGTCTGTTCTTTAATGAAGACCAACAGATATGTCTCTGACCTCAGTATTGAGAAAAGACATGCTTCTCTTGAACAACCAGATTATTTCTTAATCCTACATGGGTGGTTCTCAAAATATAGTCCCTAACCAGCAAGCATCAACATTACTAAGGAACTTGTGAGAAATATAAATTTTCAGTCCCCACCCCAGACCTACAGAAACAGAAACTCTGGAGGTGAGGTCCAGCAAACTGTTTTGATGAGAGCCAAAATTTGAGAACCATTGCGCTATTTAACTGATGACTGAGAATCTTAAGGCCAAATTTGCAGCCTACCTCTAGCAAACGTTTTCCACCCCTCCCCACAGCACCTTAGGGGTAGAGTAGGATTCTTTAGCACCTTTAGATCCCCGGGCTCTTTGGAGATTCAAAATACACTTAACACGAACTGAATTGAACTGAACCAGGAAACCCAACTTCATAAAACTGATAAGTTATTTGTTCAATGTCCAATATTCCCTTTGAGTTAAGAAGCTACATTAGATTTGTGTTACAATTGCGTAATCTATAATTGTGTGCTGCTTTGAAAACATTGGATGATAATATTGACCAATAATGCACTAAAAAAAGATTTTATCTTTTTGAATAGGCTAAGTGCCTGTAACTTTGGCTACAAATTATTAATTAGACATAGTTATGCTTTGTGGGTGAAATGAGGTTGTAAATGAAGTAGATATTTAAAAGCAGATGCATTAGAGCATCTGTCATGAATTGCTATTAGCCTGGAAATCTCTTGTTCTTTGGCTAATTAATGGAACATGTAGAAAACATAAGTCCATGATGCCAAATGAGCAAATATGGCTTATTTTCAGGAAGCAAGTGCTTTCATCTCTGGTCACTGATTTTTAACCTTTTAGAATTCAGAAGGAACCTGTTTATCCCCTCAGCTCTGCTATTGAGTACTGTGTGGCACTGGATGAGATACTTTCCCCTCTGGACTTCTTTTCTGCCTCTGAAAAATTAGAGGCCTAGATTTCCCAATCTCTAAAGTCACTTCCATCTCTGTGATTCTGGAATTCTTAGAGATCCAAGAACACCACTGCTCTGTTCTGACCTCTTCTGACCAGAAGGAAGAGGGAGGAGCAAAGGCACCACGGTACTGCAGCCTCATGGAAGCATGATTGAGGTCTTTGGAATTCAGATAATTCAGAAATCACACGCTAGGATTTGTTTCTCACAAAATAACTCCATAGGGAAATCATTCGCGGTGTGAATTAGGAGATTCTGTTCGCTCTTTGCTAAATGCTGTGCAGGATTCCCGGAGTGAAGGTTTTATCATTAGCTTGGTGAGAACAAGGCGTGAGTCATTTGGAGTCCTTCTCTTAGGGAAGATCTCAAAGAGTCAGAGCAGTGTATGAAAATACTCAAGTGCATAGACTTCCCCACTACCATCAGAAACAGTTATTTATCTGAGTAATTCAAGCTATGGAGATTATTTCATAAAGGGTGCAGGACAGAGTGTGTTTTGGGGAGCTCAGATTAGCCGGATAGTTGATTCAAGTCTTTCAGTTCACTTTCTCTGTACAATTTACCATACCCATTCTGTCAGTATGAAAGCAACCTTTGCTCCTACTGTTCATCAACTAGCCACATACTTTGCTATTTTTTATTTCACTTTGCACACTCATTTCTAACTTGTTCATATTTATAAAAACCTTTGCTACACAAAACTTCTCCTGGCTGAGAGATTATCCACTGCAAATAGCTATTTCAGAGAATATTTCCTAAGAGCCGATATTATTAAATGCCTTCAAACTGCTAGCCTCCCACCCCAACACACACACATATGGGCATATGTACACACATAAATTACGTACCTTCATTTTCTGTAATAAGGGGATTTTCTTGTATTACTAAGGTAATGAGACTTTTCTATTTCCCTCAGTTTATATACACTTCATCTACATGCCCATCATTCCTGGAGTAGCCCATGGCATTCCCTCTTCTGAAAATCATCATTTCCATTCTTACAAGAGCTTTTGTGTGAAGACCTAGCACTGTGTTGACGTCTATTATTTTTGGGGGGAGCAAGTCAGATTTGTTTTAACCATTTCGAGAGAGAGAAATCCCAAACAGCCTTTCTAAAAAATAGATGGCATCAAAACAGACGGTTAGTCAGTAAAACTGTGTTGTGAGGACATTGCAGAAACAGCAACTGGTGGTTTGAGTGGATTTTTTATCTCTTAAAGATTGCTGTGATATTGTATAGAACAGCCCCAGAAATATGTACAAAATCAGGAATTGTCGTGTGTCAGAGCTAAGTATTAAGCCCAGGACACCTGAATTATTACTCCTTGGAGGTGATACCAGCCCTATCAAAGTGTGAATGATTTCTTGCTTCAGAGCCTCTCTGATATTAAGTCTGGAGGTGTGGTTTCAAGTTTGTGCTTCAGGGAACCTGCACACTTATTTATCATGTAAAGAAAATGCATTAGACTATCTTCGGCTTGCAGAGAAACAAATCTTTTTTTTTCTAGGTGGAAATTTACAAGATCTATACAGATTTTCCTAGGTAGATATGGAAACAGAAAGAGTCTTATAAACAATAAGTATTATAGTTTTTAGTTACTCAAAAAATTCCCCAAGAGGGAAGAATAAGCAACTGCAGAGCATTTCCCCAACCCCCTTCTTATCCTGGCAGGGAAACACCAATAAAACTCCTCCACCTCCCACTCTTCAGTGCCAGTTCAGTAAGCATTTAGCCAAGCATGCTGGGAGATGCAGAACAACTGAAGGAAAGCAGTATTTGGATGTCTTGAATTTTCATTCCATTCTGTTCTGTTCTGAGACCACCTGATTACCAGACGTGGGCATTAGGCGTACCAATCAACTACAGTTGAACTGAGCAGAAGAAATATTAAAGACTTCAGTCTTAAGAAGAAATGTCTGAAAGACAGCATCAGCCACCTAATCAGACTTTAACTTCAAGCACAAATGACACAGAATCATCAAGCTCTGTCTTTGCTAATGATAACACAAATAAAGGATGGACCAAAGACAACTCTCCAGGAATAGAAGTCCTGTGTGTCATCTACATCACTTATGCTGTGATCATTTCAGTGGGCATCCTTGGAAATGCTATTCTCATCAAAGTCTTTTTCAAGACCAAATCCATGCAAACAGTTCCCAATATTTTCATCACCAGCCTGGCTTTCGGAGATCTTTTACTTCTGCTAACTTGTGTGCCGGTGGATGCAACTCACTACCTGGCAGATGGATGGCTGTTCGGAAGAATTGGTTGTAAGGTGCTCTCTTTTATCCGGATCACTTCTGTCGGTGTCTCAGTGTTCACGTTAACAATTCTCAGCGCTGACAGGTGGGTTTCTTTTCTCAGTTATATTTGCCAGGGAGTAAAATTAGGCAAAAGGAAAGCTTGTACTTTGTATTCACTAGCCACAATTCTGCTTTTCTCACACTCCGTAACCTGAACGTAAAAGGGGAAAAATCAAGTGGCATTTTCAATAAAATTGGTGTAAGACTATTAAAATTCTTGCATTAGTAGCTGGAGAGAGGTTTGAAATGACATGCTTTAGGAATAATTTAGTCTCTCGAAGTGTAATTGTTTGCTTGAAAAGGATGCTGAATTATTTTTTTCCCCTTGGTTTATCTAGTAAGGCAATTTTTTCCAGGTGTAAAAGAAAAAAAATTCATGCTTTATACATTAGTGCAGCCTAGTGGTGTGATATAGTCAACATTAAAACATTAGCGTAGGTATATAACTGATCACATATGCATTACTATCCACCGGAACAGCAGTAAAAAGATACATGCATCTAATGTATCTCAAATTCATTTAATTAGTTAATGGCCGAAAACGGTGAGGTTTTCTGCTCCATCGTAACTCAATGTAATGTCATCACTTAATTATATTTGTTTTCTCTATAGGCATTCGATGACATTTTCATTTCCAGAGAAATAAAGCAATCCGGGTTGACCTTTAAGGTTCTCTGGATGGAGTACGTGAAAACCTCTTGTAGTCAGGCTGTACAGGGTCTGTGTTAACATAGTTGCAGCCTAATTACTGTGGTTTTCTGTGTTCCTTAGTGTAGAATGATAATTGTGAAAGCATGAAAAATATTGAGGCTCCAAATGTTAAAGTGATGCTTTAAGAAGACTGTAAGTAATTAATGCCTGGCAGTACCAGAAGGAATAGCTTCCTCCGATTCTGGAATCTGAGAGGAGGAAAAGCTTTCCCCGTCTTTTTTGATTTTTGCTTCAACTGGTCTTATATCCTGCTTGAAGACAGACTCACTTAAAGGCTGTAGATTTTAAGGTGGATTTGTGAGAAGAGGCATCTTTGCACTGGCAGAGGGCTTCCCATTTCTTTGCACTGGCAGAAGGCTTCCCATTTCACCCTTGCCTTGCCCTAAATCTGCCCACAAATGGGGTCAGGCAATAGATTAACACTTATGAACAGAGAAGAAATTAACTCTCGTCTCTTTACTGTACAAACCCACGGAATCTTTTCCTAGGCAGGTTTATGACTGCTTACTCATAAAGGAAGGAGAATTAGGTTTAATGTAGTCACTAATACATAAAGAAAGGCTTTTAGAACACTTATGCTTATACATAGGTACTAAATTACTCTCAGCCACACACTCCTAAAAATATTTTCTTGTCCTAAATGGAGGTCTATCCATAAAATTACAAAAATGCAAATCTGGACCAGCACATATGAGTGAATAAGGAAAAAGTGATTTGCATAAGTAAAAACATACCGGGTGCATCATGTATTTGAAACCATAACCAATTCTACTTGCTTAATGCTGACTTGGTTAAATGCATATGGGTAGGAGGGTGAAGTAGATGACCACCAAGATCGCTTCTAACCTTAAGATTCTTTAAGTTTTATATTGATTTTGACCTTTGCCTATGATTATGTGTTTCTAGATACAAGGCAGTTGTGAAGCCACTGGAGCGACAGCCCTCTAATGCCCTCCTGAAGACGTGTGCAAAAGCTGGCTGCATCTGGGTCGTGTCTATGATAATAGCTATACCAGAGGCTATATATTCAAATGTGTATACTTTCCATGATCCTGACAAGAATGTAACATTTGAAGCATGTGCCTCTTATCCTGTCTCTGAGAGGCTCCTGCAAGAGATACATTCTCTGCTGTGCTTCTTAGTGTTCTACATTATTCCACTCTCTATTATCTCTGTCTATTATTCTTTGATTGCCAGGACCCTTTACAAAAGCACCTTGAACATACCAACTGAGGAACAAGGCCATGCCCGCAAGCAGGTATGTCTCAATCAAGACTAATACAAATATACTTTAGCAGTTTTGCTATGACTGTAGGCTCTCAAGTCTGTCAGACCCGGGAGTCTATCGCCTACTAGCTGAACAAGCTTGAGCAAATAACTTTTAACCTCTCTGATTCTTAGTTTCCTTATCTGTAAAATGAAGCTGCAAACTAGGTGATATATATGAACTGCTTAGCATAGTCCCTGTCACGTAGTAAGCATTTGATACATGGAGGGGCGACTATTATTAGAGAAGGGGGAGCTGACGTTTGAGAACAGTCAAAAGTACTTACCCCATGGAATAGAGGGGGTCATCACACAAGGTGAGACCTTTTGTTTTAGTGAGTATAACAGAATAATAGAAATACGCAGGATGATAGCGCTAGCAAGAACCCATAAAATTATTCCTTGCAAACCACTTACACACAGAGGTGCAAACTAAGATCTAGAAGGCAGAGCGCCACTGGCAAGAGAACACAATGACTCACAGAGGCTTGATTAAGACTACTGCAAGGGCCAGGTGTGCTCACCTCATAAACATGGGCAGAATCAAATGAATATTTACAATACATAGTCCTATTTGATTTCTTTTTAAAGGATTTCTTGATCAGGACACAGAGAGCTCAGGGCTTCTTTGTTTTTTGTTTTTTTTTTTTGGAGTCAGTCCATTCACTTGGTTCAGTGGAGCTGCTCAAGAGGCTCAGGTGGTACATTTAATACCCATATGAACTGGTTATCTTTGCTCTATCCAAAACCACAGGCTGCATCTTTACTTATCCTGTTTCATTTCTCTCATTAACAGGTGTAGGTGGGACTATTTTCACAATGTAAAGGACAGTGTGTTTGGTTATTTGACTTTGACTATGTGGTCAGAGTTTCTATAGATTAAAAACATTGTCTTTCTTTTTGTATGCTGTATGGTGGGGACCACATTCCATTCATTTTTTCCATGCAACTACCCCGTAAAAACAATTTTTGATACCAATTCAGCAACTTTCATGAGGCCCAGAAGAATATTCTAACCTAATGAGCCTCTGCCAATGCAGTGAAAGCAGGGTTATTTGGCATTGTTTTAATTTTTTAAATTTGATTAAATTTTTAAGACTTCCATAATACTCCTTGAGTTAATTGGAGGCATCTTAGAGTATCTCAAAACCAGGGATGGGAATCTCTGAATAAGAGCCAAGGAGACCAAGATGATGGGACTGCATGTCCTTGTTAGTTATCTCACAAACACATACTCAAAGGGAGACCAGTTTAATTGTACACTTTAATGTACAGCTACAGAAGGACTTATAAAAATCTCTGCCAACTAAACCGATTTGTTGTTACCATTTTTCTTTCTTCTATAGATTGAATCCCGGAAGAGAATTGCCAAAACGGTTTTAGTGCTAGTGGCTCTGTTTGCTTTCTGTTGGCTGCCGAATCATCTCCTGTACCTCTACCGTTCTTTCACTTATCAAACCTACGCGGACCCCTCTGCCATTCATTTTATGGCCACCATTTTCTCTCGGGTTCTGGCTTTCAGCAATTCTTGTGTAAATCCCTTTGCTCTTTACTGGCTGAGCAAAACCTTCCAGCAGCATTTTAAAGCCCAATTATTCTGTTGCAAGGCAGAGATTCCTGACCCCCCTACTGCTGATATCCCCCTGAACAATCTGCCTGTGATGGGAAGGCTCCCAGGCACTGGGAGTACGCAGGTGTCTGAAATTAGTGTGACCTTGTTCACTGGGTATAGTGTGAAGAAGGAAGAAGAGAGAGTCTAGCTTTTCCATCAAAAGTGGTATTTTTCCTCCCAGCATGTGTCCCTGACTCTGAGCTGTGTGGAGGTGTATGGTGTCAGAAATTTTGTTGTTTGTGAATTGTGTTGAAATCTTAAGAGTAAAGGATCCCTGTAAGTAAAAGACAAACCATGGTTTTCTTCCAAGAACAAACATTAATGTTACGGGAATTTCTAAATAAAATGAAGACACATTACGTCTAGAAAGACACGTTGGTATGTGCTAGTGGGTTGTGAGGGAGATCAAATAGGAGGGACGGTGAACGGAATAAATGAGATGAAGATTAAAAATCGAATTTATTTCCACCACCTCTGTGATGCTTCTAATTTCTCATATACTCATGTGATTTGCCTACAATTGTGTTTGTGTTTATTATGTAGTGCGAATCTAGAGATTATACTTTGCTAAAAAGAAAAGATCTTTACAGAATGACTATTCATCTCTATTTTACTATAACTAAATTTGTGCGATTAAAATGAAAATACTTGGGGGTCGGCAAGTATAAAGTACTAAGAATCCGGGGTGGAGTTCTTGCTTTAATGGGCAACACTTACTAACTCAATGCAGTCCTACTTACAACTGCCAGTGATTGATAATGAGGCAAAGTTATTTTTTCACAAACATTGTGAAGAACTTGCCTTATTCACAGTCAGAATAAGTGACCACGTACACGGTGGAATTTGAGGGCCCTTGAGAAGTACCCCCATCTAAAAATCTTCAAGCCTGCCCCAGTGTCTGAACGTCCTTTATGAGAATTCATTTCTCTCTGGCAAGCAGTGCCCTCTTTCTTAAAAAATGCAGAAGTGCCACATGAAATACCTAATACCTAGGTGTGCAGTCGTTATCATATCATCTTCCTGCTCAACTCTATTAACCCAATGTGTGCCTAAGTCCCGTAGGAGTATGGCCTAATCTGCCCTTGGAAATCAGATGGAAGGTTCTGATTTTCTATCCTTAGCTCCTACTTGCTAACACTATAAGCTTCTTAATGATTATTTCAAACAACTATTGTCAACAGACATGTCAGACTTAGATTTGTGTTACTTTCAGAAAGTGTTTTGTTGGGGCAAATTAAAGCATACACTTGGTATAATTGTTAATACTGTATTTTTAAAAACTTGATTGTTGGGCGTGCTTTTGGTAGTTTTGCGTTTTAAATGGCTTGTGTAACTGTGAACTTTCGTTAATCCTGTGGCTCAAAAGGGGGATATATATTAACACTAGACTTTAAATTTCTGTAAAACTGGTTTACTTAAAGTGGAGGTGCCTATATTGTATTATTATTGTTTCAAAATGGACACTGTAATAAGTGGGGGGAGAGGGACAAAATAAATATGAAATAAAGTTTTGAATGACTTTCTGTAACTTTCTATTCTAAAAACAATACTTCTGAAAGAATATAACTGACCACCCATTTTAGTTTCAAAATTCAAATTATATTCGAGTCACAGTATGCAAAAATATATTCATTATTTTCCTCACTCAGAGTAAAAGTGTACATCTTCATTCCCCTAGGTGTGACATTTTAGAAATAAAAGCTTGATAATACCAGATTACAAAAGCCAAGACAACCTTTTAGCAGCTGATAAAAATGGAGCTCAAAGAACTTTCTTCATTCTCAGTGTTCCCTAAGTGACTTAGGGATCTGATTTAAAATAATTCCCTAAGTGATTTTATAGGGCATCAGCTTCCCATCCAAAGTTGGGGGGTCGCATTTAAAATTCATGGTTTTGTTTTGTCGATTTTGGGGGAATGGGGTTGGTTGGGTTTTTGTTGTTGTTCTTGTTTTTAACAGATTATCCTTGTCAGGGCTAACCTTGCAAACAGGCTCCAATCTACAAAATTTCTTTTACATTGCCTATTGTGGCACCATTTCCCTGGAGAAGGTCCTAAATGGAGAAGACGTGGGCTTCATGAGAAACAAATTTAATGTGCTTCTCAGTTTTGCTCAAGGTCTTCCCTGACCCAAGGCTTTGAATAATGGAACATAATAATACACTACAAAGCATGAAAACAAGGTCACAAAGTTAGGTATAATCAATTCGTTCAGTGAGCCAGTCCCTAACATTGAACTTGAAAGCATTGCAAAACATTTACCACTGACATACATGCTGAGAATAGCAAATTTAGGTTTAAATACTTTGTGCAGTTTTAACCATTTTAGGTCAAGGGTCCTCCAAATTTTTTGTTTCAGAAGGAGTTACTTTCATTTCCACTAAATTTTGGGATTACAGGAAGTGGGGACAGAAAAATTCCTGAACAGAATGGGCTTAACAGCACCACTAAAAAAAAAAGTCTAGTTTGGTAAGTTCAGTAATTTCCCAGAGACAGTTCCTAGGCCAGATAGGTGATTTTTTCAACCAGCCGTCTCTGCTTTTGTAGATTAATGCATTTTTTTATCCACCAAGAAGGCTGTAGCCTACAGGACTGGAGTACCACACAAATCACCCTTGAAAACTTAGAGAAAAAAGAAGAAAGCAGATATTCAGAGAAAAGCAGACTGTCTGGGTTTCAATTTGTTCCTCTTCCTGGGTCCAGTAGCCCCTTGAAGAGGCCAATCTACATTCCAGTCTTTGAGTTTCAGCTCCCCTCTCAGCCGCCCCCCTCCCCACCTCGCCTTTTGCTTGTTAACCTTGAATACTTCTCAGACTTGGAGAAAAATGTTGAGAAAGAAAGGTTGCAAAGACAGATTACATCACTTACTAGGGAGTTATTCTACAATACACAGGGAAATAAGAACAAACAGGAACCACGCCACAAAATGCTAACGTTAGAAATGCAACTGTCAGTTCTCATTGCCATACAGAACGTCATTGCAGGTACAAGTGTACTTAGTTCCCAACCCCACTGCCCTGTTACTATGGGGTCTCAGTGACCCTCTGTTGTTGCTTTGACTTTTCCTCTCACTTCTAGGGGAAATTCTGAACAGCAGGCCTCCTGTACTCATTTCAGCCTTCCCTGTGGGTATCTCAGCTTCTGTGCTACCCTGACAACATCCCTCTCCGTATGTTTCATGCTCAAACTCCCTGAGAGAGAACCGTATTGGCTCAGTCAAATATAGCCTAGAATGCAGAGCTACCCAGCTAGATGAACTCACAGGCCCCTAGCCAGCCCTTGGGCTATGGCAGCTGGGTTACATGGGAACTAGGCATATGGAACCTTTTTGGCTACCTGCTGAGAACGGGGCTGTGGGCACAGCACGCACTCAGAGCTTCACGTGCAGTAGAGCTATGCACAATATCAGCACCTACCATTAAACTCAGGAATGAAATGGGAGCCCAATAACACATTGCTGAAAACAGCTGTATACTATTTTTGAATCCAGGAAGAAATATTTAGCAATGTTTAAATGAGTCTAACAAACCTCGTGTTATCTATATAATAAAAATGTATGCAAACAGGAATTTTATGAAAAAGAAATATAATTGAAAAAATCAAACTGCTAGTTTAAAACTTTGCTATGGTTGAAACCATAGATTCACACGACTGTTATATGCAGGGATGCAGGATTTTCTAGAATCCACACTCAGCTGTTATGTTTAGAAGCAAAGGTCAGTGGAATACTAGAAATAATTTCTTCTGGGAAGACTTTCCTCACCCTCAAGTCTGGGTTATATTTATGCTTACACACAATGGGTTTATTATTATTTTTAAATGAATCAATAGATATTTAAAAAATGTTTTCAGCAAACATTGACAAATACAATCCACATAAACAAAATCTCTCTGGGGTCCTCAATAGTTTTTTAGTGTAAAGGGGTTCTGAGATGAAAATTTTGAGAAACGCTGTTCTCCAGCGTCTGGTACTTTCAAGATAACATTTACCAACCAACATAAGCCTGTCTTCCCTAAGCAGTGCCCGTCCTGTTAACCCCTGGGTCCCCAGGGGCGAGTCAGGTGCCTGGCGCCTCGTACGAGTTCAGTAACTATTTGCCCAATTAAAAATTCGTATTTGCACCACTTAAGATGGGCTCACCATTTTCAGGGGGAAAAAAGGTTGTTTAGAGCAAAGCGTACTGCGTCTTTCTAAAAGAAAGCCAAAATTACAGTTGGCTACTAAAGCTGATACTGACGCTTGGATGTTCGTTCAAGTTTCATGTTTTGGCCCTGAGCACTCCTGAATCCTGGAGAACAAGATACAAGCAACTGCAGCCCCGCCTCAGTTTCCCAGAGTTTATCTCCAGCAGGAAAAAGGTAAGATCAGATAAAGGAGGTGACTGAGAAGTGGAAAGGAGGTTGGTCCTTCCACCCATCGTTCATTCGTTCATTCACTCACTCGACATGGATTAGGCACCAATACCCTGGCGCTAGGCGCCTGGAATACCAAGATGACAAGAGCAGGCGCCTAGGCTGGGGAAATAATAAATAAATAAAAGACACGACTAGGTGGGAGGGAAAGGCCTCTGGGCGAAAGGGTTACGATTTTTTCCCACTGCGAAAGTAGCCGGTCCTGCCCGCCCCGCCCACTTCTCCAAGATGGCGCCCGCCTAGGAGGAATATTCCCACGCCTTCTGGGAACCACGCGAGCCGACCCACCCGGCAGCCGGCTGAGATTCCGAGGTCTTGCGGGAGCCGCGCGGCCACCCCCGGCCCAGAGGCGGGCCCAGTGGGCGTCCACGCGCGGGCGCAGCGCACTCCCTGGCGCCCCGCCCCCCCGCGCCCAAGACCCCACGCCGTGCCCGCACGCCTGCGCGTCGGCGCATGTGGACGCCGCCTGGGGGCGTGTCGGCGCGAACCGCGACGTCGCGACGCGCCCACAATGGCGACTGCGTCAGGCTGAGCGGGGCCCCGTTTTGAAGCAATTTCCTGACGTTGCCGCGGGAGCCGCGGTCGCCTCAGACCCGCTCCGTGGCGGCAGCGGCGGCGGCGGTGGCGCGCGCGCGCTTCCGCCGCGCCCTGGACAGAGCCGCGGCGCCGAGGCCCGGCGGAGTGAACCAGGTGGGCGGCGGCGTGACCGAGCTGGGAGCATCAGCGCGCGCGGGCTGGAGGCCGGGCAGAGCTGGGGGCGGCGCGGCCACCTAGGGGGCACCCGTCTCCCGGGGGCTGCTGGGCGCCGGGGGCGGGGTGGGGCGGCCGTGCGCGGGCCACCGGGGCGGACCTCTCTTTCTCTACTAGCCTCCAGCGTCATCTCGCTTCGCGGCCTCTTCACTCGCTTGGACCCTGCCGCTGGGCTAGGTAGGAAACATGAGCGGCAACAACTTGGATGGGAACGACGAGTTTGATGAGCAGTTGCGAATGCAAGAATTGTACGGGGACAGCAAGGACGGCAGTAACCAAGAAGATCCTGGCGAAGAAACTGAGGCTTGCGAGCAGCAGCCGGCCGACACCCCCTACGAGTGGGATTTGGACAAGAAGGCTTGGTTCCCCAAGGTAATAAAGTGGCACCGGCGCCACTGCAGAGTGGGCCCGCCTGGCCAGCCTTACGGGGCACTTCTTTTACATTTTCTTTACTGAGTGAGAACTTTGGTTTTAGCCCCCGTGGATAGTGACGTTTCGTTTTGTTGTTGTCTATTGCAGAACCGATGTGTAGAGGAACGTAATCTTTAGGGAAATGTCTTAAATGTAATTAAATCTCTTCTCTGCCTTACTAATTTTATCGGTGGAGGTCACAGTTGGTTACTACATCCGTGACTGCTTTTTATTGCAAAGAGGAAAAATACCAAGAACAGATACAGTAGCTGTTCATCTCTCGTTGCTACCCTCACTTATCCTGGGAATTCACATTTTTAGTTTATGTACCATGCGCAAAATGCAATTCTTGATTTAAGGAAAAAGATAGCCGTTTATGTATCTTTATTGATTGGACTGTCTGCACCGCTCTTTTCTACTAAATTTGGCCCCTAGGTTTGGACTCTCTGATGCATGTAACTGCAGAACTGTGACAAGAGATGCACAGAATATGGATGGCAAAGATCTGTCTATATGTGTTTGGAATACTTGGAAATTATTAGGTGTTTTATTTAAGCTTGGAAGAAAAATACTAGTCTTCAGCTTGATTCTGTAAGCATGGCGGTGAAAGTACTATGTTAACCTGAGTCTCATGGGTAGGAAAAAAAAAATAGAAATAGCACTCTGGCAAGCCAATAATAAAAAACATGTCTCCATTGTGTAATTTGACTTATTTAATAAAATTTATTTAAATTTTTTTTCTTTTCCATTT
This sequence comes from Tamandua tetradactyla, assembly GCF_023851605.1. Classification (NCBI taxonomy): domain Eukaryota; kingdom Metazoa; phylum Chordata; class Mammalia; order Pilosa; family Myrmecophagidae; genus Tamandua; species Tamandua tetradactyla. The sequence continues at coordinate 22,883,211 of NC_135353.1, read as the reverse complement.
TGTATTTGTGTATATGTACCGATTTTTACCAACTGTTAAATTACTTTTTCACTTCTATACTGATAGTGCTGGCTGGAGTGCAGATGTGGTTTTTTCAGCCTTCTGAGAAGTACTTTTTTTTAAATGCGTAGGCAGGTACCGGGAATCGAACCCGGGTCTCTGGCATGGCAGGCAAGAATTCTGCCACTGAGCCACTGTTGCACTGCTCTGAGTAGTACTTTTAACAGTAATCTGATAATGAATTAATTTGTAACTCTATCTTTGGTATTTTATGCTATGAAAGCCTGTATCTTTTCAAACTTTGAGTTTAAATTTTCCCTATTCCTTTGTGTGCCTAACATTGACTGGTATGAAGATACAAGTACAATTCTTTCATTGTGTTTTTATATCCCCTAAAGGCACGGTACATAGATGTGAGTTGGGTTTGTCCTTAATTTATTCTGCCGCTAAATGATAATGTGATTTAATTAGTGATAGAGTTAAAGTGAGCATATAGTTTTGCAATTGTTAGTTTTATTTCTATTCATTGAATCAGGATTCCAGTCTACGTGCTTTCTGCATACAAATATTTAAATACTTAGAATATACATGTATTTGTGCATCTTTATAGTAACATAAATTGATTTTATGGTTAGATTATTAGTTGTCTCTCGATTTTTATCCTATTGTTATCTGGTACTTCATTATATGTACTTGTAGCTTTGTTTAAGTAGATGTTCTAATTTATAAATGAAACAATATTAAAGGTATTAACTTCACTTAAAAGTATCTTAATGTTTTCTCACATGCTTGTTTTTGCTATCCAAGGGCCTGTGCCTTATTTTTTTTCAGTTTATGCAGTTTCCCTATATAAGATGACAAATTTTGCATTTATACTTTAAGTGTCACAGAAACACTTCTATGTTAATTTGTATAACTGAATATGCTGTGATTTAATATAGTTTAGACTTTGTGTGGGAGGAAGTAATTTTGCATTTCTTATGTGTATGTGCTGAATCTCTTGTTCAGATTACTGAAGATTTCATTGCAACATATCAGGCCAATTATGGCTTCTCTAATAATGGCGCCTCTAGCTCTACTGCAACTGTACAAGATATGAGTGCTAGGACTGCAGAGGAACCTTCACAAAAAAAGGCCCCTGAACCCACTGATCCCAAAAAGAGGGGAGAAAAAAGAAAGGCTGATTCAGGCAAGTGTTTCTAGTTTGCAAAAAAACATGAGTTTCAAAGTAAAAATGTACATGTATATATAGTTAATTTTTGGGAGAATTTGTGGTAGCTTTGAAGGAATAATAAGAAGTGTTGTTTTTTTTAAGATAGCGTCATGATCCAGCCCCTTCCAACATGAAAAAGTTAGAAGGGCCGTAGCCCAAATATACTCCTAAAGAGAGGAATAGAAAGATGAAAGTTGATGGTGGAGTTACACAGAGAAGTTAGGATTTTCTAAATGAATATGATTGCTGAATTATTAAATTGATATGACTTTTAGTCACCATTATGTTAGAGCAGCTAGAAGTAAAAACCTCAAATTTTGGAATTGTAACCCATACCAAACTCTGAAATATGTTCTACAGCTAATGTGGCAGTGTACTTTGAATTTTATTACTTTTTTGTATTTATGTTATTTTTCACAAAACAGAAAAAAAGTTTGATTGTCATGATAAAAAAATATATTTATTCCTTCTAGCCTCCTGTATTCTGGAAAAATCCTTTCTGGGAGGATTTTTCTTTACTCCCAGAAAGAAAAATCTGGGAGGATGATATGGTAGCCCATGTCAGATTCTGCGATCTGTCCTATAACTACCTGTTGAAGAGTGCTTTGAAAACTATTGCTTTTTTCTTTCTTTACTTTGTGTATATGTTACACAATTTTAAAAGTTAAAAAAAAAATTGGTATCATGATCATAAAGAACCAAGAGAAACAAGCCATCTTTTTTTCAGACATGGCTCTGAAACTAAATTATCTTTTGAAAGATTCAAATGCTTTAAAAGCTGGGCATTGTTAGTTTTCCTTGTTCTTCTAAGATGACAAGATTTCTGGAAGTTTCAAGAAATTGCCGTGTTGTGACATTATTGCCATAATGTGACACTTTATCTTTCTTCCATGTGTTTTATTTATTTTGTTTTGTTTTTCAGGATGGTTTCATGTTGAAGAAGACAGAAACACAAATGTGTATGTGTCTGGTATGTATACCTTTTTAAACAAATGTAGGGTAGAAAATGATTTGAGATTTCTCACAAAGCGATTTTTATTTTTCAGTTTCCCTGAAGTCTATTTTTGATTATTGTGTCATTGTTTTTTGTTCAGCTGTGTGTATTAGTAAGTGATAAGGTTGTTGTTTATTGTAGAAATAAAAATGAAGTATACGTAACTTTGCGTACCATCCTTTTTGCCAGCCTTAGGTGACTTACAGCAGTTTCTCCCTTCAGATTCAGTGAGCTGAGGCTATGAAAACATGGTTTAAATATGTATTTGAATACATGAAAATCTGAAATTTACTCGATTCTATAGATGTGAGATTTTTACGAACACCTAGAAAATGAAAATTGCACTCACCTAAGCTGTAGATTTCTAATTGGTATAATACTAAGTAACCCTTACCTTATTTGTAGGTGCCATTATAAATGTTTTTTTTTTTCAATCTTACAGGTTTGCCTCCAGACATTACAGTGGATGAATTTATACAACTCATGTCGAAATTCGGCATTATTATGAGAGATCCTCAGACAGAAGAATTCAAGGTCAAGCTCTACAAAGATAATCAAGGAAATCTTAAAGGAGATGGGCTTTGCTGTTATTTGAAGGTTAGTTACGTGGAGTTTCTCATATCCCCATTTATAGCTGGTAACTACATGATACCAGGATCAAGAACTTTTCAAGGTATGAAGAAAACTGAAATTTCAGATTAGGCCTGTGTCGATGACTTCAGTAAAGTTTGTTCACTTGTTCTTTTGAGGAAATGTGTCAATCAGATCAAAGTATTATATAGGTTACATTACTCAGGCGCTCCTTTTATCTTAAGAAATTCTTACAGTAAAACAGATCTGTTAGAAAACATATACAGTAAAACAAATATGTTAGGTGTATATACATAGTCAATTCAGAACACATTTTAAAAATGCAGAAGGCAAAAAAAAAGTAACATTTAATGAAGTAGACCAGGTTTGACAAACTCCAGCCTGCCTCCTCCTTGTATACATAAAGTTTTGTTGAAATATCTCCACACTTATTCATTCACACATTTGTCCATGGCTGCTTTCATATGTTAGTGGCCGAGTTGAGGAGTTGCAACGTAGACTGAATGGCCTGCAAAGCCTGTCATATTTACTAACTGGCCTTTTTCAAATGAAGTTGACTGACCCCTGAACTAGACCTAAGGGAAATGATACCTTATGCTTACTGCTTTGAAATATTTTTGGAATGAGGAGAGAAGAGAGTGGCATTAACAGAAATTCACAGGACTTCATGTATTCATGGTATCCTAAATTGCACAGGAGCTATTCATTGCCAAAAGCAGCTATCATTTCTGAACATTTGTCATCTTAAGAGCATTATTGTGGGGTACAGAAGAAATAGGCACAATGATGACATATACATATGTTTAAAACCTGAAAATAATTACAAAGTAAAATCAAAATTATAAAACAGTACAAACATACATGTGCTGCAAGTGTACACAATTCCAGTCAGATCAAAAGGGGGTAGGTTTAAGCTGAAAGCTTTTGAGGAGGCAGAGGTTTTTTTACCTCGATCTTGAACAGGATGGTAATGGGACATAAGCTTGAACATTAAAGAAAGATAGTTATATAGGTTCAAATGTAAGATTTGAGTGTTTTAAAAGTTCTTCAATTTAGTATTACAAATCTAAACTGATTCTTGGTTGGGGGGATTGATTGGATTTTTTAAAAATTGTAAAGAAAACAGTTTTGAAAAACTTCATGTGTATAATATAGGATTCATAAAAGTGCAGATTGATAAACCAAGAAATTAAGTTCAAGAAGAATATAATTAATTGTTCTAGGATCCATATTTGATTTGAACAGCTGAGCTTAGTTGTCCTGTTAAGTGCTCCCCAAGTCCTCAGAACTTTGTTTTCATAGCACTTAAAACTGCCCCCTGTGTATAAGAACCAGAATTCACAAATGTGTTTAATGTTTAAGTTATTAAAATAATCATCCTCTACCTCTTAGTTTATTACAGACCTAGATTTTGATTGATGAAAAAAAAATTAAAGACGGGCTATGCTATTCTCAGTTCCTTTAAGTTATCCTGTCTTTAAATAGGAGTATTATAGAATTTTAAAACCGGAACAGACCTGAGAAGTCCTATATGTCTAATCACCTCATTCTATAAACGAGGAAATTGAGTAAGAGGCAGAATTACTTTTCTAATAATAATGGAATTTATTGAACACCTACCATGTGCCAGTCACTGTCCTTTATATGTATTATTTTATTTATTCCTCTCAAGAATCCTGTAATGAGGACTTTACTATTCATATTTAACAGTCCCTTTGGGGCTAAGCTTCAGTAACTTGTAACTTGCCCAGGTTCACAGGGCTGATTAGAGACATTGTTTCTGCAACACAGGTTTCCTGATATTCAGTCTACCAAAACTACCAAAGTAGGTGGTTATATTTCGATCTTTATTGTATGTGTAATTATCAGTCACCTAAACATCTGAAGTTTCATTTCAATGTATGACTAATTGGCTATATTTTGTTTTACTTTTATAAAGAGGGAATCTGTGGATCTTGCATTAAAACTTTTGGATGAAGATGAAATTAGAGGCTACAAATTACATGTCGAGGTGGCAAAGTTTCAGCTGAAGGGGGAATATGATGCCTCAAAAAAAAAGAAGAAATGTAAAGACTATAAGAAGAAGCTGTCTCTGCAACAAAAGTTCGTATTGTTTTTTTTTTCCTTTTTGAAAGGTTTTATATAAATATCCTCGAGTGCGGTTTTGGTACTTGCTACCTAATTTTGCTCCATCAAATATGCCTAGAAATCATTTTAAAAGAATTTCATTAGATCATCAGGAACCTTCCGTGATCTACAATAGAGTGATTTGGCAGCGGTGGTATTTTTCATTTGTTAGGTTGTTTATTTGTCATATAATAGGGGCTCAAATGGGATAAGAGAAACCATCTCTTTGGAAAATGGTTGAACATCTATCTGATTAAATAAGATGATTTAATCTTATATACCAGAGCCATTAATGTATTTTTGATGTGGATTGTAATTTATAGCAGGAGTTAAATTTTTTATAGGCATTGGAAATTAGAAATGATAGATTTTATCACTGTATTTACTAATAGTTGTATACAGAATATATACATAATGTAGTCAAGTTTCTGTTATTAATAGGCTTGCTAAATAAGCTTTAAAATATGCTAGTTTTAAAAAGTTAGCCAAAATGATAAACGCTTTTATCAGAGTGAGTTCTAATAACACTTCTACCACTATAATTAAGCTAATATAAAATGATTATAAAAGCATCTAGTTGTCATGTCCAAAGTTTTTACATGGGTACTTAAAATAGACGCCTAAAAATTTATAAACATTATCAGTGAAAGTTAAGATAGTACAAAGTGTGAGTAATTTTGCGTATTTATATTTGGCTCATTTTTTTTGTGACCATTAAATGCCTAAAAAACTACAATTTAAAAATCTTATTTTGGCCTCCAAGTACATCTTCCTAAATAGTCATAAATATTAAGTGATTAGCAATCTTTCAGGAGACTCATTGACATGTTTGTAATCAGACAGGAGTTGCTCTAAAAAAATAATGTTCTGGGGATTTCATGTATTATGTCCATCTTTCACATGCCCATTATTTTTATTTCAAAAAATTCTCTGACTGTAGAATGATGAATAAAATACACAATTGTTTTGGAATCAAATAATTGTCATTTTTAAATACTCAATAAAGGATTTATAATAACTCATTTTTTCTCTTTTCAAGTATCTGCAAAATATGAAGCCATATGTAAAGTTTCTTGTTACTGCTTTATTGCATTTTAGGCAGTTGGATTGGAGACCTGAGAGGAGAGCTGGACCATCACGAATGCGCCATGAGCGAGTTGTCATCATCAAAAATATGTTTCATCCTATGGATTTTGAGGTAAGAAGCTGTATTTTTACTTATAGAAATGTCGACATAACTTTCTTTCAAGGAAACTCAAAGCATGCCTCTCCCCATCTTTCTCATTTCACATCTTGTATGTCCATGAAGTAGTCAAGGCAGGAAAACAGAGCCAAGAATCAATCTAAGTTTTCCAATTTCCTTTTGTTTAGCCTGGTGCAATGTTCTTTTAATTATTTCCCAGCTACGTCGTCTGTTTAATATCCATCCTGTGGCCCCAAACAACAGCTACATGTATGGAAAAATCATTTTTAAAAATCATCTTTAAAAGGTTTATGGAAAGTTCCTGTGGATTTTGAGTGCAGTTCAGCAAGGACAGGTTGAGTTTAGTCGAGAGTACCAATTTTACACTTGCAAATGAAAACTTCACTTTGGTACTAAAGGTTTGATCCTTAAACTTTAGTTTAATGAAACACAGCCCCTGGTATTTAAACAATGGAAATTGTTCTTCAAGACATGTTTTTCAAACGTCTTTAGTGGCTGTTAGGAGGACTTTGTAATACTTAATGTCCACGTAAAAATCTCAAGAACAGTAAATAAAAGTGAATAAAGAAAGACGAGCTATTAGATTTAAGGAATATTAATTTCCATTAAAGTCCCTTGGGTTGCATTCTGCCTCTATTCCTTATCACTGTGTTTAGGCATAGGTCAATGTAATCATTAGTAGAAAATTAATTTTATTCCGTGCCTGGGCTCTGAAATTAATGATAGCAAGCCATACATGCAAACAGAAGTGTTTATAATGCAGGTTTACAAATGATCTAGCTACAGTCAAAGTCAGTTCTTTTTCCTTTTGCACATTTAAATGTCAAAATGGGAATATAATTTTAGCCTGCGCAGAGAGGCCCCTAAATGGTCTGTTGAGCTCCATCCTAGCCGATAGCAACGTGATAATGTGATAGGGTTTACTGTGCATCTGTGGAGTCTGGACATCTGTTGAGGTTGTCAGGAAGATACATATGATCTCTTAATAAAGGTGTTTGATGTCTCTTCTGACTAGAAATCCTTAAGAATCTTGAAATAGAGAACAGCTGTTTTAGACGTATAGCAATAATGAATGATATTTAAAAACACATAATCATAGTACACTGGTTTGCTTTTTTATTATTAATATTTTTATTGAGAAATCTTTACATACGTACAGTCCATACATACATGGTATGCAATCAATGACTCACAGTATCACATAGCTGTATATTCATCAGCATGATCATTTTTAGAACATTTACATCACTACAAAAGAAGAAATAAAAAGAAAAAACTCAGCACCCGGTACCCCTTACTCCTCCCTCTCATTGACCACTAGTATTTCAATCTACCTATTTTTTTTTAACCTTTACCCACCATTATTTATTTATTTTTTAATCCTTGATTTTTTACTCATCTGTCCATACTTGGCTTGCTTTTTGAAACAGTCTTCCAGTTGGGGCTTTAAAAGGAGTGTGTAATTGGATCATGTTATCTAATCTACTAAGAACAACCCCCAAATTTTCTATGACTAATTGCATTTTATCTCCTTGGTAAATAAGTGGTTTGTTTATTAGATGACATTAATTTCTGTGACTCGACATCCTTGATTCAGACATTCCATATTCCTTCTGACACTTTAAAATGAATATAAATGCAAACTTAATTCAAAGCATCTGGAACGTTTGCAAGTAGAAGTCTGGTGTAAACACATATGTTCCTGTTTCAGCCTCCCACCTTGCTTATTGAAACACCTTATTTAAGCCCAGCTATCACTCTGGTCAGGTTTAGCTTTTCTTTGTTTAAAAAACATTCTTTCTGAAAAAGCTGCATTTATTCCACCTTACCCCCAACAAATCCCCACTAGTGAATATTTTGGCAGATAGAAGTTTCAGATTTCTGGTAGTTTAAGAAAACCTTTATTTGTCTACTATAAACTTATTTTGGAGTTATAGAGCCTTTATATTATGTTCTTTTATTCCCTCATAGTATTTATTATTATCTGAAGTAATTTTATCTCCTCTACTAGAATGTAAGCTCCATGAGAGCTAGGACTTTATCTACCTTGTTCACTGTTCTATTCCAGTGCTTAGAATTGTGCCTGGCACATAATAGGCTCTCAGCATATGTTTATTGTATGAAGAAAAATTGGAAGAATGATTAAATAAAACCCCTGTTGCAACTGAAGAGTCTTTTCATTTACCCAATGAATAAAACATTTTCTCATTAGCAACTTTGCAAATGAAGGAAAGTTTTCTTTTCATACACTTATGCCACAAAGAAAGGGAGGATGCTCTGTTCTTGCAGTGATGGGCTTCAGAATTCACAACCAGAGAAATCCTTTGATGGTTGTTTTAGCTTCCTTGGCTGCTCAGGAAACCACCATGAGATGGGTTGGCTTAAACAATGGGAATTTATTGGCTTAAGGTTTTGAGGCTAGGAGAAATCTAAGCCAAGGCATCGTAGAAGTGATGATTTCTCCCTGAAGGCTATAGCGCTCTGGTGCTGGCTATGGGTGGTCCTTGGCTCTTCTGTCACATTGCAATGTGCATGGCAGCCTCTCCTGACCTCTTTCTTTTCTCCTGGATTCTGTTGACTTTTTGCTTCTTGCTCCCAGTGGCTTTCTCTGTCTGAAACTCATACTGCTTGTAAAGGAGTCCAGTATAGGAGTTAAGACCCATCCTGATTGAGGTGGGCCATACCTTAAGTAAAGTAACCTCATCAAAAGATCCTACTTACAATGGGTTCACACTCATGGGAATGAGTTAAAGTTTAAGAGCATGTTTTTCTGGGGTATAAACAGCTTCAAACCACCACACTCCAGTCCTAAAAAGATACAATATCCCAAAAGCTATAAGTCATTTCAGAAACAGTGCTTAGTATGAAGTCTCATCGTAATCATGATTGCTCCTCCACATGGTCAAATGAGAGCCTGTCAAGAGGGATTATAGACAATCTTGGTTTTTGTTCAGTTTCTCTGTGGGCTTGAAACTCAGTGTATCAGTATAGATCTATACAGTCCGATACGGTATGCTCCAGCTACATGTAGTTATTAAAGTTAAATTATAATTGCATTTCCTCATTTGCATGAGCCATATGTGGCTAGTGGCTACCACATTGGATAATGCAAATACGCTGTATTTCCATCATGGCAGAAAGTTCTGTCGGATAGCACTGGTATGGACCTTATGTAACTTACTCCAGAACTGTTCACAGAAACTTTTCATTAGATGTTTTTGAGGAACTTTTTATTTAACCGAAGGTGCCATGTGAACTTAAAGAACAGACATCAGAATTGAGCATCTCAATGAAATCAAATAAAAACTGAATTGTCAGGTTACCTGTATTCTTTCAAAAAAATCAGATTTGGGGGAATGTAGTATAATTTCATTCCAGGCAGTTGACCAGTGTTAGACTTAACATACCTAAAAATGCTTTTTGGTATCAGGGTGGACAGTGAAAATGGAGGCTAATATTTTTAATGGTAACTTAGGAGGGTCTTCAGTAAGTTGAAACCTTATTTAATGAATACATTGTCTGGCAGATTTGAACTTAAAGAGATGAGATGCAAAGGCAGGTGCCTCATATCAGCACTGTCCAATAGAAACACAATGTGAGCCAGATGTGTAATGTAATTTTTCTAGTAATCATAATAACAAATGTAACATGAAACAGATAAAATTAATTTTTATTAATTAATAATAATAATTTTAATAATAATTAATAATGCATTTTATTTAACTTAATATATCTAAAATATTGTCGTTTCAACATGTAATCAATATAAATATTGCTGTTTTTTCATTCTTTTTTTTTTGATACTAAGTTGTCGAAATCCAGTGTGCATTTTATACTTAACAGCATGCCTCAATTTGGACTAGCCACATTTCCACATTTCAAATGCACAGTAGCCATGTGTGGCTAGTGAACATTATTGGACAGTACAGGTTTAGATTGGAAAGAAACAAGAAATATGCTTTACTTCTTCAAAACAAACAGAACACCATCCTGGGTAAAAAATTCTAAGAGTTGACTACAGACAGTTTATCTGGTTTTAGTCTCAGGTTATTACTTGCAAAGCTTTATCTTTTGAAAATTTCTGTCCTTAGCTAGGGGGATTATTACCCTACTTTTAAGCTTCAGGTTAACTATAGCTTTTTTCAAGCTGGCATAAATGAAAATGGAGGTCTGAGAAGACTTTGGCTAAGTTTTTATGCCTTTGTAGGTAAAGCGCTGAGACTTAAGTATAGAAAATAAAGGTGATAACCCCCAGTGGCATCACATGTAAATGTTAAAAATTTTTAAATATTTTGGAATAGTTTTTGTTTTTAATGCAATCCTGATTTCCCTTGGTGAATAAAATAGAGGTGCTAAGGACAGTTTATCAGACTCTGAAAAAAACTTTTATTCATTGTTCATTTTGCATGAAAAACTGTGCGCTACGTTCTATAAGGTATATGAAACTCAGCAAAACAAGATTCTTGTCCTCTGAAACCAAATCATCTATTAGGAGCTAACCAGGTACAAACACTCCCGAAAGCCACCAAATGACCCTTAGACTCCATTTTCCATTCCTTTTATGTCTGATACTCCTAAACAAATAATAGAATTTGTATAGATGTCTTCTCCAAAACTAGATTTTAAGTAGGGCAAACCCATAATCCCATCAGCTGTAGTTTTAGAAACCTCAGGTTTGTGCAAATGGGTAGAATTTTATATTTTTGTTTTTAAATTTCATTTCTATTATTCTCTACCACCATTTGTTTATTTTTGCTTTTTGGAGAGAACTTTAAGGAGGGGAAGCCAGTTTTTTTGTAGTGTTTTCTAGTTCCCCTGTAGTTGTAAGGAAAACTGAAACAAATATAGATATATTTAAATGTTTCACAGAATGTAGACGTCTACTTCAGTAGAAATTCGTAGATAGGATATCCTTGTTTATATTTATATCATTGAAATTCAAGTTGATAATGTAACTTTTTACAAGGCATTTTTATGAATTGGGACTTGGAGAAAGATTTGTTGATTCTCAGGTCATTTTAAGTCCTTTTGTTGTGGTAGGGGAGGGTTGTGTGCATTGGGGCAGGGGCGGGGGAGAGTCTACCTGAAGTCAAGACCCCTAGATGCAGCAATGCTTGAGGGTGCTTAATATGTTCATGGTTGCAAGAAAGCAACATTTGAGAATGGATTTTGTGAGTGGGCCACAGTGGCTCAGCAGGCAAAGTTCTCGCCTGCCGTGCAGGAGATGCAGGTTTGATTGCCAGTGCCTGCCCATGTGAAAAAAAAAAGGAAAAGAATGGATTTTGTAATGTACTTGATAACACCTCATTTGTATGATTCTGTTGTGATGCAGTAGGAAACAAGAAATAGGAATCCTAATAAGGAAGGTTTAACTTGTAAGGTAAAATAGAATCTTGGAAAAATGAAATATACTCTTAGAATGCTTAGCAATGAAAAGGATATGCATCTGTCCATTACAACGTTTCTGTACATAGGAATCTATCCAAAACATAAAGCAAAGGGCTCTCATAGTCCAGTCAAAGTGCCTGTGCAGAATATAGGAATAAGCACGCACCTTATGTATGTGTCACTGGACTTTTGGCCTTACAGCTGCTAGAATATGGAATTTCCGTTTCTACTTCCCTTCCCTCTCCTTTGCTACTGCGGACTCTTGCTGCCTGCTAATCTGACCATTTCCTCCATCTTAAAGCAAGCCAGACCTGTGGTAATCGCAGCATCCATAGTGGTATAACTTTATTTGATTTTGATTTTTTTTTAGTTTTAGACTGCAGACAAAAATAACAAAATCTTAAATGAAATCTTTTTTATTTGTCGGTTTGTCAGAGTAAGAAAATTGATTCTCAGGATTTATACTTAAAGGAGGAGGCAAACCAGTTTTAATCATGTGTATTTTTACAGGATGATCCATTGGTGCTGAATGAGATCAGAGAAGACCTTCGAGTAGAATGTTCAAAGTTTGGACAGATTAAGAAGCTCCTTCTCTTTGATGTAAGTTTAAAGATGGATAAATTCTAAAGCATTCTTCCAGTCAAATAAGTTATTATGAGATGTCAGTATGTCCTTAAATTTTAGATTAATGCTTTTATATAGGTCTGCTATCTAGTGGTAATCATCTATTAGCAGTAATTAGATGAACATAGGTTACAAGTCAAGGCTTTGACAGGGTTGGCATGCCTTGAAATTTTTCTTCATTGTCCCAATAGAGTAGATGATCAGGTGAAAGAAACTATAAAAAAAATTTAACCCTTATAGTGATACTTTATGGCTCCCTGTTTGTGCATATTTTCCCTGTTTGTGAATTGTTCCCCTCTTCCATATTTGGAGATTAATCAGGAAAAATATTCTCCTCATTCTTCTTTTAGTATTTTTTTACTTTTTCACTTCTAATTGCAAGAGCCAACATTTATTGACTGTGTACAGTTAGCTATTTTGTGTGTTATTGTGTTTAATTCCTCACAACCCTTTGAAGTAGGTAGGTACTGTTATACCCATCTTACAGATAAGAAAACTGAAACGTTAGAGATCAAGTACCTTGCCCAAGGACATCCACCTGGTAAGTGCCAGAGCCAGAATTTAATTTCAGGGCTATCACTTCAGAATCCACACTCTTAACTGTCATACTCTTATGTTCTTATTAAAGAATGTTGTCAGCAGAAACATTTTCAAGGACATCGTGCTTGGTTCTTGTTAGACAAGATTGAGTTAAGCAGATAGCTGCGTGTCAGTGACTGGGGTAAATAGGAGGAACAGAGTTCATACATAAAGTCTTCTAACTCATATTAATAGAACACTGTTACTTGTCTACTTTTTCAAATGTATGTTTTATTTTTAGTTTCGCTTATTCCATTTTCATCTTTGTCTTTCTAGAGGCATCCAGATGGTGTGGCCTCTGTGTCCTTTAGGAATCCAGAAGAAGCTGATTATTGCATTCAAACCCTTGATGGAAGGTGGTTTGGTGGCCGTCAAATCACTGCCCAAGCATGGGATGGGACTACAGATTATCAGGTAAATCCTATAACTGTCAAAGGCATATGAATTGTTTCATTACCAGGGAATAGTGATCTAACCATCCTTCAGATTTAAGTTTTAAGTTCTTTTTAATGTGGCAATACTTATTTCCACATTATTATTGTTGAATACTTCACATTCAAAGGATAAAAAGAAAAATGTTTCAATCCTTCAGCTGATAAGTCTGATATTTTGAGACTTGTTCAGAATAGTGATAAATAAAGAACTTATTTAACCAGAGTACTTTCCTTGTAAAGTACAGACAGCTCAAATACCATCTTTTTAAGAAATGAGACATTTCTGCAGAACTGTGGTATCTGGCATTTTTTAAAATGATCTTATTTAAGGTTGCCTTTAGTAAATCAAGATGTAAAGTTTTGAAAACAAGATGGAGAATTGCTTTGAGTTCCTTAAATATCAGGATACTATCCTTAGTGTTAGAAATTCTCAGAAAAGTTGTTACTTCTATTTTGCCAAAACTTATTTTAATGGCCATTTTCCTTTATGCACAGGTGGAAGAGACCTCAAGAGAAAGGGAAGAAAGGCTGAGAGGCTGGGAGAATTTCCTCAACACCCCTGAGCCCAACAGAGGTTTCTGGCGTTCAGATTCTGTTTCTCCTTCAGAAAGACCAGGGCCTTCTAGAGTTAGGCATTTTTCAGAGCACCCTAGCACATCTAGAATGAATGCTCAAGAAGTTGCAAATGAAATGGCAATTGAAGATCCTGTAGATGAGAATAAGTTTGATAAAACCGAAGATGGGGGAGAATTTGAAGAAAGTGCTTCTGAAAAAGATGCTAAAGAAGGTGGCTCTGAGAAGGAGTCTGAGGAAGACTTCCCTGAAAGAGAGTCTGAAGAAGACTGCCCTGAAAGAGAATCTGGAGAAGGCTGCTCTGAAAGAGAGTCTGGGGAAGGCTACCCTGAAAGAGAGTCTGGGGAAGGCTGCTCTGAAAGAAAGTCTGGGGAAGGCTACCCTGAAAAAGAGTCTGAAGAAAGCAGTCCTGAAAGGGAGTCTGAAGAAGGCAGCCCTAAAAAAGAATCCAAAGAGAATGGCTCTGAAAGAGAATCTAAGAAGAGACTCAAAAATGATTATGAAGGGAATGGTCTTGAAAAAGAGTCTGATGAAGATGACCCTGAAAAGGAGTCTGAAGAAGAAGATGGCCTCCAAAAAGAGTCTGAAGAAGATGACTCAGAAAGAGATTCTGAAGAAGACTGCTCTGAAAAACAGTTTGAAGACAGCTCCGAAAAAGAATTTGAAGAAAATGGTGTTGAAAAACAATTTGATGAGGATGGCTCTGATAAAGAGTTTAATGAAAATATTCTTGAAAAGGAGTTAGAAGAAAATGATTCTGAAAAATCAGAATTTGAAGATGATGGCTCTGAAAAAGTGTTAGATGAGGAAGGCTCTGAGAGAGAGTTTGAAGAGTCAGATGAAAAGGAAGAGGAAGACACATTCGAAAAAGTATTTGATGATGAGTCAGATGAAAAAGAAGATGAAGAAGATGCAGATGAAAAAGGGCTTGAAGATGCTGATGAGAAGGAGGAAGAAGATGATCCAGATGAAAAGCTGTTTGAAGATTCAGATGAAAAGGAAGATGAAGATGCAGATGAAAGGGAAGATGAAAAAGATGCAGATGAAAAATTGTTTGAAGATGATGATTCCAACGATAAATTGTTTGATGAGGATTCCAGTGACAAGTTGTTTGACGATTCTGATGAGAAAGGAACTCTAGTTGGTTTTGGAAATATTAAGGAAGAAGGGCCCCTGTCCACAGACAGCAGCTTTGTCCTCAGTAGTGATGATGATGATGATATTTAATCCCTTAAACTTGCATTTTAGGGAGATTCTTCTGTCTACACTTGCCTATGCTTCAGGGTAATTACTAGTAGTGTAACATGAACATGTGCATAGTGGTAGTATGCCATCAGATGAGCATCGAGTTTTCATTGTTACCTGTACTTAATGATTTTAAATATCTGTTAATTGGCTATTCAGTTAAAACTTCATAGTCATAGTGCAAGTAAACTGGAGACTTGTCCTTTTGTCAGATTTGTTAAATGCATGCAGAATAATATTTTTAAAAGTATTCTGACTGAAGTTTGTGATATTCAAAAATAAAATGAGTTGCTAATAGGCAGAAACTGAAAAGTGGACTTGAGTTGACTGCATTTGAAATTCATTCTATTGCTTTATTTGTATGAGTTTGGTTTTTCTAAGGACTTGAAAATCCCTTAGGCGTCTCCTTGCTTCCAGTCTATGTTACCGTTTAGGCTCAGTTTCCCCTCTCTTAACCAGAACATGTTCCTAAACTCATAAAATAAATAACACTTTGGAGATTTTCCCTGCCCAGTTCTTGTAATTTACTTTTGTTTTCTAACCTCTTTCAATTAAAATTGGTCCTTAGATGTACAAAAGTGAACTTCCTGAGGTTCACAGATCCCACTGATTTTTGAAAATGTAGAGTGGGAAATGAGAATTCTACCATGTCTTATTTCTTTAGCCTTTGGGGTTCTCTTTAGAATTTTATTAAAGTTATGGAATTCTCCCCCCACAAATGTGCACATACACACAACACAACTTTTTGTATACAGTCTTAGGAATTTTTTCATGGGTCTCTAAGTTTAAGAACTTCTATAGTGTATACTTCAGGGTTTTGGTTTATACAATCATGGTGCCTAGTACAGTGCTAAATTACATAGTTCCAGTAGAATTTGGGAGCTTAATTGTGCTTTCCAAATTCAGTACTAGTGAGATTACTTCTAATGTATTAAATATTAAACTGTATTGGTGCTTTTTCATTATAGTGTCTAAATTTAATCATTAACCCCGCTGTTAGAAAAGAATTCCTCTACTTAAAGCTGGTTTTTGTTTTCTGAAAATTTTTTGGTTGATCTTACATTTCATAAAACCTTCATGATTTTTCACCAGGGATAAATAAAAGAAGCAAGTTACATACAGAAAAATTGGAAACCGATAGTGTTCCCTTATATATCAGAAATATATATATTTCTGATATATAAGCCAGAAATATTTAAACACTTAAATTTATTGGAGAATTGGTTTTCTAAATGAAAAGGATGCCTACCTTCCCTGCACACAGCTTTTGGAACGGGTAACTACAAACAAAATTAGCTCTAAGATCACTGGAAGGAGACCATTTTCATTCCTTACATTAAACTATAAAAGGAAATCCAGAAACTCAAAAAAATACAGTGTGCGTCTGGTCTGTTATAATTATAGCCATTGTTTACTAAATATTCCTTACCATCATTTTAGGGTAAAAAATACATAAGACTGTTAAGAATGTAGTAACTTTGACTATTTCTTAGACTGTGTGGTCAAAAAGCATTGCTAACCCTGGCAGGTTACCACCATGCACATGTGGGGGGGGGGGTGTTCTTTTAGGGATCATTGAAGGTTGCTGTACCTATATTCTGACCTCAGCCTACTCATTAATTTTCTCGATATCAAATACTCATGCTCTTTTCATATAAACACGCTGGGTGTGAAAGTCACAAACAGCTGCAAAATGGTAGTTAATGAGGTGACACTGATAAACTAGTAAAGTCATGAAGCATTTACACACACAGTAGTCAGGTTTTAATTGCCCTGTAAACTTTGTTGTGAGGCAACAATACATCCTGTTACCAAAAGAAAAATATAAGGGTGGATTTTAAAAACAGCAATGCTCAAGAATTAGCTGGTGATTTCTTAGATTTAATGTACCTTAAGATTGTATGAATTTATAAAAGTGTGTTCAGTGCTGAATGAATCCCCTGGAAGTGACTTCAGGGATGGGATGCCTTTTGAGTCCACCTGCTCTCTGAGTCCACAGGTACCACAAACATGAAACTTCACGTTAGAAGATAAAGTATTACTGGTCCCACCAATATTATTGAAATTATTACTGCTTTCTACAAAAGAAGACTGATGCGGCAAAATTGGAACAACTGATAATAATGTACTTCTTATTTTTCTAAAGTAAAGCAAACATTTAAGTGTAATGCAGACCTGGGTGCACAGGTGGTTCGGTGTTGGAATGCTCGCCTTCCATGCGGGAGACCTGGGTTTGATTACCCCAAAAACAAAAATGTAATGCAGGTGGTGGGCAATGGTGATTCAGTGGCAGAGTTCTCACCTGCCATGCTGAAGATCCGGGTTCAATTCCCGGTGCATGCCCACGGGGCAAAAAAAAGTAATGCAGAGAAATGCTCTTTAGTTAGCTTGAACGAAGCAATAGTTTGGAGAACAGTAGAAGGCTTATCATGTTTATCCTTTGTGTGAATATTTGCCATTTACTTAGATTGTTAACACCAAGATATTGTTATGGTGTCTTTTCCTTATTGGGTCTCTTCTATTTCAGATACAAACTATACCTTTTTGTGCACAGTCTCTTCAATGCATTTAAAATCACTTAGCTCAAATGATTTTTGTCTCTTACCACCCACCTCATTTATATGACTAGCATTGTTTATATCTTTCTAAGTAAAATACTTCCCTGATGTGAGAGTAAATAATATCATCCCTTTCTAAAAATCACAATTTGATATTACAGGTAGCCCAAATGGCTTGTACACCAGTTATCATAGGGAACAATTGCTTGAGGAAAATGTTTCATGATTAAAAGTTTAATATTAGGAATTCAGAGTCCTACAGGTTTGTTTTACTTTCCATTTGGGACCAACAAAATAGTAGTATCATGCTATTTCAGATGCATTACACCCAAATAGAAAGCATATAATGGTTTGGCTTGTGTTTATATTTTAGTTTTCTGTAGAACTTAAGGGCTATGATACTAGGAAGTACTGGTAGTCCCTAGCTATGTAAAGAGAGCAAGACAGCAGTGGCAGTACAAAGATGACATTTTTTTGCTGCCAGTGTTCAACTTTTTGCACCACTTCTTCATGTTTCTGCTGAAATAATAATGATAACATTAGAAGAATAAAGCTCCAGGTATGAAGTATTTGTAAAATTTATTTTCTAGGCTTTAATAGAAATTAGATTTAAATAATGATATCTTTTACATCTTATAAAAATTTCCAGGCTCAACTGTTTCTGGCTTTAAATTTTGAAAATGTGATCCTGGTCTTTTCTTTTTCCTCATTTGATACTACCTTTTTAGTAAACAACAAAAGTTTTAATTTTCAGGTGATTCTTAGGAAAGTATAGATTTGGTTAATAAAATATGTATATCACTTCCATGCTTTTGATATCACCTTACTTTTGCTAGGAATATACTGATTACCATATTGAGACATTAATAATATTAGACTATTGATTTTGTGTATTTACATTTGCTATTCAATGTTTTGGTTCAGTCAGTTTGCAAATTTGCACACACACTAGTGTCTGCCCAATAATATACTAGATTAAGTGGGTCCATAGGGATTGTGATGGTTTGAAGCTGTTATGCACCCCCCAAAAAGTGATATTTAAAAAATTTATTCCTGTAGGTGCAGACCTATTTTTCTTTTTTCTTTTTTTTTTTTTGCATGCAGGCACCAGGAATCAAACCCGGGTCTCTCGCATGGCAGATGAGAACTCTGCCTGCTGAGAGGTGGGACCTTTTGATTAGGTTATTTCAATTGAGATGTGACTTACGTCATTCAAGGTGGATCTTAATCCTCTTACTGGAATCCTTTATAGAGGATAAAACACATACAGAAGCTAAGAGATAAAACTGAGGGAAGCGCACAGAAAAAAGCCCCAGAGAGAAGCTGAGAGACAAGGACACAGAGAAGCTAAAGAGAGGAAGGCCCTGAAGCCAGAAGCTGGAAGCAACGAAACCTGGGAGAGAAGGACCAGCAGGCATCACCATGTGCCTTGCTATCTGACAGAAGAGACTAAGCTCGCTGGTAACTGGTCTTCAGAGATGGTATCATCCTGTTGATGCCTTAATTTCAACATTTTCACTGCCTTAGAATTGTTAACTTGTAGGCTAATAAATCCCCACTGTTAACAGCCAGTCCATTTCTGGTACATTGCTTTTCATCAGCTTTAACAAACCAAAACAGGGATAAAGGCAGCATTAGGCATTGGGCCCTCCTCAAATGGCAGTTGTAACCTATCATAAGACAAGGCAGTCAAACATGTGACATTGCTCCAGATTCTAGAGCCTAAAACAGTGTCTGGCACATAGTATGGAGCTCAATAAGTATCTATTTTATGACAATTTATTCTAGGGATACACGTGAGCACGCCCACTCATTCATCTGAGAAGGTTTATTGACTTCACCACTATCCCGTCGTCATTCTTAATGATTTTCAATATTGCAGTAAGTGAACCTACTCCTCTTCCGGTCTTCCTGTCCCAGTAACCCGATTGTTCAACAAAAATTCTCGGAATCCTCTTTGATTCCTCATTCCCCATTCGCCCCTGACATCTAAGCTATGTCAATTCATCTTCAAACGTATCTAGAATTTGAATACTTCTCCCCATCTCCATTCCCTACTACCCTAGTACAAGCCACCATCATTTTCACCTGCTCACCTGAGAGACAGGAATCCCTGCTTGCATCCTTGCCCCTTCCAAGCAATTTTTTACGCAACAGCTAGGGTGGTTTAAAAAAAATCACTGCTTAAAATGCCCTGATAGCTTTCTCTTAAAAATGCTCTGATAGCACTTAGAATAAAATCCAAGCTCCTGCCTATGGCCTGCCTGCCTCTCCAGATTGACTCAGAATTTTCCCTAGCCTACCACACTTGAGTCACAGAGGCATTATCTGGGTTTCTCATTCCTATCTCAAGACCTTTGCACATGCCTCTTTGCCTGGGATGCTCTCTCCCCCAGTCAAGCTGGATCTTTCTGATCCTTGAGGCCTTGCTTAAGTATCACCTACTTAGCAATCCCTTTCCTCACCATTCAGTCCCTGGTAACCTGCCCCTCCTCCTCCCCCAGTTCTTGCTTGATGCCTATTGCTGTTTAACCTTAGTCAGAGCATTAGCTTGCATGCTAAATAACAGCCGAGATTTTATCCTGTTCTCTGCTCTATCTCTGGGGCGTATAACAGTAACCGGCACATAAGAAACAGGCAACCAAACATAATTTAAAACACATGGGGAATAATCATCATGAAAGCATTGTGTCCTGTTAGAGGTCAATGTTTTTAGAAGAATGTGAAGAACTTTGAATAGATGAAAGCAAGGGGAGCAGTAAGAGTTCACTGTATTATCAAACCAATGAGAGAAGATTTTGAAAACATAAGGCTCATGGGTGAAGTCCATCACTATTTGTGGCTCTTAAAGGTTATATTATTATGGCTTTATTATATTCCTATTCTTTGTCTTCATAGGGAACTGGATTTGAATGATAACAAAAGGCCTCAGGGATATATGTTTAACTTTTTTATATGGTGTTTCTGTGTAACATGTGAAATATGGTAAGCTTTCTGACAGTTAATCACTAGAGCCTCTCAATGGGGAGCTTATGGAATCCTCCTTTCTGGAGAGCTTACTAGATATAAAACTTCTTAATGAACTATGTAAAATTTCCATTGAAACCCCCTTGATATGATTTTTACAATAATTTTATTCTGTGACTTCCCTACACTGTTCTTCCCTGTCATTTTCCTCTTTCTACCTCTTCTACAGACAACCTGAAATTTTACGAAAATGTTGTGCCTTTACAAATTTATTTGAATTGCTTTCAGTCTAACATATATTACATCTAACTATTTGTAATATTTCTATCTTTGATTAAAATGAAGAAATGAGAGCCAGGTTCAAGTGCAGATGCCAATATTACCGAAAGAAGGGATTTGGGCCAGTTGGCAATTAGACAATATTCCATTATATGTTTACTATTATTTCTGTTACAAACTCAATGTCTTCTTAATACCAAGACACTGAACTTCATTTCCAGTCCTGTCTTAGTAATGAACAAGCCTGCAAATCTTAGAACTTTAGGCTTTTTATTTCTGAGTCCCACGCAATTGGGAGTTTGTTTGATAAAACTTTCAGAAGGGCTGGTTGGCTGCTCACTCATTTTCTATGAGTATAGACTATGGGACAGGCAATATTCTAGGTCTGGGGAGACAGGAATTAACAAGGGAGAATCTGCCATGTGAAAAACTGGGAGAAACATTGTTCCTGGGAGAGGGAAAAGCAAATGCAAAGTCCCTGAGGCAGAAATACAGTTGGCATGTCCAAAGTCCCAGAAGGCTAGCTGGAGACAAGTGAACGATGAAAAGGGTGGTTGAAGATGAGGTCAGAGAGGTCATGGGGACCAGACCCGGTAGGTGGGGCCTTGAGAGCCATGAAAAGAGGGTTGAGTTTTATTCTGAGTGAAATGGGAAGCCGTTAGAGAGCTGACTTTTAAACACAGCAGTGATGCAATCTGATTTATGCTTTAACAAGTGTCTGTTTAACTGCTCTGTGGAGAATGAATTAGAGGGAGGAGATTAGAAAGGAGTCTAAGACAGTGATCCAGGTAAGGAAAGATGAAGTCTGGACTAGGATGATAGCTATGGAAGTAGTGAGAAGTGACTGGGTACAGGACATATTTTGGAGGTAGATGTAATGTGTGTGAAGGAGGGGATAAAGATGTTAAGAAATTTGGATTTTATACATCCAAGTGCTTCTATTATAATGATGCCTCTAAAAACCCCACATTCTGCAAAAGTGTGAGCTAAAAATAATAAGGCTTATGGGAAATGTAGGGTTTGAGCAAACCACTCAAAACCCATGGGACTTTGTAAGCAGAGCATTAACAAGAGCAATACCAATTCAATGATGATAATAGAATTATATCCCTAATGTCATTTATGCCTACTGTCCCAGTATCCTTTGCAGCCTTAAACCCTGGGTCTGCTTCCTCCTCCAAGATGTCCTCCTCCAAGATGTGCTTCTAAATGAGACTATTCTTATCCAAATTAAAAAGATGGCTTGGGACAGAGTTTTTTTTTGTTAAATAATCATTTAAACAAGGGAGAAATGCCTTTGCATTCCCTTCATCTGTATTCACAGCATTGCCATATAGCCTAGCAAAGAAAAAGCCATAACCATTATTGAAACCACTAAATTAGCCATACTAGTATTAAAAAAAGGTCTCTCTGAAGAGTTTCTGCTTTTTGCCTAAGCTCTTCATATATTGCTAAGATCTTTTTTTTTATTTTGTTGCAGACCCTTAAGCTAAGTTTTTGTTATTGTTGCATTCTACTTGGAGCAGTTGTAAAAATCATGCAAGGTTACGTTTAATGGTGAGAAAATTTGCCATGGATCACTTCAAAATGTTAACATGGTAGCAAAACTATGTGACAACACAAGTTCTGTGTTATACCAATATTATTCCCCAATTTCTTCTTAAGTAAATCCCAACAAAGAAATACAAACTGCAGCCAAACAAATTGTACAAAGAATGCCTTTGGAGTTTTTAAGCAGAGAAGTGATTGATCTGATTTATGCTTCCAAAAGGTCATTCTGACTGTTAAGAGGAAGACAAACCATGGAGGACTGGTGGAAAAGGGGAGCTGTAAGATATTGTTACAGTAGAACAGGTAAGAGGTAATGGTGGTTTGGACCAGGCTGGTAGCAACAGAGATGGTGTGAAATTATTGGATTCAATCCAGGCATATTAATAGCATTCATTGATTGTATGTGGGGTTGAGGGAAAGAGAAGAATCAAGGATGACTTCTAGGGTTCCAGCCTGACAACTTCTAATAACTGGTAGGGGAGACTGGGGAAGTGTTGGTCATGTTAAGTTTGAAATGTCTATATGACATCCAAGGGGAGATGAGAAATAGGTCATTGGATTTATGAGTCTAAAGCTCAGGGATAAAGTCAGAACTGGAGATAGAAATCTGGGTGACATCAGCATACAAATGATATTTAAAGCCAGAGCACTTGATGGCATGCTTTCAGAGGGAGTGTAGAGGAAAAAGATAAGGCCAGATGAACCCCTCAAACACTTGAGCATTTGGAAGTAGGGCAGAGGATAAGCCAGAAAAGGAAATTTAGAGTGAGTCACCTACATCAGAGGAGGAAAACGAGGAGAACATGAATTTCTGAAAGCTTAGAGAAGAAAATATTTCAAGAAGGAAGGTGTGGTCAACTGTGTCAAATGCTACTAGGTGGTGGAGGAAGATGAGGACAGAGAATTAGCCATTGGATTTGGCAAGTCCCAGGTTATTGGTGATCTTTGGTAAGAGCCACTTCAGCAAAGTGCTGAGGATTAAACCCAAATGGAGGAAGTTGAGAAGAGAATCAGAGGCAAGAACGTGGAGACAGTGATTACAAGCAACTATTCTGAGGAGCTTTGCTGTGAAGGAGAGCTGAGAATGGGACAGATTCCAGAGGAGAATGTAAATTTAAGAAAAGATATGTGTGAGTGTGTGTATTTGTGTGTGTTTTAACGGGTCCTATGAAGTCAGGTTGTACACTGATGGGATTCCGTAGAAGGGAGAAGTGGATGTGCGAGAAAGGAGAGGATAATTGCTGGGTTGAAGCCCTTGGGTAGGCTATTTCATTTGGAGACAGGAAATCAAGTTGCCTTTGGCTAGGCAATTCAATTGATCAGTGCAAGTTGTAGGGTGGCTAAAGTCACGTTTAGCCTTGCGTTGTGTCCAGCACAGTGTCTGCTTCTAACTGAACCAGGGCATCACACACTTTGTATCTTTGCTCACTTGGGGTACTGGACTTAATTGTAAGTGGATCTGTGCAGAGCTATCTGCTTAAAAGGAGCCTGTTGAATAGCAGCGGGGATCAGGAATAGCAAAGGGGAGAAGCAGCCTGATTAATCCAAGAGCATGTTTGAACATGCCCTGGGGACTCCCAGAAATACTTTGCAGGGTAAACAGAAGGCTTTGAAAGAATCCGGGAGTCCTGCAAATGTATGTGAACAAAGGTCCTGGTGAAATTGGGGCATTGCTGCAAAGGTGACCTTATTTGTATCCAGAGACAGACGAGGCTCTGGCAAAGTGGTTTTAGGTCAATGCTTCTTAAACTTGATCATGCAAAAGGATCACCCAGATCATCCAGAATGGCCCCCACTCTCATAAATTGTGATTCAGTAGTTCTGCATTTCTAACAAGTTCCCAGATGAAATTGATGCTGCTTGGTCCAGAAACCATACTTTGCGAACTATTGATAGAAGTCTGGCCTGGGAATAGTGGGGATATAAAGAAGGGATTGATCCCTTCTCCCAGAAAATTCAGAAAACACTTCCTGGAAAAGGTATGTGGGCTGTAAAGATGCATAGAGATGTTGTCAGGCCAACAACAGAAGGAGAGAAATGGCATTCTTTAATCCATTTGGTGATAGCTTAAGCTAGATCGATCATTCAAGTGAAACTGATCTTGTGGTGAGGAATATTGATAGTTAACACAGCTGTAATGAATACATCTGCTGTGCCATGACCATTCCAAGGAAATGCTCATTTTAGGTAATGCAGTCTTAATCAATGTGTTAATATTATCGTATACATATCATGGGGAAAAGATTTGAATGACACGACTATTTCTGTACTACGAATTTAGATTGTATAAATCCTAATTCATGTGTGAAGGAAAGGAGGGACATGAGTGTGTTTTGTTCCCTACCATCAAGTGTAATAGATTTTTAGCAAATTCTTCAGGTAAACATCTGCTATATTTTAAAATATTAGCTTAGTTAGTAGCCTCAGGCTGTTCCCATCTGATGAAGAAGGAATTTTACTGTACCTCATTATGGACTGATATTCTTTCATTAGTTTTGTTTTTAAATTAAGCAAATGAACGGTATTATCAATCTATCTGGAGGTTTGCATAGGTGAACAGGGTTCCCATAGAAACTACACAGTTGACTTTTATAAATCAGAAATTCAATTTTTGTTAAATGCAAGTGTTTTAATTTGCCAAAGCTGTCAGAAGCAATGTACCAGAAGTGGAATGACTTTTAAAAAGGGAATTTATTAAGTTGCAAGTTTACAGTTCTAAGGCTATTAAAACATCCAAACTAAGGCATCCAGAGAAAGATAGCTTGGCACAAGAAAGGCCAATGGGTCCGGAATGCCTCTATCAGGTGGGAAGGTACATGGCAGTATCTGCTAGCTTTCTCTCCAGGCCTCTCATTTCATAAAGCCTCCCTTGGGGGCATTTCCCCTTTGCATCTCCAAAAGTTTCTGGCTATGTGGGCTGTAAAGCTTTTTCCAAAATGGTTCCCTCTTAAAGGACTCCAGTAAGCAACCCCACTTTCAAAGGATAGAGACACATCTCCATGGAAACAACTTAATCAAAAGATCCCACCCAGAAATACTGAATCATGTTTAAAGAACATGGCTTTTCTAGGGTACACAATAGTTTCAAATCAACACAGCAAGCTTCTTTTAACATCTTCTTAGCATTTCTTTAAATAGATTTCATAAGGTGGGTTTGTCACATCATAGATCATGTGTATATTAAATTTTGATAGATTCTGCCAAATTGTCCTCCAGAAATGTTGGAGCTAATTTACACTCACAACAACAGTGTGAGTCTTTGTTTGGAAGTTTTTATTAACACCTGGTATTACTGATCTTCTAAATTTTGACCAATCTACTAGTCGAAAGCAGCATCTCATTTTAATTTGTGTTTCCCTAATAACTAGTGAGATTTCAAATGTCTGTTGAATGTTTGCATTTCTTTTTCTTCAATTTGGTTTGGCATATCCTTTGCTGAGTTTTCTATTGGGTTGTTTGCCTTTTCTGAATTAGTAGAAGTTCTTTTTATATATTATGGGTAGTAACTGTCTGTTATAGGCACCAAAAGTAGTTTCAGCCTGCCATTTGTCTTGTAACTATATTTTGACTTCAGATGCAGAAGTTTTCTGTACAATAATTGATAAATCTTTCTCTTTATGTAAATGTAAACCCTGTCTTTATGACTCTTGAGATTTGTGTCATGCTTAGAAAGACCTTTCTCACTGTAGTAGTTTGAAACTGTTATGTACCCCAGAAAAGTCCATGTTCTTTTAATCATTCCTGTGGTGCAGACCTAGTGTAGGTGGGAACTTTTGATTAGGTTATTTCAATTGAGATGTAATCTACCTCATTCAAGGTGGGTTTTAATCCTCCCACTAGAGTCCCTTATAAAAGGATAAAAGACAGAAATGAAGAGATGAAATTAAGAGCAACTCACAAAGAAGAAAGAAGCTAAGAAATGACCCAAAGAAAACAGAGAGGAAGCCACTGAAGCCAGAACTAAAAGTGATTAAACACAGGAGAGACGGACCAGCAGATATTAGCCATGCACCTTCCCATGTGACAGAGGTGTCTTGGATGCTGGCAACCTGTCTTCAGAGTCTAGTTATTGTCCTGTTGATGTCTTGCATTGAACAATTGCACAGCCTAAGAACTGTAAATTGTAAGTTAATAAATCCCCATTGTAAAAGCCAGTCCATTTATGGTATATTACATTCTGGCAGCTTTCAAACCAAAACACCCACCTCACTATTATATTTATTCCAATCTATTTCTCATATAGTGGATATATTTCTATATAGTCTTCTAGTAGTTTACTTTTTATGTATACATCTTTAACCTTCATGGTATTTGCTTTTGCATACAGTGTGAGAAACAAGTTGAGGTAGGAGAATTAAGAGCTAAGTGTTAGATATATTAAGTTTGAGATGCCTCTCAGATATCCAAGTAGAAGAGAGGACTTGGCTGGAGATGCACATTTGTGAGTCATAGTTATGTAGAAGATATTTAAAGGTATGGGGCTGGGATCATAAAAGGAGAGACTACAGAATCAGAGGGAAGAGCTCAGAATCAATCTCTGAGGCAATCCAAGAGTTAGAGGACCAGAGAAGGAGAAGAGCAAGGAAAGTCAGAAAAAAGCAGGAGAGTGTGGGACCATAGCAACCAGGAAAAGAGAATGTTTGAATAATAAAAGGGAGTGATCACAGTGCTAAATGCCTCTGAGAATTTGAGTAAGATGAGGATAGAGAAGTTTCACTGGATTTAATAGCATTGAGGTGATGGCTGACTGTGGCAAGAACAGATACATTGGAGTGGTGAAAATGGAAGTTTCACTGGAGTGGTCGTAGGAGTGAATACAAAGGTGATACATTGAGATAGTGATCAACCATGGATGGCAAGTTTAAGAAGTTTCACTGTGCAGGGAATCAGAGGAAGGAAAATGCGAGTGGGGAAGTGGTTGTTATATGGGAGATACACGGTCATAGTAGAATGATGGTGGGAATGATCCGAGAGAGATGGAGAAATTTAGGCAGGAGAGGAGGGAGATAACTGAGGTATAGGATTGACCTCTAACTTTATTCTTTTCCAAATTAAGAGTCACTTGTCTCAATATCATCAACTGAACAATCCATCTGTTTTGAAATACAACTTTTTAAAAAATAAAATTTCCATATGTATTTGAACTCAGTATTCCATGACTTGGCTATTAAACCAGTAAGACAGTTTTTAAGTTATGTCCTTATGCCATTTACCCATTTTATTGCGTTATTTCTGCAATTTTGTTTTCAATTTGTCAGAACTGTCTTATTATCTGATAACTTCTTTTTCATAGTAGATTAATCTTATTCTGTGGATGCAATATTCTCTAGGCTATCTCTCAAGATACTGATTAGAACTTTTAAAACTTTTCTTCTATTTTTTGCATTAACTTTTCTCTTAGAAGCCCTTGTTTTTCTTGTTCATCTTAGTGTTTCTCTATCATGCTATTGGTTTTCCTTAAATGTCTGGTGATTGCCTATTCATGTGAAATACTAGACCGATCCATTTTGGTAATGAGTTTGAGGTCCTTAGCAGTTATGAAGGTCACTATTCACCTGACAGACCTCCTCTCTGAATGTGACAGAGCTGTGCAGGTGAATAGGTGGGGGTGTGCCTGCAAAAAGGCTCCTTTTTATGAAACATGGATAGGGAACAGCTATGCAGTCTTGGGGGGAGGGGTTAGCTAGTAGCTCAGAGGTTGGGAAATTGTCTTATTGGATATATGATGCTTTAGAGAACTTAACTTCTATGCCAAGATGCCTTTCTCCATTTTGTGTCTTCGTATCACTATGGTGGCCCCCAAATTACCTGGGCACTGCCCACTTCTCTCTCTAATACAAATTTCATGCTAGATTCCCTTTCCATGCACACGAAGAGCTTTATTTAGAAAGCCGTTCTTACTGACTATAGCCAGGGGTGAACACTACAGCAAGACACTGTGCACAGAGTTGGAGAGTGGCCCAATTGCACTGGCAGACCTTTAACTAACTTCTTTGCTTTCGGCTCCATGACTCACTTAAGTTCCTAGCCTTGCTAACTCTGAGCTTTTTCTGGAGCTCTATTTGGAAGACTGATGATCACTTCTCCAATAGCCTTCTCTTATTCCTATGTTGAGTGTAGATTCCACATTATACTTTCCATACGTTTATTATTGTTTCTGAGAGGTCACGTAACATAATGGTTTAACATGCAGACTCTAGAGCCAGACTGCTTAGCTTGGACAAGCTACTTAACCACTCTGTGCCTCCATTTATTCATTTTATAAACTGGATAATATAAGTACCTGTCTTGTAGATGTATTTAAATGGTTAAATATATTGTAATTTGTTTAAAACATGTATCTGGTTCATTAAAAACATTGAATAAATATTAACCTTTATATTCTTCTGGGGATACCTTTTCTGGCTTTTAACAATGCTCTGGGATTTTTTCCCTATATTTTTTATATTTGTTTTGGCATTTTAGTGGGATTTGGAAAGGAAAATGAGATTAAATAAACTGGCTTATTCTATCACATTCAACTGAGAGTGAGCACTTGCATTCAAAAACCAATAAAAGTTAACATTCTATGCTGTTAATTTTCTACTGTTTTACACCACATTCTCATGATTTACTTAACCTTAGAACAGCATAGCTGTAACTTTAGAGGTTATCTTATAGACACGCTCACTTAACAAATGGGCTAAGAAGTGAATAACAAATTCCCCATGGTTGTGAATCTATTTAGTGGTAGATTCCAGACTAAAGTCAAGGTCTCTTGCTTTCCAATCCAATTCATTTACCACTAAAATTAAGTAAATAAATAGTATCTACCGTACGTACCAAGTTTATAAACTTAACTATGTCTGTGCCCACCCTATGCTCCTTTCTTCCTTCTACAAGAGAAGAACAGTTCCCCCTCCTATTCAAAGCAAATCTCTCCATCTGGACTTTGATCCCATCCTCACCTTATGCTTCCTCCATAGTTTCATATTATTAATAATAAGTTTTGTTTTAGTTTCCAAGACAAATATCACACAGTGGGTTGGCTTAACAACAGGAATGTGTTGGCCCACAGTTTCAGAGGTTAGAAGACTTGCTTCCTTCCAGGGTCAGCAGTATTCTGGTTGACCAGCAATCTTTGGGTTCCTCGGCTTTCCTATAACATGGTGACGCCCACTCCTTTCTCCTCAAGGTTCCTGTTGACTGCTGGCTCCTGGCTTTTCCCTGTGGCTTTCTCTTTATAAGGCCTCCAATTATCTCGGTTAAGACCTATCCTCATTCAGTTGGCCACATCTTAACAAAAATAACACCTTCAAGAGGTCCTATTTACAAGGATTCACACCCACAGCAATGGGGTTAAGATTAAGAGCATGTTTTTCTAGGTTGCATAATTCAATATACCATACCTTTTTTCTGTGATATATTCAACCCCTGAGCTCAACTGGAACCTTTCCTTTGTCCTTTAAACATGCCCAAAGCCGTCGTTTTAAGAAAAAGAAACAACCTCATTCCACTCCTCATTCTCCCTCCCCCAGATTCTGCTCTGTCTCTCCACTCTCTTTCACCTCCAAACTCCTGCTAAGTACTCTCTACATTGTCAGTACCCACTCTCTCAGTTTTCTCTTCTCTCATCACTCTGTCAAAAGCTTATGACCTTCATGTTACTAAATCCAATAGAAATTTTTCAGACATCAGACTCTCACACTTATCAGTGGCATATGACACAGCTGACCAGGTCCACCTTCTGGAAGCATGCTCTTCCTTGGGCTTTAGGATGCTAACATCCTCCTGATAGTCATTTTACCTTCTTACTCCTTCCTTTTCAGTAATGTTTTTTGGTTCTTCTACTTCACCTGGCTGGCAAATGTTGGAGTTATATGCTCTTGGTTCTGTGTCTTTCTCCTCTCCCCAGGAAAGGTAGAACCCAAGGCTTCAGTTGGCATTGGCCCCCAGATTTATATCTCCAACTTAAACCTCTCTCTCAGCTAACTGCCTACTTGTCCTCACTTCTTAGAAGACTCAAAGACTCCTCAGTATTAACATGCTCAAAATTGAATTCTTTATTTTCTTTCCTAAACATGACACTTTTCCACTTCCATATTTCAGGAAAAGGCACATGCATCAATCAACTTATGCAACCTCTAAACTTAAGAATTATCCTTGATTCTGTCATTCCCTCTATCCAATTTAATACCTAATCATTTTATTTTATTTTCCCTCCCCCTTGCATTTCCCACACTTTTCAATATATATTTCCTTTAAAAACATTTAATAGCATCTTTTCAAATATTTTTATTGAGAAAGCTTCACACACATACAATCCATACATGGTGTGCAATCATTGGCTCACAATATCATCACAAAGTTGTGTATTCATAACCATGATCATTTTTAGAACATCTGCATCACTCCAGAAAAAGAAATAAAAAGAAAAAAGAAAAAACTCAAATATCCCATACCCCTTACTCCTCCGTCTCAATGACCACATTCAATCTATCCAATGTTTAACCCTTTATCCCCTCTATTATTTATTATTTATTTATTTTTGTATGGACAGGCACTTTGAATCAAACCCAGGTCTCCGGCATGGCAGGCGAGAAATCTGCCACTGAACCACCATGACCCACTCGCCTCTATTATTTATTTTTTCCCCTTGTTTGTTTACTTATCTGTCCATATCCTGGATAAAAAGAGCATCAGATGCAAGGTTTTCACAATCACACAGTCACATTGTAAAAATTTATACACATCTACAATCATCTTCAGGAATCAATGCTACTGGTACTCTGCTGGTTTCAAAGGATGTATGTACCCTAGAAAAGCCATGTTTTAATCCTAATCCCATTTTATAAATCCAGCCATTTCTTCTAATCCTTATTCAGTACTGTATGCTTGAATCTGTAATCAGATCATCTTCTTGGAGATGTGACTCAATCAAGAGTGGCTGTTAAACTGGATTAGGTGGAGATGTGTCTCCACCCATTCGGGTGAGTCTTAGTTTACTGGAATCCTCTAAAAGAGGAAACACTTTGGAGAAAGCTAGAGATTCTGAGAGACCAGAATGACATAGCCACAGGAAGCAGAGACCCCACCAGCCAGTGACCATTGGAAATAAAGAAGGCAAACGCCTCCCAGAGAGCTTCATGAAAGGAAGTCAGGAGAGAAAGCTAGCAGATGACACCATGTTCACCACATGCCTTTCCAGATGACAGAGAAACCCTGACCCTGTTCGCCTTGTGCGTTCTCACTTGAGAGAGAGACCCTGAACTTCATCGGCCTTCTTGAACCAAGATATCTTTCCATGGATGCCTTTGATTGGACATTTCTATAGACTTGCTTTAATTGGGACATTATCTTGGCCTGAGAACTGTAACCTAGCAACTGATTAAATTCCCCTTTTTAAAAGCCATTCTGTTTCGGGTATATTGCATTCTGGTGGCTAGAAAACTAGAACAAGTACTTCCCTCTAGCCACTCTAACAAAAAGAGATATCTATATAATGCATAAGAATAACCACCAGGATAATTTCTTGACTCTGAAATCTTTCAGCCACTGAAACTTTATTTTGTCTCATTTCTTTCTTCCACATTTTGGTCAAGAGGAGTTCTCATTCCCATGATCCTGGGTCCTAGGTCATCCCAGGAATCCTGTCGCACATTGTCAAGGAGATTTACACCCCTGGGAGTCATGTCCCACATAGGGGGGAGGACAGTGAATTCAACTGTCAAGTTGGTTTAGAGAGAGAGGCCATATCTAAGCAGCAAAAGAGATTCTCTGCGGGTGACACTTAGGCATAATTATCAGTTGGCTTAGCTTCTCCTTTGCAGGATAAGTTTCATAGGGGTGAACCCCAAGATTGAGGGCTTGGCCTATTAAGTTGGTTGTCTCCACTGCTTGTGAGAATATTAGGACTTCCCCAGATGGGGAAGCTGAATATTTCTTCCTTTCTCCTCAGTCCCCCAAGGGGACTTTGCAAATACTTTTTTATTCTCTGCACAAGTTGCTGTGAGTTATATCAGGGCATCACACTAACCTGTACAAAATTGAATAGAACAAACCTATTCAAGGGTCCTTGTAATTATGGTGTTCAAATAAACTAACAAGTTAAATTAGATAATATGCGAGCAAAAATATAAATTTTACACCAAATTAATGGTCTTTCCTTTGGTCTCACATAGAAGTTGAAGTTTTAAAATATGGAACATATCATCCTTTACCCTCTATTCTGATTTACCTTAATCCTATACAGATCAGCTTCATTCATATCTCTAGTTAAAGTCTGATCACTTTTTCAACCTTTTAAACAGTTGCTGAATGGGGTAATGCTGACTTTCATAGCTTTAGAGCTCTAACTCTGAGTCTCAGGGGTCACATATGTATCTGAAGTTTCAGGGAATGGCCAGGTTATAAAAAAAATAGCTCAATATCTCAGAAATTAGAAATAACAGTAACAACTCCAGAATAGATGTGGCTGCTGTAATCGTTTATAATCTGGGAACCTTTACAATGGGCTCCAACCTGATAACCATGCTCTCGACTTCAATTCTCCAAGTTTGTATATTATAGTTATTTCATCTGAGCGAGGCACGATAAGAACAGTCTTTTTGCTTCTGCCATTTCATTCAACACACTGTCCTTAAGGTCCATTCACGTGTCCTTAAGGTTCATGCCTCACCTTTAAAAGCTTCTTAACAGTGTTAGGAAAAAAACAACATGGCCTACTAACCCTTGCTCCCTTTGGCCCATGACCCCTTTCCAGTTTATCTTGCACCATGCTCCCTCACACTGTCTTCATTCCAAGCACACTGCTTCTTTTTGTCCCAACCCTCATTTTGCTAGGCTCCTCCCATTACAGGGCTTTTGCACATGCTGTTTCCTCGGCTTGGAACACTCTTCCTTCCCATCTTTGTTTGGTTACCTCTTTCTTGGTCTATCAGATCTCACCTCAAGCACCATTTCCACAGGGAAATCTGCCCTGTCGTCCTTGATTAAATCAGGGTTCCCTATCATAGGCTCTCCTAGTATCAGGTATTAATTCATCACTGTTCCATTTGTACATGCATTTGTGTGGATATTTGAATAATTTCTATTTCCCCAACTACTCATCCATTAATTCAACATTTATTGAGCTCCCACTGTCTACCAAGCATTATTTTAGAAGGGGGGTGGGATGGTGTTTTACTTTTTCAGGCCACTATGGCAAATACCACACAATGGGTTGGCTTAAGCAACAGGAATTTATTGGCTCATGATTTTGAGGCTAGAAGAAGTCCAAAATTAAGCTGTGAACAAGGTTTGCTTTCTCTTAAGAGTCTTTAGAATTCTGGTGCAGGCTGCCAGCAATCCTTAGGGTTTCTTAGCTTGTATCTCTGCTTCTCATCCCATGGTGATGTCTTCTCTTTTCTAGCTTCTGTGACTTCAAGGTTCTTGCTATAAGGGCTCTAGTAATATGGTTTAAGACCCACCCATATTACTTGGCCACCCATCCACCAAAAATACATCTTCAAAAGACCCTATTTACAATGCGTTCACATCCACAGTGGATGCATGTTAAGGTGACTGAGCAGAAACCTGAATGAAGCAAGGGAGGAAGCTATGAGGATGTCTGGAGGACAAGAATTCCAAGAAGAGGGAATAGCAAGGGTAAAGACCAAAGGGTGTTTAACTTGTTTGAGAAAAAGCCAGGAAATCAATGCAACTGGAGTGGAGTGAAAGGGAGAGTGGTAAGAGAGAATGGCAGAGAGGGAGGCAGGGACTGGACCAGTAGAAGCTTTCAAACAAGTGAGTGACTTGATTCTATTCCTGTTCTATAATGATCACTGTGGCTTTCTTGGAGTGAGTGGATTGGAAAGGGATAAGAGTGGAAGTAAGAAGCCCAGCTGGGAGGCTGTAACCATGGTCCAAGAGAAATGCTCGAGCGTGGCGAGCATGGTGGAAGTGGTGAGAAAGGACAGATTGGAATTTTGATTTTTTTTATTAGAGCAGTTGTAGCTTTTATTAGAACAATCGTAATTTGTTATAATTGATGAAACCATATTATAATGATACAATTAACTGTAGTTCATCATTTACATGAGGACTCACTGTGTTGTACAGTTCTGCTTTTCAAAAATTTTTTATTTTGGTAACATTTACAATCAAACTTTCCCATTTAACCACATGCAAATATACAATTTGGTGATGTTAATTACATTCATAATTGCTGTGTGGAATGCATTTTCAAGGTAGAGAGTTCTTCTAAACCTTCCATTGGGTACCCTTCTCAGTTAGAGTAAAAGTCAAATGCTCAATATGGTGGAAGAAACCCTATGCGATCTGGCCCTCTCTCCCTCTTCTGCCCATGTGCCCTCGCTCTCTCGTCTCCAGCCACACTAGCCTCCTTGCTGTTCTGTTCCCAGAGGAACAAATGTCATCTTATCAGAGAGTTCTTTCTTGACTGCCCTCTATAAATAAGCATTCTGCACCCTGGCACTCCCTATTTCCCATCCCTGCTTAATTTCTCCTCACAGCACTTATCACTCTCTGACCTTGGACATATAATGTACATGTGTGTATGTACACACAAACCCATAACATGCCTGTGTGTTTATTCTATGAAGTCAGGGATATTTTTCCGTTTTGTTCTGTATAGAATGGAACTCCCAGAACAGTGCTTGGCATAGAGTAGATGTTCAATAAATATTTGTTGAATGAATGTTGTTAACATAGAGAGAGAACAAGGAGTGAAGTGTGTCTACAGGACTCTGAGCCTGAACCATGGTGCCACTTACTGAGGTGATATTGAAGGTTTGTTGCCTCTGCACGTATTCACATGGCTTTCTCCTTCAGGTTTGTCAAAATGAGGATTGAGACTCCCTACTCCAGACCACTCACTGGAATCCCTGAACTGCTTTGTCTATCAGAGAAGTCCTTACCACTTCAGGAGCCCACATAAGCCTGTGACACATTCAAAAGCAGCGCGCTCTGGACTCCCCTCCTCTTCCCATGGGGAGAAAGGGAGAAACTAGAGACGGAGGGATAGGAGGTGGGAACTGACTATCCCTTGGTCATCAGTTTGATCTAAGCCCCATAACTGATGTCATTGACTCTCTGTATTGTTTCTAGGCAAGCAATTGACCTACAAG
This sequence comes from Tamandua tetradactyla, assembly GCF_023851605.1. NCBI lineage: Eukaryota > Metazoa > Chordata > Mammalia > Pilosa > Myrmecophagidae > Tamandua > Tamandua tetradactyla. Next base: position 22,847,778 of record NC_135353.1, on the reverse strand, counting down.
CCCGAGACAATATCACAAAGTACTTGTATTAAGGCAGAAAGAAGGAAAGAAAGAGAGAGAAAGAAAGACAGAAAGACAGACAGAGAAAGAAAGAAAGAAAAAAGAAAAAGAGAAAGAGAGAGAGAGAAAGAAAGAAAAGGAAAGAAAAAAAGCTAGCCATTTTCCTCGTTCCTGCAGGTGCCCAACCCGGTTGACTTGTTGGAGTGCATTTTCTGCATTCTTAATAGATAGCTAGCAGGAAACGCCTTGTACAGCCCCAGCTAGAGGGGGAGAAAGTAGCAAGGGGAGGGTACAAAATCCTCAGTCCCTGCTTATGCAAGCACCGAGCTGCTCTAAAGTGGGCTAGGCAGCTCTGGCCATCATAGCGCACCTTTCCGCAACCATAGATTCTTGTTCCATCTCAGGTGATAGTCGGAAATTAAGGTAAGAGAAGCTGGGGCTTTTGTGTGTGTGTGTGTGTGTGTGTGTGTGTGTGTGTGTGTTGGGGGAGGGCGTTGGAAATTCATGTGGGTAGCATTTGGGGGCATCACATACTTTCCTCAATGAGAGGCACAATCTGGTCTCTGGGGCTTTTGTTCCAAGCGATCTTCACAATAACCCTTCTGACTTCCTCACCCCTCTGCTGGGGATGCTGTGTATCATTTTACAGAAATGTGTGGTAAATGGATCCATGTAGGCAGACTGTGATAGAGTTGCGGCCGATTTGTTGATTTGGAATCCTGTGTTAAAAGATTTTTCCAGAAGCTTGGACATCGTTTCAAGGACCACTTGGAGCACTTTGTGTCTTTTTATTTTGTGAGTTGGGGAAGTTGCGAGCTGTGTGTATTTTTAAATAAGTTATAATGCTCTGACTACACATCTGGTAAAGCTTGGCCCCAGGGCTTTGTCTGCAAAGGGTTTTTGCTACAAGTCAGGCGCTGACAGAGAAATGTCATCTGCAGGAGAGTCTCACCCTTTCTTCAGCCTCATTCACATCCATTAGATTCAGCTTCACGGCATCCCTTTCTCCTATGCCAGATCCACTCCCCTGATTCACTGAATAAAGGGACTCCTTCCAGAGGGCTCATTTGAGGATGAAGTGGCTGAGGCTTCTCCAGTGGTGTAATGAGATGCAGCTCTATATAGCATTAAGCCAGGCGACCATTCTCAGAATCTAAAAATCCCTCAAATATACAGACTGTCTCCACTGGGATCAGAGTGCAGCCCTGGGAATGACTTGAAAGCAGGATCCCAAGAAGCAATCTGCAGTTTTTCAAAGTGTTGTCTGTGTTGAAGGAAAAAAGGGGCACTTGTGGTTTATTCAGCATCCCTGTTGCCCAAGTTCTGAGCCCTCCAAGGTGACAGGGATGAAATGATGTCTCTGGTTTTCTCTATCTCTAACTTTTCCCATCTGTGGCCACCGACCTATGGTCTCTGGCGTTTCTACCCAAGGAGACTAGATCAGGGCCATGTTATTCCAAGCATCTGCCAGCTCCTTCCCTTATGGTTTCAGAAAGAGTCATTAAAAGAGATTGTAAACTGCTTCACCCCTGAGCCTGGAGCAGTAGCCATTGGCAATTCTGAGAGTAAGAGGGTGTGTCCTATGAAGATGCTAACCTGCCCTTGCAGCAGCTGGTAGAGCCTTCAAGGAGAAACCCTAAGGGAGTGGGCTGATGTTCTGCCTGTATTCCCTGAAGAAAACAAGATGTCTGGTTTAGGGTACTGGAGGATTAGAGATCCTCTAGAGATTAGAGGCCAAGCTCCCACATTTGAAGATGAGAAGACTGAGTCCTAGAGAGGGAGAGGGATTACTGGACCCATAGAGAGTGGGAAAACTGGGAGTCGTCCAAGTCCAGTAAGGGATGATGGGAAGAGGACAGACTTTGGAGCCAAGGAGTCTTGGATTTAAATCTCAGCTCTGCCACTACCTAACGGTGTATCTGGGGCAGTTTATTTTACTTTCTTAAACCTCCAATTTCTTCATCTATAAAATGAGGATAATAATACCTGCTTTGAGCATATAAAGATTGGAGAAAATACATGAATAGCTTCTGGCACTGAGCAGGTGTTCTGTAAACTGTAGCTTTTTAGAAAAGCACCACTTCCACACTAGGAATTTTGTAACTCATAACACTTTGCTTTATTTCTACAAACCCAAGTGTGTGAATATAGCATGTGCTTTCTTAATTGAGGAGTAAATGCATAGATCTTGATTGTACAGTTCGATGAGTTTTACCCTGGAAGTTTCTCCATGCCCCTTCCCAGGCAATCTCCACCCCACAGGCATTCACTATTCTGACTTTTATCATTGTAGATTATTTGTGCTTGGTCCATATAAATGGAGTTGTACAATTTATGGCCTTTTGTGCCTGGCTGCTTTTGCTCAACATATTGTTTCTGAGATTTGTCTATATTCTGCGGTTTGTAGTTTAGTCCTTTTTATTGCCAAGTAGTATTCTGTTGTGTGAACATGTCACGACTAGTTTCTTTATTGTCCTGGTGATGGACATTTGGGTTGCTTCCTGTTTTCAGCTTTTATGAATAAAGCTGTTATGCTCATTCTTGTGCGAGTATTTGTGTGAACATATGATTTTGTTTGTCTTGACTTATATGTACCTAAAAGTGAGACCACCAGGTCATATGGTAACTTAACTTTACAAAAAACTGTCAAACAGGGCACTGAATTATACATTTGAATGTGGTTAAAAGGGGAAATTTTAGGTTGTATATATGCTACCAGAACTTTTTTAAAACCCATAAGATGTAACCCATGCCAAACTCTGTAATTTGTTCCACAATTAATTGTGAGCTGTGAATGAAATTTATTACTTTTTTTGTATATATATTATTTTTCACAAAAAAAGAAAAAATTCAATTGTGATGATAAAAAAATATTTATTCCTTCTAACATCCTATGTTCTGGAGCAGCTAGAAGGAAAAATCTGAAAAGATGGTATGTTAGTCCATGACAAACTCTGGGATCTGTAACTACCTCTTGAAAAGTGCTTTGAAAACTATTTTTTATTTCTTTGCTTTGTATATGTGTTATACTATGCAATAAAAAAAGTTAAAAATAAAAAAACACCATAGGGCCGTGCAACACAAACAGTGAACCTTAATGTAAGTCATGGACTATAGTTAGTAGTACAATTATAACAATGTGCTTTCATCCATTGTAACAAACGGACCACATCTATGCACAGTGGTAATAATAGGGTTATATCTGGGAATTCTGTATTTGATGCATCATTTTTTTCTGTAAACTCACAACTTCTCTAATAAACCTGCCAAACAGCTGTTTTCAAAGTAGTTGTTCAAATGTTTCTTGAAGTAAGAATACAAGGGATTCGTTTTATTTTATAGGGCCTGATTATACTTAGCATGGCTGTCAACTGGTGGAAACAGAATGATGGTGCTTAATCAGAGGCTTCTCTAGACAACACAATCCAGCTATGACTGCTGTAGAATAATTCTGAAAGGGTCCCCTGCTCCCTGCCAAATTTTTTCGTAAGGTGTCCATCATAATCTGTTGACGCTTCTAGTGGAATCATAAGAGAATAGGCTGCAGAATTCATACACTCTGACCCCTTCATTTTTTCTAAGAGGAATCTGAAGCCCAGAGACTATGTAGTTCACCCAAAGATCTTCAGCTGGTTTGTTTTGGAGCCAAGAAAAAAAACCAAGGTCTTCTCACCTGGTTATCATCTGGTACATTTTTCCTGTATCATGTTTTCTCTCCATGAAGTGAAATTGGATCATCATTTACTGAATACCTACTTTGTGCTAGGTGCTAGGGAAAAAGAAATGAATAATAACTTGTTCCTGTCCACAAGAATCTCATAGGTTAGAGAGGGAGGTAGTCTATTAAACTCTTGTCATTTTCATTGTATTCACAAGAATGAATAAATTAAAGACGTTTTTAGCCAGAGCATATGGGAGGTTAGATGGGGAACCAAAGGTAGAGAAACATTCAAACAGGCTATTTCTGCAGTAAAAGGTCAGGGAATATCTTGACTACCACTGTGTGTCAGGTGGAAAAGTACAGCCTCTGCCTTCAAGGAGCTAGTTCAAAAAGTAGGATATGGGGCGGGTCATGGTGGCTCAGCAGGTAAGAGTGCTTGCCTGCCATGCCCGAGGACCTGGGTTCGATTCCTAGTGCCTGCCCATGTAAAAAAAAAAAAAAAGTAGGATATGATGATGTCACTGATGGAGGCCAAGGTTAAGGCAATTCATCAAAGAGTTACTGAGCATCTATTGTATTTCAGGCACTGTTCTAGGTACTGAGGACATAGTGGTGAACAGAACTTGCAGTCTTACAATCGATTCTTCAGGACTTTTCCTCCAATGTTGCCACAATATATTAGTGAAATGTTTTTTCTTCCTTCCTTCCTTCCTCCCTCCCTCCCTCCATCCCTCCCTCCCTCCCTCCCTCCCTTCCTTCCTTCCTTCCTTTCTTCTTTCCTTTCTTTCTTTCATCTGTATTTGGTTCAGAATATCTTTCTCTGGAAGTCTTAAAATTCATGTTATTTATAATTATTCATTTTTAAAATGGGGTGGGAGATGGGTAGATGCAAGACAGTGTCATACATAGATTAGGGTATCAGGGGAATGTGAGAATTTGATGTGTTTTACTCTCGTGCATGTAAGTGGTCAAGATAGAAATCACTGCTTATTATGAAAGCTGAAATTTTCAAGTTCCCACGGGATTGCTTAGGTAAATCTTGAGGGGAGCCCATGCTTTGTCCAGGAGAATCTACATGCTGTTCTGGGCTGAGCTTGGCTCTTTCACTTTGGAGGAAGGCACTTCCCCAGAAGGCAAATTATTCTGGTATTTGGTCTTATTGGTCCTTTTTTGCTTGTTTCATTTCATCATGTCATTCCAGTTATGTTGCTAGATAATCCTTCTCATTTGTAAGAAAATGCCCCTATGGTACTTCATAGAGCGGTCTTGTTTCCTGAACACTGATTTGATGAGGTTCTTTGCTGGTCCTCAGGCCAACATAACATTTTTGTTGGGCTTCATGGAGCACGTGATGAGCTTTGTGGCTCCCTGGGGCCTCAGCGAGTACTGTACTTGCTAGGGAGCAAACCACTTGCCCCCAAGGTTGCTCATCTAAGCCATATCCAAGCCACCTAGAAAAATAGTGTCAGTGACATTTTGCATTTTGTCTGCAGCTCTCACCCGTGTCACCCACAATGGAAGAAATGAAGAGTGGTGTCTGTCTGCCCAAGGATAGACAAAGGCCTATAAAGACTGAGTGGAATTCCCGGTGTGTCCTTTTCACCTATTTCCAAGGGGACATCAGCACTGTAGTGGATGAACACTTCTCCAGAGCTCTGGGCAATGTCAAGAGCCCACAGGAATTGAGCTCCTTGAGCCAGAGTGAAGATGTCATCCTAAAGAATGGTAAGCATGCTAGGCAGGAGGAGAATGGAAATTCTTGTTAGGACTTTAACTGAAAGTCTAGTTAATTGATGATCTTACAAATACTCCGCACAAGAGTTCCAAAATGGTTCACAATTGTCATCATCATCATTACTATTGGCCTGATGGGACTGGAACACCAAAGAATTCTTAATAAGAAAAAGCGTGTCCATGTCGGTGTTCCCGGCCTCTTCTCAGATGATGACAGATGATGAGCAAGAGTAGGTACTGGAGGGAAGTAGGGTTTTGGGTGACCTTTGTGCACATTAATTGGTAATTTTTTAAAAAGTAAGCATTCTTATAATTCAAATCAGTTATTTCAAGAGCACTGTTGTCAAAATACATATATCAAAATATCCAGGGTTGGAGGAAGCCATAAAAATTAAGCTGGCAGGGCTGCATTATGACTTTCACTAGACAGTTTGACCTTTGTGGGCACCTTTCTCAATGGAAGAATATTAAGAAGCATATTTTATGACTACACTGGTATAAAGATTAATTTATTCCAGGATGGAGTCATTTTTATATATTCAGTATATAAATACGCTCATTTTATCTCTTGATATTAAAAAAAGTTAAAATATTTTCACAGGTCCCTAAAAATATCCATGGGCCCTAGGCACTGTTCCTCCAGTGCCTATGGGGAAGTTGTCCTCTGCCAGCTGGATGTGAATCACTGTGGCTCCTCTTCAGTCTTTTGAAATGTGCAAATAGACCGTGGTCTAGATGATTTTAAGGACTGTTTACTGCATTCCCGAAACTGCATATTGAATGTCTTGTTACCATTGCAGGGTATGCATGATTCCAAGTGGGGCATTTTGTGTAAAGCTGACAAGAGTGTTCTGCCTGCAGGGGAAGAGCTCATCAGTTTCCAAACACCTTCACTTTGACTTTGCTCTTTGTATCCTGACAGGGAGTTACTTCTGTCCTAGAAACTTACATTTCTAGTCAGGTGATGTGCTTTCCTCAGAGAGTCTTTTAGGTTGCATAAACATGTGAAAGGGAGTGTAGTAACAGCAGATACAAAAAGAAATGGTGTAGAGTTTGTTGTGAAAGTGGTCAGCAGAGGGTGGGTGGATATTGGGGAGGTTATGTCCAAGAGCATGTAATCAGAGTGGGAGCAGGTATGACTGTGATCTTTTGTCATTTGAGGGACTGACATGTGTTAAGAGCTGAGAAGCGTGCTGTGTGGGATTCAGATCTCATTGGCTCCATGGAAGGGTCAAAGTCTGCTGACTTTGGCTATTTGACTCTTTGATTTCTTATTTCTGAACACATTGGCTCGGATTCATGTCAATTCTTACCTTGTACGCACCATCAATCCATGGTCCCTTGCTTCCTATACCCAACTTATTTGCTAGAACCCAACCTGAAATAAAACCAACTCTTGGTCTACTGCCCCATTTCTTCGCTTCATTTTTCAGCAAATCTCAAAAGTGGTGTACAGGCCCACTATCTCCCCCCATGCTTTCTTGAATCTACTCCGCTCAGTCTTTCATCTTCATTACTTCTTGAAACTACTCACATAGGTTAGCCAGAGAAGTTCATTTTCCAAGTCCAAAGATCCTTCTCTGTCTTTGTCTCATTTGAACTATTGACACCATTTGATACAATTGATTGTTCCTTCTTCTAGGAAATTCTCCCTTCACTGGGATTCCATAACATCACACTCTCTTGGTTTTCCTTCTACTTCACCAGTTACTACTCCTCAATCTCTTTTGTTGGATCCTCTTCCTCTCTCCGATTTCTAAATATTCAAAGATCCCAAGACTCAGGTCCAAGACGCTTTCTTTCTTCCTGCTACACTCACTCCCTAGGTGATCCCTTCCAGTTACTTGGTCTTAAATACCATCATATGCTGATCAATTCTAAATGTATATCTCCAGTCCAGACTGGATTCCAAATCTGTACATCCAACTGCCAACTGGACACCTTCACTTCACACATCTAATAGGAATGTCAAACTAAACAGGTCAAAACTGAATTCTATATTCCTCCCAGTCCCCACTCTGCTCTTCCCACAGTCTTTCCATCTCAATAAGTGGCAAGTATGCATCCTTCCAATTACTTGGAGTCATGTTTATCTCCTCTCTTTATCTCACGCCCCACATTTACCTTTGAGGTATATCCAAGATCTGACCATTTCTCTTCATTTCTACTGGTCTAAGCAGCCATCATCTCGCCCCTAGAACATTGCTGTAGCCTTCTAATTGGTCTCACTCTTCCTGCCCTCACTCCCCTTCAGTATATTCACAACCCAGCAGTCCGAATGATGCCATTAAATAGACATCAGATCATGTCACTCTTCTATTCAATATCCTCCAATAACTTCCCATGTCTCTTGGAATTAAATCTAAACTTCTTTAATGGGCCCTACCACATCTGGGCCCTGTTCTCTTTCTGATCTCATGTTCTATCACTTCCCACCTCACCCACTAGATTCTAGCCTTCTCACTCTTTTGTAGAACATGCCAAGTACAATCCTCCTCAGGCCATTTGCACTTGGTCTCCCTCTTTCTAGAATGCTCTTTCCCTGGATATCTGCATGCATTCAAACCTCCTTGCAAATGCTACCTGTTTAGATAGGCCTTCTCTGAATAGCTTAAAAAAAAAAAAAAGAAGCGTCACTCCATCACTCTTTGTTATCTTACCTTGTTTTATTTTTCTTCCTAGCATTTGTCACCATTGAAAATATTATATGTTCGTGTATTTTTTTCTTGTCTCTTCTCTCTCTCTCTAGACTCTGGATTCCATGAGAACAAGGACTTGGGTCTGTAACTGCTGCTTTCCAAGTACCTAGCACAGTGCCTGGCACATAGAAAGCATTCAATAGTTATTGGTCAAATGAATGAATGAAACAATGAGTGAAATTGTAATTTGGATTATGCGGGGGGTGATGTCTGCCACCAGTGGGGTCACCCTAGAGAGTGAGTGCAGCAGAGCATACAGCTTTAGAGCCAGGCATCTGAGGCCAGGTCAGATCCACCTCTTACTAACAATGTGACATCTCACTTCACCTCTCTGTGCCTCAATTTCCTCATCTCTAAAATGGAGTATTATCTAACTTTAGAAAGGTGTTTGGGAAGGGTCCATGAAATAATGCATGTTAAGTGACACATAGTAAGTGCAATGTAGGTGTTAGTTATTTTGGAGGTGGTGGTGTTTGCCATACCCTGACATGTGCTTTTGCTTGTCTAGAGCAGGAACGAAGGTTTAAATTCACAGCCTTAGAATCACAGAGCAGCAAGCCACTCCTGTTGGCCTCCAGTTTTTTTTTTTATGCGTTTAATGCATATGATATAGATTACCTGTTCTTTCTGCTTTTTTCTTTCTTTCCTCTGCGGGTTACAAAGGGGCTTACTGATTGTAGCTGTTAAAGTGATTGGACCTGCCATCTTTGACTTGTGGGGACTTAAAATTATGAGGCATGTTCTTTGTAAAAGTGTA